>NC_090319.1:389402214-390066409 GCF_040869045.1 Eurosta solidaginis
AAAATTTTGAACAACTGACTCTGAACAGTGTGCCCTTTGTGCTGGTAAATGTACGAATCAGATTTTTTGCATACCCCTTTATTGGATTTTAACAGCTTTGCCTGATTTAGTTGTTTGTATGTTGCCGAGTCAAAATAAAATTTCATCGGAGCCCTTTGAAACCAAACGAGGTTCTAGAGAATGTTATGCGATATCTTTTTCAGTTATAAAACTATTTTCATAAGCGTAGTATTCTCTCGGCAGTGGTTTCGCCAATATCCGGAGTATGTGTCTGTAATAGAGTGCTTCTCATCGAAATCTTATATACTTGCCGATGCACATCGTAGTTGGCACATGTAGGTCCAGTCCCATCAATTTGAAAGAAAAATATAAATGTAACACGACATGAATTTTGAGAGAAGCTCGTTCATAGTCTCGTCGGAGGTATAGAGGGCCTTGTATTGGTTTTTTTAATCTGTTTGTGTTCTGGAAAAGGAGGCGAAAACGTTAGTTTTGCATAGAAGTTTAATGATGAGCTTTATAAGATTTACGCAGTATAACGAATAAATTCCCAAAGGCCTCGCTGGCTGCTTATGACGAAGGCCTGTCGCTAGGATTGTATTCCTTTTCGATAACAAATCAACAATACGCCGATATTAAATTGGAAGCACACCAATAATAAATCTATAACTTTTTTTATAGCAAGTCTATAATTTTTGATAACAACTCTCCAGACTTTTCGAAAACAAATCGATAACTTTTCGATAGCAAATTTGTAAATAATACGTTGATGACAATATGATAACATCTTGCCAACAACGCGATACATTATAATATCACTAGCAAACCCGGCAGACATTGTTCTGCCCTAAATGTGGTCTATCTGCATAAATTTTAATAAGCTTTTCCCGTCTAACTCTGCCCTCCCCTCTCTTATCTTCTTCTTAATCATTTTATTCATTCCTCCCTCCGTCTTTTTCGCTTCATCGATCTCTATCTTCGGCCCACTCTATCTCTTTCTCAGCCTCCTTCTCCTTCCCTCTTTTCTCTTCTCTCAAGTTCTTCTCATTCTTTTTCATCCCTTATTGCCAGCCCCAGAGGCTGGTATCTATTTTGTTCCAGTCCCTATCCAAGTCCCAGTCCCACTCCGAGTCTCAGTCCTAGTCCTAGTCCTAATCCCATTCCCAGTCCGTCTCTGGTCTACTTCCCTGAAAAAAGCATCGTAAATACTAATATAGGCAAATTTATATACGAAATTTCAGGCAAATCGAATTGTACATATGTAAATAGGTATGTGGGTATTATTAATTCATGTCTTTATTTCGGCTTTGCATGCATATTTATCAGTATTGCCATGTTAATGCGACTAAATCGAATACCACAATGAAAATTACTTTAAAGCTCTGAGCAACAGCTTTCATTTGATATCTATATTACACACACATTCTAGGGATATCCGGGTCCACGTTTTGGCCTATATCTCGAGACCATAGCCACCAATGGGTATGAAAATTACCTTTCACTAAAGCAGACATCAACAGCTTCCTTTTGATATCCATATTGTACTGGCTTTACCCGGCGTACGTTGTAACGCCCGAGATCGAAAGAATGTTGCGTTATTTTTTCTGTTTTGTTTGTTGATAATTTAGTTCATTGTTCTGTAAATTGAATTGAATTTTGTACGCATATTTGGTGAAATTTTCGTTTAAAACATTTTATTATTGTATCTTATTGTAATGCATGTCGGCACAAAATATTTTTGGTTTTTTCGTTCGGTGCAAAGATAAACAAATTTTTTGGCGTTCCAACTCTAGAGCAAGTAACATATAGCTGGCCATGGGAAAAGCACGGACCCTCTAAATTTAATCCTGCAACAGTAAGCGATTGTCCTTTTATCTTTTTGATTGTGATTGCAAAAGCAGGGCGTACAGGCAACTGTAAGCGCTTAAGATTGAATGGCAAATCTGTAGGAATCATTGGGATCCGTGGTATGAGGACATCTTCACTTTTGTTTTTACCGCTGATGATTGCTGAATTCTGCATTAATTTCTTAACGCAAAGTCTTCTTCCATTGCACAACTTTGGTGGGTCTAAACTCCGAAGAAGCATGATTAGTGAGCCAATTTGCAAAGTTGATATACGCGCAGGTATTCTAGGTGGTTTTATAGAGTTTAGAAATTCAATTGGATAACTCACAATTTGATCTTCATCTGTAACTGTGTCGACCGATTTATATTTCGTCACTTCACCATTAATTTGGTTTTGAATTCGATCATTGATTTTGTTAACATGATCATTTTTGGGAGTTAAGATTGCTCGTTCGCATAGCCAAACAAAATTTTAATTTAAAATTCTTAATTCTGAAATATTAAAAACCTTCGTCTTGATCGAAGGAACCTATAGCCGAAATTTGGTGATGATTGAAGTGTAGGAAATACGTTTCCATAGGGAACACACACATGGAATTTGATTTTTATAGAAGACTTGCTGACCCGACAGACGTTGTTCTGTCTTTGTACTCTTTTGTAGTTCTTTAGAAATTGTTCATACCTTCCGAGCATGGAACTGATAACTTTACTTTTCCAGTACCTTGCACGCTTGTTGTGGTTTACAGCCGTTAAGTTGAACTTACTGTAATTTGAATGAAATAATCTACTCTACACGTTTACACTGGATCACAAATTCCAATTTTTTTTCTGCACCAGAGACGCTATTATGAAATTGCTATGTAAAATCAATCCCTGATTTCGAAAATCAAGGTAATTTTTATTTCTATTGTAACCTTTTTGAGATATTTACGAATAACTGTTTTCCAAAAAAAAAAAAATTGGGTCCATTTAATCTAATAGAATCTAATATCTAATATATATTATAAATGGCAAAGTTTGGATGTTTGGATGTTTAGATGTTTGGATGTTTGTCCAGACGTTTGTCTTTGTGACTCCATCACGCAAGAACAGCTGGACAGATTTGTATGAAATTTGGCATGCATATAGCCAATAGTCTAGAAGCTATATATTTTACTAGCTATATATTTTTCAAAAGGGGCGTGGTCTCCGCCCCCTAGGAACATTTATATTTTAATTATTATATTTTTTTGTCTTTGCGACTGAATCACGCCAGAACGGCTTCACGGATTTTGATGAAATTTGGGACAGAGATAATATGCTACTGGCAAAATTTTTTCGAACATGGAAACGGGGTCCCACGACCCCTTCTAATAATTACTTTTTAACAATTTTTACACATTATAACTTTACGTATACTGACCTTCACCAATATTACAAACTCAATGGGTGAAATAAGTCGAGGGCTTACAAAGTGAGCAGTGATACACCCCCCCCCCCCCCCCCCCCCCCCACTCCTTTTCCTCTCGTGCAAAATCTATAAATTGTTATAACTCAATGTAAATTTTGTCCTAAAATCAATAATTTTTGGTATCTGGCTCATACAGATCGTTTTGGAAAAACGATCAGTGGTACTCTCCTCCTCACGCCATCCGCCCTCCATCAATTGTTTTTATTAGCACGCTTTTATTAGCTTTACCTGTATGTTTCTTTGTAACTCTTCATTCGCTCCAACGCGCCTGTTGCCTTATTAACATGGTTTTATAATTATCTTCACCCTATTTGTAATCCCGTTTGGGTCATATCGAGACCCTTCCGGGATCATTTCTGGATGGTTTTCGGGATCCCTCCGCGATCCCGCCGGGGTCATTTCTGGACTTTTTCGGGACTATTCCGGGATTATTTTGGGACCCTTCCGGGATCATTTCTTTATAGTTTTCGGGATCCGTCCGGGATTCCGTCGTGATTATTTTGGGACATTTTCGGGACTATTCCGGGATCATTTCGGGACTATTTCGCGATCATTTGGGGACCCTTCCGGCATCATTTCTGAACGGTTTTCGGGATCCGTCCGGGATCCCGTCGGAGTCATTTCGGAACTTTTTCTCGACTAAGACGGGATCATTTGGGGACCCTTTCGGCATGATTTCTGGATGGTTTTCGGGATCCGTCCGGGTCCCGTCGGGGTCATTTCTGGACTTTTTCTCGACTGATACGGGATCATTTGAGGACCCTTTCGGCGTCATTTCTGGATGGTTTTCGGGTTCCGTCCGGATCCCGTCGGGGTCATTTCGGGGCCCTTTCTCGACTAATACGGGATCATTTGGGGACCCTTTCGGCATCATTTCTCGATGGTTTTCGGGATCCGTCCGGGATCCCGTCGGGGTCATTTCGGAACTTTTTCTCGACTAATACGGGATCATTTGGGGACCTTTTCGGCATCATTTCTGTATGGTTTTCGGGATCCGTTCGGGATCCCTTCAGGGTCATTTTGGGACTGTTTCTCGACTAATACGGGTTCATTTGAGGTACCTTCCGGCATCATTTCTAGATGGTTTTCGGGATCAATCAGGGATCCCATCGGGGCCATTTCTGGACTTTTCTCGACTAATATGGGATCATTTGGGGTAGCTTCCGGCATCATTGCTAGATGGTTTTCGGGATCCGTCCGTTATCCAATCAGGGTCATTTCGGGACTATTTCGGGATCATTTGGGGTACCTTCCGGCTTCATTTCTAGATAGTTTTCTGGATCCGTCCGGGATCCCGTCGGGGTAATTTCGGGACTTTTTCTCGACTACTACGGGATCATTTGGGGTAGCTTCCGGCATCATTGCTAGATGGTTTTCGGGATCCGTCCGGGATCCCGTCAGGGTCATTTCGGGACTATTAGGGGATCATTTGATGACCTTCCGGCATCATTTCTGGATAGTTTTTGGGATCCGTCCCGGACCCCGTCAGGGTCATTTTGGGACTATTTCGGTATCATTTGGAGTACCTTCCGGCTTCATTTCTAGATGGTTTTCTGGAGCCGTCCGGGATCCCGTCGTGGTAATTTCGGGACTCTTTCTCGACTAATACAGGATCATTACGGGTAGCTTCCGTCATCATTGCTAGATGGTTTTCGGGATCCGTCCGGGATCCCGTCTTGGTCATTTCATGACTTTTTCTCGACTTATATGGGATCATTTGGGGACCCTTTCGGCATCATATCTGGATGCTTATCGGGATCCGTCCGGGATCCCGTCGGGGTCATTTCGGTACTATTTCGGGATAATTTGAGGTACCTTCCGGAACCATTTCTAGATGGTTTTCGGTATCCGTCCGCGATAGCGTCTGGGTCACTACGTGGCTTTTTCTGTATAATTTCTGGATCATTTGTGGATCCTATCAGGTTATCAGCTCATTTAGTTCTTTTTTTACTCAATTACAAAAATAAAATGCATTAGACAGAAAAAAATTTTTAGCTTGATAAGCAGTCTAACGTGAATAGCCCATATATTTCATTTTCTTCTTGCGGACGGGGCCGCGTGTATAGGCTAGTCATATATATTTCAAGAACGAATGCAGCAATTCCAAAACGGTTTGAAGCTTTTAAAATGTAATAAAATTTGCTATAAACTCTGCATACAACACTTTTTGCTAGGCCCTGCATATTCAAAGATAACGAAGAATCATTACGCATTTTTTCCATTTTTTTGTAAAAATATAAAAAAAATTGTTCTTTGCGAGGAGGGATCTCGAAAATTTTTTATTTTTTTGCAGATTTGTTTTTTTCTCTATAAGCTGTGTTTTATTACAAAAAAAAAAAAAAAAAAAGCTTTCATTCAACAAAATCGATGGACTAATACAACAGTTATAAGCATTCAAGTAAATATATCCATTTAATACTTAAGTACCCTGCTGATACATATGTGTTAATATTCGCTAACTAACTTTCTTGTATATGCAATGTTGGGGAGTTGTAAAATTATATCTAAACAAATTGTGACTTAAAAAAGGTGTATGCCGTAGTTACCTTAGCCATGTAGACATGAAGTTTTCTGCGTTACATGCGTTGTAACGGGTGCGTTAATGTATAATGATGACGGCTTTCCGACACGCGAACACGCGACCAACTATATGTCGAGAAGCAACTTCCAAGGACTGACCCTAGGACTTGTTTATGGTCATTGCAATTGCCAGGCGTATGGGAAACTGAAGCCGCTTAAAGCCAAACGGTAGCTCGCTTGGTATCATCGGAATGCGAGGAATCAAGACATCCTCACCTTTTTATTTGCCCTTTAAAATTGTTGCTTCGATAACGTTGTTCATCAATTTTTTTACCACCAGTCTCGTACCATTGCATAGCCGAGGTTGATTTATATTACGCAACATGATAATTACTGAGCCTATTTAAGTTTGAAATTGTGGGGCGGAAGTCCAGGGAGTTCAAGAGCATTCAAAAACTCTGTCGTATAATTGACAACTTCATCTTGATTCATAAGTGAATCAACTGATTTGAATGCTACCAAGGGTCCTGGAATTAAATTTTGAATTGAATCATTAATTTCGTCGGCATCTTTATTTTTTGCTGCCAGTATTGCCCTCTCGCTTAACCAATTATGGTTCCGAAATTGTTGGGATGATTAAGTTATTCCTTGATTATATATTTATACTCAGCTGAGCAGAGCTCACAGAGTATATTAACTTTGTTCGCATAACGGTAATCCGTAACGGAGTAAACTAATCGAGATACATATAGACTTCTATATATCAAAATGATCTAGTCGAAAAAAGAAATTCATTTAGCCATGTCCGTCCGTCTGTAAACACGATAGCTTGAGAAAATTTTGAGGTATCTTGATGAAATTAGGTATGTAGGTTCCTGGGCACTCATCTCAGATCGCTATTTTAAATCAACGAAATCGGACCATAACCACGTCTACTTTTTCGATATCGAAAATTTCGAAAAACCGAAAAAGTGCGATAATTCATTACCAAAGATGGCTAAAGCGATGAAACTTGGTAGGTGAGTTGAACTTATGACGCAGAATAGAAAATTAGTAAAATTTTGGACAACGGGTGTGGCACCGCCCACTTTTAAAAGAAGGTAATTTCAAAGTTTTGCAAGCTGTAATTTGGGAGTTGTGAAAGATATCATGATGAAATTTGGCTGGAACGTTACTCCTATTACTATATGCGTGCTAAGGAAAAATGAGCAAAATCGGATTACGAACACGCCGACTTTTAAACAATTTTTTTTTTAAAGTCAAATTTTAACAAAAAATTGAATATCTTTACAGTATATATTTTGTCTCGTTTTTGGCCGTTAGTGTTTCGAAAAACTGAAATTTTTGGTTGAGTTCAAGGCCGGGTTTTCTTAAATAAAACACTTGGATGTGTATTTTATTTTGTTTTTATTTTTCAATATTTCGACTTTAGCCTGAAGTCATCCTCAGGACTGGAAATAACATAAAACATAATTATTAAAACCAAAAAAGGCATCAACAAACATTCATTACTTACATCTTAAGCTACGCCTTAAAAACTAAAAAAAGCTCTACAATAGTTATACATATGTAACAAGCATACAATTGGTATAGACCGAAAAAGTAAACAAACAAAAGAACAGTAATCGTAAACAAAATTCATAAGAACAACCATACATAAGACAACAAACAGATGATCATCCCAATATGTCATAGATGTTGTCCCGACGACGAACGTACATACATACGTTAATATAAATAATTCGATCAGCATTGTTTTTTGTGCCCAAGTAACAGGTTGTGGTATGCATATGCACACAGTATTTATTATTAAACTCTTTTCATGGTTTGAGTTGAAGTTTATAAGCCTGCCAGATGTGGTTGTATTTCTGTACCAATTTATCTTCAACTTGTTGTTCCTCTTAATTATTAGTGTATTTAGAAATGGTATCTGTCCATCTTTCTCTATCTCTATCGTGAACTTTATAGATTTCTAATAGCTATGAAGAAGATTAAGCATCACGTCTGCGTGTTCTGTGTTGTTAATAGCGAATATGTCATCCACATATTTCGTGAGTAATCGTGGTTTGTTTATCGAGTCCGTCTCAAACCTTATTAACAGATCCTCCATTACAATGTCCGCTACGACAGGTGACGCAGGTGATCCCATCGGCATCCCTGAACGTTGCTCATATATTTTTTCATTGTACTTAAAGTATCTGTTATCTTTTATGCAGAACTTGACCATTGTCATGAAAAGTTCTTTGGTCATGGAGGTGTGTTCCTTAATCTTGTTCCACTTAGCCTCTATAATATCGAGAGCCAAATCTACGTGGATACCCGGGAATAACGAAACAACATCAAACGACACTAAATTCTCATCGTCATAAACATATGTATCTTTTATTTTATTCTTGAATTCTATCGCGTCTTTAACATCATACTTCGATGATATTGTAAATTTTTTTAAAATTTGGATAACAACCCATTTGTTCTTCTGTCAATTCTCCGTCAATTTTCGGAAAGGCGTCCACCTATAGAACTAAGGCCCACACCCTATTAAAATACTCATTAACACCTTTCATTTGATTCCCAATTCGTACAACACACATCCTAGAATCACCCCTGGTCCACCTAAAATGGCGTCCACCTAAAAAACTATGGCCCACTCCCTTTTAAAATACTCTTTAATACCTTCCATTTGAAACCCATGTCATACAAACACATTACAGGGTTACCCTAGGTTAATTTTGCTAAATAGTAATTTGCCCTTATTTTGTCTCCAAAGTTCTCAGCTGAGTATGTAATGTTCGGTTACACCCGAACTTAGCTTTCCTTATATACTTCGTCTGTAACATACCTATAGCAAACCTTTCTTTTCTCTTCTTTTCTTTTCTTTTCTTTTCTTTTCTTTTCTTTTCTTTTCTTTTTTTTTTTTCTTTTCTTTTCTTTATTTTTCTTTACTTTTATTTTCTTTCCTTTCCTTTCCTTTCCTTTCGTCCCTTTCCTTTCTTTTCTTCCTTTCCTTTTTTTTTTCATTTTCTTGCCTTGCCTTGTACTGACTACACTTACGCTTACAATCTTAACTCTACTGTAAACACAGCATTCCGCTTTTAAAGACGCTTACGCTACACATAGGCTTACAGTTTGGGTTTCCCTAAGACCTCGGGGGCCTCCTTAAAAAGTTCAGTTAAAATCTGGTCTGTCCTCATTCATATGCTCTCGGTGCAAAAATTCTGCAATTTTAACAAAATATTTCGCTTTAAATTAAAATAAATGGCATTCAATACATTACGTTCGCACAAACTCACACACACACACTTTTTACCTGTCTGAAATTAGCTTTTCTTCAGCTTGCTCCCAAGAATTCACTTGTTGTTGTGTTCATTAAAAAGCTTTTAGTTATTTTAAATTTTACGTGTAACATGAATGAATAAAATAAATTCTTTTCATATTGCATTACGGCCATCGAAAATTGTGCAAAGAGTAGTGGTTTACGCCGGTCACTTAATCGGCGGTGGCGGAGTAGGCTCTATTATATACCGGCGTAAACCTCTGAATTGAATGGCTGGACTTCAGAGTATCACATTGTCGACAACTAAAGAATATGGAAACATACTGCTGCCGTCAATGGTACGTTTGATGATCTGGAACAACATCATTAACTTGTGGATGAGTATCTGGGAGGCGAAAATTTAAAAAAATAATATTTGGAAAGGTTTTGTTTATATGTATTTAAGGAAATTAACGTTTCGGCAATTTCGAAATAATCCGCGGTTTTTGTCTCTCGCGGATCGTTCAGAAAAATTTCTTGCGTACAGAGGGAGAAATACTTAAAATGGTAACACTTTTGTAGCGTAATTTCACTGAAGGAGATGTTCTGGGCTAACTATAATGGCCGCCGTCGGCAAGATTTCTTTAAACCATTTGTGGCTCCTTGTTGGTTATGCACAAAGGCGACTTACGGTTGCTATTGATGGTCTATTAAAAGTCATTTCTCTAGTGGCACAGTTTTAACGATTAGCATCAATGCTGGCTTATTGTTGATCGCACCAAATGGCGCCTTCTGTTTTTTCGGCTGTTTATATGAGCTACAATTCCCGACTTGCGAACAGTAGCAATCCCGACCACCAGTCGCTACCACGCATCCTGGCATTTATACAATATGCCAGCACAGAAGCTATAGGACAGCGACTTCGAACTCATACCAAAGCTCTAGGTGTAGCTCCGAAGACTTTCTGACGGATGTTTTTGTCGCGCTATGTTTCCGAGCTACACAAAAAAAACACCATGAAACATTAGGCAGTAACTATTCTGCCAAGGATGCCGCCCTCGACATCACAAACAGCCTAAGTGGATATCATTGCGTAACTCATGGGAGAAAATCGTATAATTCTTGGCGCATCTACATACTTAAACTTGCAAGGACCGTTGATAAAAGTTTTAAAGTTTGTGTTCGATAAATTTACTTCAATAGTCTTCATTTCCGGCCTTATGGTATACCGCCTTCAGTTTTCAGACTAGCTCGACAATGCCCTACGTTAGAATACCCGGTCATCTGTTCGACTGTCTTGAGAAAGCTTTTGCTTCACCACTTTGAGTGTTCTTGCGAAGGACAAAGCCTCACCTGGTAAATATATGTGCTTACGTATTCACATTTGTAACAGGAGCCGTAACGTCTATTTAAACACGGTTGATAGGCTATGTCCAATGTGATTCACTCCGAGGTACTAGTTGGGGATAGGGCCACCAATTTTAGGAAATGTCAAGCCGGGAACTTGGCCATCGAATGATCAAGTGTGAAAATCAAAATTAAGATTTGAAACGCTATTTTATAGTTAAGCAAATAAAGTGATTTTTCCAACCTTTCTCATACATGTTGAAGATATGTATATGCAACTTAAGTATGAGCTGAAAATCATTTCAAAGGAGAATTTAAACCACTGGAGCATACTAAAGGATTTTGTATCACTGATTTCCCTTATTCTTTCATCCACTCGGGATGTAAAATTCGGCATCTTTTTCAGGTAACTTGCTTTTTTAACAACTTGAGGACATTTTGAAAATGTGGGCGGCGGCGTTTATCAGCGGCGTATATTTCTAGCAAAGAGCACTTTACGGTGACTAAGGGATAAGATATAAATACTGCGTATATGTGTGTATGTTTGCGTGTTGGTGTTATTTTGCATACACCAGCAACATTTCTGGTATGCCACACTCACTCTGTTACAGTGGCCACATTGAAAGCACTCACATCAGCGCACCACCACAATTTCGCACGCATTCCTGCCATATTGACGCACCAACACCTTGATTGCATTTTGAGCGAGATACTCTGAGTGTGCGCTTGTTATCGGGTGTGCCCATCATTACATCGTTTTCCTTATCAACAACTCATAAAAGTACAAGAACAGCAGCTAAATGAGAGCGATCGACTACTAGAAATGTTGTGAAAAAAAAAAGAACAACAACCAGGTTGAATGCTTAAATAAATGCGCAAGAGTTTTAAGCGTTCAAAGAAGTTTTTCAAGAGAACTATGTAAAACTATGTATGTATGAGTAGACTCCACATATTCAACGTTGGCAAGTTTATCTTTAAAGCAAATTCACTGCTCCTTGTCCTCGTGCACTTCTCCGTTAACGAGTTTTCTTCGTGAAGTGAAAATTTATTGAAAAATTGACGGAAAACAAAATAAAGTGCGAAACATAAATACTTATGGGCATCGATGAAAAATACTTATACATATACCTGTACGTGGGAAATGGCATAGTAGGTGAGTATGAAAAGAAAGGCGTACACATGAAAACCGATAAGTCGCCTTATACTGCAATTTTCAAATTCTGGATAAATAAAAAATATCCTGACAACTCGCCACTATATTTTAGTTAACTAATAAGGATATTACGTATTTTTCACACTCATAAAGTTTGCTACATCAAAGACGAAAGCTGTTTACGATAGACGTATACTAGGAGGGGGTGTTGTAGTAGTCAGAAACTGCGCAGTCTTTCCAATCCATTTTTCCATTGAGGTGGCCGTCTTTATGTCAAAATGGAAAAGAAAGGTCTATACAAGGTCCAGTATAGATATTACGGATTCCCACTAAGTAAACAAGGTACACAGTATTAATGAGCTGAGATAAACTATTAATATGCTATAGATGAAATATGTCAGAGTGGATGGTGTCGCATATTACTTGTGGAGTGAAATTATTGGCGAAGGGTCAATCAGTGAAGTAGCAAGTGAGGTTTTCGTAGCGGCAAAAGCTAGACAACGATATGACAGCGGTTGGAACTAGTCAACAAGCTCTAGAAGCATGGAAGCGTTGGTGATAACAGACAAACTACGTTGTTTGTTATTTTACTTTGTTATCTACAATGGCTACCTATTTAGGTGTGGTTGAAGGGGGATGCTTTCGGTAGGGTGCTCATCTTAAACGGGAACCACAAGAACCAGGGTTAGTTTGGAAGCAATCGCTGGACACTTTGGCCTACATATGAGCACGCCTTATGAATGGTGTAAGCATGGAATCAGTGGTTTTAGCAGTTGGGACTCCGTAGGCCGATCTGACGGCAAGTGCACCCCTAATACATTACGGTTGCTTCTCCGCTATTAAACCAATTTTGGGGGAACAAAAATCCACGCATTACGGGAAAGGATGCTCTATATATGCCAAAAAGCCATCCATTCCTATTGGCCTACTACAGAAGGAACGCCACAGCGTCTATATACAACAAGCTGCAAGGAGGAGAAGTCGCGGTGTGCTTAAACGGAACAGCTATTCCCCTTCACTGTTGGTATTCGGCCAACGGCTTAAGGAAGAGTTAGGCGGGCAAAATTTTTAAAAATTCGGAGAGTCGGTCGAGCGAACGATATTCCCTCTTTCATTTGCACCGCCATCTTGATGCGAAAGGCATATATTTCCGGAGGATTACCTGCGAGGAATGATATGCCGAACACTTCTACATCAACTCGCGCGGTTGGTCGTCCATTGGTACTTGCTTGTTATTCATCAGCTGGACTGTACTTCTTGGGTTGTTATGAACAAGTTTGAACTCTATACCAAAATTGTTTTTAGCAGCACAACAACTACTTAATGAATGTTGTTGTATTAATGATAAATACTCTACCCGAAGGGGAGTTCTATCGATATTTATGGCCCTTCGCCGGATATAGATTCGGCATGTTCCGGTAGCAAAGCACCATTAAAATACTAGCCCGACCATCTCGAGAACGATTAATATGACCACATTAAACCCTCTAGGCCATAACCTTCAAGGCCATACTTGGGATCGCAGGAGCTTCGCCTACTAAATATGTGTATCATACACTCAACAGGATTCCCCTCACATAGGTGAGGTTTACGATTGGGTTGGGGAAGCTTCGAAGCTATAAAGCTTTGTATTGCGCTTATCAACCCGTTGAATCCCAATGAATGTTAGTTTATGTTGTTAAGCGGAGAGTTCTTTATACAAAGCATGTTCGGTGCAAAAGTATAAATTTATATAAGCAGATGGCAACTGGGGAAAGGCCCTACAACAAGAAGACGTGGCTTTCCTCAAGACTTTCGTAAACACATCGATTTTGAATTTCATTCCCGACAGAAAAGGCTTTGCACAGATCGCAACCCAATGAAAAAATTATTTGCCGGATCTTTCGCTTGATCTTTTAATTTAAAACGTATTATAGGAATATGTCTGGTACACTGTTAGATCAGTATCTTCTCAAAAAAATAAGATTCTGAAATAAAAAGTCCCAAAAGTGAAAACTTTTCATTTGATACTTATATTTTGAGAATGCATTCAGGGATACGCCTGGTCCAACTTTTGGCCTATATCTCGTAAGCGAATTGAAATGTCCTAAAAAGGTTTATTATACTCAGTTGAGCAGAGCTCACAGAGTATATTAACTGTGATTGGATAACGGTTGGTTGTACAGGTGTAAAGGAATCGAGATAGATATAGACTTCCATATATCAAAATCATCAGTATCGAAAAAAAATTCGATTGAGCCATGTCCGTCCGTCCGTCCGCCCGTCCGTCCGTTAACGCGATAACTTGAGTAAATTTTTAGGTATCTTGATAAAGTTTGGTACGTAGGTTCCTGGGCACTCATCTCAGATCGCTATTTAAAATGAACGATATCGGACTATAACCACGCCCACTTTTTCGATATCGAAAATTTCGAAAAATCGAAAAAGTGCGATAATTCATTACCAAATACGCATAAAGCGATGAAACTTGGTAAGTGAGTTAAACTTATGACGCAGAAGAGAAAACTAGTAAAATTTTTGACAATGGGCGTGGCACCGCGCACTTTTAAAAGAAGGTAATTTAGAAGTTTTGCAAGTTGTAATTTGGCAGTCGTTGAAGATATCATGATGTAATTTGGCAGGAACGTTACTCTTATTACTATATGTATGCTTAATAAAAATTAGCAAAATCGGAGAACGACCACGCCCACTTTTTAAAAAATTTTTTTTTTTAAATCAAATTTTAAAAGAAAAGGTAATATCTTTACAATATATAAGTAAATTATGTCAAAATTCAACTCCAGTAATGATATGGTGCAACAAAATACAAAAATAAAAGAAATTTTCAAAATGGGCGTGGCTCCGCCCTTTTTCATTTAATTTGTCTAGGATACTTTTAATGCCATATGTCGAACAAAACATTACCACTCCTTGTGAAATTTGGTAGGGGCTTAGATTCTAGGACGATAACTGTTTTCTGTGAAAAGGAGCGAAATCGGTTGAAGCCACGCCCAGTTTTTATACACAGTCGACCGTCTGTCTTTCTGCTCGGCCTTTAATACGATAACTTGAGCAGAAATCGATATATCTTTACTAAGCTCAGTTCACGTACTTATCTGAACTCACTTTATATTGGTGTAAAAAATGGCCGAAATCCAACTATGACCACGTCCACTTTTTCGATATCGAAAATTACTAAAAATGAAAAAAATGCCATAATAATATACCAAATACGAAAAAAGGGATGAAACATGGTAATTGGATTGATCTATTGACGCAAAATATAACGCAAATAAAACTTTGTAAAATGGGTGTGACACCTACCATATTAAGTAGAAGAAAATGAAAAAGTTTTGCAGGGCGAAATCAAAGGCCCTTGGAATCTTGGAAGGATAACTGTTCGTGGTATTACATATCGATAATCGGAAATCGATATCTCGAAAACGCCTTCACATATACAACTACCACCATTCCCTTTTAAAGTACTTATCAACACCTTTCGTTTGATACCCATATTGTACAAAAGCATTCTAAGGTCAACCCTGGTCCACTTTTATAACGATATTCCGAAAAGGCGTCCACCTATAGAACTAAGACCCACGCCCTTTTAAAATACTCATTAACACCTTTTATTTGATACCCATATCGTACAAACAAATTCTAGAGTCAGCCCTGGTCCACCGTTATGACGATATTCCTAAATGGCGTCCATCTATAGAACTATGGCCCACTCCCTCTTAAAATACTCTTTAATACCTTCCATTTGATACACATGTCATACAAACACATTCCAGGGTTACCCTAGGTTCATTTTACTACGAGGTGATTTTCCCTTATTTTGTCTCCATAGCTCTCAACTGAGTATGTAATGTTCGGTTACACCCGAACTTAGCCTTCCTTACTTGTTTTTTGGTTAAAGCCATTTTCGGGGACTTTAGTTTGATATATATACTGTGCAGACATATTAGAGAGATACCCGGGCCATATAATAGATCAAGAGACTCTAGGCACCTGTGGTTTTGAACATATGCTAAACTGTAAGCTAGAACTGGAATGATGCAACAGTGGCAGTTGCACTTAATTCTACGAAGTTTTCCTGTGTGAAGCAAATACAAACATATTGATAAACAGATAAATATTTTTAAAACTATTGGCCTCTGTTCATCGGGTCTAATAATTATCCCTGCTATCAATATTTTTTAAAAATCTTCAATGTACAGAATCCGAAAGTACAAGTTGATATACTTACGAAATACTTGCCAGTACACGAAAGTACTTTTTCTGATAAAATGTCTCAGTTTGATTCATAAATGGAAAATCAAAATATGAGTGAAATTCATATTAGAAAGCAACAAGAAGTAAAACAACATATTAAATAAGTATAAATTGAACAACAGCTAACAATAATTAAGTAGGTTTTTATTTGACTTCATTAGGACTAGCTTTTCAAACGAAAAGCCCGTCATTGATTGTTTTCTAGGACTATAAACTATGCCTGCTAAGGAAAATAAACGCTCTACTGGGTCGGAGGAATCTGAGCACGTATTCATTTTGAGTTATAGGTCCTTCGAAAGAGGATAACTCTGAAGCATATTGAAATCTGTTAATGTATCATTAAAACACCATAAAACTCTTCTTCAGCCATTTTGTCCAAGTTAGGTGATCGTAAGGGTGCTGGTTGATCCGCTTCAAAACCGTTCAATACTTATCAAAGTACTTCGAAAGTACTTACAAGTACTTTACTTGTACTTCAACAATTCAAGTACAAGTACCTCGATACTTATACTTGTACTAATTTTTCGAAGTACTGAGGTACTGATATTTGTACTTGTACTGGTACTTTTTCTTTACAGGTCTGGTATTTACTAACTCCACGCATGAGCACACATCTCCATGAAGTTTATTTCCACATATCTAAGGAAAGAAATTCATTCATGAAAATAAAGATTTATAAAGAATTCTTTCAATTTTGTTCAGTTCCGCTACACTAGGCTTGTGGCGTGAACACATACACAGACACATGTTGATATACGAGTATTCTGCAAAGCTCAACCAGCATTCAAAAGGCTTTGGTTAAATGTATAAAGCAACAACAAAATACACAACAAATGGTTTATGCTGACTTTTCAAATGAAATCGTAACACCAACACAACTCAGCTGACAGTTGAGCGCATACTTGGATCTGAAGCGTTAGACTAGACAAGCTTTCAAATGCTGACAATACTCTGCGAATTTCGAGCAAGAAAACATAAAGCAAAAAAGGATTAAATAGAAATAAAAGGTAGGCATTTTTATAGCTCAATATGGCAGACTAAACTTAAAGCACGACATACATACATACGTGGATATATGGAAATGGATGGCGAAAATGGCGCACAGAAATGTTGATGAAATATGCAAATTCTGTGCAAACACATACATTCATACCTATACGGTGAAAGAGGGACAGAATAGCAGGCCAAGCTAATGCTGTTGTTTTCGCATTTAGCTCTCTATGCTTTCTCACCTTTTCCCATGCGTAGACTTAAGGTTCATGCACATTATACGACGCGACATGTAGCGACACGTTCCGACAACATATTCCCGGAATTTTTGCTTAGTTGGTCAACTTGGTCGTGTCGTGTCGTACGCCTGTCGCTAGGTGTGCATGGCTCCATAAGAATACATGCAAAGAATATTTTGTCGCTACATGTCGCGACGTATAATGTGCATGAACCTTTAAAATTTTCGGTTTGTTTGTGAGTTTCCTGGAATACCGCAAATGGAAAATTTGGCTCACGAATTGGGTGCTTTGAATGACAAGTATTCAGTATTTTGGTTTTAATGTTTTTTTCGGATGCTTTTTCTGTTGTTGTCGTTGCTATTGTTATTGTTATTGTTATTGTTTGACAGCAGAATTACCAAATGATCTTTAATATATTTACTTGTCATTCACATTACATTTACTTAATTTGATTTATAGCTTCTCATTAGGGCATATCACGATGTATGAACGGGAAGACGTCTGAAATGCTCTTTCCTTCATTTTTGTAAAGTACACTCAATATCAGGGAACAAAGAACTTTGGTGTACGCTTCCGTTGCAACCTTCTGGTCACTGCCACCAAACCCCCCGCTGTACAGGAGTCCAATTCTGTAAACTCATAGACCAAATAGCTAATGCTTCGTAATTATGGCTGTAATTTCAAGTATTTCTGGCTTATAACTACTAAGTAAGTTTGTTTGGTTGTCGTAAATGTGAGAGCAGACGAAATTGAAATTAATTTATATGGCCGATGACGGGTGCTCGCCAATGGCTGTACAAATTATTGCTGAAGTAGACGCGAAACCAATGGATCTGTTCACTCGAAAAGAAAAATCATAAAACGAAAAAACAGCCATTGAAATAAGGAAAAATGGTATATGATATTTCGCCATAGAAATCCTGCAAGTACTTTTCTTAAAAATTAAAACTACTTTTTTCTTTGGATATCGTAATAATTAAAAAAAAAAAATGGAGAAAGTTGTTCAACAAAAATTACAAAAATAAATTCTGTAACTGTCACCGCAGTGGATTTTTGGACGAGTCGCTCAAATTTACAATCAAGTTTTCTCATTTACTGATCTAATTCGTAACATTGTAAAAAATACTTGATTAAAAAAGTTCGAAGAAAATTTTCGCACAAATTAGTGAACAGTTCAATAAAAAATTAGAGATTCTTACTCATTACATAAAAACTTTCCGCTATTTTTTTAAGAAAAGTTTTCCTCATTTGAGGTGTTTTTTTTACTCATTGTGGGTGACAGTAACAATTCAAAAAGAGTATCTGCCTGTAATGAAGCTGGGGAATTCCGGAGGGGCTTAGCTTTGGCAGCATATATTTTTTCGTAGGCATCCATCTCCAGCAGTTACTTGCAAGAGAAGCTTCTCTTAGGGTGCTAACGTTTGTAGCGAGATCAAATATATTGTTTATGATGTTGACCTTCTCGTTGGACACCTCTTAAACCATACTCGCTTAAAGCATTGTGGCCAAATGAATTCAGGAATCGTAACAGCTGATCACGGTATGCAATTTAAAAGTTAACCAAAAGACACGGCGGTAGTCGCCTGTACCCGGCAAATATAGAAAATGAGTCAGGGCCCCCAAGGGTGTAGAGCATACCCCATGGGGGTGATGTACTTTCAATACATGATTCCGCCCCTCTTTACTCGTACTATAGCATTGTAGATGTCAAATTGCGAGCGCTTTTTATCACAAAATTTCTCCCGTGAACTATCGACAGGCAAGCCCAGTTTCGTACTAGACGAATTTTTTCTGATAAAGCATCGATCCCCTCACACTAACCGAGCCACCGGAATTGTTACGTCAGAAGAGGTCGTCGCTTTCTGATGCTTTTCGGCTGGTCTATGTTTGCTGTATTGCTACAATAGTGTGGTGTTAAGCGCGGTTTCACCTACAGTGGCAGTTATGCTATTGTAAGGCTATGTTACGATAGAGACCTAAAATTGATGCAGTGACGTTCGGTTTTTTTTTCGAAAGTTGCCTAGGATTAAACCAATTCAAAAACAGAGTGTAATGTGCTTGCTATTTGGTACATATGCCACTTTTTAATTAACATATATGATATTTGTTTTCCAGGAAAGAGAAAAAGGCCTTTTGATCAAATCTTACTTTTAATCCGACTTATCTGAGTAGGTACTTAACTAAATTTTTGTATAGGTTACATACTAATTGTCACTCAGGATAAGATATATTTAGTGCGATTTTCTATAAATTTGATCAGAAATTAACTTACTGGATATATGGTTAAAGGCAGTGGAAGAGGCAAGCAGAGCAAAAGTTGTCTTCAAAACTACGCAGCTAAAGCAAAGTTTTTATAGTAGACAGAAATAAAAATTATATCGCAACATGTATTTTTATACTCAGAGCAGAGCTCACAGAGTATATTAAGTTTGATTGCATAACGGTTGGTTGTACAGGTATAAAGGAATCGAGATAGATATAGACTTCCATATATCAAAATCATCAGGATCGAAAAAAATTTGATTGAGCCATGTCCGTCCGTCCGTCCGTCCGTCCGTCCGTTAACACGATAACTTGAGTAAATTTTGAGGTATCTTGATGAATGTAGGTTCCTGAGCACTCATCTCAGATCGCTGTTTAAAATGAACGATATCGGACTATAACCACGCCCACTTTTTCGATATCGAAAATTTCGAAAAACCGAAAAAGTGAAATAATTCATTACCAAAGACAGATAAAGCGATGAAATTGGGTAGGTGAGTTGAACTTATGACGCAGAATAGAAAATTAGTAAAATTTTGGACAACGGGCGTGGCACCGCCCACTTTTAAAAGAAGGTAATTTAAAATTTTCCAAGCTGTAATTTGGCAGTCGTTGAAGATATCATGATGAAATTTGGCAGGAACGTTACTCCTATTACTATATATACGTTTAATAAAAATTTGCAAAAGTGGAGAAGGACCACGCCCACTTTAAAAAAAAATTTTTTTAAAGGTCAAATTTTAACAAAAACTTTAATATCTTTACAGTATATAAGTAAATTATGTCAACATTCAACTCCAGTAATGATATGGTGCAACAAAATACAAATATAAAAGAAAATTTCAAAATGGGCGTGGCTCCGCCCTTTTTAATTTAATTTGTCTAGGATACTTTTAATGCCATAAGTCGAACAAAAATTTACCAATCTTACTTACTTAACTGTTTTCTGTGAAAATGGGCGAAATCGGTTGAAGCCGCACCCAGTTTTTATACACGGTCGTCCGTCTGTCCTTCCGCATGTCCGTTAACACGATAACTACAGCAAAAATCGACATATCTTTACTGAACATAGTTCACGTACTTATCTGAACGCACTTTATCTTTTTAGAAAAAATGAATGAAATCCGACTATGACCACGCCCACTTTTTCGATATCGAAAATTACGAAAAATGAAAAAAATGCCATAATTCTATACCAAATACGAAAAAAGGGATGAAACATGGTAATTGGATTGATTTATTGACGCGAAATATAATTTTGGAAAAAACTTTGTAAAATGGTTGTGACACCTACCATATTAAGTAGAAGAAAATGAAAAAGTTCTGCAGGGCGAAATAAAAAACCCTTGAAATCTTTGCAGGTATTACATATATAAATAAATTAGCGGTATCCAACAGATGATATTCTGGGTCACCCTAGTCCACATTTTGGTCGATATCTGGAAAACGCCTTCACATATACAACTACCACCACTCCCTTTTAAAACTCTCATTAACACCTTTCATTTGATACCCATATCGTACAAACGCATTCTAGAGTCACTTCTGGTCCACCTTTATGGCGATATCTCGAAACGGCGTCCACCTATGGAACTAAGGATCACTCCCTTTTAAAATATTCATTAGCACCTTTTTTTTTGATACCCATATTGTACAGACAGATTCTAGGGTCACCCGTGGTCCACCTTTATGCCGATATCTCGAAACGGCGTCCACCTATGGAACTAAGGATTACTCCGTTTTAAAATACTCATTAACACCTTCCATTTGATATCCATATCGTACAAACACCTTCTAGAGTCACTCCTGGTCCACTTTTATGGCGATATCTCGAAACGGCGTCCACCTATGGAACTAAGGATCACTCCCTTTTAAAATACTCATTAGCACCTTTTTTTTTGATACCCATATCGTACAAACAAATTCTAGAGTCAACCCTGATCCACCTTTATGGCGATATCCCTAAATGGCGTCCACCTATAGAACTATGACCCACTCCCTCATAAAATACTCTTTAGTGCCTTTCATTTGATACACATGTCATACAAACACATTCCAGGGTTTCCCTCGGTTCATTTTCCTACATGGTTATTTTCCCTTATGTTGTCACCATAGCTCTCAACTGAGTATGTAATGTTCGGTTACACCCGAACTTAACCTTCCTTACTTGTTTTTCTAAGTCTTGACTAAATTTATATTTTACGTGTATACAAATATACATATAATGATTACCTATATACGAATGTTCCCTTATTGCAGTCAATAGGATGATTATAGGAGAAAAATAGAAAGTAGCTTTTAATCACTAAAGTTTGTCTTAATTTGGCAGTCGTTATTTAGGTGCTTAGTTGGAGGACTTCCTAGTTGTGTTTACAATTGTATATATTTATACAACATGTGTACATATGTATGTATATATTAGCTTTTACTGTTATTCACATTTCCTAAGGAATTAACACAGAACTCGAAACTAAATTGAAACGAGGCTATGCGAGTTTGTTTCCTTTGCTCTTCCTAAGCCACTCGTTAGCACTTTGTGAGAATATTTGATTCTGTGTTTTTATTGATATTTTTTCGAGTTGTTTTCCCTTTACTCTTTCCCGCACAATTTCTATTTGTCGTGTCAAGTTTGTTTTGCTTGGCCTGATTACAATTCGCCAAACAATATGCATTTTGACTGTGCCTCTGCTGGTTGAAATACCAGAAAAATACTGTTAAACCCAATGAACGACAGAATAGAAATTCTGAAAAATTGGAGAAAATGTTAAATCCAGAAGCGGATGCTGGGATTTAGCTTAGAACAGCACGTTCGATGCAACCATTATTTGCACGGAATACATTGACAAGAGTTCTAAATATTATCTTTTCTGGCAAACGCATCAAATAGACGACTCCGGGCTAGGTTCAACACTTTCCCGGGGAAAAGAGGTAAAGAGCTGTCCAGATGAGAGGGTCTACTCGGAGATTGACAATTTGTGGGACCGACTGAGCGAACAAAATAAGTTACACTAAAAAGAAAAATCCCAAGTCGCTACAGAGCAGAGATCCGGTTACTTCTGCAATCTGGTTGGTCCGTTTGCTCATTGTTAGAGATAAAAAGCTCTTCTTCTTCAACATCGTATTTTTGGAAAATAAGGCAAATATATATAACAAAATAAATAATTATTATAAAATATTTGAGAAGTTTGCGCTTCTGCAGTAGGCGAGTGTTTCGAGAATGAAATGCGTGCAAGCGTTCTTGCGTTGAGCCCTTACGCTTCATTAACTTGCGGATCTTGTATTATAGTTAGGTGTCGGTTACCACTTAACAGAAATAGAAGTCTACGTTTGTTTGTTTGTTTTGTGTTTTCAATTCATATTTCATTATTCAGAATTCATGAGTTTACACCGACTTATAATAATTAAATGTTCAATTATTATGTTTTTCTGAGAGAAACTGAAGGGAAAGAAAGAAATATTTACTGGCATATTACGATGGTACCACTTCGAACCGCGAATCACACGGTGGAACTTGCAGTTGCAGTACAAGTCTTTGTGTTGGTGCTCAAGCAGTCTAAAGACTGCAAGATGAATTACCGCATGATGTGCACAACATATTTAGACTCCATTTCGTCGTGCTTAGTTTTGAGAAGAGTTTGTGAAATTAAAATTTCTTAATTTCAGTTAAGAAAGTTCCGTATTGTTCATTTCAATTTGGGAATGTTATCAAAACTTATTTAGAGTCAATCATTATTTCTATTGCCAGATTTGAGTATATCATTAGTTCTAAATTGCAAAATTGAGATTGAACTAGATTGTTTGTTGGGCACGTACAAAAAAAAAAAAAAAAAAAAAAAACCCACACAAACAAATCTACATACACCCAGCTTGCTATCCCTTTCACGTTTTCTTTTCTATGCATCAGATGCACCAGAGTGATTGTAGGTGAGTGCTTACTTACCAATATTTACTTGTGTAAGTAAAGCTTCATTTGCAGGATTTCGTCTGGTTCGATGAGGCTGTCACATATTTCGCCTTTACAAGCAACTGTGCCTGTTGGCCATCAGATCTGATGAACTGGTCATTCGGAAACTCAATTTTCGCGCCACTTTTTATTCTTCGACTTTTTTTTTCAAATATTTTCTTCCCAAATTCTTGTTGTGCATATTTGTTCATCGATAGTAGTGAGTGACTGGCTTTGCATAATCAATATAAAAGTGTTTCGTAAATATGCAGGTAAGGATGTGCTACAGTAAATGAAAAGCAAAAATTTTGACACACTACTCACTACACACACACATGCATATAAGCTATAGAGGGAAAAAATATATCATATATTGACCGACATACATACATATGTACGTATAAATTTGGATATTATCTTAGACTATATAAGTTTTAATTTAGTTTTAGAAGTTTACTTAAGCGGTTTGCATGTAAAAAAACGATTTTATAGACGTCAAACTAAAATTACGTCAAAAACGGGAGGTGACGCGTTGACAAAAATAAGGGCGAAATTTCCCCTTTAATGCTACAAATATAAATATAGAAAGTTTTTTGCTGAAGATATGAAGTACTTGCAGTTCAAACGTGAACATAGTCCAGCATTAGTCCACCACAAAATTTTCAATCAATTATACTTTCTATTAATATTTTTACAAAAATGCAATTCATATAAAACGGTAATAATTTTTGGGGCTATATACCAGCACGATTTCGACTAGATTCTATATATGTATGTACTTCGATTGGCCGCAAAAACCACAAAATAAAATTTGCATATGCACCACACAGACAGTGCAAAGTTTCACAACAAAGAAACAACAAAGAAACAACAAAAATGCACTTAGTCATTAACTCGTTGACGAAATTTCAAAAATTTTTCAACGAAATACATATATACCTCTATTAACTATCGCATTTTTAAGATGGCCAGATGAGGTAATTCAAAAACTAACACTTTTTATGAAAAAAAGTTTAATTTAATATTAAAACAAATAAAAAGCTTTTTGTACCTAAAAATCGTCACTTTTTGATTCTAAAAGTGCCTTTGTATTATAAAGGAGGGACCCGTGAAATAAAAAAATATTAATTTTAACGTATTTTACAGGAACAAAAGGATCTGATGAAGGATCGGCGGATCCCAAAACATGTAGTCCACTGAACGATGTGTCCAAAAAAATGTGTGACTTCAGGAAACATTTTTAATAAGGAACGGTTCTTGCCTGATGCGAACGGTCGGTTATGTAAAGGGGATTTTTATCATAAGAGTAGATAAAAGCGAAACTTATAAACAAATATGTTAAAGTGCGGTGAAACGAAAAAAAACGTAAAAACCTGACCTATCATTCTTTCTTATTCAAACTAGGACATATGAATTCATCCAACAAAACCTAAATCATATTTCTTTTCCATACGAGAACAAACTAAATCATTAATTAAAGGATGTACAGAGCATGACATTCAAGGGGGTGAAACGGAGACATATCAAGAAATATGGAGCTTAGTGCCATCTGTGTTCAAGCGTCCCAACAGATTGACGGACTTCAATCAAATTTTGAAGGATCGTTTATTTTAATACCTTTTGGGACTATTTTGGAACTGTTTCGTTAATATTTCGTGATGACTTCAAAATTATATTAAGAAAAGTTTCGGAACTATTTCGGTTAAATTTAGGGACAATTTTTAGGGTCAATTTGAAAAAAATTCAGTATTATTTTAGGATAATTTCGAAACGTTTAGGACTATTATAGTGTAACGAATTTACTTGCAAATCCTCTTATTTGCAATCCTCTGCTAAGTTCGAATCACTAAACTGTTGAATAAATAACTCCAATATTGAATAATGGAAAAATGGCCTTTATTAAAGTACTTCACAATGACACTTATACTTTGCTACTCGCTGGCTTAATAACCAAACTGATTGATAATTCAAATTGAACTCTACTATTGGCCGCCAGATCGCGTGCTTAATCAATAACTGATTGATTGCTCAACTCAAACTGAATTACTTCTTACTCGCTTGCCCTGCTTTTATAGTTTACGCTGCATACTTCTAGGCTCTTCGATTTCCAGAAGTTACTAGTTAGTTCGGCTACAAAATCGCCAGCCACAACTACGTGCACAAATTATTGCTCTCTATTGTGACAACTCAGATAAGATATATGCATGTATTTGTGCATTGCCGCTCAGATGTTCGTATACGTACATATGTGTAGACGCAATTATTTATTCGTTTATGTAGATACATAATGATTGAATTATTGATGTGCATTCACGTCACTGGTTAGCATCGGCTTAGAGACGATAGCATCGCTCAGTGCTGCTAACATTCGTTACAATAGGATAACTTCTGGAATATTTTCGGATTTATTTTGAGACCATTTCGGTACCAAGATCACTTCCGGTACTATTTTAAGTATAATTTAACTTACCATTTTAAAACTGCTAAATTACCGCTAAGGAATTATTTAAGGTATTATTTTAAAATATGTACTGTTGAAATGATTCAGAAATTTCAAATGATTTCGAAATTCGAAATCGTTACCAAAATAATCCCCAAATTATTTTCCAAAACAAAGTATTGCTGAAATGATCCCGAAACTGTCCCGAAATGAGTTCGAAATTGTGTCGAACCTATCCAGAATACCATAAATTAACTCAAAGCAATCCTGAAATTTTTCCAAATGGGTGCCGAAATAGTTTCGAAACGATTTCGAAAATAATAAAAAAGTGATTCTTAAATGATCCATTAACTATCCCGAAATGAGTTCGAAATAGTTTCGAAATAATAAAGAGGTTGTTCCGGAATGATATTTAAATGAAAACCAAATTCTTCTAAATTGCTCCCGAAATAGTATCGAAATTCTTCCGAAAATAAATCTCTACGAAATGCCAAAGTAATCCTGAAAGTATTCCGAATTTGTTCTGAAATGGTCTCGAAATGATTCTAAAATTGATCAAGAAGTGATACCGAAATTACCCCGAAATTGCATAGAAATAGTTTCCAAATGATTTTTAGAATTATCTCGTATTGCTTTCGATGTTTTCCAGAAATGTTAGTGAAACAGTTCCTAAGTAAACCGAAAATATAAGAAACATATTTTAGTCTTGTTTTTGGAAATCTAAAAATTTACGTTTAAAAATTCTTTGCCATGAACAGCAAAAAATTATTCATGGGGAGATAAACCCATCACTCTTCGCAACGCCGTTGATTGTTCGACAGCCAGTCAATGCCCTTCATAAACGGAAACATCCACATAAAGCTGTCAACAGAACAATAAAAAAAACAATTATTAATTTTATAAACATAAAATATTTGTGAAAATTCTTCAAACTGGCACGAAATTTTGAACATTGCTTAAATGCTTTAATTTATAGATAAATGCTCAACATGAATAAAGTCATGTAATTCTAAGTTTACAATTAGACGAAATGTGTAATATCTAATAATACACTTAAAGATTAGAAAAAGGGAACTAACATTGGGTTGGCTTTGAATAAAATATACCCTGTTGCGCAATAAAATCAAATATTTTTACCAACATTAGCAGAGTATTTATACTTCTAACGAGTCCTCAGGAATATATATGCGACGATGCGAAACAATGCGGGCATTTGCTAAGACGTGCATTTGCGACTAAAATGTGCTTTTTTGTTTTGTTTCTGTGGCAAACATAAACAATCCACTTCTATTTTAGAACTAGAATCTCTAGAAATGCTTTTTTTATGAATGACTCCAAATATTCTTAAATCGGTGATAAATGAAATGAAAGCTTAGTTGCAATTCCTAATAATAAGCTTTTTTTTGATACCTGTCTTGTGACAAAAGATATTTTGGGCCTATAGGAACCAAAATTGAATACAATATTTTCAAATGTAATTGAGTAAACATTTCTAGCGTATTTGTTCATCAATCTTTTCTGTATGTTGATCTTTTATTTGATGGTTTGCAGTTATCTCCAAAACGAAATGAGCTACTAAAATGTTACACAAAGCGCAAATTTGACAGATTTACATCTGTTATGAAGTACAACGCCCTAATGTCAAGTGCATTACTGATATGTTTGGGGACTTTTTAAATGAGATTATTGTATTTTATTGAATGTATTTATTGTTAGGTCTATTTAGGCCTTAAAACTTAAACTACTAAATACAATTCATTATTATAATTAATTACTTAATTGTATTGAATGTGCTGTACGAATGTCGAGTGATTTCGTTCAGCATATTTACTAGCCCAACAAAGGGCTAGTCTGTGAACCACTCTTTTAAGGGAGGTTGGAAAGGAAGGGTTTCCAAACCTCCAGTGCTCCCAGCATAGGGTTACAGAATTTGGAATACATATTTATACTCAGTTGAGCAGAGCTCACAGAGTATATTAAGTTTGATTGGATAACGGTTGGTTGTACATATATAAAGGAATCGAGATAGATATAGACTTCCAAATATCAAAATAATTAGGATCGAAAAAAAATTTGATTGAGCGATGTCCGTCCGTCCGTCCGTTAACACGATAACTTGAGTAAATTTTGAGGTATCTTGATGAAATTTGGTATGTAGGTTGCTGAGCACTCATCTCAGATCGTTATTTAAAATGAACGATATCGGACTATAACCACGCCCACTTTTTCGATATCGAAAATTTCGAAAAACCGAAAAAGTGCGATAATTCATTACAAAAGACCGATAAAGCAACGAAACTTGGTAGATGAGTTGAACTTATGACGCAAAATACAAAATTAGTAAAATTTTGGACAATGGGCGTGGCACCGCCCACTTTTTAAAGAAGGTAATTTAAAACTTTTGCAAGCTGTAATTTGGCAGTCGTTGAAGATATCATGATGAAATTTGGCAGGAACGTTACTCTTATTACTGTATGTACGCTTAATAAAAATTAGCAAAATCGGAGAAGGACCATGCCCACTTTTAAAAAAAAATTTTTTTTAAAGTAAAATTTTAACAAAAAATTTAATATCTTTACAGTATATAAGTAAATTATGTCAAGATTCAACTCCAGTAATGATATGGTGCAACAAAATACAAAAATAAAAGAAAATTTAAAAATGGGCGTGGCTCCGCCCTTTTTCATTTAATTTGTCTAGGATACTTTTAATGCCATAAATCGAACAAAAATTAACCAATCCTTATGAAATTTAGTAGGGGCATAGATTTTATAGCTTTAACAGTTTTCTGTGAAAATGGGCGAAATCGGTTGATGCCACGCCCAGTTTTTATACACAGTCGTCCGTCTGTCCTTCCGTATGGCCGTTAACACGATAACTTGAGCAAAAATCGATATATCTTTACTAAACTCAGTTCACGTACTTATCTGAACCCACTTTACTTTGGTATGAAAAATGAACGAAATCCGACTATGACCACGCCCACTTTTTCGATATCGAAAATTGCGAAAAATGAAAAAAATGCCATAATTCTATACCAAATACGAAAAAAGGGATGAAACATGGTAAGGTAATTGGATTGTTTTATTGACGCGAAATATAACTTTAGAAAAAACTTTATAAAATGGTTGTGACACCTACCATATTAGGTAGAAGAAAATGAAAAAGTTCTGCAGGGCCAAATAAAACACCCTTAAAATCTTGCCAGGTATTACATATATAAATAAATTAGCGGTATCCAACCGATAATGTTCTGGGTCACCCTAGTCCACATTTTGGTCGATATCTGGAAAACGCCTTCACATATACAACTACCACCACTCCCTTTTAAAACTCTCATTAATACCTTTAATTTGATACCCATATCGTACAAACTCATTCTAGAGTCACCCCTGGTCCACCTTTATGGCGATATCTCTAAAAGGCGTCCACCTATAGAACTTAGCCCCACACCCTTTTAAAATACTCATTAGCACCTTTCTTTTGATACCCATATTGTACAAACAAATTCTAGGGTCACGCCTGGCCCACCTTTATGGCGATATCTCGAAACGGCGTCCACCTATGGAACTAAGGATTACTCCCTTTTAAAATACTCATTAATACCTTTAATTTGATATCCATATCGTACAAACGCATTCTAGAGTCACCCCTGGTCCACATTTATGGCGATATTTCGAAAAGGCGACCACCTATAGAACTAAGGCCCACTCCCTTTTAAAATACTCATTAACACCATTCGTTTGATGCTAATATTGTACAAACAAATTCTAGGGTCACCCCTGGTCCACCTTTATGGCGATATCTCGAAACGGCGTCCACCTATGGAACTAAGGATTACTCCCTTTTAAAATACTCATTAACACCTTTCATTTGATACCCATGTCGTACAAATGCATTCTAGAGTCACCCCTGGTCCACCTTTATGACGATATCTCGAAACGGCGTCCACCTACAGAACATAGCCCACTCCCTTTTAAAATACTCATTAACACCTTTCGTTTGATGCCCATATTGTGCAAACGCATTCTAGAGTCACCCCTGGTCCATCTTTACGGCGATATCTCGAAAAGGCGTCCATCTATAGAACTTAGGTCCACGCCCTTTTAAAATACTCATTACTACCTTTCATTTGATACCCATATCGTACAAACGCATTCTAGAGTCAACCCTGATCCACCTTTATGGCTATATCCCTAAATGGCGTCCACCTATAGAACTATGGCGACCTCCCTCATAAAATACTCTTTAATGCCTTTCATTTGATACACATGTCATACAAACACATTCCAGGGTTTCCCTCGGTTCATTTTCGTACATGGTTATTTTCCCTTATGTTGTCACCATAGGTCTCAACTGAGTATGTAATGTTCGGTTACACCCGAACTTAACCTTCCTTACTTGTTTTCAATTATATTTGTGCTAAAAGCTGTCGGAATGTACTTGTCTCCGATCAACATAGCTAGACATATATTGAGATGTTGGAAAGAACGTGTTTCCAATTACCCCCAACTTTATTAAATAATGACGCTGTCACAATCATGATCAACCAGATTCCGATCAGCACAGGTCAACATGTTTAAAAGGACTTTTTTCCAATCCTCCTCTGTTCCAACGACTGGAAGGAGACGTTTGTCATTCCATAGTATAAAAACGGTAGTGAATCTTACATCACAAACTATAGAGGAATTGCGAAACTGAGTGCCATTCTACAACTTTTTAAATCAATTTTTACAATACAATTGGCACTTTCAGTTTCATTGTATATTGACCCACCTCACCACGAATTCTACATGACTAAACCTTTTATCTTTAACTTGCTAGAATTTACCCCATGTGTTTTTAGAAATAATTTTCATGCCGATGCGATCTACGCAGACTTTTACAAAGCTTTCGCTAAAGTTTCTTACTCTGTTCTTTCTTTAAAACCTGACCTCACGGGATTCCCACATACAGTTTTGAATAGAAGGTAAGCAAAATGTGATACTTAAGAATAGTGCGTCAAACTAGTGGACCCCTTGTAAGCTACCTTTGATCTTTTTTATTCTTTTTGTTTATGGTTATCTTCTTATTGTCTTAAGTTGTTCCAAGCCGTTAATGTACACCATTGATGTAGGCATATGCTAGAGGAGTCCCCCTTAAGTCGACTTAAACCTGATTGGCTGATGCTCTGTGAATGCCATGTCGTATAAACTGAAGAAGTGTAAATCATTGAGCTTTACTTGGAAATCGTTGCGCCTTTATAATTACATTATCGATCACTAGAAAATTGAAGAAGTCACTACCTTCATTTACTTGGGGTTACCATGGTATTCATAAAGCTGATTATAAATTTTCAAATTAAAATTAACCCTTATCACGTATGTTATTACGAGAAATGGACTCTTAACTGAAAACTATTCATTTCGTAGCTATCAACAAACTTTCCATTCCGAGGTCATAAAGAGTTCGAATTGGAATTTATGTGAATAATGTAAAGGTAAAACTTATTTGAGGGACTCTGTAAGCTTGCTTGGTTTTTCATTTATAAAATCTGTAAACTACCTCTGAATACAAGTTTAATTTATTTAAGTAGTCTCTAAGATTTGATCAATCTGAAATATAGAAAAAAAAACTTTCCTGGGTAAATGAAATGAAATGTATAAAGTTTCTTCGTGAATTTTTATTAGTTTAAGCAAAAAAAAAGTATTGCAAGCATGCCCACCTACGCACGCACTCGCAAAATTTCGCATTTATAATATAACCAAAATAAATTAAGTAAAATAACACCATCTGGGGCAATACTCACATACATATTTGCAATTTAGCTGCGTTGCGTATACGCCGCGTGTGTCCTTTTTATACTTAGCTGAGCAGAGCTCACAGAGTATATTAACTTTCTTCGCATAACGGTAATCCGTAACGGCATAAACGAATCGAGATAGATATATACTTCTATATATCAAAATGATCTGGGCGAAAAAAGAAATTTATTTAGCCATGTCCGTCCGTCCGTCCGTTCGTAAACACGATAACTTGAGTAAATTTTGAGGTATCTTTGATGAAATTTGGTATGTAGGTTCCTGGGCGCTCATCTCAGATCGCTATTTAAAATGAACGAAATCCGGACTATAATCACGCCACTTTTTCGATATGGAAAACTTCGAAAAATCCAAAAAGTGCTATAATTCATTACCAAAGACGGGTAAAGCGATGAAACTTGGTAGGTGGGTTGACCCTATGACGTAGAATAGAAAATTAGCAAAGTTTTGGACAATGGGCGTGGCACCGCCCACTTTTGAAATAAGGTAATTTGAAAGTTTTGCAAGCCGTAATTTGACAGTCGTTGAAGATAACATGATGAAATTTGGCAGGAACGTTACTACTATTATTATATATTTGCTAAATAAAAATTTGCTAAATCGGATGAAGAACACGTCCACTTAAAAAACATTTTTTTAAGTCGAATTTTAACAAAAAGTTAACATCTTTACAGTAAATTATGTCAACATTCAACTCCAGTAATGATGTGGTGCAAAAAAATACAAAGATAAAAGAAAATTACAAAATGGGCGTGGCTCCGCCCTTTTCCATTTAATTTGTCTAGAATACATTTAATGCCATAATTCGAACAAAAATCAACCAATCCTTGTGCATTTGGATATATCTTTACTAAACTTAGTTCACGTACTTATCTGAACTCACTTTATCTTGGTATAAAAAATGGCCGAAATCCGACTATGACCACGCCCACTTTTTCGATATCGAAAATTACGAAAAATGAAAAAAATTATTCCATGATTCTATATCAAATATGAAAAAAGAGATGAAACATGGTAATTGGATTGGTTTATTGACGCAAAATATAACTTTAGAAAAAACTTTGTAAAATGGGTGTGCAACCTACCATATTAAGTAGAAGAAAATGAAAAAGTTCTGCAGGGCGAAATCAAAAGCCCTTGGAATCTTGGCAGGAATACTGTTCGTGGTATTACGTATATAAATAAATTAGCGGTACCCGACAGATGATGTTCTGGGTCACCCTGGTTCATATTTTGGTCGATGTCTCAAAAACGCATTCACATATACAACTAAGGGCTACTCTCTTTTAAAACCCTCATTAATACTTTTAATTTGATACCCATATCGTTCAAAATAAATTCTATAGTCACCCCTGGTCCACCTTTATGGCGATATCTCGAAAATGCATCGACCTATAGAACTAAGGCCCACTCCCTTTCAATGTCATACAAACACCTTCCAGGGTTACCCTAAGTTCATTTTCGTACATGTTGATTTTCCCTTATTTTGTCTCCAAAGCTCTCAGCTGAGTATGTAATGTTCGGTTACACCCGAACTTAGCTTTCCTTACTTTTTCAATCTTAAAATTTCAACGAACAAATTTTATGTATGAGTAATTTTGGTGTTATATGCTGCCAATTAGTTTGGAGACATTTTTTTTTTGGCGCGTGACTGAAGGTGTTTGCGTAGGTGTTTTGAACAGTGGGTTGTTTTTTCAAAAAATATTTTAAAAAGATTTGGAAAACTTTAGAAAAGCCTCTGTGTCTGATAAAAAACAATATTAATTTTGAACTTATACAAAAGCGTTTATGAGGCAAAACTTCGTAGGGTATATTTGGTACGAAGAAGTCGATTTACACAAAATATGCCAAGTGTGTAGAAATTTTTTACGATAGTGATCAAACTTAGTTACTGTGACTGGCTGCTCTCGTATTCTTTTTACGTTATTTAAGTTCAGCACACAATTTTTTATCGGTTAGGGGAAGATTTTTTAATTGATTTTTATAATGACTTGCAGTTTTTGTTATTTTAAACACACTTTTAACGAAATATTTTGCTATACAAAGGAGCTTACTAAAAATATGGTTTTCATTTGGCTGTCAATGTTATGAAAAAGGAAATTGACAAAAAAAATTTGGCACGTGGGTGGATGCGTAATTATGGTCTTTAGAAATAACGTAAGTGTAAATTTTTAGGTAGGGGTTAAAACCTTTTTATAAGAAATATGTTATATTACGAATATTTTCTTCAGCATTAACCCATTTCAAGAATGGTAGTTGTATGCTAATGCTAGGTTTCGATTTAAGAGTGAAATTGAACTTTTGTACAACTTTAGCTGCTTTTGGTAATCTTCTTAAATTTGAAAAGGTTTAAAATTTCTTCTATAAAATATTAGACGTCAAATCCCTTTCTGAACAAACAAAATTTTTTATTCGAAAATGCCGTTTATGGAAAATTTGTGTGTGTTAAGTAAAAAGTCTTAAATACAATTTAATATATGCGTATTAGGGCGGCCTTAAGAAAAACAAGTTAATAATTTTTATAGTATGACCCCTTAAATGGTAACACGGCAATCAAAAAACAAAATATATACTTTGATCAAAATTCCAAAATAAAAATTTTTTGGTTTTGTTTAATAACTAAAATCAGTAATCCTCTATCAAAAAAATTGCATATAAATTTCGGTAAGATAGTGATATGAAGAATTTAGTAATACAGAATGTAACAATAGGACAAACGTGGGCGTGTTATCAATTTGTTTTCCTATTCATACCGATTTGTTATCGATCTATGGGTTTTTTAACGGCATGGCAGCGATAGGTGAGTGTATCGTCGAACACAGACTTCTACAAAGGAATCTTTACACATCGAACATTAGGAGAACTTGATACCCACGCCTCTTTTTGGGCGCCCATATCAAAAAATTTTTAAGTTTTTATAACGTTTTTGGTTGGCAAAAACTAATCACCTGAATAATTGGCAATATTATTTGTTAAGGAGAAAGAAGAAAAATGCACAAAATTTTAAAAATACATTTTTTTATAGTTTGAACATACCTTTTTTCTAAACAAGTTTACTCCACTTAGAATATAGTATAGAATATAGTAAAGAAGCTACCACTTTGGTTAAAACGAAGTTAACAAAGTATTACATAGCTTAAGGAAAGTACCGCCAAAATCCTACTATTGAGTAATTCGCTACGCTATTGAAATTCATGACTGCTTTGAAGATCCTTCGGATTTCGTAACGGCAAATAAAAATTTCCTTATACACGACGTGGCTCACAGTAGAGAGTAAGAAACCCTATAATATTTCTTCTATGATTGCGCTCTATGCGCTGTTCATTTTTAGAGTCGGAGCATTGACAGAGCATATTTTTTACTACTATGGAGTTGCAAATGTAAACCCTAGAATTGAGTATGAACCAATAATATATACTTATCTTTGATAATTGGTGCTTTAAATTACACCGGGTTTGTGTGGTTCGCAAAACGACAGTTTCTACGCGTTGGCGTTTCGACGTGTGCCTTTATTGTTCGCGTATAACTCTATCGAATACTCTCCTTACGTATCCGGGTTTTTTCCATTTGATTTGTTTCAAAACTCTTTGGTGTTAATTGTTAATGTTTTAGTATTCCAAAACCAGAAGGCTGCTGAACTTAATTGTTTGGTTTGATTATGCGCTACCAAAATTGTGCTAACACCGCTACGCCTTTAACTTTTACTCAACTCAAATGAGCAAATAAGACGCTGTATCTGATCTTTTAGCTATGCAGCGGCACCCTTCAACAAAATTAATGAACATCTGTACGATATTTTATATATCGTTTTCATTGCATGTAATTTGACAGTAAAAAGCTAGAATTTTTTGGTTTTAATATATCAACGGCGTCAAAAATTCTGTACAACGGGAAGGTGACGCTAATAGGAAATTGGCAGGTCAAAATGACACTTTTAAATTGTGTGAGATAAGACACATCGTGAACTGAATACATTTCTACGAAAATATATCTACATTTATACATACAAAAGTTAAAACTTTTCCGATGCATTATAAATTATTTGCTTTGAAAAGTATTGAATGCGTATGAATCTGTATTAGGGATGCTGCGAGTATCATTTCAATGGGTGTTAGTAAAATCGTAATTAATACTTAAATTTACTCCCGATACTGTATTTTTTCGAATATGAATATCTTGAAACATGCAGTACAAAAGAAACAAAATTTTGATCAAAAAGTATACAGGGGTTATAGATATAGTAGAACATTAAAAATGATAAAATGAAGAAAAAGAATTAATCTTCTTAAAGACTTATGTAATATTTTGAAGGGTAACTACCATCGTTCACGGTAAACGTAAGGTGTATGCGTCGTCCTTATACATAAGTGGTATGCTATATCGGAATGATATGTAGAATGTAAATGCCAGCGTAGTGTGCGGTGTTGGTCTACTGGATGGAGTTTTGAAGAATTTGTAAGCGTAGGCATAGTGTGGGCCTGCGATGGTTGCAGTGTTACAAGCGCATTCACCCACGCCATGTCTTAGTTGTTGAAAACTTTATCCGCATTGCCTGCCTTGGATATTTTATTCTTTTTGCAGAGTACATACTTTTTTGTTGAAACTGTTATTTTTGCTTTTGTTCTATTTAGAAAACTACAAAAAATTTACCAGTAGACTAAATAAAAAATTTCCCTCGACTTAGTTCTGTTCTATATACAAATAAGAAAATCTTAATCATTCAATAAAATGTTGCTCGATTTATAGAAAATTTTTTTAAGAAACGCTTTCCTTATTTAAGAAGTGTTTTTCCTGAGGGTATGGAGAAAAATTAGTTTTTCGTTGACAATCTTAAATAACTTCGAAAAATATAAAATTTATTTTTTGGTATAAAAAAGGCGTAATAAAAGATTTCCCAATTTTTTTTGGAAATTGATTATATTACAAAACTTAAATATATTTAAATATTATTTTTGTTCGATTGTATGATAACCTAAATTTTAATCAAAAAATTTAATCAAATAGTATTTGCATTGAAAAAAGTTCGAAATTCGAACATTCAAATGCTGTGTGGGAATATCATTATTATGCATTTTTGTGGTTGAAAAGTACACCTTTCCCATATTTGTATCAGCACAAGCATGCTCCGACATCCCTAATATGTAGATATATTTCTAAAAATATGGAAAATCAATGGTATGCAGGGCGAAATGGTGTGATTATGAGATTGTGGGGAAAAGTGTCAGTCAATGTCGCCACGTCTTATTTCAATTCAATATACATATATTGAATACGAAATGTACATATTCGATATTCTTGCTGACTAATGCCTAAACAATTATACAAATGGAAAAAAAGTCAAAGCGATAGCAAATAATGCATGTTTTAATGTATATATATTTTAATCTAACTAATTACTCAAGTTATATTAGGCAACATGGGTTAAAAAAATTGTTTGAAATTACATTAGTTCTATTAAATTAATATTTAAGTTAGTTTTCAATTTTCATTTTCCTTATAAATGACCAAAGTTTAAAAAAGCTTTTCTGGAAATTAGTATTAAATATTATTTTATTATTTTTAAATTTAGTACAAAAATTGTTTTACGTTCATATATAAACACTGCCGTTCATTGCAAAAGTTTTGGATTTTCACTATCATTAAATATGACTGTCGTCGAATCAGCAGCTTAAAAAAGGCCGTCAAAATACATTTATACTTACACACACATTTTTTAAAACACTACCAAATTTCAATCATTTACTTTCACTCATTCTAGCTTATGAATACCCCAATTAAAATAAATATTAATAAGTATGACTAGCAAATTTCAAGCTCCATTTTGTTTCCTTACGGGTGTCCCAGGCAACAGCGTTCACAGGCTTCCTTTGTACAAAAGCGATTACGATTGCCATAACAGCCTTTGTAGTTGAATTTTTTGCAAAGACCTTTGTCGAAATACCAACGTGTGTGTGTGGCAGTGTGCTGATTTTTGTTGCAAAAGTAGCCCTCATTCTGACCCATGTAACAATTGACTTGATCTGCGGCATAAAAAAAAATTTAAATAAGTACAAAAGTGTGTGATAAAGTTTTATAATATTAATTAAGCTGAATATTTGGTTGTATGCACCGGACCTTCTGGGAATTTAATGAAAAGCTTGCTACTAATATTATGAATAATTGAGAAAAAGAAATAACCGCACAACTTTGAGAGGAGGTATTAGCTACTGAATTACCTTATATCGTAATAATCATACTTCAAAGCTCATTCAGTTTTTTATTTAAGACTGTTTCACATATGACTTAAAATAAGGGAAAAATGACTGCGCCATTTATAATATATGTACTATATTATATCTATAAAATGTACAACATCTGGAACGAAACTAGATCTGACACATTCTCGAGGTTGTTGGAGAAAAATGTCTCGCGAATTTCGGATTTTCGCGATATTCTTGAATATCTAAATGATCGTAAAGCTCGCGAGCTTCTCGACATTCAATTTCCTTGCTGCGCTGGCAGTTTTATATGTATATAGATTTCGATTTCTTCCGGAGCACTATTATGGCTGTCCCTATATCAACATTCAAGTTGATATTTTAAAAAACTTTTATTTTGATTTTAAATATAAAAATCTATTTTTGTTTATTTTTGAGTTTAGATATTTTCCAACTAATTAGAATTTTATTTTTTTTGAAGTTATTCAAAATTTTAAGTTAACACGAAAACTCAATTAAAATTATTTTAAAAATTAAAGTAAAGAGTACAAAGTAGTTAACACTATATTTACTCCCCCTCCAAGAAAATTTGAAACAAACAAATTATTAATTAATATTAAAAGTAACCTTTTTTTGTTTTTTGTTGTTTAATGTATTTGTATTTAAATTAGTGTTAATAAGTATGTTTGCTGGTTTAAGTAAATCAATTGAAATATTTTTAATAGTATTTTTGTATTGAATTGTAAATGTTTTATTTTTCTTAGAGATAACTTTAAAAGGTCCTTCATAAGGTGATTCTAAATTAGATTTACGAAGAACTTTAACAAAAACATACTCACAATTTTCTAATTGTTTAGGAACGAAAAAATTTTCTTTATTATGATGAAACACTTTAGAACGAACAAGCGAAAAATATTCTCTTATTTTATGAAGAGCGTCATTAGAAAAATCATGTTCTTTATTACTATTTGAAATAATTAATTCACCAGGTATTCTAAGTGTTTGGCCATAAACAAGTTCAGCAGATGAACATTTTAAATCTTCTTTAATAGAAGTTCGTAAACCAAGTAGAATGAATGGTAAAATGTCAGACCAATGAACCGAGTCGTTTGATGCTATAATTGCTGCTTTTAAAGTTCGATGAAATCTCTCTATCATGCCATTTGCTTGGGGATGGTAAGGAGATGTATGAATTTTATGAGAACCTAAAAGTTTAGTTAATTCCGTAAAAAATTTTGAGGTGAATTGTGAACCTTGATCTACTGTAATATTCAATGGTATACCAAATCGTGGTATATAATTTTGAATAAAAGTTTTTACTATAGTATTTGTTGAAATATCTTTAAGTGGATAAGCTTCAGGCCAACGTGAAAATCTATCAATAATTGTTAAAATATAAGAATTTTCATTTGAAACTGGAAGAGGTCCAACAATATCCATATGAATATGTTCAAAACGGCCTGATGGTATTTGAATTTTTTGGATAGGAGATTTAGTATGTCTTGAAATTTTAGATTTTTGACAATTGATGCAAGATGAAGTCCAAATGTTAATTTCTTTACGCATGTTAGGCCAATAATATTTATTTTGAATTAATTTTCTAGTTGTTCTTATACTTGGATGAGATAATGAGTGAATTTTGTCAAATATAATTCTTCTCATAGAATGTGGAACATAAGGTCGAAAAGGTTGTAGAGAAACATCACACCATATGTTTAAATTAATAATTGGAATATGAATTTCTTTTAAATTATTTTTATAATTTGGATCAGAAATGGTTTTTTGTAAAAAGGTATCAGTTTGCTGTTCTTTATATAAAGTTTCTAAATTTATATCTTGAGTTGAAATTGCATTTATTTCTGGAATACGGGAAAGTGTGTCGGCAACTATGTTGTCTTTTCCACGTATATATTGAATATCATTTGTAAATTGAGCAATATATTCAAGATGACGTAGTTGACGAGGAGATCTATCTACTTTAGAATTTAGAACATGAATTAAAGGTTTATGATCAGTATAAATTGTAAAAGTTCTACCTTCAAGAAAATGTTTAAAATGTTTAATTGAATTATAAATTGCCAAAAGTTCACGATCAAATGTTGAATATTTAGTTTCTGTTGTAGTTAATTTTCTTGAAAAATAAGCTAAGGGTTCTAATATATTATTGTTAGTTTGTTGAAGAACTGCTCCAATAGCAACATTTGATGCATCTACTGCTAATGATAAAGTTCCATTTTTGTCGAAATGTGTAAGTAAAGTATTCTTAGCAAAAAGTTTTTTAACATTTTCGAAAGCTGTTGTGGTTTCATTTGTCCAATTTAATTGTTTGAGTTTGTTTTTAATTGCATGTGTTAACATTTCATGAAGAGGACTAAGTTCTGTTGCTAACATTTTAATATATCTGTGATAGTAATTTATCATACCTAAAAATTTTTGTAATTTATTTATAGAAATTGGTTTTTCAAAATTTGTTATGATTTCAATTCTATCTAAAGATGGTTTAATACCTTCGCCTGAAATTTCGTAACTTAAGAAATTTAATTTATTTACACCGAGAGTACATTTTGAAGGTTTGATATTTAAATTATATTCTTCAAGTCTTTTGAAAACTGATTTTAAATGATTTATATGTTGATCTTCATTATCACTGGCAATAAGAATGTCATCAATGTATGTAAATACAAAATCGAAATCAGAAAATATTTCATTAATAAAGCGTTGGAAAGTTTGAGCACTGTTTCGTAAACCGAAAGGCATTCTTACGAATTCAAACATTCCAAAAGGGGTAGTTATTGCAGTTTTATGAATGTCTTCTTCTGCCATTGGAATTTGGTGGTAAGCACGCACAAGATCAATTTTGGAAAAAAATTGTTTGTTTTTTAAATCAATTGTTAAATCGTGAATATGTGGTAAAGGATACCGATCTGGTGTAGTAATAAAGTTAAGTCTTCGATAGTCTCCGCAAGGTCTCCAATCATTTGGTTCTTTTTTAGGAACGAGATGAAGTGGAGATGCAATAGGAGAATTTGAGGGTCTGCATATACCCGTTTTAACTAAAAATTCAAATTCAGCTTTAGCAATTTTAAGTTTGATTGGATCAAGACGTCTGGGTTTCGAAAATGGTAAAATACCTTTTGTTTCTATCCTGTGAACCGTATGGTGTTTAACTTGTTTAGTATAATCTGGTTCACAGGTAATAGACGGAAATTCATTAAGTAATTTTGAAAACTTATTTTCAACAATAGGAATTTTGAGTGAGAAAATATCAGAAAATCCAGAAGAGCCAGTAACTTTAATTTTTGTAGTAGAATCCATTATTTCTTTATTTTTAATATTGACAATAATTCCGAATTTTTCTAAAAAGTTTGCTCCTAAAATTGGTTTATCAATATTCGCAATAATGAATGGAAATTCAAAATCTCTTCTTAAACCTAAATCAATTTTAAGTAGTTTTGTACCGAAAGTTTCAATTGAAGAACCGTTTGCTGCAGTCAAAGTAAGATCCGAATTTCTTTTATAAATTTTAAATTTAGAAAAAGGAATAACTGATACAACTGCACCGGTATCGATAAGAAAATTAAGTTTATTGAATTTATCAAATATGAATAGGCGACGAGTAGGTTTAATAATAGTTCCATTATCCGTCACCGTCATAATGGATCGTTTCAGTTTAAATTTTGTTCGGAATTTGAATTGTGATTTTGATTAAAATTGCATGGGGGTATACATTTAAGAGCGTTATTCTTAAATTTTTTGTGATACCAACAAATATTTGTTTGTGAAGTAAAATTACGATTGTTTGAAAAATTTCTTGATTTTGAAAAATTTCGAGATTTAAATCTATTTCTATCTTTAGATCTTGAACGGATTTGTAATTGATTAATATCATTAGAAATTTTATTTAAATTTTGAAAAATAGCCGTGGTTAATTCAGATAAATTTTTAACGCATTGTTCTAAAATATTATTATTTATACTTGAGACTACAGGAGATTTGGAAGAATGACTTTTGTTGATTAAATCAAAAAGTTTGTCAGCTAAAATAATTACTTCATCTTTATTTTGATTGTTACTAGAAGTTAAATGGATTTGTATTTCTTGTGGTAATTTATGAATCCATAATTTGAAAAGTAATTCTTGACTTACAATGGAGTCAGTACCTATAAGTGATTTCATAAATCTGAATAATTCAGATGGTGAACGATCACCAAGTTCAGTTTTTGAAAATAATTGTTCTAATCGTTTTTCTTCGCTAAGAGAAAATCTTTCACATATAATTTTTTTGATTGTATCATATTTATTAAAAAGAGGAGGAGGGTTAATAACATCTAAAATTTTAGATATAGTATCTCGTTGAAGAGTAATTAGAACATTTTGAAATTTTAAATTATCATCATTGATATTGTTAATTTCAAATTGTCCTTCAACAAGCAAAAACCAGGCATCAGGACAATCTTGCCAAAATTGTGGTAATTTAATAGATTTAGTAGAAGGAAAATTTGTAAAGTTATCTTGTGTTGAAGTATTTTGTGTTGTATTAGAGATGTTGTTTTGTGTTGTATTAATGTTAGAATTTTGAGTTGTATTGTGAGTCATGATGTTATTTGTATGGTTGATATTTTGATTTTCTGCATTTGTAAATTTACGAGTTCGTATTGGTGAACGTAGAACCATATGAAAAAAAAAAATAAAATAAAATAAAATGAAAAATTTGAAAATTAGGAAATATTTAAGATTTTTTTTGGAAAGGGAGTTAACAATTTAAATAAAATATTTAATTTTATATAAAAAATAAGTAAATTTAAATAATTGTTAAAATATAAAAATAATCTTAAAATAAATTTGAAAGTTAAAAGGTTTAAAATTTTAATTTAAATTATAATTGAAAAATTTTAAATTTAATATTAGAATAAAAATTATACTTACATAAAATTAAATTAGTAAAAAAATATTCAAATTAATAAGTATTTGATTGATGATTGTAGAGATTTTGAGGGAATAAATGGCGTTTTTTGGGCGTGATAACAATTAAATTCATTGTTGGTGCTGTTTATGCAATGGCTTTGTTGTTTTCTTTATGAATCTCATCATTTTCATCGTGATGTCTTATACTTTAAATCCGTTCTTGTTTGTATTTTGCGTAAAATTGTTGTAATAGCTCTTGTTGTAGTGAAGTGGAAAACTTAACTATTGTTTTAAGCGTAGTATATTGTTTTTTAGAGTTCTTTATTAATTAACGATTCGTAGAAAAATTTTATTTTTATTTATGTTGCATAAAATTTATAGCATGTCTACTAGTAAATTTCTGCTATAAGTACTTTATGTTTTATTTGATTGTCCGCACTTATTTTTTGTTTTTGTTTCGTATATAGAATTTACAGCGACTGTTATATGCAATTTGCACAAAATATTGTTTATTAATTGAAGTACATATATTTAAGTTTCATTTTTTTTTAAATCGATGTGCGATTTACAATTATGGTACTATGATTTAACTTTTAATTTTTTATTGTTTCTTTAAAAGTTTTAACAATTGGTTAAACTATTTTGTTCATCAAATCTGCTAAAATTTGATTTCCGTTTTCGGGTGTTTCCACACAGTCCATCTACGAATGTCTATCGACTTTCACTTATTTTCACAATAGTAAATGTTTTAAGCACTTTCAAAACGAAATATTTTTAAAGTTAATTATAGCTTCGTATTATAATCACTAAATTCATAATTTTTTGTTGATGGCGAATGTATTTCCAAATTGGATTTTAAGTAAACAAACTGATGGCTGTTCGTTTAGTCTGTTTCGCACAACTATTTAAATCGTTGTAAATATGACGGAGTAGTTACTTTAAAATTGCGAAATTTTTTGTTCAAAAATCATTTATCACAAGCACGAGGTATTATATATACAAGCACGGACAGATATAGATTTAGATAATAAATGCATTTTAATTAAAAATTAGCGAATGGAAATTTTCGTAATCATTACAGTCATTAATGAAATAAAATATTTGCGCAGGATCGTTGGTAGGATCGCCAATATATCAACATTCAAGTTGATATTTTAAAAAACTTTTATTTTGATTTTAAATATAAAAATCTATTTTTGTTTATTTTTGAGTTTAGATATTTTCCAACTAATTAGAATTTTATTTTTTTTGAAGTTATTCAAAATTTTAAGTTAACACGAAAACTCAATTAAAATTATTTTAAAAATTAAAGTAAAGAGTACAAAGTAGTTAACACTATAGTCCCGCTCTGTATGTGATTAGCCCTCGTTCCGGCAATCATTGAATGGCTAATCATGGCGTGCCGAAGTAGCAAAGGCGGGAAAGATCATCCAATTGTATCCCAAAGACAACAAGCTCATGTCATCAGCCTGTTATCTCTTCAGCTCAAAGCTGTTAAAATGCTAATTGGACATAAACCAAATGCTATTTTCTTGAGCATAGAACGTTTGCAAGTCGTTAGGCACTGCACAGCACAGGATAGCTATAGGTGTCGTCCCAGATATACATTTTCGAGGCTTTTTATAATATCTCGGGGCTTTCAACTTTCTACCGTCTTGATAAGTTGGCTCCACTGCATGTTGAATTTCATGAAGATTATGTATGTATGTGCTTCGCAATGAGGTCTTAATAACACTCCAAAATCAGTAAATAACGTGACGCCGCAAGGTGAGGTAATAACACCGAAAATAGTTGCTTTATCAAAAAATATGACAATGCCTCCGCACAATTAAATCCCAGATGGTTAAGAGGCTTTTGGAAATGCACGGTTGGCTATCTGACATCCGGTTAACCACCAGCTCGAAGAAGACGAATTTGGTCCTGTTTACTGAAGCGGCTAACAGAAAAAATGCCAGTGATTTTTTTTTTTGTTTTTCAAATTTATATTTTCCTTCATACAAAGTATGAAATATATTTTTTAAGGAAAAATTTCAAACATCCTTCGGAAAAAAAAATTTTTAAAAATCAACGCGCCTTTGAGAGACCTGTAACTTTTAGTTAGACTAAAATTGTTTGTGCTACAAAAATGCTTACTAAAAACATTCAAAGAATTCCAAATAAAAGGTTCGAAAATTTCGTAAAATTTTCTAGATAATGATTATGGAGATTTGGTTGCAAAGTCTAAGTAACAAAATTCTTGGGAATTCTTTCTTGAAGTATCGATGGTAAAAAAAGAAGGACTTAATTTACGAAATTTGAAATATATTTCCTCTGATATTTTTCTATTAGCTACTGTATATGGTCCCTAAACTAAAAAGAGTAATTAGAAGAAAACCTTCACGGCACTGTGTGTATACAAAATAATGCTTGGTTGTAAGAGAGCTTACCATCCTTAATATCTCATTGGGGATTTAAGGCGGTTGGAAAGCCTAACCTTTACTACGGAGTCCTTGTTTTATGGCATACAAAACGTTAATTGTGCAAAGAAACTAGAGGCGCGTAAGTGATCAGTTAAATGTGAACTTTCACCCTCTTGGCAGCATTATATGCCATCCTACACTTCCTGTGAAGTAAATTTCTAGGAACATAGCGTTGAAAATTGCTTTGTGCCTCGAAAGTTCAGGCCATGTAATCATAGTAGAGCCACAATGATGATTGAAAGTTGGTGCGGAAGTGGCGGAATATACGATGTATATATAAGGATGGTTCTAAAGAGTAGAGTCTGATATAGCGAAAATTCTAGAAAAAACGTCTCTTAGCTATACTCTGGTGCTAGATTCTGGTGCCTAATTGGGTTCTTACGTAAATCGGTAACATCTCTTTTGCGAGCTAGCGATAGCGTTAAAATTTCAAAATTTTTCGATCACCCTCATCCATTTACATATTGCTTTAACGTGCTTTCAAATGGCCATTATCTAATACATAAACACATTTACTGTAATACAGTTGTTAAACATTTTTAAATAAACTTTTATTATAAACAACTTGCACTTATTGATCTATTAAATCCAGCGCTTCTGTTTGCTTGCCAATGAATATAAATATAAACAAAACAAAAAAAAATATTTAGTATTGTCCATTAGCATGAGCCAATGCAACTTTGGCACTTTTCCCCTTGTTGTTTTTTCATTCTCATTTTTAGGCAAGCACTTACACGATGCAAATAGTGGGGAGACATGGGATGAACTGCCATAAGGTCAGCGGACCCCATAAACATTTCAAATGGCCATAAGTACAATTCGGCTTAAGATCTTTAAATGGCTATAAGAGCAGTTGGCCTTTTAAGGCCTTTTGACTTAACGGCCATATTCATTGATTTGACAACTTCTACATTCAAATGTTTCGCAAAACTATTACCGTTGTTAGAGCAACTTTGCTCAATGCGAATTTCAACAACAGTTAAAAGAAAAGTTTGCGTTCCTTGCCACTTTGACCGTTAAAACTAAAATGAACACTTAAATTAAAATAGGCCATGGTGTCAATATTAAACTCCTTATTTCCCAATTAGGTTATATGGCAAGAATTTTAACCAGAGCCAAGTTGTAATTGGTTAATATTGAAGTCTATGTTAGGCTGCGGAGTCATCGAAGGAGTAGTATCCGTAGTATATCCGACATTAAATTTTAATATACATATCTGAACGTTCTTCCAGATATTTTCTAAAAGATATCTAGAAAGCGAAAAAGCAACAACTCATGTTTAAAATTTTTATCAAATCATAACAACCACTCAAAAATAGTTACACTGATATAAAAATAATTCTTAAGTCAAACGAATTAAGGGTCAGTGCAAAAGATATTTTTTAAAATTTGCATCCGTCGCCATTAGCTGTTGAATCAACTACAAACAAATAGTTGATTCTGAGTTACAAGAAGGTCATCAAATATAAGCGACAGCTCTGTAAAAAAAAAAAACAAAATGTATGTCTATGAAAAACTTTTTTCCAATGAATGAAAACTGATATAACAGTGGCTGTTAATATTGCAGACATTTATGTGGTACGATAATCATAAAAGCAATGAATGAGTTCCGTGAGCGTAAGTTTCTCCTCAAATTTAGCTTACACATTTGTACAATTATGACAGTTGTTCGCTGTTGAAATGACCAATAAATTCAGTTCATTCAACATAAAGATCATTTAGATTGATTGAGAATCTGTTTTAATGTAGAATATTAGCTGTGTTTTTTACATTTATATAAATACGCACTTGCTTTTTTTTATAGAAATCTAACGGCATAACTTTATTTACACTTATGAAATTGGTGCGCATAAAACTAGTGCTAAAAATTAAGTATGTGTTTCCAATATTCTCCACTTTCAATTTTGGTATGCGTTAAACACTAAGACCTAAAATTTGTGTGTCCCCACTATCTCTCCATAATTTACTACTATGTTAAATTCTTCAGGAGCGCTTTTTAGTTGCAAATGTAGATGTATACACATATATAGCAAACAAAGGCCATTCTTAACTTAAAACCAACAAAAAACTATGATCTTATGTTAGTTGTTTAGCCAAAAAATTAATACGCCTTTTATTATATTTTATATCTCTTAAATGTACAACATATATATATGTCAAAACTATTTAAATGCTTTAAGTAATATTCCAAATATATATTTCCCAACTTATTCTTATTACGCTTATGTGTCATGGGAACAAAGATTTCCATAAAATTTTAATTTCACCACTTTGTTCTTGACACAAATTTGGATGGCTTCTACGGGTGCGGATTTTTCGATTTTCTTCTATATAGAGCGCGCTAAGTAAATTTGTGTGCTGAGTTGAAAAAAAAAATAATGGATATTTTTTGAAAATATAAATGCATTGGCAAGCTGTCATAAATGAGCGATTTAAGAGATGAATGACTGCATATTGCTTAACAAAAATTATTTTAAAATAAATGTAAAATCTGTATGCATTATAATGATCATTTTAAAATATTTAATGTCTAAATACATCGGGGTAATTCAAAAGTTTTCATATTTTAATACTCTCTCTCAGTAAGTGAAAAGCATAACTATTCAAAGGTACTAATGTACTCGGTTTAAGAGATTGGAGTGGAGCTACATATCAAAACGTAATAATTCCAATCGAAAAATTCTAAGAAAATAAAGAAAATGTAATCAAGAAATGTGGTTATTGGAGCTTTTTGGCCGATTACTTCAAGACAGAACACAAGTATAAGGCGCGAATGCAGGGTTTTTCACAGCAAAATGAGGAAGTTATTAACTCAGATCCAAAAGTACCTCCTTTATCTTAGCACCCCCTGTTCTTCTAAAAGAAGACCTAAAATAATATACAGTCAACTAAAATTAAATATAATAAAATTATAAAATATGAACTACTTGCCCTCTGAACTATTAAAGATTGAATAGTTATTGTAATTTACCTCCCGTTTTTGATTCGAGATTAAAAAAGAAATAAGTTTTTGCTTTAATTTAAATCTATAAAATAACGAAATATTTGTTGAACACGAAAAAATCAAAAAAAATTATCAATTTTCTTTATGCGCATTGCTTTTATTTATTTTGTCGCTTACAACATTTTTGGCGCCATTCAAATGGCCAGCTACCCTACAAAAATCGTTGGATCATGTGGTCCACTGGAGTACTTACCATTGTAGTCCACTGTAGCCCACTTTTTCGATATCGAAAATTTCGAAAAACGGAAAAAGTGCTATAATTCATTACCAAAGACGGATAAAGCGATGAAACTTGGTATGTGAGTTGACCTTATGAGGCAAAATAGAAAATTGGAAAAATTTTTGACAATGGGCGTGGCACCGCCCACTTTTAAAAGAAGGTAATTTAAAAGTTTTACAAGCTGTAATTTGGCAGTGGTTGAAGATATCATGATGAAATTTGGTAGGCACGTTACTCCTATTACTATATGTGTGCTAAATAAAAATGTGCGAAATCGGATGACGAACACGCCCATTTAAAAAAAAAAATTTATTTTAAAGTCAAACTTTAACAAAAAATTTAATATGTTTACAGTGTAAAAGCAAATTATGTCAACATTCGACTCCAGTAATGATATAGTGGAAAAAAATACAAAGATAACAGAAATTTTCAAAATGGGCGTAACTTCGCCCTTTTTCATTTAATTCGTCTAGAATACTTTTAATGCCATAAGTCGAACAAAAATTTACCAATCCTTGTGAAATTTGGTATGGACATAGACTCTGTAACGGTAACTGTTTTCTGTGAAAATGGGCGAAATCGGTTGAAGCCACGCCCAGTTTTCATACACAGTCGTCCGTCTGTCCTTCCGCATGGCCCTTAACATGATAACTTGAGCAAAAATCGACATATCTTTACTGAACTTAGTTCACGTACTTATCTGAAGTCACTTTATCTTGGTATAAAATATGGACGAAATCCGACTATGACCACGCCCACTTTTCCGATATCGAAAATTACGAAAAATGAAAAAAATGCTATAATTCTGTACCAAATATGAAAAAAGAGATGAAACATGGTAATTGGAATGGTTTATTGACGCAAAATATAACTTTAGAAACAAATTTGTAAAATGGGTGTGACACCTACCATATTAAGTAGAAGAAAATGAAAAAGTTCTGCAGGGCGAAATCAAAAGCCCTTGGAATCTTGGCAGGAATACTGTTCGTGGTATGACATATATAAATAAATTAGCGGTACCCGACAGATGATGTTCTGGGTCATCCTGGTCCACATTTTGGTCGATATCTCGAAACGCCTTCACATATACAACTAACCTGCCTTTCAAAACCCTCATTAATACTTTTAATTTGATACCCATATCTTACAAACACATTCTAGAGCCACCCCAGGTCCAACCTTATTGCGATATCTAGAAAAGGCGTCCACTTATAGAACTAAGGCCCACTACGTTTTAAATAATCATTAACATCTTTCATTTGATACACATGTCATACAAACACATTCCATGGTTACCCTAGGCTCATTTTGCTAAATGGTGATTTTCCCTTATTTTGTCTCCAAAGCTCTCAGCTGAGTATGTAATGTTCCGTTACACCCGAACTTAGCCTTCCTTACTTGTTTTGAACCAGTCACATTGAAATTGTATACATATTCAAGGCGAATCTTTACAGAATGCCAAATCGAAAGAAAACTAACATTGATTTCGATTAACTGGCAACTTACTGTACCAAGACGTGGAGTAGATATCGAGAAGAAGCAATCAGCTAATGGCTGTCCCACTTTGTACTGAATTCTACTCGACACTTATTTGTACTTTTTACGAAGCGGTTAGTTTAATTAATCGGTTACCTTTCTAGATCCGGTTACTTAAATTTTTTTTTTTTTTTTTTTGAAATTTGATTAAGACAATTGCGAATTTTGAGATGCTTCTAAATTGCGTTCAATACAATTGCGAAACATAGGGTACATTCAAAAAATACTGAAAATTGGAAAGATATACGCATCTTTTTAAGTCCTCCTTAGATTTTTTTAAAATATGTGGAGTTTGCTTTGCATAGTTTTAGTAACGCAGTTGATTGAAGTTTCATTTAAAATCAACGAAAATAAAACAAGAAAATTATTGATAAAACTTTCTAAATATTTTTATTAATATTTTTTTTTGCTACTGCGTACATTTGTACATTATCATTTTATCCTTCCATTCCAGTCGTCTGCTATTTATGTCGTAAATTTCATCATCCATGCTCAGACATGTCAGTTTACGCTAGACAATTCTGTTAAAAGAGTTTCATTGTTTATTTTTTCTGAACTCTCGAATGTTAAATAAACATTAGAGTGCTTTTCTGCAATCGGAATTCCAAATTTAATACGTAGGTTTAATAAACCCGTCAATGTTATAAAAAAATATTAATATTTACGTGAGCTGAGCCACTTTAATTGTCAAAATTTGAACTAATTAGCTTATTTGTTTGAAAATATTAAAAAAAAAAACATATTTTTTTAAAACTTCTTAGATATGGAGATATGTATGTACTTATTTGATTAGAGAGACGAGCTTATTTTTCTGTATAGAATTAATTGAGATATACTTTAAGTAATTTTTGCGTCTCTATAAATCTTTTTAAGATTATGAACCTCATGAAAAAATAGAAAAATTTCTTGTTTAGCGAATGAGAAATTCTAATGTTGCTGAACCGAGACAATCATAGTGGATGCCCAAATTTCTCGTTATTAATTATTGTATTAATTGTCAATGTTTGTCAATTTGTTGAAATAGCTGAAAAAGAAATTTCACTGACACAAATTGTAGGCTAATATTTTACTTTTTCACTAAAACAAAAATAATGACGGTACATACTTATGTAAGTATGTATGCTGCAAAATTTGCAAACTTAACATCATGAATGTCTGCTTACTTACTTAATTCCTTGCAATGTGGGCTATGTTCAGCCTTCGTCATAATGACCAAAGCCAATGCCATACAAATGACAAATGCGATCGCTGGTGAACGCATTTTTCACTTTTCTTTCACTGTTCGTTTATTTCTTATTTTTTTGCTGCTCCAAAATGCCAGATACCAACAATGAATAATGATTTATAGAAGCAATTTGATCGAAAATGGCAATACAAAATTCACACCACATACATATAACAATAACAACAAAATACACAATTCGCAACAATGATGAGAAAAATGCTGTCAAAATACTTGGAATTATATCTTCTTATTATTTGAAAAAAAAAATGCTTGCTTTCTTTTGCAAACTTCGAAAACACTGAAAGTTGTCGTATTTTAGTCTTAGTATTAAATTATTAGCTCTTAGTTAATTGCACGCTAGAACTTAGCGAAAACTGAGGCGTCCAAACGACAATGCTCTGCTTTTATACAAACATCTTTGGATGCTGCATATTTTTTTTTATCATTTCTCCGCACACATATGGTGCAATGTGGATATGGCTCACAGATTTGACAGATACAATTTTAAGTACAAACAACAAAAGTAATACGAAAATATGGAATGTCTTTGAATTTTCGAATATTGAAAAATAATGAAATATGCCGAAGTGAATTGTTTAGATTATTCGTATAATTACAATGTTTTAATTAGATTTGTTGAGCTGAAAGGCCGCGGTATTTAATAAAACATCCTTTTAAATAATAAATGTAAGGCGCGATAACCTCCGAAGAGATCTAAGGCCGAGCTTCTCTTCCAATTTGCGTCGTGCTCCTCTTGATTTTCCCTACAAATTGGCCGGAGGGGACCTACATGTTTTATGCCGACTCCGAACGGCATCTGCAAGGCAGATGAGTTTTCACTGAGAGCTTTTCATGGCAGAAATACACCCGGAGCGCTTGCCAAACACTGCCGAGGGGCGACCCCGCTTCGAAAAATTTTCTTCTAATTGAAAAACCTTATTTCTAAAATTTTGATGTTGCTTTGCCCGGGAGTTGAACCCAGGGCATACGGTGTGATAGGCGGAGCACGCTACCATCACACCACGGTGGCCGCCAATCCTTTTGGTTTGTTTTATATTCATAAGTTTTAATTTTGATCAATATTTCGACTTCAATCGGAAGTCATCATCAGGGCTGAAGACAAAACAATAACAATAGTTAATTACACAGAACATACATATTGTAGCGAATTTAGTGAAATTCCTCTTATTTGCAAACTTCTACTAACGTTCGTATCGCTAAACTGTTGAATAAATAACTCCAATATTCAATAATGCAAAATGGACTTTATTAGAGTACTTCACAATAACAGTTATACCTCGCAACCAATAGCGTGCTTAAATCAAAATATAAACAATTTTAAGCAGAGAGTGTAAACAAAAATCATGTATACAATAACAACATTCAAATGACAACTAGGCTTAGCTTAACACGTATGTATTGTGTGGATGTACATATTTCATCTTAGTTAACTATTGGACAATATTTCAAATGACCGCCTTGTGGTGCTGTTGCTTGAAAATTAAATTCCTGTAAGACTGCGTACAATTTTCTGTGAAGTTAATTCTTCTTTCATTAGGGGTGTTCAAGATATGTAGCATTTCTAAAGTGTATCGTTTGCTGTAATGTTTTTAATTGTCCAGTATAGTTACATTTTCGAAGTCGCGGAAGTGCCCTGTGCGGCTGCGCTGGCTAGGCCATGTTATGCAAATGAAAGATGATGCTCCGGCCAAGAAAGTGTTTCTGTCGGAACCCGCCTATGGAAGCAGAGGTAGAGGGCGGCCCCCACTCCGTTGGAAGGACCAGGTGGAAAACGACTTAAACTCCCTTGGTGTGACCAATTGGCGCCGGTTGGCGGAGCGAAGGAGCGACTGGCGCGCCTTGTTGGACGGCCATAACCGTTTAGACGGTTAAGCGCCAATTAAGTAAGTAAGTAAGTAAGTACAACTTCAAATATAACTGTTCTTCACTCACAGTGAGTTAAATTCAAATAAATTTGCTACCTTTGTTAGCTCCACAGCCGCCTTTCCTTACTTGGTTTTTCCACACTCATCTACACCTTTTCCATATGTATTTGGGAAAAGCCTAACTGTTTTTGAAAAAAAGATGATAAAAAAATTTTAAGGACTACCTTTATATAAATGGACCAAAAAATAGAAGGCAATTTTTCCTTTAATACAGACATAGTCGTGTTGAATTTTGACTATAAAACTTTAACAATAGCTCTTGTAAAATAATTTTGGGATTTAAAATTATAAAATTGGAGCGCAACCTTTCAATTTAAGGCAAACCATGTACTTGGGATTTACTAATTGATTATTTAAAATTTAAACACGCGCTCTACCTTTATTATTTTAAATCCCAAAATTCTTTTACAAGAGCTATTGTTAAAGTTTTATAGTCAAAATTCAACAAGACTATGTCTGTATTAAAGGAAAAATTACCTTCTATTTTTTGGTCCATTTATATAAAGGTAGTCCTTAAAAGTTTTTTATCTTCTTTTTATTTTCAATTTTTTTGTACTGCCTACAAAAAGGAAATTGCAACTTCGATTAGTTATTTTAAGTAATTCCAAAGTGAAAATTCTTATCTTTATTTATTTGTTCAAAATAGCAAGATTTAAGAGAATTAGTGGAATTTTCGCTGACAACATTGGCGAAAACAACAGAATTCCACCTCGGTTGTCAGCTACTTAATTCGCACATCAGAAAAACGTGGTTAAATTCCCATACGCCTGAAAGTCTAAAAGAATCGTGGTGAAAGTCGCGAACGCCTAAAAGTATGCAAGGACGTGCACTGAGTTGGTCCTTCAACGAGGTGGAATTCTACAACGCCTGCAACACTCAGGAGGCTAACCATGAAGGTATGGCCTAATCTTCTAAATAGTTTGACTTGTGCGTTACGTAGCTCAAATTTTTTGGATCAAACATTGCACTGTCACCGAGTTTTAAACTATATTTCAGGTTTCAAGTCTCTAGATATCCTGGAAGTTAGTTAAAAATCCAAAGCCAGATTCCCAATTTAAAACTAGATTCCTCTACATCTCCATCCATGCGCCACCTAGCGGAATTTTGTAGATAAAATATCATTGTCGCCGGGTTCTGACCCACGGCCCAAGTTTCAAGTGTCTAGCTCACCGGCAAGTTACTCAAAAATCGATTGCAAGATTCCCCTCGTTTTTCAAGGATTTGTAGTTATCTCACTTGGCGCGCCATCTAGCGGAATTTTGTTTTCCGCAAATTGTATTGTCGCCAAGCCTTGCACTGTGTGCCAAGTTTCAAATCTCTAGGTCACCGGGAAGTTAGTTAAAAATGGATTGAAAGATTCCCAAATCAAAACTAATTTTCTTAATATGTCGACCCATGCGCCACCTAGCAATTTTTTTTTTATTAAATATTACATTGTCACTGGGTTCTTACTCACGGCCCAAGTTTCAAGTCTCTAGCTCACCGTGAAGTTACTTAAAAATCGATCGCAGGATTCCCTGCGTTTTTTCTGGGATTTTCAGGGATTTTCCTTTATCTCGATTCGTCTGCCATCTGGCGGCATTTTGTTTCCGCGAATTGTAGTGCCATCGACTCGTAAACTAAGTGCTAAGTGTCAAGTCTCTGGATCACCGAAAAGTTAGTTAAAAGTCGATGGCAAAATTTCCATTTTAAAATTAATTTTCTGTATATCTCGATCTGTGCGCCACCTAGATTTTTTTCACATTGTAATGTCCCCCAGATCTGAACTACGTTCTAATAATCAAGTGTCTAGCTCAACGGGAGGTTACCGGAAAGACTTTTCCGTGAGTAAAAAATTCGTATGGAAATGAGGGGACAAACATGAAAGGGACTTAATATAAAGGTAGTAAAAATGGGCAAATGTATTTGAGAAAAATGTTTTATTAATGATTGGGATTTCTTCTGAAATTTATTTGCCCTTTTTTTCAAATATATTTGGAAATTTCCCAAAAACATTTGTCCATTTCTCGAATAACATTTTCCCGTTTCTCAAATGCATTTGTCCTTTTCTCAAATACCGTTGGAAAAGGTGTAGATTATTCACTTAGATCATCTTTGAATACTCCGTTGATGAATTTGTTTCTCCTCTTTGCCATGAGATTATTGACACTTCCTATTGCCTTATGTACATTTTAGGGTAAAGCTTTAGTTATCTTTTGCTTACTTTAGCTTGGTTGTTGTAGAAGGTGCCATTTACTTGTTTTTGAAAATGTTGGCTCGACATAAATTGAAAGAGAATATCGGCATAAATCTCTTCGGTGGCATATCCCGTAAAGTCATCAATATTGGTATTTCTAAATGACAAACCAATAATTTTTGCCGCTAATATTAAGTAAATCCGGCGATATTTCTAGGAATATCCTGCTTTAATGCTTCATCGCAAGGGTCCTAATATTAGTAAAACTTCGTTTATTTACAATTGAAATAAATACAAACTGTTTGGAATAAACTTCTTGATTTATTTTTTTCAGAGATCAAAACCCTACTTGGTTTGTCGCTTAAATCATGTAAACAATAGCCTCAGCTACCAGCATAACTAAACTAAAATGGATAAGATGTACATAAAAAGAAGGCTGCAGGCTGTGGGGAGGGTGTAAAACAAAAACTGCTACGACAAGCAGAAATATGCAGGCAAAGGAAAGCAGCAAAATCTGGCGCAATAAAAGATGAAAGTGGCCTTCATAAAAAAAATGCACACTTAGCCTAAATACAAAATATGTGTGGGCACAAAAATAGTTAGTATAAACAAAAATACTAAACGGAACAAACAAAACAATAGGAAACAGGAACAAAGAAACCGGTTGCAAAGCTAGCCGAAGAAATGATTACACTCGCGGTCTTTTCCATGTTTCCTTTGTTTTTTTTTTTTCTAGCTTTGTAGTTTTCGGGAGTTTGTGCGTTTGAGGGTTAAATTTAAGGTAAACATATTAACATAAATACGTCACAAACATATGCTATTTATAAACAATCGTATACACATACATGTTTCAGCAAATAATTATAGCCAAAAGCATGTCTATATATAAAATTATGTGTTTGATATGTTTGCTTGTTATTACCCCACTTTCGGTCACGTTTTCGGAATTTCGGAATGAGAGTAAAAAAGCTCATCGCCAAAAGAGGGAACTCGTCGCAATGCGCTCATTTGGCCCTCGAAAGCTTTCATTTTGTGGATGCTAAAATTATACTTTAATTTCCCTGCTGTTGCTTGCTATTGGAGCTAAGAACAACCGCAAGTACTTTTGCCAATCACTACATATCCACACAAACACACACTCACATACATAGGAATGTGCAACATATATTATTGATTTGATGACATACACACATATATTTGAGCAAAAGCATCAGCTGTAGCTCCCGTAAATTTGGCATTAATTTTTATACTCAGCTGAGCAGAGCTCACAGAGTTTATTAACTTTGTTCGCATAACGGTAATCCGTAACGGCATAAACTAATCGGGATAGATACAGACTTCTATATATCAACATGATCTGGGTGAAAAAAGAAATTCATTTAGCCATGTCCGTCCGTCCGTACGTCCGTCTGTCCGTCCGTCTGTAAACACGATCACTTGAGTAAATTTTGGGGTATATTGATGAAATTTGGTTTGGGTTCCTGGGCGCTCATTTCAGATCGCTATTTAAAATGAACGAAATCGGACTACAACCACACCCACTTTTTCGATATCGAAAATTTCGAAAAACCGAAAAAGTGCGATAATTCATTACCAAAGACGGATAAAGCGATGAAACTTGGTAGGTGCGTTGACCTTTTGACGCAAAATAGAAAATTAGAAAAACTTTGGGCAATGGGCGTGGCACCGCCCACTTTTAAAAGAAGGTAATTTAAAAGTTTTGCAAGCTGTAATTGGCAGTCGTTGAAGATATCATGATGACATTTGGTAATCACGTTACTCTTATTACTATATGTCTGCTAAATAAAAATTAGCAAAATCAGATGACGAACACGCCCACTTTTAAAAAAAAATTTTTTTAAAGTCAAATTTTAACAAAAAATGTAATATCTTTACAGTATAAAAGTAAATTATGTCAACATTCGACTCCAGTAATGATATGGTGCAACAAAATACAAAGATAAAAGAAAATTTCAAAATGGGCGTAACTCCGCCCTTTTTCATTTAATTCGTCTAGAATACTTTTAGTGCCATAAGTCGAACAAACTTTTACTAATCCTTGTGAAATTTGGTAGGGACATAGATTTTCTGTGAAAATGGGCGAAATCGGTTGAAGCCATGCCCAGTTTTTATACACAATCGACCGCCTGTCCTTCCGCTCGGCCGTTAACACTACTGTTCGTGGTATGACATATACAAATAAATTAGCGGTACCCGACAGAAGATGTTCTGGGTCACACTGGTTCACATTTTGGTCGATGTCTCGAAAACGCATTCACATATACAACTATGGGCTACTCCCTTTTAAAACCCTCATTAATACTTTTAATTTGGTACCCATATCGTACAAACACATTCTAGAGTCACCCCTGGTCTACCCTTATTGCGATATCACGAAAAGGCGTACACCTATAAAACTAAGGCCCACTACGTTTTAAATAATCATTAACACCTTTCATTTGATACACATGTCATACAAACACATTCCAGGGTTACCCTAGGTTCATTTTGCTAAATGGTGATGTTCCCTTATTTTGTCTCCAAAGCTCTCAGATGAGTATGTAATGTTCGGTAACACCCGAACTTAGCTTTTTTTACTTATTTATTTGAGTGTCATTTACTTCGTCTCCTTATATGACCTTGTGGAGGGTCCCTATGATTTCACTTTATTGCTTACAGGCAAATTTATTGGTTGCTTATTTCATAGATATTTTACTTTGTCATTTTCATGATCTAAATCTCTACGTTTTGTTTGCCTGGTCATTAGCCATAACACGAACAGTTTTTAGAAGTAAGTTTTAATATTCTCATAACTAAGTTCATTACTTTTCGTCAGTCAAAGTTCAAAACAGTCCAACTAATATTTGATTGATGTATTTTATTTTAACTTGACTACTTTACTCATAGCAAAAATTCTTTTTAGGATTATTTTCAAGATACCATTCTCTTTACTGCTACCGTTCGTGCATATGTAAATGAAACCATCGCCAAATTCCGGCCGCTCATGTAAAGATTACGAATCACAGTTAATTTAATGGTGTTGGAGAAACTTGAAACTTCCCGAAAATTGGTTTATTACCATACATGGCCTATAATATCCTTTCTATGTAAATATCTGAAACAATTTTCATAATATCACAACCCTACAATGAGTCGAACTAGTTCCGAACGAGCGCAGATTTATGTCATTAAGAGATGAAAATAGTTCTTATTTTGTCCTTCCGCATTGCTTTCAACATTGTGATGGCATTTGCTCTCTTTTGCATACCTTATGAACGCGTTCTTAATTGGTGTACTCTAATGTCGCTAGTTTTAAATAATTAATTTAAAGTCATAAACGTCAGACTACGAATTGTCTCGCTCTGCATCCGTTAGCACCACTTCGGAGGCAGTCATTAAACCTTATATGAGAAACTGTTGCTTTGCTTGAATGTCTCCCATTCAACATACGGGCTAGTTTAATGGCTGCGCCAGCTCTACACGCATAAGTTCCATTCGCCAAAACTCCCAATTCAAGCTCGCATCTTTAATAAACAGCTTCTTAAATATATTTGCCTTTACTTTGAGAACCGAGGCGTATGGTTGAAACAACGGTTTTACTTTACTCGTGTAAAGCGTAAATGATCTGATGTACAGATTATAATGATAAGATGTCAATTGCTGAAATACCTCTAAATTTGAAACCGGCGTACACTGGGTGCTCAATATTTCAAAAAATAAAAACACCGTTATGTTCCTTATAAAATTTGACACTTTTTTTTATTTAAACTAAGAAGTTTCAGAGTGTAATTGAAATTAATGTTGCAAAAAAGAATACTAAATTTCATTATTCCCCTTCTACCATTGCATTGGGTGAAGTTGATGTAATTGATTAAAGCTTGGTTTTCTCGAAAACGGTGCCACTATATATCCCTGGTACATACGGTAGAGTACATTGTCAAAAATGTTACAACGTAAGAATGGTACAAACTCATTCTTCACCGTCTTTTTGAATTGCTAGTTATTAAGATAGGAAAAAATAGATTGTTTAATGCTAAAGAGCGATTCCGAACTATCCATTGCGTTTGAGTGAGAGTTAAACTGCAGAAGGGCTCATATAATTTAAAATTAGTTCTACATCGTTCCAGGAGAAGAGGCTTAGAATGTCTAGTTGGCCGAGATGGAACACTAAAGTTAACCTCGCTTCCAAGCTCTCACTACGACTGGCAAGTGTAGAGAGATTTATAAGTTTCAGCCGATTAAAATAAGTGGGTAGGATATACAAGGAATTTCTTTGAAGATTTCTTAAGGCAAAAAGTAGCAAATTGTTTTTAATTGATTCTAACCTCTCTGAATTCTTTTGACCATCGCTTAACGTATGCCCAAATATTTCTGGCCTTTTTGAAATTTGCATTAATATGAAGGCTAAAACTAAGCTTGCTGTCCATTGCAGCCTCTAAGTCAACAAATTCATATACTTGCTTCTGATTATGATTGTTAATCTAATAGGAAGCAGGCTATATTGTTTTACGTGAAAAACATTTGTATTTACATTTCCTTATGCTTCTATGTATCTTCGGCCGACGCGTATGATTTTAAAAGCTAAATGACATCAGCGTACACCAAAATGATTGAGGATGTAAAGGCTTGGTTTCTGTCAAAAGCGATGCCGCTATGTTACGACCGCTAAAGAGCGGCCGGTATACTTACCGTTTTCGGCGGAACCGCTTTGTTGGAAAATACGGACAGTTACGGCAGACGATTAAAAAAAAAAATTTTTTTATAATTTATTTCAATTATTTGACAAAATCTTCACCGCTTTGACCATAGCGGTGGCAAAAAACGGTGATGAACGAGTTTCTACCGCCATGACAGCCGTAATATGTTCGGGGAAACCTAGCCTTAAATGATGTAGAGGTATCATTTGTGAAAAGCAAGAACGGAATTGACCCAAGATGCCTTCCTCGTGGAACTCCAGCGAAAACATCTGTTATATCGGATAACATTTTTCTAAATGTCAAATCGCATAAAAGTTTGCAAGACTAAACTTCATTCGGCTGCTAAATTTCATTTCCGGATTAAAAATTTGAAAAAGGTGTTTAAGAAAATTTGAAACTTTTTAAGAATTTTCAAAATATGTGAACAACGTTTGCGACATAGATTTTATTGTATGAAGTTAAATTTATTATTGAAATATATTAAAATAAAAACGAAAAATTCTGTCGGTATATCATCGACACCACGGTAAAAGCTACTATCTCCACTTTTCATTCAAAACAACCTTTAAGTGCTGATGGATAAGCAGAGTTTTTGGTTATTTTAAAAAGCCCTACCAAACACTACCAAATCAAGTTTGTGGTTTTTATCATATTTCGCTGAAATTTCACCTAACTCACTGTAACCAAAAATCTAGTAAAGTTTTGCTGTCCCGAAGAAAGAAACGACATTTTGGATTTTTCACATACGTATACAAATATTTCAAAAACAGGTTTCTATTTTCTGACTTATTTTGTTTTGTTGATTTTCCGACGAATGGTGTATATTGAAATGATTTTTTCGTTACCCCTTGTCAAATTTGATATCGACACTGATGATGGCACAACGCCGAAACCGGTTTGTCTCGAAATAAAATTTGACAAGGGATGACGGAAAATCGTTCCAATATACATCGTTTCTATTTTAATTTTTACATATATCACACAATAATTATTGTTTTTACATAGGATTGAAAACTGAAAAAATGCATACGATTCTTTCCGTACCACCGTGGAATGTTCCTATCCCTTTGTACAACAAATGTTACGTATACGACCTGGTATTCATTTTTTCAGATGATACGGATAAAGTTGCTTATTACGATGATTATAAGTTTTTGCACCACATTTCCACTTTTGCGTTACTGTTACCAAAGCAAAGAATAATCTGTGGAACGCATTTGAGCATACCCGACGCGACTGTGCTGTTTGTGCCTAATACCAAATTTATGTTGCTATTTGTGGATTCCAAAAATCAAACAAACCGAGAAAATAATCCCTTCGGAACTGGAGCCGAATCTGGAAGCACATAGATATGTATACACGCAAACATGTGTGTGGGTATGTTAATACAAGCTCTTTCGGAAGGAATCAGTACGTTTGGGTTGAGTTTAGTTTAGCTCGGTTCAATTCAATGTGATGCGATGTGATACAGCAGCGATTTCTACAACTCGAATTTTGAGTTCAGTTAAGATGTGCAATTCAAATGGTGCGAACGTTTGTTGGCGGTTGCTTCGCGTAACGCGTTTAAAAAATTATTACTATCAAAAGAGTTGTAAGCTTGACAACAAATACCATAACATTCACATATACACACTTACTTACATATGTATGTATGTGGCGCTAATACAACTAATAATATATCTGTAGAGCAAACATACATACATACGCGTTGTTACAATAAATGTTAAGTGAAATTTGGCACCGAGTGAAGACATCCAACTGCAGCTTGCGGTGAAATGCCAATAAATTCATTGCATGAATAAATAAATAAATAATCGTTAATGAATATATGGCTAAAGCTGTTAAGCGCGAGCGAAAATACTTAATAAATAAATAAATAAATATATCAATGAAATTACGTACATACATATGTACATAAATCATTGACGTCTAGCATAGGTTAGCTGTGTGAACCGCATGCAGGCGAGTGATGGTCCAGCAAATCAAAGTGAAAAAAATAAATTAAAATTACTGCATCTCTATTACGCTTTTATTACTGCGTACTGTGCTTATGGCATGATATTTATTGTTGTTATTGTTTTGTCGTACATGTTTAAGTGAAGTGTAAATAAATAAATAAATAAACAAAATTAATATGAAAACAAAGTGTGTTGCATATTAACCCTTGCAAGCCAGCTAACAAATTGCGGCCAATACTCGAATTGTAATATATTTCATTTTCTTGTTTGCTACTGTTGTTGTTGTTGACTTTGGTAATAATGCTACGCATGATGATAATGATTTTGCTCATTATTTTTATTGTTGTTTTATAATTGGTACACGCACTACTGTGTAGCTTACCTGTGTGCCTCTGTGTGTGTGTGTGTGACGCGATCGAGTTCTACAGCTGGACGTCATTGCCGTCTATGAATGCGGCAGATTTATTGAAACATTAATTTTTTGTTATTTCCTTTTTCAATTTAGCAAATTGCTTTAGCACTATTTTTATGTGCAAAGACTGAAAATAAAAATTTGGCAAATTTGCAAAAAATATTTTCGTCTCTATATTTTGAAACGCCGTCCGCATGAAACTCTCGACACAGAAATGAAAAAATAGTGGCGCGCACGCGGTGGGTTGAAGTGCAAACAAATTCGCATGAAAAAAAAAAAAAAATTATGTCTACTGCTTTCATGAATGAAATATCTAAATGGCAATAAACAAAAAAATTGAAAATATTTTTAAAACGTAAAAAACCCCAAATTCTAAAGCAATCCGATAAAGCAGAACCAAAGTGAATGCGGGCTAAAATTTGGAAAGTGTGAAAATTTGGGAAATAAAATAACTCAACGCTGAAACAATGCGTATGCGTGAGCGTTAAAAAATTAATATATTTGAATATATAGAAATTTTGATCAAAGCGCAAATTGAAAACTGAATGTACAAAGCGTGAAAGCCAAACATAAATTTTCAGTTGATATTTAAAATATTGACAGCAAACAAAAGCAAAAAAATATAAAAATAAAATATATGAAGCAAACGTACTAAATAAAACTTGTTGTTGTAAAAAAATAAGCCACTAACGGAATTTGCGGGAGAATCTAAATAAATCTACAAAAAATTCAATCATTCAATATGCAAAATTTAAAACGCTTTAAACTAAATTTTTGTATTTTTGCTTTTACCAGCCATGAAAAAGGGCACGCAAACAAATTTGCACGATTATTTAAAAAAAAAGCTCACTTCCGCATGCTCAAAATTTTCATATGTAATTACATTCATACATATTAAGCATTTGGTAAATAAATTTAGAGTTGCAAAAATTGATAACAGAACCGCCATGAATTTAACAGAATTAAAATGTTAGCATCAAAATACAGCTGTTAAGCTGTTGTTGTTGTCTCCTTTATTCTTTCAATTCACTTCAGCAGCAGAAGCCACTTCATATATATACATACGCATTCACACATATGCAAATACCGGTGCTTAACAATTTTGTAAATGATGCTGCGATGCTTAAAGAGCCACACACTCACACATCCATACAAATGTGTTTGTACATAGAATGACAGTCTAAAAATATCTTCAAATCTTGTAGATATCACATTTATTGATTTAATATCAGCGGCATAAGTGGAAAGGTCATGATCGAAGTGAAGACCCTGCACATTTTTGTAAACACAAAGCTAAATATAAGTAAATGAAAATATATGAATTTTTAAAAATATAAATAACAACGGTGAACGCAAGTTTCGGTAAAAACGGGTAACTAATAGTTAATAAAAATAAATATTAAAAACTCGCATATTAATTAAATTAAAAAATTAGACAAAGTGTAAAATAAAATAGGATATATTCGTAAATATTATTTGAGAGTGTTTCATCGTCTTTCTCCAAAAAAGTGCGTGTAAGTATAATATTTCTATGCTTGTAAAATTAAGTGGTTGATGACTGCCTTTAAGAGCTGTACATTACCCAACTAAACTACATAGAAACTGGAATGAGTTCAAAAAAAGAGGAAGATTAGATTGAACTGGTCGGTCCAGGACTTACGTTATAAAATAACTCCGTCCTTTTGTCAAGCACTAGAAGTTTACTAGGACCTAATTTAATAGCTGCCTCGAGATCTGAACACATAATGAATTTCCGTTGCTTTTTTCATGGCTACAACTTCAGCCAGAAAGGCATTGAAGTGATGTGGAAGCCTGTAGAATTTACTTATTTATAGATCGATACAGTAAACAGGAGACCATCCCCCTATATAAAATGGCGCTGTACTGCCATGACCATAAGGCCTGGACACAAAGCTACCCCGAGGCTTTAAGAACTGTTGCAGGTGCTAGGGCCATCTTTTTTACTATTATATCTGCAGGCTGGATGTGCAGAATGGCATGCAACGCTGTTGTCGGTGTAGTTTTTGCGGCTCCCGTTGTGCTAATCATTGATAAACTGTAAGAGTAAAGTGTGGGCTTAACAATTGCCGTTAATACCCAATAACAACGTTTGAGTGATAGTCCCACGTACATCCTAGCATCTTCTTATATCATGCAGTGCCACGGAGTCTTTATTCGCTTTTTCTTCCATATGGAACTTGAAGAGGCTTGAAAAGCGTATTTTCGTTGTTGTTTTTGTAGCGATAAAGGCACTTCCGGACTATTTTGGGGAGCGTTATCGATGTTGATGGTCCTCAGCGGGATATAGATCTGATACGTTCCGGTAACAAACATTATTGCGGTACAAGCCGATCTCCTTGGGAACGATTTAGTATGACCACATTGAACCTTCTAGGTCATCCTGCCCCCACGAGGAATTTGGAGTCGCCAGAGCCTCGGAAGAAATAGTATTCCCTACGGGTATATGAGGTTGATAATTGGCTGGGAGAGGCTATGAATCCGCGTCACTTCTCTGTAAGACACGACAGTCACATTATACTATGCAAAGCACAGTGGGCAATTTGATATCCCTAGCGGCGTTAAACTAATAAGTCAGTAGTTTCTTGTACGTTCAAGATAAAACTTGGCAGGATAGAAGTTTTCATAAAAGGGAAGGTGGCTGCCAAAATTGAATGGAATCGGCTTAACCGTCTAGTGACCACGCACACTTTTACAGAGGCGTTATCGTATGACAATTTTTAATTTGATATCTTTTCCAATACTTAGGTTATTATTTTTAAGAATTGTGCCGAAAGCGTAGTTTTCGATAGCAAGAAACTTCTTCCTGGGTATTTTTTCGTCCAGCCATACTAAGTAAAAATTGCGTATTGTTCCTGAGGTCATTGTGTCTAAAAAATGATAAATTGATGGGTAGTGGGTAGTAGCGGTTCAACTAAGACATTTTTAACACACAATAAAAGACGCTTTCACAAAATTTTAAACTTAACTTGAATACGCTTGAATTTTACTAATTTCTAGTCAACGAAATACAGGTGTAGGCTACCAATAAAGATAGTATAATAAAAAAACATAAAAGAAGCACCGTTCCTGAAATAGGATTGCAAATTGCATTCATAAATGTAGTCACTCTTATTTCTGGTTTTTAACCGACTGTTTTGTTGTTGTTGTTGTTGTAGCAATGCTCGCCCCACCTAATAGCCGCGACCGATCACGAATTGTCATCAATATCCTCTAACGGGAGTCCAAGGAAACTTGCCGTTTCAACAGGGGTGGACCATAAGGAAAGGGGTGTTAGAGGCGTTGGTTCGACATTACAATGGAAGAGATGATTGGTGTCATGTGGGGACACGTTGCAAGCGGGGCATACATTTTGTATGTCGGGGTTGATTCTGGATAGGTAAGAGTTTAACCTGTTATAGTATCCAGAACGAAGTTGAGCAAGAGTGACACTCGTTTCCCTGGGGAGTATGCGTTCCTCTTCCGCAAGTTTTGGATAATTTTCGTTAAGCACTGGATTCACCGGGCAATTCCCGTCATAAAGGTCCGACGCCTGTTTATGGAGTTCACCAAGGACCTGCTTGTGTTTTTTCACTTCATACGGCTGGGTTCTCAGGTGCCGTATTTCCTCAAAATGCTTACGGAGATGACTCCTTAAGCCCCTAGGCGGTGCTGGTTCATCAATCAGATGTCTGTTGGGATGCCCAGGTTTCTGGGTATTCAACAGGAACTGTTTGGTCAGCATCTCATTTCTCTCCCTGATGGGGAGTATTCTCGCCTCATTATGCAGATGGTGTTCTGGGGACATAAGAAGACAGCCGGTGGAGATTCTGAGAGCAGTATGTAGATCCTGGTCAAACGTCACACCCAAGATTTTGGGGTGTAGGACAGTCGGTAGCGTAGTGCCATCGACGTGGATGTTCAAAATGGTCGACATTTGGGGCGTCCATGTTGTAAATAAGGTCGCGGAAGATTTAGTCGGTGATAATGCCAGGTTTCGCGAGGCGAACAAATTGGAGAGATCAGGGAGGTAGCCGTTTATTTTATTGCATAGCGCATCGATCTTTGGGCCTGGGCCTGTGGCCATTATTGTGCAGTCATCGGCGTAGGAAACGATTGTGACTCCTTCCGGGTGAAGGTAGCTTAGATGTGTAGAAATTAAACGAAAGTGATGATAGGACACCACCCTGTGGCACCCCTTGTTTAATTTTCCTTGGTTTTGATGTTTCGTTTCTAAATTGCACCGATGCCTGCCGACCACCCAGATAATTTGCGGTCCACCTTTTAAGACATGGGGGAAGGGTAGACCCTTCCAGGTTCTGCAGTAACGAGCCATGGTTGACCGTATCGAAAGCTTTTGATAGGTCTAGTGCTACGAGTACTATTCTATGGTGGGGGTATTGATTTAAACCGCAATTTATCTGGGTGCTAATGGCATTTAGCGCGGTGGTAGTGCTATGGAGTTTTCTGAAGCCATGCTGATGAGGGGCTAGCTGCAAATTTGCTTGGAAATAAGGGAGCAAAATGGCTTCAAGCGTCTTTGCCACTGGCGATAGGAGAGATATCGGACGATACGACTCACCTATGTTAGCTGGTTTCCCAGGCTTTAGTAGCGGTACCACCTTGGCCATTTTCCATTTATCAGGTATGACAAAGGTGGAAAGGGACAGATTGAAGACATGCGCTAAATATTTGAAACTCTCTTTCCCTAGGCTTTTAAGCCTCGGCATGGCTATGCTGTCTGGGCCCACTGCTTTGGATGGTTTAGCACGACCAATGGCGTCCTAAACCTCTTTAGCGGTGATGGTGATTGGTGACGTGCTGAATTTGTGTTTATGTGCGTGTCTAATGGCTCTCCATCTATCTTTGTCGACCGTAGGATGCATTACATATTGACGGCAGAAAGCGCTCGCGCATTTTTTCGTGTCCGACAGCAGTTTGTCGCCAAAGGCGATGGAAACTTTGTCTTTGTGCTTAGTCGGATTCGATAGGGACTTTACGGTGGACCAAAGTTTACCCACACTGGTAGAGAGGTTACAACCTCTTAGGTGCTCCTCCCATTTCGCCCGCTTGTGTTCATCCACAAGCAATCTGATGCGTTGGTTTATATCCCTTATTTGGGGGTCGCCTGGATCAAGCTGTCTTATAAGGTCACGTTCTCTCGCTAAGTTTGCGGGCTCCGCCGGGAAGTGGGGCCGGATTTCGGGAATTCTCCCGGCGGGAATGATAAGTGCCGAGGCGGATTTAATGACCTTACGGAAGGCACGCTCCCTTTGGCGGGCATCAGTCGGGATAGGGAGGGCAGCAAAACGGCTGTCTGTAAAGGATTTATATTCTTCCCACTTTCCTTTTTTGAAGTTTATGAAAGTGCGTTTTTCAGTGACGATGAAGTCGGCGGTACGCTCAAGCGAAATAAGTATGGGCAGATGGTCGGATACCAATGTTACCATCGGCTGCTAGTTGACGCAGTTTACGAGTTCTGCGCTCACGATTGAGATATCTGGCGAGCTGTGACCGACTGTGTTCTTACAGGGTAGTTAACCAAGAAATAATGAAACGCACAAAAATGCTCGGCCAAACCAGGACTCACTTGTGCGAGTTTGCTAAGAAAATCCTTAAGAAAAAACCAAATTTTTCTTAAGCATATCTTTACGGTTTTTTTTTTTTTTTGTATTAATTTTTTCATTTCTTGCAATGTGGATACTGCGCAGGATCTATAATTAGTGAATAATATAGTCAAAACTAGCAGACCCGGCAGACATTTTTCTGCCCTAAATTTGGCCTATCTGCATATATTTTAATAAGCTTTTTCCGTCTAACTCTGCCCTAACCCTCTACACTTTTTCCTAATCTTTTTATTCACTCCTCCCTCCGTCTTTTTCGCTTCGTCTCCATCTTCGTCTCATTCTATCTCTTTCTCAGTCTCCTTCTCTCTTTTCTCTTCTCTCAAGTTTTTCTCCTTCTTCTTCGTCCCTTATTGCCAGTCCCAGAGGGTGGCATGTATTTTGTTCCAGTCCCATTCCGAGTCTCAGTTAGGTATGTGGGTATTATTAATTCTTGTCTTTATTTCGGCTTCGCATGCATATTTATCAGTTTTGCCAGGTTGATGCGACTAAATCGAATATCACAATGAAATTTAGAGCTCTAAGCAAAAGCTTTCACATCCATAATACACACACATTTTAGGGGTATCCGGGTCCATGTTTTGGCCTATATCTCGAGGCCCTAGTCACTCAGCGGTGTAAAACTTACTCTCTATTATAGCACACATCAACAGCTTCAATTTGATACCCATAATGTAAAAACACATTCTACGTGTATACGGGTCCACGTTTTGGGCTATATCTCGAGACCTTAGCCTCCCAGTTTTATGAAAATTATCCTGTACTATAGCACTCATCAACAGCTTTCATTTGATATCCATATTGTATAAACATATTCTAGGGGTACACGGGTCCACGTTTTGGGCTATATCTCGAGACCCTAGCCTCCCAGTTGTATGAAAATTATCCTGTACTATAGCACTCATCAACAGTTTTCATTTGATATCCATATTGTATAAACATATTCTAGGGGTACACGGGTCCACGTTTTGGGCTATATCTCGAGACCCTAGTCATCCAGGGGTATGCAAATTATCATGTACTATAGCACTCGTCAACAGTTTTCATTTGATATCCATATTGTATAAACACATTCTAGGGGTATCCGGGTCCACGTTTTGGCTTATATTTCAAGACCCTAGTGATCCAGGGGTATGAAAATTATCATGTAATATAGCACTAATCAACAGCTTTCATTTGATGTCCATATTGTATAAACACATTCTAGGGGGACCTTGGTCCACGTTTTGATCTCAAGACCCTAGACACGTAGCGAAAAAAAAGGTAGACGTTGGCCGATTCTCAAACCTACCCAATATGCTCACAAAATTTCATGAGAATCGGTTCAGCCGTTTCGGAGGAGTTCAGCCTCTAAAACCGTGACAGAAGAATTTTATATATTAGATTATTATTATTTTTTTTAATTAAAATACATATCGCTTTAACTACATTCCTATAATGCGAAAATCTTTTTATTTGATTTTCAGAGCCAAATAAAACACAATAAAGAGAGCAGCATTACCCAATAAAAAAATTGTGAATAACGGTTGCAACCAAAATGAATAAAAATTTTATAAATATAGCGCAAAATAATAAAATCAACTAAAATGTATATAATTTAATTTTAATAAATTACTATTAGTAAAAACAGAAAATAGCAAAAAAAGTGCAAAGTGTAAATTAGTGTATAATTAAATCCAGAAGAGTAGTAATAGTTGTACAAGGATAAAGGAATTTGTGCATAAAATATGTAAATTACAATAAATTTTTTAAATAAAACGTTTAACTTGTTTTCTAAACAAATTTCGACGCCAGCTTTAAGCGTGTGATACTTTTTTTTTTAAACTATAAGTTAAATTTAGCTTACTGTAAACGGAGTGTTAACGTTTAACGGACTTAATTCGGTGGGAGTTTAAAAAAGAGTCACCTTTCATTTCTATATTGCTCACAGCAGAATTTGGAGCGGCCTACGCTGAATCAACTGTACCCTAGCCCAAAGCTATTAAAACCATACGCGCGTAATATTAAGTAACAGAAATAGAAATTTTATAGCCGTGAAGGAATTGGTATATAGCATAAATATTTTAAATATTTTATAATAACAATAATAATGAATATTTATGACATCAACAAATATTAACGTCCTCGCATTTATGCTAACAGCTCAGCTACAGCAACAACAGGGAGTGCAACAATAACAATAGCACAGCAGCAGTAAACGCCACGCATCAAAATGGATTATAGCCAATTAGATGCCAATATAAATGGCAATATAAATACGGGCAATATCAATACAAATGATTTCCTAGCCATATTTACTTCAACAATACCCACCGATGTGACTGCAACGTCGGCGACGCCAGCAGCTGGTTGGCCTGGAGGCGGAGGTGAAGGAGGCGGCAGTAAAAATTTCATACGAGTACTGCCATTAGACGACAAACAGCCAGCCTATTTATCCGCCCCGTTTAACAACTACAAAAACAATACCACAAACAGTAGCAAGATCATCGGCTTGCTAGGCAACAGCAGCAATATTCCTTCAATCACAAACAATGCAACACTCCTTAACCCGCCTTTAATAACTGTCGATACCAACGATGCTGAAACCATTGGCGGTGGCGGTGGCGATGACGGTCAATATGGCTTAACCAATTTACTCGAGAGCACATTACAAGGCACCATTACAACACTTATTCCAAATAATTATGTCAACGATAGTTACTATTTTTTGAATAGCAACTTTTATAATAATAGTACAATATTCCAAGGCAGCAATTATACCAATCAAACGTTAATAACGACTATGGCAGCAGCGAATCTAACGAGCAATTTAACCGAAGTGCATTGGGATGGTCGCTATCCAAGTGGCTATACGTTGCCTCAAATTGTCGTTGCTTCAGTGATAGTGACGATATTAATGATAATTATTGTTGTTGGCAATATGCTGGTCATAATTGCGATAGCGACTGAGAAATCTTTAAAGAATATACAAAATTGGTTTATTGCTTCATTGGCGGTGGCAGATTTCTTTCTTGGCCTTATCATAATGCCGTTCTCGTTGGCGAATGAATTAATGGGCTATTGGATATTTGGTAGTTGGTGGTGTGATATACACTCGGCGATGGATGTTTTATTATGCACTGCATCAATTATGAATTTGTGTCTCATATCATTGGATCGGTATTGGAGTATAACGAAGGCTGTGGACTATCTTAAGTCTCGTACGCCAGCACGTGCCGCTGGTATGATTGCGTTTGTGTGGACATTGTCGGCATTGATTTGCATACCTCCGCTATTGGGATGGAAGGTGAAAATGCCAGAGGGACCATTGCCGAAATGTGCGGTAAGTATTGGAATTTTATACGACATAGCTCAATTTTCAAACACATACACTTCAATTGAAATATGTATATATATATATATATATATATATATATGTAGCTGGGTTGGGATAAATGCATTCATGTGTTAATGCTATTGTAATAAAAAATTATATGCTTCTGAAATTTTAATGTTAATGTAGAAATTAAATGCACTTTTTCATAAAAAGTAATGCCCATCGAAATATTTTGCCATTCGCAATATTTGGTATATTTCGGACTATATCAGAAACTGTATACCGATGTGAAAAAAATTTCCTTATAATACACGTCGTTTGCAAAATATGGTCGGATGAGCGCATGCCTCCAGATTAGAACTTAAGTGTACTCTGCCCAATCCACAGAAAGGCGATGTCAAATTCCGCGCGGAATCTGTGGGAGATCGAAGCCCACAATCAACATACTGACTGGACCTTATCAGTGCGACTTCCTGCCTTTGATGCTTATATGCTGCTATGTCTCTCCGAGCCATTCGAAACTAAACGAGGCTTCAGACAAGGCGACTTCTTTTCGTGCGTTTTCTTTAAAATAACGCTAGAGAAGATAATTCGCAACTAAGTCTTGATGTTACAATCTATTATAAGAGCATACAATTACTGGCATATGCTGATGATATTGATATTATTAACCTGAACAATGGCGCTGTGAGTTCTGCCTTCTCCATAAGCAAAAAATGTGGGTCCTGCAATACGAAGAAGAAGTACTTGCTGAAAGAATCTACGCATTTGCACTTTGGCAGACAAGTCACTGTTCACAGATATAAATTCCAGACTGTCAAGGAGTTCGTCTATTGGGATCCAGCATTAACAGCATAAACAATGCCAGCTTAGAAATCAAACGGAGAATAATTCTTACTAACAAGTGCGACTTTGGACTGAGTAGGCAATTGGAAAGTAAAGTCCTCTCACCACGAACGAAAATCTCGCTCTACATGTCGCTCATCATATCTGTCCTGACGTATGGCTCAGAATCGTGGTCAGTGTGGGAATCGAGTACCATGCGCAGATTACGAAAAATAATTGACTACTTTTTAAAATAACTTGAATTGAGAATAGTTTAATTCCCAAAAGAAGTCATTACTACCCAGCTCTGACCACTGACAATATCATTGTTAACGTTTTTTTTACCAAATGGGATATGCCATCAGAGTATAAAACGAACCGTAGTTAAGATAAAGTCAGATTTTATCAAAATAATTTCAAAGCGCGTTTTCCTCTGGGGCTCCCACACAACCTTAAAATTTTGATTTCTTATTTATCCGCAATATCTCAAAAACAATTTCACTATTTCGAATAAAAGTGTGCTTGTAGACAACATTCTTTATCTGAACTCTTTTATTCAAATTCAATTGCTTAGGAAGAATAAAGATTTTGTCACAATAATTAATTTATTTAATCGCAAGTATTTGATTTGAATAAAATATATGTTTAGGTGACACGCTATATTTTAAGATTTATTATTTGAATTGTGCTGCTTAGTATGTCTTTACAAGGTTGCCACCTTATCGAAATAATAGAAAATTTTACGAGATATGCCAGAATGAGTATCAAAAGCTAGTTTGTTTACGTGGTATTTCAAAAGAAACATTCTTATTATATGCCAAATAAATCCTCTCAGTCTAGTGTTCAGACGTCTAAGTAGATAGTAGATAGCTAAGCACTTAAATGCTTTAGCTTGAAGGCAAACGCACAACTCGTTTCGTTTGTTTGTTCTATCATTTGCTAGGAAATTGGAAACCACAAAATTGTCTTCTGTTTTCTTTCCTATTTGAATGAACGACTTTGCTTCGACGCACGAACGGGGTCTGAGGTTTGGTAGCTCTAGGCGGCATATTTTTGATGTACATAAGTATATATAAATGAAATTGCAGTAAGCGGGAAATTGAGGAAAAACATTTATGCTGATAATAGCTAACAAGCTTAATTGTCTTATTTGAGAGCTAAATTCATCGAAGATTAAGTCGGCAGCAGAATGTACACAAAAGTTCAATTAGTTATATTTGACTAAGAATTCACAGTTGATTAGAAAAACATTACATATGAAATAATTGAAAGCAAATTATCTTTAATTGTTGAATATCGTGTATTAAGAGAATATGTCAAACGGTAGCAAATTAGCTAGGAAAATAATATATATATTTTTTTTATTTCAAATAATGATGTGACACAGTGCACACTCACATAAGTATCTGCTAATTTCTGAATAACAGTAGATTTTACAAGTTGGAAGATATATTTCCCACCAGTCCGTATTCAGAAAACATTTAAAAAATTATGAAAGTCGTAATATGCTTTGCTAAGTTCGATATTTAAACATTTAATCATTTAGGCCCACTTGGAGTACGGCAAGTTAAAATTTTAACTCAGAGTTAACCTAACATGAGAGTTTAATATATTACTTTTTTGAAAAAATTTTAATTGACTCCGAACTACAAAAAAAAGCTACCATTCTGCAGGTGGGCCTTAATGTTTTTAAATTAACTAGAGCTCACCCAAAACTATCATAAACAAATACTTTTAACGATTTGAGATGAATTTCGTTATCTTCTCATAGGTAACAACTGATACAAGTAAGTTATTGTTTTATTATGGGCTTGTTGTCGGTAGCGAATTATTATCATCAAGTTATCGGATTGTCATCGGCTTCCCATGGATTTCTTATCGGCTTAGTAGAGAACGGGTTCAAATATGTAATCGATTTTATATTGAAATCTTATCGGTGTCTGTTTCATAACAGACCGAAGGGTCGTCGAATAGGTAATTTTTTGATAGCAAATCGATAAATTTTCGATTATTTTTCAGTAACAAATCGATATTTTTGTAACAAAATATCGATAGCTTTTAGATGCTAATGGAATACATTTTTGATAATTTCGCCAAAAAATCCAAAACTCGCCCATAAAATCAGTAACTCATTGATAACATTTGTTATCGTATTGGTAACATTTGTTATGTATAACACTTCGATAACAAATAGATAATTCGTTAATACCACACCTATTAGAAGTTGATAGCGCGTCGATCAAAAATGGATAAAACCCCTATAACCCGTTGAAAACTCATATATACCACTTTGATAACCGATTGATAACAGCCATTGCCTTACATTTATTTGCTGCCTGATTCTGTTCATATCGAGGTGCCGAAGGAAAACTAGCATTTGAGCTTATGCGTCTCACGAAATTTAGCTCTTTTGTTTTGTGACACTTTCGTCTTCTGGATAGCGAAAAGTAACACTCAAACTCATTTTATTGCTTCTCACGTTTTCTTTAGATATTTATCATATGAGTTATTTGAAACCTTGCATCCGTTACTGAAGCTTCCCACAAAAAGCATATTCAATGATATCAATCCGATTCTGATACCTTGTAAATTGGTAGAGCAATAGAACATTTTAAAAGGAACGAAAGGATAATGCTCATTGGAAAAGCTCGAGTCAAAAGTATTTCGCTGGTGTTTCTATCATAAATGGCCGCGGAACACGAGAACCATATGTAAATACTTTAAAGGTTGGTGCCGCATGTTCATTCAGTCCTTTCTATTCCTTTCTTCTATTTAATTTAATAAAGAAAAATTAAATTTTATTAACTATACACAAATTTGCTGCATCCAACAAGACGAATAAATAGTCCAAAGTGAATATTCTCCTTTGTTTTTGTAAACACTATCAGCAAAGAAACTTACACATCCATATTGAATTCCTATTCAATCACTCCTGACTTACTCATATTTGTTGGTTCTCGCGCTTTACTTCCAACAAAAAACTATGTATAAAGTCCTCGTTCATAGCATCGCCAGATTCAGCTTTTCCAATAGAAATTCGTGCAAATATCCTTTACAACTATCGACCATGTAAATATATAAGTAGGAAAATATTTACCCGACGTTAACGCTTACATTCTGGATTAGATCATTTCGTAAGCGAAAATGTTCACATAAAAAAATTTACAATCGAAAAAAACTTTTTGCGGCTTTTAGTATAAAATTCATAGATGATTCTGACATGTATTGAATTTCGTTCAAATGTTGAAAATAACTTTCAGTAACCGCTGCTGGGGATTTTATGCGAATTTCGATTTAAGGACATCTTACATCTATTGTAATCAAAGAAATCGGCAACCGCAAACCAACATCACTTTATCAATACCATAATTCATCATCATTGTCAGTTATTTACATCATAACACAATTTCCATTTCATTCTCACTTTATTTCTTTTGCTTTATCTTTCATTATGTGGCGTGAGCAAAGAAGTTTATATTTTTGTATCATAACATTTTAAAAATACGTTTTCAAGCATCTTTGCGAGTTTTGAATATTTTAAGTTGATCTGTTTGCCAAATCCACACACTTTTCGTGTTGTTATTATTTTTGTTATTATATCAATAGTTATATCTACTTACCTACAAATCTCATTCATGCGGAACCTTTTTACACAAGTGGCAAGCAAATACGGATGATGAAATCAGGGCAAATAAATAATAAAATCAATTTCAAAATTTTACAACGGTACAAATATTCCTTTACAGCTTCTTTTCTATTACACCAAACCACAAGAAAAATTTGAATGAACGAAACTTTATTGTAAAAAAGCAAAAAAAAAAAAAAAAGCGGTGTTCACCTGATAAAGAAAAGATAAAATTTTTTTTTTTTGAATTATGATATAAATAAATTTACACCGCTGTTAATTTTTTCGTTCTATGTCCGCACTCTTTTATTGTTTAATGGTAGATAAATGGCGAAGATATGAATTAAGTAGCGCCAGATAACGCAAGGTAAGGCAGACTTTCAACAAAATCAACCTTAGCAAAAAAAAAAAAAGAAATATTTATAAGTCAACATTAGAAAAGCTTTAAACGTGCTAAGGAAGCACTTAGGCGCATTTCCTTTTGCTATTTTTGGATGAAAAAAGCGTGGCATAGCTGATAGAAATCAGTGAATAGACCATGGAAACGGAAATGAAATTTCTCTATTAACTCACATAAAAGTGCCAAATAAAGCAAAAACAAATTTATTTCAAAATTGATGAAAGTCCGGATGAACGTGAACGTTATCACGAAAAAGTTAATTTTAAATAATGGTTGGCTTATCTGAAATTTCTGGGAAAATTCGCAGATAAGCAGCAGCTGTTAAGAATATAAGAATAGAAAATGTTTCGAAAAATAGCCAAATTGTTTCCTTTTTTTTACTAAATGATGCTATATTTTTGCAACTGCCGTGGTGTGATGGCGGCGTACTCCGCCTAGCAGTTCTTATTAGTTACGGACATGTCAAGGTTACGGACATAGCATAAAACGAAATGGCAATTACAATAGTGTAGACTTGTGCGGTAACCCTTTTTGTTGCGATATTTACATTATCTTTAAAATAACTATGCAAAGGTGAACAGTCGTGTTAACGGAAAAGCGGACGGACATGAACTTATCGGAGTTTTATGGGGACCCTCACAATTTCGGTTCATTTATGCCTTTATTTATAACAATTCATTTATTAGGCACTAAATCAGGTAGGTATATAATAAAGCTGTAATAAAAACGGAAAAAGCAACTTTACTAATAAATAACTTGTCACTTGATAAGCATGTTACGGGCAGATAACGATTTGACATATTTTTTGGTTTATAGCCAAATATACATTTCAAAAAACTTGCAAATGTCATGCGAAATATATTCGAAAATCATTTGATTCATTTAGTAAATTTGCAGTTTTATAGGATGGTTGAACTGGTCGGTCCGTGAGGACCTCACATGATTTAATATGTCCAAAATGTTTTATTTTATAATTAATTTTGACCGCAGTTTCTACCATCAGTGAATATATTAAGTAAATAAGTTTTAAGTTTAAAAGTTACTGAGAGCCTTTGAATTATCATTCCAGGAACATTTTTGAAATGACGAGTTCACAAAATATAGATCTTGCCGTCTTTATCCAAAACTGTGTTGTTTTGTTTCTCTTGTTCTATAGGAAATTTCGGCCGAGCTTCCCTTTCAATTCGCCGTACAGTATTTTATTTTTATTTTTTTGTCTACAAGTCGGCGGGACGTTTGTAGTATCTGCGTAGTAGTAATGTCTACGATAGACATACACTTATACAAAAAAGCGATGAATAACAACATCTGTAAGGAATGTGAATTATCGCGGAATCTAAACCTCGGGTGTAACCGAACATTATATAGTCGGCCGTAATCTTCAGTCGCACAGTTCCTTAGGTTGAACCAGTCGTTCACATAGACTGGCACAATTCCTTTTATTTCTGAGGTATCTTTTCTCGAAATTTTAAAAAATATTATCCGAAGAGCAGCCCCAAATTTGTATCAAATAATAATCAAACGCAGTAGGGCTGGAACCCTTACCAGATATTAATTTCCACGGACACTACCCTTCTCACCCATAAAGGGCCTAAATATTATGCTCGAACTCCTCCCAGTATACCTATACGGTAAGCTCTAGGCTAGGTATAATGCTGTTCGACATCAGATTGGGTCTTACCACTATTCTAGGAACCACCCCGGAAATCTTCACGAAAACCTTCACACATAATGACAATGTGAGTCAAAATATCGTTCGCGCTCCTTAAGTATTGGGCTACCGAGCTATTGCAGCAGAACTAACAGCCACCGAGAAGACTGATCGATGGCTACTAATCTTGCAATGTACTTTAATGGTCGAACAACGATCAAAGCTCTTCAAGGCCGGAACACTTCCTCAAAGGTTGCAATAGATTGCAGATAGTTGGTAAAGGAGCTATCCTCTCGACGCAAGACATTAGTGATATGGGCTCGGGTCACAGTGGTGTACCTGAGAGCTGTGTTACTGATGTGCTAGCGGCGAAAGGAATCAAGATGATCAACTCTGCGAATATACCTTTGATTGTACCTGTAATATATAAATTTTACGTAGTTAATGTAAACAAACGACAGTAGTTTCGCACGCGTAAGCAATGATTAAGGCAGAAAGAGCACCAATTTTTTTCTTAGAGTGATCAGAAAATCTAAATTTAAAAACTGGCTTTGGTACGTGTGCCATAAGAACGCACCTGTGCCGTAGACATTTTTTATTTGTGCACTAACATTTTTTTGGGAATAAGTATATTTTACTTTTTACTATACCCAGCTGTACTTGTACACAGAGTATTATAACTTTTATAAGTTTGAAGCTTCAATTTGATAAATTGAGGAAGATGTGACAAAATGTAATGGTTACCCTACTGGGTAGCTTAGAAAGCTCCTCTGAAATGCATACACCTTCCCCGTGTTACCCCACCGTGTGCACCTTGCTCGATGTCCAGCCCGGAGTTTCAGCCATTGTCGTGGGAAAAGAAAAAGAAATGGAGTAACACTGGTAGTTCAACACCAGCAGGCCATACAAAAAAACATTATGTGCACACTAATCGACTCACTTACAAAGTCAACAAGGATAAACAACCTTGTAACCAGATTACCAAATATACAACAAATCACGTTCAGTGAAAGCAAACACTTCTTATCCTTACCAATATCAGTATCGGTTCTATGTTCCTCAAAATTTAACTTAGTGCCTCACATAAACCTGGCCATATAACCCTTTGGACTGATTTGCGATAGCGCCAATACCAGTCCTTCGCTTCCTTCGTAAAGAGAATCTGTGCATGTTCACACATTACGTTAAAATTTCCCGATAGAGCATCTACAACTTGAGATTCTATTCTGTAAATAAAATTTTCTACGGTCAATTACTTTGATCCGTTAAATTTGATGTCCCAGCTGGAAATAAGTTGGGATATTTTGCCAGCGTCAGTCACACTAGACATATCACTTAGTCTGAAATTATCGTTCCTTGGAAGTGATAGGGGCTCATTTAAGAAACTGGGTATATCCTGCGGCCAATTGACATTATCGGGTTGCTGAGGCGGAATGCTAACATCATTAATGTTTGTGTTATCTATATGAAACCTACTAAGAACGCTAGCTAACGAGCTTTGAATTCTATTTTCAATAAGTTGAGATACCCTACTTTTGAACTCTTCTAATTCTGAAGCTTGCCTAGCAGATACGACAGCGGTAACTATGCTTCGAATACGGCTTTCGTTAAGGTCCGTATTTGCTGGGGGTGCGTTTGCAGTAGCTGAGGGATTACCGGTATTGTGTTCCGAAGATGTTTGCTGTTGCGGAGGTTGCATCTCTTTTTGCTGCTGTTGTTGTTGTTGATGACCACCCGTTTGTGGTACAGTTGCCTGGGTTGCATTAGTAGACATTCCGCTTTGAGACGTAGTTTTCGATCGGGTACCCATTACGGAGGTATTGGGGTTTGTACATTGCTTAGAGCTGCAAGTCGCTCTGCACTGTGGGCAAGTTTGGTTATTTTTAAGCCAATTTAGTAGACACGTACGGTGAAATAAGTGGCTACAAGCGGTTTGCAAAGTTTCGTGGTTTTTCCTAAAATATTCCTGACAGAGTATACAAAACTGACCGGAATTTCTAGGCAAGTTTTCGTTGCTGTAGCGTTCAGACATATCGACGATTTCTATCTCCACTAGCTTTAAAAAAAATTATTTATTTTATTTTATTTGTTTTTATAATTTTTGTTTTAGTTTACTCTCCACAAAAGATATAACAAGTTATGTATTTCTCTTCTGTCCAAAGGTTTCGTAAAGTTGTAAGAAGGCATAAATATTGTAAATAAGGATAGCGTGTGAAAGAAAAATTAAATGAAAAAAAATGTGACTTGTAGTCATATTCCGTATTATTCTCAGATATGATTCCAACAAATCTGACTCATCGAACTTTGGTTCGAAGTTTAAAAGTAATGAACCTTTCAGCTGAATTATATCGGTCAGTAAAATGCACAATAAGTTTGTATTTTAACTGCATTCCAATATACAATAAGGCAAATCGTAATTCCCTGAAGGTATAACGAGCATCAATATATTTTCACGTGCAATTGTAAATGCACTGAACAACTACAAAGGCATTCCTTGAAAAATGGTATAAGTGAATTTTTAAAAAAAATTTGACATAAATATCAAGAAAACCTTCGGAGCTCCCACGTTCAGTGGGCCCCACGTTGGGCGCCATTCTACTCATTTTTGACAATTCGTAAACTTCAGTAATAGAATATTAACAATCAAACAATGATTGATACTATTCACAATGAAATTATATGTATCTAAGTTAGTGAATTAAGTCATAGTTAAGACATAAGTTAAGTTAGTGCATTGGTTTATTTAAAATAAAGAATTGAATTTTGGAAGCAAAAAATGATAGCTTTGTCGGTATGGAACCCAGTACAAAAAATCCTCTTTTCTGAAAAATCGGTTGTATGGAGGATATATGCTATAGTGATACGATCCGGTCGGTTCCGACAAATGTCTAATCGGACACCCAAGTACACCCGCTCACCAAATTTTATCAAGATATCTCAAAAATTGAGGGACTAGTTCGCATACAAACAGACAGACGGACAGACGGACATGGCTAAATCAACTCAGCTCTTCATCCTGATTATTTCGGTATACTTAATGGTGGGTCTATCTATTTTCCTTTAAAGACTTACAATTTTGGGATTCGTGACGAAATTTATATACCATTTCATTTTCATGAAAGGTATAATTAGTTCAGAATAGAACCATATGTATATGTATTATTGAGCAGCCTTGTAACACTATTAAGCACACAAAACAAACAACAGTAGCTTTTCAAGTGTACAGCTGGGTATGAATTTTCGGTTTCACCCGATCTTAGACTTCCTTACTTTTTTTTTTAATAAACAAGGTTTTATTTTTCAAATATTGAGCCGTAGGAAACGCATTTTAATTCTTCCTGCTTGCTAAGAAAAGGATTTCAACTAGAAAACAACAACAAATTAAGCGAGCAGGAACAAGTTGCTAAATTTTTGTTGCTTTTCAATATACAATTATTTATAAGCAAGCAGAAAAAATTTAGAATTGAGGAAATGCATGCAAAAAATGGTCAAGACTCGATGCTTCCTTTTTGCTTAAAGCAGCTCAATAGGAAGAAAAGATTTCTGAAAATTCAATTTGTATGATTATCTACCAAGCTGGTAATTTGTTATAGATCCTTCTGAAAGTGACTTCGCTGCCATTTAGCAGTTCATCACATTCACATGACATCACGTACAAAATTTATTGTTCTCATTCTATCATCAAACATACAATCCTATATATGCATGTATGTATTTGTCGTTTTTATTTAAAATAAAATAACATATGAAAATTGTACGCTGGATTATGCGCAATGTTATGGGAGCTGTCCTTGAATGAAGAGCGTTGAGTACACCAAGTGCTAATGAAGTGTGTGTTACTATAATATGTGATATCCCAGTAAGCACACGAGATCGCTCCAATACATTGGCGAGTTCCAACTCTCTGCCTCAACAACAGTCGCTAAAGATTTTTTTCGCTAGCGGAACGCGTATTTGACTTTTTGGTGTTTAAAAAATTTTTAGTTTCCCGTTTTCGCATCTTTTGGCGTTCTCGGCTCGTCTAATAATCTCAACTTTGTAATAATATCGAACCGATAAATTAGTTTGCCTCGAATTCGTCTAGAATTCGAAATTTATTTTTCGAGAAAAGAAAATTTCGAGTATTCTCCTCGAAACAAACGAATCATCTCCGTTTTAAGTTAATTTGGATATGTGTTTTATCAGTGTACATTCTTTTTGCGAATGTATCCGCGGTACGCTGCTGTCAAAATACTAAATTTTAATTGTATGGATAAATAAATCAAAAATGCATGTTGTGTATGTATGTAAATATGCGTACTTAATTGCGGCTTAGCTCAAATGATTTGAAATACATTTTGACAATTGATTTTAATTGGCATCACCATCAACCATGGCCACCACTCGCTCTCTATTGCGTTAATTGCTGGAAACAAAAGAAATGAAATCAGCTGCTAGATTCATAAACGATTTGCATGCAATCATGCACTGAACGTTAGTAAAGTAAGGTCTCTCGGCGACGAGCACGCGAATGGTCTCCACGATTGTTGTCAACAAGTTTTTGCTTAAAGTATTTGGCTCGCTAATTTGTTAGCTACAAATACCTACATGTGTATTTACTAGACCCTGTCGAAAAAGTTATAGTCCACTCCTAAACTATAAACTTGTTTTGAGAAGGTCGCGGACAAACTTTCTATTATTTTTCTGATCTGATGATCCTTGCTATACAATATTTAAAAAAGTTTCCGAGAGCTCTCAACATAAGTTTCAAATTTGAGAGCAGTTATTCTAAATTGAACTAGATGGTCCGTGAAGACCTCACATGAACTGAAAAACCTTATCAGAAACCAGTATCTAATTATAAAAAACCTTCCACCCTTTTGGCAAGTACTAGACAATTTTTAGGACTTATGCTATTTGCTACTTATAGGTCTGATAGCCGTGCCAATCCTCAGAGCTGATGCTGAATGATAAAAGTAACTTTGTTTATCTAAGGTTGTAAGATCTGCACATTAGCTATCAATCATATATCAGATTAAACTATTTTTATCCAGTGTTTCTACTGCTTCAATCACGGCTTCTATCAAAAATACAACAGTGATCTGCCAGCTTTTAGGATCTGGTCATTTTCGGGCCTGCGAAGAAGTCTGAAATGAGCAGCAAAATTTTTTGTTATAGAACAAAGAGGCAAGGGTTTTTTAACCCGCACTAAAAACCGATCATAAGAGACCTGTCGAAGCGCAAGTAGGGTGCAAGTTTATCATACTTGATGACGCTACATCACTATGACCATATGGTCTGCGCTCAAGCTGCCCCGTGGTATTGAGTGTCATTGCAGTTGATTGTTCTTTGTCATCAGGTTTGCAGGCTGAATGTGCAGAATGACATACCTTGCAGCCGTCGAGGTTCTTTTGAAGACTCTCGCTATGCTAAGCACTGATATCCTTTATATCTCTTCTAATTTTTTAAGGTACCTTCTTTTTTTGAGTGGTCGTCTACCAACCAGACACAGGAAGAGAGAGCCGTTCATGGATATTTGATACTAAGTTTCTACTGCAGGATCGCACTTCCTGGCTTAAGCCTAAATCTATGCGGGATCTTAAACATCCAAGTAAACAAGACCATATCCGTATTCTCCGTAGATCCCCATGTATGTGTATTCCGAAGCGCCCGATCGATCAAAGAGATAATTGTTGGAAGGGGGTTTCCACTTGTGATAACTACAACGACATCTGCGTGTGCAGTAATTGTAACGGGTTCCTCGTCGAAGCACCTATGTGTAAAGCTTATAACTAGCGTCCACGCCAGAGGTGATAGTATTCCTGCCTGCGGCGTGCCCCTCTCCACAGATTTCGTGACCTTATGCAGCCTTCATTGTTAAGTAATCTTTCTGCGATTTAACATGCAGCTGGTCCATCTGGTTATGGCTGGACTTACTTCTAGGTCATTAAGACCATCCCTAATCACCTGCTTAGAATCATTTTTGAAAGCCCCGGCAATATCTTCCAAGACTCCTAGGGCATACTCCTAATATTTCAAGGCTCTCTTTATGTCTATAACCACGGCACTGCAGTGTCTACCGACTTGCATTTGAAGTGCCCATGCTTGGTTTTGGACTTGATCAGCCTCTAAAAGGTTCTGTTTTGTTGCAGTGGCAGTGTCTTTCCTCGAAGGTTTTTGGGTAGTGTTAGTGATGTTGATGGTTTTTTGCCGGATATAGATTCAGTACCCTCTGGTAATAAGCAACATTTAGCTACTAGCCCGACCATCTCGAGAACGATGTGATATGATTTGCTATGGCCTTCCCCGTTTTCGGTAGGAAAACGTCACGAGAACTTCTACAAGAGTTGGATACATGATTCAGTCTTATGCACCCGTCATTGTAAGCCATTTTGCGATCGCTCCACTCGAGATCTATAGCTTGGCATGGAATATATTATCTGGAACCGTCGATACTTAGTTTAATGTACATAGCTGTTTGTGTCCATGATTGATTTTCAGATTTTTATCATTCTTTCGGTCTATCGCACACTTCGTGCTGGTTTACTATGCCACGAAATGTGCATAATTTACCGTATATCAATTGGTATTGTGGTTGTGTGTATGTGTGCGAGTGTGTGTGGGTGTGTGTTGTTAGCTTTGTTGCCACTTGCAAATTAATTCAGCCAACATAATATTAGTATTTAGCGTTTAGCCAAATAATCCACAAAAAATCGCGGAAAAATGGCAAAGCCAAATAAACATAATTACATTATTTATTTATAAATAAACAAATGAAAGTAATGAATAAATAAATATATGAAAGTAATATAGAGCCTAAGTAGTGAGCTGCTACCATAATGTCCAGCTCAACCCTTACAACATAATGAAGATATTTACGTATTGTATATGAGCGCGATTGGATTCTTGTTTTTATTCGCGGTGTTTGTGAGGGCGATTTGTTTTTATTTTGGGCAAATTTTAAAATCAGATAAACATAAATATGATTTCCTTTTTTACTCTTTTGGAAAGTGAGTTTTTTAATGCTCATAGAATGCCAACGAGTATATAAAACAAGTAAGGAAGGCTAAGTTCGGGTGTAACCGAACATTAAATACTCAGCTGAGAGCTTTGGAGACAAAATAAGGGAAAATCACCATGTAGGAAAATTAACCTAGGGTAACCCTGGAATGTGTTTTTATAGCATGGGTATCAAATGGAAGGTATTAAAGAGTATTTTAAAAGGGAGTGGGCCTTAGTTCTTTAGATGGACGCCTTTTCGAGATATCCCAATAAGGGTTGACCCTAGAATGAGTTTGTACGATATGGGTATCAAATGAAAGGTGTTAATGAGTATTTTAAAAGGGAGTGGGCCATAGTTCTATAGGTGGACGCTATTTCGGGATATCGCCATAAAAGTGGACCAGAGGTGACTCTAGAATGCGTTTGTACAATATGAGTATCAAATGAAAGGTGTTAATGAGTATTTTAAAAGGGAGTGGGCCTTAGTTCTATAGGTGAACGCCTTTTCGAGATATCGCCATAAAGGTGGACCAGAGGTGACTCTAGAATGTGTTTGTACGATATGAGTATCAAATGAAAGGTGTTAATGAGTATTTTAAAAGATAGTGGGCCTTAGTTCTATATTTGGACGCCTTTTCGAGATATCGCCATAAAGGTGGACCAGAGGTGACTCTAGAATGTGTTTGTACGATATGAGTATCAAATGAAAGGTGCTAATGAGTATTTTAAAAGGGAGTGGGCCTTAGTTCTATAGGTGAACGCCTTTTCGAGATATCGCCATAAAGGTGGACCAGAGGTGACTCTAGAATGTGTTTGTACGATATGAGTATCAAATGAAAGGTGTTAATGAGTATTTTAAAAGGGAGTGGGCCTTAGTTCTATAGGTGAACGCCTTTTCGAGATATCGCCATAAAGGTGGACCAGAGGTGAATCTAGAATGTGTTTGTACGATATGAGTATCAAATGAAAGGTGCTAATGAGTATTTTAAAAGGGAGTGGGCCTTAGTTCTATAGGTGAACGCCTTTTCGAGATATCGCCATAAAGGTGGACCAGAGGTGACTCTAGAATGTGTTTGTACGATATGAGTATCAAATGAAAGGTGTTAATGAGTATTTTAAAAGGGAGTGGGCCTTAGTTCTATAGGTGAACGCCTTTTCGAGATATCGCCATAAAGGTGGACCAGAGGTGACTCTAGAATGTGTTTGTACGATATGAGTATCAAATGAAAGGTGCTAATGAGTATTTTAAAAGGGAGTGGGCCTTAGTTCTATAGGTGAACGCCTTTTCGAGATATCGCCATAAAGGTGGACCAGAGGTGACTCTAGAATGTGTTTGTACGATATGAGTATCAAATGAAAGGTGCTAATGAGTATTTTAAAAGGGAGTGGGCCTTAGTTCTATAGGTGAACGCCTTTTCGAGATATCGCCATAAAGGTGGACCAGAGGTGACTCTAGAATGTGTTTGTACGATATGAGTATCAAATGAAAGGTGCTAATGAGTATTTTAAAAGGGAGTGGGCCTTAGTTCTATAGGTGAACGCCTTTTCGAGATATCGCCATAAAGGTGGACCAGAGGTGACTCTAGAATGTGTTTGTACGATATGAGTATCAAATGAAAGGTGTTAATGAGTATTTTAAAAGGGAGTGGGCCTTAGTTCTATAGGTGAACGCCTTTTCGAGATATCGCCATAAAGGTGGACCAGAGGTGACTCTAGAATATGTTTGTACGTTATGGGTATCAAATTAAAGGTACTAATGAGGGGTTTAAAAGGGAGTGGCCTTAGTTTTATATGTGAAGGCGTCTTCGAGGTATCGACCAAAATCTGGACCAGGGTGACCCAGAATATCATCTGTTGGGTACCGCTAATTTATTTATATATGTAATACAACGAACAGTGTTCCTGCCAAGATTCTAAGGGCTTTTGATTTCGCCCTGCATAACTTTTTCATTCTCTTCTACTTAATATGGTAGGTGTTACACCCATTTTACAAAGTTTTGTATAAAGTTACATTTTGCGTCAATAAACCAATCCAATTACCATGTTTCATCCCTTTTTTCATATTTAATATAGAATTACGGAATTTTTTAATTTTTCGTAATTTTCGATATCGAAAAAGTGGGCTTTGTCATAGTCCGATGTCGGCCATTTTTTACACCAAGGTAAAGTGAGCTCAGATAAATATGTGAACTAAGTTTAGTAAAGATATATCAGTTTTTGCTCAAGTTATCTCGTTTTTTTTATTTTTATTTTTTCTTGTTAGCGGCCAAGCGGAAGGACAGGCGGTCGACTGTGTATAAAAACTGGGCGTGGCTTCAACCGATTTCGCCCATTTTCACAAGATACCTCAAAATTTACTTAAGCTATCGTGTTTAAGAACTGACGGACGGACGGACATGGCTAAATGAATTTCTTTTTTCGCCCAGATCATTTTGATATATAAAAGTCTATATCTATCTCGATTAGTTTATGCCGTTACAGATTGGCGATATGCGAACAAAGTTATTATACTCTGTGAGCTCTGCTCAGCTGAGTATAAAAATGACTTATAAAAAATTGGATTGCCAACTCATTTACCAAGACTGTAAGATTAAACGGCGAATTGTTTTTATTTCGAGTAATGCAGATTCTGATAAAATACAAACGTGACTAAATTTTTTGTAAAATTTCACGGCATATAGTGGTTAAGTTTGTATCGACAAAAAAAAATTTGAGCATTTTCACACAGAACTCGGAAGAGAAAACTAAGAAGTTTTTGGTTACGAATTGGAATCTCATTTTTTTTTTTTTTTGTTTAAGTTACCTGGACCAATTTAAGTTTATATGTGACCGAAATCGTTTATTTATATATTTATGGGTGAGGGTAAGGCTTTTTCAACTGAGCACAGTTTTCACCAAAACCAATAGTTTGCGATGATATTTGGTTGGCGCCGAATCTTGTGATCGAGAAGAACACTGTGTGAATTTTGTTGCAAAATTCTGCATGGTTGTTTTTAAATTGGCAATTAAATATTTTTGGACTGTTTTGGGAAATTAATTGTTTATGCGAAAGTAAGCGTCCAAATGGGACAATTTTTATACTCAGTTGAGCACAGCTCACAGAGTATATTAAGTTTGATTGGATAACGGTTGGTTGTACATATATAAAGGAATCGAGATAGATATAGACTTCCATATATCAAAATAATCAGGGTCGAAAAAAAATTTGATTGAGCCATGTCCGTCCGTCCGTCCGTCCGTTAACACGATAACTTGAGTAAATTTTGAGGTATCTTGATGAAATTTGGTATGTAGGTTCCTGAGCACTCATCTCAGATCGCTGTTTAAAATGAAAGATATCGGACTATAACCACTTTTCGATATCGAAAATTTCGAAAAACCGAAAAAGTGCGATAATTCATTACAAAAGACAGATAAAGCGACGAAACTTGGTAGATGAGTTGAACTTATGACGCAGAATAGAAAATTAGTAAAATTTTGGACAATGGGTGTGGCACCGCCCACTTTTAAAAGAAGGTAATTTAAAATTTTGCAAGCTGTAATTTGGCAGTCGTTGAAGATATCATGATGAAATTTGGCAGGAACGTTACTCCTATTACTATATATACGCTTAATAAAAATTAGCAAAATCGGAGAAGGACCACGCCGACTTTAAAAAAAAAAATTTTTTTAAAGTAAAATTTTAACAAAAAATTTAATATCTTTACAGTATATAAGTAAATTATGTCAACATTCAACTCCAGTAATGATGTGGTGCAGCAAAATACAAAAATAAAAGAAAATTTCAAAATGGGCGTGGCTCCGCCCTTTTTCATTTAATTTGTCTAGGATACTTTTAACGCCATAATTCGAACAAAAACTAACCAATCCTTTTGAAATTTGGTAGGGGCATAGATTTTATAACGTTAACTGTTTTCTGTGAAAATGGGCGAAAGCGGTTGATGCCATGCCCAGTTTTTATACACAGTCGTTCGTCTGTCCTTCCGCATGGCCGTTAACACGATAACTTCAGCAAAAATCAACATATCTTTAATGAACTTAGTTCACGTGCTTACTTGAACTCACTTTATCTTGGTATGAAAAATGAACGAAATCAGACTATGACCACGCCCACTTTTTGGATATCGAAAATTACGAAAAATGAAAAAATGCCATAATTCTATACCAAATACGAAAAAAGGGATGAAACATGGTAAGGTAATTGGATTGTTTTATTGACGCGAAATATAACTTTAGAAAAAAACTTTATAAATTGTTGTGACACCTACCATATTAAGTAGAAGAAAATGAAAAAGTTCTGCAGGGCGAAATAAAAAACCCTTAAAATCTTGGCAGGTATTACATATATAAATAAATTAGCGGTATCCAGCAGATAATGTTCTGGGTCACCCTGGTCCACATTTTGGTCGATATCTGGAAAACGCCTTCACATATACAACTACCACCACTCCCTTTTAAAACTCTCATTAATACCTTTAATTTGATACCCATATCGTACAAACTCGTTCTAGAGTCACCCCTGGTCCACCTTTATGGCGATATCTCGAAAAGGCGTCCACCTATAGAACTAAGCCCCTCGCCTTTTTAAAATACTCATTAACACCTTTCATTTGATACCTATATCGTACAAACATATTCTAAAGTCACCCCTGGTCCACCTTTATGTTGATATCTCGAAAAGGCGAACACCTATAGAACGAAGGCCCACTCCCTTTTAAAAATACTCATTAACACCTTTAATTTATACCCATATTGCACAAACGCATTCTATAGTCACCCCTGGTCCACCTTTATGGCGACATCTAGAAAAGGCGATCACCTATACAACAACCACCGCTCCCTTTTAAAACCCTCATTAATACCTTTAATTTGATACCCATATCGTACAAACACATTATAGAGTCACCCCTGGTTCACTTTTATGGCGATATTTCGAAACGGCATCCACCTATAGAACTAAGGCCCACTTCCTTTTAAAATACTCATTAACTCCTTTCGTTTGATACCCATATTGCACAAACGCATTCTAGAGTCACCCCTGGTCCACCTTTGTGGCGATATTTCGAAACGGCGTTCACCTATAGAACTAAGGCCCACTCCCTTTTAAAATACTCTTTAACACCTTTCGTTTTTTGCCCATATCGTACAAACGCATTCTAGAGTCACCCCTGGTCCACCTTTATGGCGATATCTCGAAAAGGCGACCACCTATACAACAACCACCGCTCCCTTTTAAACCCCTCATTAATACCTTTAATTTGATACCCATATCGTACAAACACATTATAGAGTCACCCCTGGTTCACTTTTATGGCGATATTTCGAAACGGCATCCACCTATAGAACTAAGGCCCACTTCCTTTTAAAATACTCATTAACTCCTTTCATTTGATACCCATATCGTACAAACGCATTCTAGAGTCAACCCTGATCCACCTTTATGGCTATATCCCTAAATGGCGTCCACCTGTAGAACTACGGCCCACTCCCTCATAAAATACTCTTTAATGCTTTTCATTTGATACGCATGTCATACAAACACATTCCAGGGTTTCCCTCGGTTCATTTTCCTACATGGTTATTTTCCCTTATGTTGTCACCACAGCTCTCAACTGAGTATGTAATGTTCGGTAACACCCGAACTTAACCTTCCTTACTTGTTTAGGTATAGATTCAAAAGACATTCAAGTACAGGGCAAAATCATTTTTTTTGCAAAAATTGTTTTTGTTGTTGGTTTGCAATAAATTGTCTATAAACAGTTGAACATTTAAACAATTTCTCCGCCTTGCAGAAGGAAATTTTAAAAAACATCTTACGTAAGACCCATTTGTGGGATAATCTACGAAAAAAAAATGCTTGAGATCGGACATAGTTTGAAAAAATTGCTTTGTTTTATGAAAGCTTTGGTAGTAAAATTTTTTTTCAATAAGGATAAAAATAAAAATAGAGTTATTAATAATTATTTTGTTTGCATTGATATTAAATACGAGCATATTGGTGAACAAAATGCCGAATCCAAATCACTGGTGAACTATTTTCAAAAAAATAACCATAATGCAGTGTACACAAATTTAGTGCGAATAAGTGATGAAAATGTTAAATTTAGCGAACTAGCCGGAAAATACGTGGGTCCAACGTGTAGGAAATATTTATACTACGGAAAATTACAATCGTCTTCTAATGGAAATACTGGGCATACCCTGTGCAAAGGTTATAATTATTTTTTACGTCACGTAAATATATTCCACTGTTGAAGACCGCTCGCAAAATGTTGTGGAAAATCCTATGGATCTCCAAGCCATCGACATTAGATCGAGCAAAAATGTCATCAAGTTCCAATTACATTAAGAATACTGCCATCAGTAGTTCGCCTTATTTTTCAGATTTTTTTTCACTGTCGTCCATAGGATTTTCTACAATATTTTGTTTAAATGTTCAATTGTTTATAGAAAATTTATTGCAAACCAACAACAAAAAAATGATTTTGCCATGTACTTGAATGTCTTTTGAATCTATACCTAAAAAATTGTCCCATTTGGACGCTTACTTTCGCATAAACAATTAATTTCCCAAAACAGTCCAAAAATATTTAATTGCCAATTTAAAAACAACCATGCAGAATTTTGCAACAAAATTCACACAGTGTTCTTCTCGACCATACGACTGGGCGCTGACCAAATATCATCGCAAAATATTGAATTTGGTGAAAACGGTGCTCAGTGGAAAAACCTTACCCTTATTTATTTATTTATTTAATTATTTAATAGTCTACAATTTAAAATTTATACAGACTAAAATGTTCGATTTACTTAAAATATGTAGTATATGCGCTATAATACAATATAACATATTTATTCTATAAATTTATAAGTATGATGGATTGTTGTGCATCAATTCTTATAAGTATGCCCAAGCAAGCAGCCGTCGTGAGGATCTCTGAAGGACGAGAATTGCTCAGAAAAGAGCTGCGTGCCCATTAGGGAGCCGACGTGAAGCACTCATAAAGGAGCCAACGCGAAATGCTCATGAGGGAACTGTTTGCCCAGTAGGGGGCTCTCGTGAGATGTAATGTATGTTGTAGATGACGTGACCAGTACGTTTTTGTAATATATTTATTAGGCGTATGATCTTATCACACTTTTATGTGTTTTGACTTAGCTGTGCGCATTAGATAAGCATTTTATAATTTAGGTTAAATAGTAAACTTTTCTTTATCAAGAAAGGCGAGTCTGAAATATCGAAGTTGATGTAGTGCTTGTTGAAATCCAGACACAAACAAGGGAAAGCTTCGTTCATTTCAAAATTAGATCTGGATGTACTCAGGAAGAGTGGTTGAAAATGTCTTGATGGCCTCATAGGGACATTAATCTTTATCTCACTAAGTAAAAATGAACTATTCACAATCCCTCCCAATAACTTCACCATGAACAATACACCCAATATTTCCCTGCGGCTCTCAAGGGAACGAAGGGTAATAAGCTTCAAGCGGCTATTATAGGATGGAAGATTCCTTGTTGGATCCCACGATAAGTGACTTAACGCAAAAAGCAGGAACTGCTTTTGAACCGATTCCAGCTTGTCACGATAAACCTGATACCGTGGGTTCCAAACAATTGACGCGTATTCTAGTATCGGTCGAACTATGGCAGTAAAGAATGCTTTTGTAACGTAAGGGTCCATAAATTCTTTAGACCATCGTTTAGTGAAAGCTAAAACACCTCTTGATCGAGCCACACAAGTTTCAATATGATATTTGAAGTCCAGTTTGGGGTCCATTGTGACACCGAGATCGATGAAGCTAGTAACTTGCCCAAGCTGATAGTCACCTATCGAATAATTATGTATCTGATATGATTTTCTAGTAAAACTCATGAATTTGCATTTGTTTAGGTTGAGGGCCATTTCATTGGCGTTGCCCCATTGAACTAAGGTATCCAAATCATTCTGAAGAAGTAGTCTGTCTTTAGGGCTTTGAATGGGTCTAAAGAACTAAACATCATCGACTTACATTAAAATCTCGGAGTGAGTTAACATACTTGGAAGATCATTGATAAATATTTAAAATAATAGCGGCCCAAGATGGCTTCCTTGAGTTACGCCAGATGTAATTTTGATGAATTGCGATGAGACTTCTTTAAAGATAACTTTTTGCATCCTTCCTGTTAAGTAAGTGGAGATCCATCCTAGAAACGTCGATGAGAACCCCATACAGTCAAGTTTGTTAATAAGAATTTTATCAAAAGCCTTTCTAAAGTCTGTGTAAATTACATCTGTTTGAAGGTTTTTTCTAAAGTTTCTAGAGACTTGCGTTGTGAACTCAAGCAAATTTGATTCGGTTGATTTACCTCTGCAGAACCCATGCTGAGATGGGTGGATTATTGGATATAATGAGTGAGCTAAATATTTTGTAACAATGCACTCGAAAATCTTCGGCATGTCACTAAGTTTTGCAACGTTTTGCTACGCTAGATTTACTGCCACTTTTGTACGTGGTATTATAAAAGATTCTTTGCACAAAATAGGAAATATTCCTTCTTTTAGAGAGGCATTAAATATATTAGTTAAGGGCTGATAAAGAAATTCAGCTCAACTTTTCAGAAAAACAGTGGGAATCTTATCAGAACCACTAGAATAAGAAGTCTTCAGGTTTTCCAGCTTTAAAAATACATCTGTAGCATATATTAACGGAACTCGTACACCGTCAAGCATTGGAAACCCAAGTAGAGGTCTGGGTTGTCGTGAAGCCGACTCGCAGTAGTTTGATTTAAAGAAATCAGCAAACATATCAGTAATTATGATGTCATCACTTGAAATCATGTTGTCAAATTTCATGACAGATGGAAAACCAGTAGTCTTACGTTTGGAGTTAACAAAATCGTAGAACGACTTGGAGTTGGAAGAAAGATGAAGCTTTAGCTTTTCTAAGTAGTTCTTGTAGCATATCTTGCTCAGAGAATTATATTTGTGACGCAAAATAGAATAAACACTATAGTCACTTGACAAACCAGATTTCTTATATCCCTTAAACCAGCGAGTTTTTTTTATTTTTTAAGTAGTTCAATTCTCTAGTGCACCAGGCAGTTTTAAGTGGTGCTCTAGGGCGAGAAGTTTGAGGAACGCAAGTATGAAAAATGCGGTGTAACACATTAGTGAAATGCAGGACGCTTCCTTCAACATCTCCATCATATTGAGGCCAAATTATATTGGATACCTTGTCTTTCAGCATTGTCGGTTTTTCGAAATAAAAATCGAACAGAAGACAAAACGTTTTGATTGAAAACAACATGTTTTAGTTGTCGGGAAGTTTCAGCAATAATTTTCAATGGTGGGTGATACACAAAAAATTAATTTGCTAAGAAATTCTTCCTAACAGCATTACGTACCACATATCCAATTTATTCGGAAGGGCTGTTTGTTTCAAAAAACCAAGGCAATCGACTAACCTGGAAAAATATGTAGGCTGTTTTTGTTGTACTAATAGTTCCTCGCTGCAGGCTCGTCACGTCATAACTGACCAAAAATTTTTCATCAAAAAATAAATACAAGGCATGGTATATAATTTTGAGGATACATTTCGCTAGCTTTTTACGTTTTTATTTTTCGAATGGCATCTGCAAGCAGATGAACTTTCGCTGAGAACTTTTCCATGGCTGAAATACAATGGGAATGTTTGCAAAATATTTGCCGAGGAGCGAAACTGCTTAAAGAATTTTTTAATCGGTTTTCCCTTTCTTTGATCTTGGTGTATTTGGTGTAGTGCGAGATCACGCTATTTTTATGGCACGGCTGCCGCCACCGCTCACATTATATATCTGGCAAGGCGGCTGCATACGGGACGTATATGTTGTTGTTGTTGTAGCGATAAGGGCACTCCCCGAAGGCCTTGGGGAGTGTTATCGTTCCGGTAACAAGCACCATAAAGGTACTAGCCTGACCATTTCGGGAACGATTTGTTATGACCACATGAAACCTTCTAGGCCATACAGCCCTCCCACCTCCTGGATACATCAGGAGTTCAGGGTCGCCAGAGCGTCGGCTGTTAATGAAGCAAGATTCGCCACTAGCAGGTGAGGTTGGCAATTTTGTTGGATAAGCTATATATTGCATTGAAAGTGTTGCGCAACACGACCCCTTGAATCTATTTGGAATTTTAGTCGCCTCTTACGACAGGCATACCTACAGCGAGTATATTCTAAGCCCCTTAAACCGCTAGGGGGACGGGACCTAGATCAAGCCTTATGGTTCGAGCAATAGTCTCACTGACTTCGCATACTCCAGTGCTCTTATATATAATAATGCATCTCTTGAAATTTCATCTGTTGTGACCAATTAAAAAATGTAACAGCTCAAAACTTAAGGCTTGGTTTCCTCTCAAAGCGTGCCGCTATGTTACGATCGCTAAAAAGCGGCCGGTATACTCACCGTTTTCATCGGCACCGCTTTGTTGGAAACTGCGAACAGTTACGGCAGATGATTCGCAAAATTTAATTTTGCATTTTTGCGGCAGAGCTCACAGAGTATATCAATTTTGTTCGCATAACGGTACCCCGTAACAGCATAAACTAATAGAGATCGCTGTTTAAAATGAACGAAATCGGACTATAACCACGCCCACTTTTTCGATATCGAAAATTTCGAAAAACCGAAAGAGTGCGATAATTAATTCATTCAATTCATCAATTCAAAGACGGATAGAGCGATGAAACTTGGTAGGTGGGTTGCCCTTATGACGCAGAATAGAAAATTAGTAAAATTTTGGGCAATGGGCGTAACCCCGCCCACTTTTAAAAGAAGGTAATTTAAAAGTTTTGAAAGCTGTAATTTGGCAGCTGAGTATGTAATATTCGGTTACACCCGAAATTATCCTTCCTTACTTGTTTATAAATAATTTCAATTATTTGACAAAATGTTCACCGCTTTGACAATAGCTGTGGTAAAAAATGGTGATGAACGAGTTTCTACCGTCATGACAGCCGTAATATTTTATGCCCCTCCGCTATATTACGTTCGGTGAACTGCAACATTTTGCACAGCGTACTCTACCGCTATGTATGTAGCGGCCGTTATATAGTGGCACCGCTCTCAAGAAAACCAAGCCTTTAGTGAGCACAAATAAATGGTAAAATATACTTTGCTATAATTAACTTAACTTTTTTACATCATCCCAGTTTCAATCCTAATATATATGTAGTAGCTCTAACAAGTAGTACATATTATTAACGTTTGTATGGTGCGCATGAAATTTAAATCAAAGGTAAAATAAATGTTCGTATTTTCAAATGTTTTCCCCTACCGTACATTTCTGTAAACCACACTTTTTCCATTTTGAGCATCACTTTGCTATTCTTCATTTGCCATTACTTACTTTACTTACGTTAGTACTTTATATTCAAAACCCCCACCGACGTACTCCTTTATTGTTCCACTTCTTCTTTTTTGCTTATTATATTTTTATCACTCTTGTTCAACCTGCAAAAGATTAAAAAATACTGTCTAAGCTGGGATTAGTGTTTGAAAATTGTTGAGATTATTGCACGTTCGTTATGCGGTCTGACTGTCAGCGGCTATGCAAACACACAACTGCTCACTCAGATTGGTGGGCTCATCATTGTTCCAGCTCTTGTTCCCATTTTCTTCACTTTGCCATAATGCTGATCTCATTGTTTGTACACCGTTCGGTCTTTGTTGCTTTTCCTGAAATTTTAATATTCTCCCTTTCATGTAAAGTTTGGGTGGCTGTTTATTTTATATACTTTTTTTGTATTATGTTCCTTTGTTATCTTAATTTTTTATATTGAGTGATTGAGGAAGACGCAAAATGTACCGTCGCACACACACACATATACATACTTTGTTGGTACCCACTTCATGTTAAATTGTACAGTTTCATCATAGAATGCTGCACGGAAGATTAATGAAAAAAAAAAAACAAGTAAGAACGGGACTGTCTTCGGCTGTGCCGAAGACTTCATACCTTTCATGAATGGGGTTGAACAATAATCTTATCTAGTTCGTAATATCCAAATATCCGGATGTATAAGATTAGAAATATATATAGTGAACAGATGTACAAACCTAAGCGACTTTTAAGATAAATATAAATTAAACAAGTAAGGAAGGTTAAGTTCGGGTGTAACCGAACATTACATACTCAGTTGAGAGCTATGGTGACAACATAAGGGAAAATAACCATGTAGGAAAATGAACCGAGGGAAACCCTGGAATGTATATCAAATGAAAGGCATTAAAGAGTATTTTATGAGGGAGTGGGCCATAGTTCTATAGGTGGACGCTATTTAGGGATATAGCCATAAAGGTGGATCAGGGTTGACTCTAGAATGCGTTTGTACGATATGGGTATCAAATGTAAGGTGTTAATGAGTATTTTAAAACGGAGTAATCCTTAGTTCCATAGGTGGACGCCGTTTCGAGATATCGCCACAAAGGTGGACCAGGAGTGACCCTAGAATTTGTTTGTACAATATGGACATCAAACGAAAGGTGTTAATGAGTATTTTAAAAGGGAGTGTGCCTTAGTTCTATAGGTGGATGCCGTTTCGAAATATCGCCATAAAGGTGGACGAGGGGTGACTCTAGAATGTGTTTGTACGATATGGGTATCAAACGAAAGGTGTTAATGAGTATTTTAAAAGGGAATAATCCTTAGTTCCATAGGTGGACGCCGTTTCGAGATATCGCCATAAAGGTGGACCAGGGGTGACTTTAGAATGTGTTTGAACGATATGGGTATCAAATTAAAGGTATTAATGAGGGTTTTAAAAGGGAGTGGTGGTTGTTGTATAGGTGGTCGCATTTTCGAGATATCGCCATAAAGGTGGAGCAGGGGTGACTCTAGAATTTGTTTCTACAATATGGGTATCAAAAGAAAGGTGTTAATGAGTATTTTAAAAGGAAGTAATCCTTAGTTCCATAGGTGGACGCCTTTTCGAGGTATCGCAATAAAGGTGGACCAGGGGTGACTCTAGACTTTGTTTGTACGATATGGGTATTAAATGAAAGGTGTTAATGAGTATTTTAAAAGGGCGTTGGGGCTTAGTTCTATAGATAGACGCCTTTTCGAGATATCGGCATAAAGGTGGACCAGGGGTGACTCTAGAATGAGTTTGTACGATATGGGTATCAAATTAAATGAGAGTTTTAAAAGGGAGTGGTGTGAAGGTGTTTTCCAGATATCGACCAAAATGTGGACCAGGGTGACCCAGAACATCATCTGTTGGATACCGCTAATTTATTTATATATGTAATACCTGCCAAGATTTTAAGGGTTTTTTATTTCGCCCTGCAGAACTTTTTCATTTTCTTCTACTTAATATGGTAGGTGTCACAACCATTTTATAAAGTTTTTTTCTAAATTTATATTTCGCGTCAATAAAACAATCCAATTACCTTACCATATTTCATCCCTTTTTTCGTATTTGGTATAGAATTATGGCATTTTTTCATTTTTCGTAATTTTCGATATCGAAAAAGTGGGCGCGGTCATAGTCTGATTTCGTTCATTTTTCATACCAAGATAAAGTGAGTTCAAGTAAGCACGTGAACTAAGTTCATTAAAGATATGTCGATTTTTGCTCAAGTTATCGTGTTAACGGCCATGCGGAAGGACAGACGGACGACTGTGTATAAAAACTGGGCGTGGCATCAACCGATTTCACCCGTTTTCACAGAAAAGAGTTAACATCATAAAATCTATGCCCCTACCAAATTTCAAAAGTATTGGTTAATTTTTGTTCGACTTATGGCGTTAAAAGTATCCTAGACAAATTAAATGAAAAAGGGCGGAGCCACGCCCATTTTGAAATTTTCTTTTATTTTTATATTTTGTTGCACCATATAATTACTGGAATTGAATGTTGACATAATTTACTTATATACTGTAAAGATATTAAATTTTTTGTTAAAATTTTACTTAAAAAAAAAATTTTTTTTTTAAAAGTGGGCGTGGTCCTTCTACGATTTTGCTAATTTTTATTAAGCATACATATAGTAATAGGAGTACGTTCCTGCCAAATTTTATCATGATATCTTCAACGACTGCCAAATTACAGCTTGCAAAACTTTTAAATTACCTTCTTTTAAAAGTGGGCGGTGCCACGCCCATTGTCCAAAATTTTACTAATTTTCTATTCTGCGTCATAAGTTCAACTCATCTGCCAAGTTTTGTCGCTTTAGCTGTCTTTTGTAATGAATTATCGCACTTTTTCGGTTTTTCGAAATTTTCGATATCGAAAAAGTGGGCGTGGTTATAGTCGATATCTTTCATTTTAAATAGAGATCTCAGATGAGTGCCCAGGAATCTACATACCATTCATCAAGATACCTCAAAATTTACTCAAGTTATCGTGTTAACGGACAGACGGACGGACGGACGGACGAACGGACATGGCTCAATCAAATTTTTTTTCGATACTGATGATTTTGATATATGGAAGTCTATATCTATCTCGATTCCTTTATACCTGTACAACCAACCGTTATCCAATCAAAGTTAATATACTCTGTGAGCTCTGCTCAACTGAGTATAAAAATGAAGGTTAATTTTACAAATCTGGTTCTTTACAAAATTCGTCATATCAAGAAAATGAAAACATTAAATCTCAGTCACATACGCCAAGCAATCTTTGTATTTGTTGCTTTGAATAAGACATGAAACAACAGCTTACGATTTTACAACTTCCTGTTTGTGTACGTCTTCACCACAAGCAGAAACCAGTTAAACACAAAGCTCAAGCCACAAGCTCTGCCATTTGTTGGTCCTTATAGATTTAGTCTTTACATTTTCACTTCTCTTTCCAGCAGCGACCTAAATATATGTATATTTACTTGTAGTGCGTACGCTTGTATGTATATTAGACCGTTCCCATTTTTTTTATCTTCTTCTTCAAACAAAATTACTATTTGTATGGTGCTCCAAAGTAACGGTTTATACACGTTATGACTTTAATAACACACGTGTGAATAAAAAGCTTCTTTTTAATGTAAACGTTTATACTAAAAAACTACAGTAAAGCTGACTTTTATTTCCCAGTTAGCTTATATCAGTTAAACCAAGAGAAGAATATTTATTTTGTCAAAAATGAAAGGCTTGCTCAGATTTTGAAGTAATAAATACCATCATATACAGCAGCGAACAGAAAAATAGAAGTTGAAATTTTATTCCAATTTCATTAGTTAATTACTTCTTTTCTGTTTTCAATATTTTAAGAAAGAGACTTCTTTGAATTGCGTAACAGAAATTATGCAAACAGATTTTAAAACCGTTTTCATAATTTGAAAATATGAGACAATTTTCGAAAATTTCGAAGTTTTTATTTAATATATATTTAGCGCGCTTTGCCTCGGAGTAAATTTTGGGCCGGGCTTCTCTCCCAAATTAATTTTTCTGTTCGCTACTTTATGTATAAATAAATTTGGTTCCTACGGTTTGTCCTAATCTAAGTAACAGATGGTGTGCCATCTCTATTGATGGGGTATCATCAGATCCCTTTTTGGCGACATCGGGCGTTCCGCAGGGTAGTATTTTAGGACCATTACTTTTTGTCTTATTCATCAATGACATTAGCTCATGCTTCTCTTACGCTAGATTTCTGTTGTACGCCGATGATCTCAAAGTTTACTCTGTTGTAAATTTTGCAAACGATATGATTAATCTTCTAGTTGATATTGATAAACTTTACTCCCGGTGCATTAGACCTCATCTTTCATTAAATATAACCTACTCAAAATCTCGTTCAAATCTCAATATTTCGTATAGTATCGCTAACAGTACGTTGCAGACTGTTGATAAAATCAAAGATCTTGGAGTTGTCTTTGATACAAAATTTATGTTCGTGAATCATATTGATTTCATCATAGCCAAGGCCTATGCTATGCTATACTTCAAAAGCACTCTACCCCTCATTCATGCGTTCTCATTATGAATATGCTACCATCATTTGGAGACCTTTCCAACAATTCTCAATCAACAGGCTTGAGCGAGTTCAAAAAGTTTTTCTTAAGTATGCTTTACGGTCATTAAACTTAACATACCCTCTTCCTCCATATACTGCTCGTTTACTTTATTGAATCTTAAATCCTGGGAGGCAGGAGATCTATTCTCTCCTTGACTTTCTTTTTTGGCATTATCCACGGAGATGTAGACTGCGCTGCCCTTCTTGTGGAAATTAATTTTAATGTTCCAAGGAGGGATCTTCGTAATGTTTGCCCGTTTTATGGAATCAATATTAGAAACAATTGTGGTAGGAATGCGCCAATTGCACGCGCCCTGAACGGATTCAATAAGATTTCATCTTCTTATGAGCTTGATTTTTCGATGTATAGGGACGCTTTTATAAATATTTTAAAGTCAGCTATTTAATTGTTTTTAATTTGTTAATTATAAGAACTTATTTTTTATTGTAAACTATATACAATAATTAATATTTTTTGTATATACCATTATTGGCAGTCTGTAAGAACTGTATTTTCATAGACTGAATAAATAAATAAATAAATAATATCCACAATTTTAAAATAAAATCGTTTTCGTATAAGACGTTGTATATAAAAATAAAGTGAACTTATGCCACTATCAAAAAACCGGCTAACTCATAATAGTTGTACAAGAGGAAATGGTCCTCTAAATTCTTGAAATCGAAGAAAAATGGGATGATCTTTCTCCATAGAAACGCTTCCCTAAATCTAGACAAGTAATATTCTCCAAAACCTGAAATGCTTTTTCCTTGGTTATAGGAATAATTTTCATAAAATCTCAGAAAATTTTATAAACAAAATAAAAAAATTTTATTTTGTAATTGTCACGGCAATGGGTTTCTATTCGAGGTCCACAACTTTGCAGTCGAATACGCTTATACACTGAGCTTACTGTAAGTGTTGTGAGAAACATTCAATCAAGTATTCTTGAATGAAAAAACAAATTAATACAAATTCTTCCTCAAATTTATGAAAAGTTTTATACAAAACTAAGAAATTCCTTCTCATTGAATTGATATTTTTCCATTTGTTTGGAAATGTTTTCCTTATTTTAGGTAAGTGTTGCTCTCTAGGTGAACCAACACTAAGGTCCTAGGGAAAAGTCCCGGCAGAGAAACACTAAATATTTAGAAAACGTTTTTCTAGCTAAGTCGTCCCTCGGCGGTGGTTTGGCAAGCACTTTCGAGTGTATTTCTGCCATGAAAAACGTTAAGAGTCGACTCAAACCATAAAGGTCCGATAATTTGTAGGAAAAATTAAAAGGGAATATGACGCAGATTGGGAAAGAATTGCGGCCTAAAATTGCTCGGAGGTAATTCGCGCCAGGTATGTGCTTTTTTTGGTTTTTTATCGGTTACAGGCTATTTTTTGGCCCAAGTGACTTCCTTGGAATTCTGTTACTGTTTTATAATTAGCAACTTTTTTGTAACTGCTAAAATTTTCGTAACCAATTTCGATAACTTTTAAGTATCCCATCACTTTTATGTAAAGCGCGGTATCAATAGAAAACACTCAAGAAAAATTTCGTATATACATATTTCTTGGGTAAAAAGTGGGAACAGCCAGGTAATTTTGACATACACGAAAGTTAGATTCGTTAAAATTAAAATATTTGCCTTGAGAATGCTTTTAAATTAAAGAGATTACATTGAACAAAAGAAAAAACACTCGTACTCAAATAGGGTTGCAAATTCCATTCATAAATACAGTTACTGTTATTCGAGGTAATTAACCTACTGTATTCTTATGGGGTCGTTGCTCAATAAATAATGAGACGCTCATATATTTTTGGCGTAGTCAAGATTTTTCTGTGCACGTTTGTTAGAAAATGAAGGAAACGCGTATGCGTTTTCTTAAGAGGCGGACACTAATTGACAAACGACACTTTTCTTGAGCATTTCTTGATCGTTTTTTGTATGCAATTTTTCAATTTTTGCGGATACCGCGCCTAACTGGTCTTTTTTTGTAACCGGTTACTTTTTAGTAACCTCATGTAACTTGTTTCTTTTCTATAGGCGGTTGATTTTTCGAAAATTTTCTTGGTAGACCAATTTTTTCAATGAGAACCCTGTGCCTGATAAAAAACCAAAACTTATATTAAAATTTGTGTCCTATTTTGCTTTCAAGTAGTAATTTTTTAATAAATATTTTAAAGGATTTTGAAATTTTGTCACTTAAGCAGAGATATCTGTTTGATACGAAACTTATATTTTTACTATGCAAACTTAAAGGTATTTGGAATTCTTAAAGCGAATGTGTAATTTACGCTGCTGATTTCTTTAAATCAAATCTTACAATGGCTTGTAACTGTCAGATTATGTCATTAGGTAGTTCTAAAATATAATTTCAATAATCAGTCCTGGTAGTTGTTCACTTATTATACGCATTGCCAAGCTCGAAGCTTAACTTTGAACCCTCAACAACATATGTTTGCAGATAGCTTCCTCCACTCAAAATCTCTTTTGAGAAAAAATAAAAGAAACTATTTTGTTAGACGATCTAATGTTCATATAGTGTATATAAAATGATTGCCTCAAAATCGTACATTAATACAATGGAAGGTTGTGCAGATAGAAGTAAAATCGATGATCTCAGCTGCTGAACTGTATCATTGTTTCCTATATTTTGTAATAATGGCAGTGGTATTTTATTGTACTCAAGGAAGGAGATAAATCCATAAAAGACGTAGAGATAAAAAAGTAATGCACAGTCGGAAGTTGCCCCGATATGATGACCAAACGAAGAACGAGATAGCAAATGTAAAATTGTAGTTTTTTTAAATCATCAATGTGTACAAACTCTTCATCTGCTTTTTTATTTTTCTCGTTTTACACAAAGTTTTAATGATAATGAAATAAGAAAATTAATTAGTAGCAACAAGTTGATAATACTGGTATTTTTGTTTGCTCTGTTTTTCAACTATTTCAAGCGAAATTGTCCTATTAAAGCTCATTGCCATGGTTGGAAATAAGGCGGCACGTGCAATTAAACTTGTGCATACTAAATTATAGCGATTTGATATTTATTTGAAAAAACAAACAAATAAAAAATATGTTGGCGGACGTTAACAAAAAAAGCACCGACCTACGTTGATTGCCGTGATAAAAAACAACTAAATAAAAAACAAAAACAATCAAAGCAAAGTAATGTTGAATCAAATTAGACTTTCGAAAGAGGATTAGATCGTTCTTTATTACTATCTAAGCACATCATCAAATAAAATCAATATGTCAAAAGTTTTCTTGAATAAGTATATATGTGTTTGTTTCTTTAAACATGCAAGTTTCCCTCATTCGTTAGTATCAAACAAATTTCTCTTTCTCGTATTCAAAGCATATTTTCAAACAAACATATATACATACATACATGAAGTTTACCCACCACATGTTAAACAGTGTAAATATACCCACCATTCAAATTGTTTTACTTTCATGCTTATTTTTTGTTTACTTAAGATTTAAAGAAGCTAAAGCTGCTTGCAAATTTGTACTTTGACTTGTTTTAAACTCCAAGTCTCTGCTTTATCTAAAAACAAGTAAGGACGGGACTGTCTTCGGCTGTGCCGAAGACTTCATACCTTTCATGAAGGGGGCTGAACAATAATCTTATCCCTTTCGTAATCTCCAAATAATCGGAGGTGTAATATAAGAAATATATAGTAGTATAGTAGTATAACAGATGTACATATCTAAACGATTTTTAAGATAAATATAAAATAAAAAATAGGTAGGAACTTTGTGTGAGGATGCAAAGATTCACGTTTTTTGTGGTCTGCATGTAAAAACTATAACTACGAATCACGTATTTCGAAAATATATGACGTAAACGTAACTATTTGATGAAATTTAATGAATTTTGAAGCTTATAGCCGTAAAAAAGGGGCAAAAGTGACAGTTTACATGTGGTATATAATATATACCACCGATCTCAATGATTTTCTCATACAACAATATGTGCAATATAGGAAAGTATATGGTGAAGTTTGAAGCTTCAATTTGTTAAATTGAGGAAGATATGACAAAAATCCTCTTTTTCTGAAAAATCGGTTGTATGGCGGTATATGCTATAGTGGTCCGATCCGGCCGGTTCCGACAAATGTCTAATCGGACACCCAAATACACCCGCTCACCAAATTTTATCAAGATCAAAAATTTAGGGACTAGTTTCCGTACAAACAGACAGACGGACATGGCTAAATCAACTCAGCTCTTCATCCTGATTATTTCGGTATACTTAATGGTGGGTCTATCTATTGTACTTTAAGGACTTACAATTTTGGGTTTCGTGACGAAATTAATATACTATTTCATTTTCATGAAAGGTATAAAAACTTGCACTAGTGAGTAATTTATCATATTTGTAGGTGTGAGTAATTGCATGCTTGAAGTTTGATATGAACTCGTGAGGTGGTCTTTGTAGGGAAGGTGTGAAGCCGGCGCACTACTTCAAATGTATAATATAAATGCAGGAGTGGAACGCTAATCCTCTTTCAAAAAAAAAAAAAAAAAAATTCTAAAAACGGGGAAAATAGCATTTAAATAGGGAAATATGGTACATGATATTTCGCCCTGGAAATCCTTCCCTGAATCTCTTAAAAATGTTAACTTTTTTTCTTTGGGTAAGGGCTAGTTTTCTCAAAAAATGCAGAAAATTTTATAGAAGGAAATAAAAAAATTAAATTATGTCACGACAGCGGATTTCGAGTCGAGGTGCCCAACTTCATAGTCGAGTGCCCCGCTCACTTCCTTTTCTCACAAAAGGGAAATATTCAGTCAAGAATTCTTGAACTAAGTTGATTGAAGGTTTTAAAAATTGGGACAACCACACAACAATTTTTGCTCTATTACTTCATTCACTGGATTATTAAGTTTCGGATTTCTTCACCGTGCTTAAAAAGATGACTCTTAAATTTCTGGAGGTATGGGGTTGCTCTCTGCTCCTTTTGTATTATACACCTATGTATACCAACATATCCTACGGAATTTTTTTTAACTTCATTGTTTTCTTATGAATTTTATGAAAAAAAAAATAAAATAAAATAACAAAAAATACTTCATTAGAAGCTCAGTTGTTTTTTTTTTCTTGTTTTTTTTTGAAAGTTTATGGGTAACAATATGAATGACGCCGTGACATTTTGCGTCGCAGTCACTGGCATTCGCATTCACCACTAATAAAAATTTCACAAAGACAATCAGGGTTACTTTCACTCGCTGAGGTGATTGAATGCTCTTCCATCATACGAATTGTGGTTCAGTCGAAGGAATACGACTCGTTTCTTTACATATAACATGCCCTCCAACTTTGCTAGAACATGGAAATGCTGATTGTTTTTATGCCTTGATTTCTTCAAATTTCTCAAAAAAGTTTGTGGGACTTAAAGTTTTTACGCAATCTCCAAGGGAATACGCTGACTCACTTTTTGGTTTGAGCGATGATTTTGCAAAACATCTTTGTATTAACTTAAGGAGGAAGTGCGATTTTAATAAAAGCTTGCATATTATTCTTCTGAAGGTCTTCGAGGGCCGAACTGTAACTGTAGCATTGCTTGTTTAGGATAAAAGCGAAATTATTAACAAAACCCCTCTCATTGTTCTAGGGAAGGAGGGTAAGGTTGAACTGAATTCACATAGACGCAATGTGTCTATAGGGTTACCAGAATTTATTTTGCGAACAAATAAGAGAACCTCAATCAGATGCCAGGACTTTTATTATGGAACAACTCCGTCCTCTTGGCAAATACTAGAAGGTTCCGAGGACAAAACTTAATTGCTTCCTCGAAATCTCATCACTCTGCCGCCCTTTACAGCTGGAGCCTTAACCTGTTGAGAGCAGAACACGAACACAGAACGTGCTTAGCCACTTCCTGCTCCAGCTCGCACTTCCTACATCTGCTGTTACTGATGCGGCCTAACTTATAAGCATGTGATGCCAGTAAGCAGAGTCCAGTTTTTATGTCTATCGAGAGCCTAAATTACAAGGACCCTTCACTACTGTGCGACCATTATCCATCGTCCACATTGGACCACAGATACGTTCGTTTTCACCCCTATGAAAACTTAAAGGGTATTGTAAACGTTATGTGAATTTCATATATTCTACTTAAACTCTGATCACAACTACAAATCGCAATGTCTCACCTGTTAAATTGCTGTCCTTATATGCGAACTGCTAGTTAAAATTTTAGAGCGGAACAAAATGGGCACACAACGGTCACATTACCTTAGGCAAAAGCACGATTTTTTGCATACCACAAAACGCGGCAAATAATTTGTGGCACAAAGTGATAACAGATCCTTCAACCTTCGTTGAAATTTTGACGCGTTTCGTGTGTGGAAAGCTAAAACGGGGTTAGTGTCTTGTCATTGTGATACTGCTTATGCACGCCACTTACAAGTCAACCTAATATAAACGCACGCAAGTAATTTTCTGTCAAAAATGTCTCATGCACATACAAGTTGTATGAGAGCAACCGGAATTAAATTTGCTGCGTGAAAACCGAACTCGATTTCCAATTTTTGTTCTGCGTGACATTTAGATTTGACGTTTGCACACATGCTTCACATTGTCACAACGTATGCTTATTTCGGTTAGGGCAAAAAACGCCGGTTGTTTGCGTGCGTTAAAAAAATGCAGTGCGGTTTTATTAGGTTGGCTTGTTACTTGCATTTGTCGTAAAATATTTACTACTACAAATAAATTTAGCGAAGTAATGTTTTTACCCAGTTAGGAATATTTTCCGTGTTGACTCTGAAAAGTCAAATCGCACAAATTTACGGGATGAAAAAAGATAAAATAAAAAAAAACAAAATAAAAATATTAAATAATATGTGAAAAACAAACACATTTTACAATATACTTTTTTATACTCAGCGTGATTTGCCTACAGAGTATATTAACTTTGATTGGAACATGGTTGGTTGTACAGGTATAAAGGAATCGAGATAGATGTGGACTTCCATATATCCAAATAATCAGGATCGAAAAAAAATTTGATTGAGCCATGTCCGTCCGTCCGTCCGACCGTCTGTCCGTCTGTCCGTTAACACGATAACTTTAGTAAATTTTGAGGTTTCTGGATGAAACGGACTATAACCACGCCCACTTTTTCGATATCGAAAATTTCGAAAAACCGAAAAAATGCGATTATTCATAAGCAAATACGGATAAAGCGATGAAATTTGGTAGGTGGGTTGACCTTATGACGCAGCAAAGAAAATTAGTATAATTTTGGACAATGGACGTGGCACCGCCCACTTTTCAAAGAAGGTAATTTCAAAGTTTTGCAAGCTGTAATTTGGCAGTCGTTGAAGATATCATGATGAAATTTGGCAGTAACATTACTACTATTACAGTATATGTGCTAAATAAAAATTAGCAAAATCGGATGAAAAACGCGCCCACTTAAAAAAAAAAGAGTATTTTTACGTCAAATTTTAACAAAAAATTTAATATCTTTACAGTAAATTATGTCAATATTCAACTCCAGTAATGATATCGTGCAATAAAATACAAAAATAAAAGAAAATTTCAAAATGGGCGTGGCTCCGCCCTTTTTCATTTAATATGTCTAGGATACTTTTATTGCCATAAGTCGAACAAAAATTTACAAATCCTTGTGAAATTTGGAGGAAAAAGGGCGGAATCGGTTGAAGCCACGCCCAGTTTTTATACACAGTCGACCGTCTGTCCTTCCGCTCGGCCGTTAACACGATAACTTGAGCAAAAATCAATATATCTTTACTAAACTTAGTTCACGTACTTATCTGAGCTCACTTTGTATTGGTATAAAAATGGCCGAAATCCGACTATGACCACGCTCACGTTTTCGATATCGAAGATTACGAAAAATTAAAAAATGCCATAATTCTATACCAAATACGAAAAAGGGATGAAACATGGTAATTGGATTGGTTTATAGACGCAAAATAGAACTTTAGAAACAACTTTGTAAAATGGGTGTGACACCTACCATATTAAGTAGAAGAAAATTAAAAAGTTCTGCAGGGCGAAATCAAAAGCCCTTGGAATACCATTCGTGGTATTATATATATAAATAAATTAGCGATACCCGATAGATGATGTTCTGGGTCACCTTTATGGCGATATCTCCAAAAGGCGTCCACCAATAGAACTAGGGCCCACTCCCTCTTAAATAATGATAAACACCTTGAATTTGATACCCATATAGTACAAACACATTCAAGAGTCCCCCCTGGTCCACTTTTATGGCGATATCCCGAAATGGCGTCCACCTATAAAACTAAGGCCCACTCCCTTTTAAAATACTCTTACCTTCCATTTGATACCCATGTCATACAAACACATTCCAGGGTTACCATAGGTTCATTTTCCTAAATGGTGATTTTCCATTATTTTGTCTCCAAAGCTCTCACCTGAGTATGTAATGTTCGCTTACACTCGAACTTGGCCTTCCTTACTTGTTTTACACTCATTTCAACGCATTGCTTTCATATTGGTTCCCGTTTAGAGATGTTAACCATACTTGAGCTCAATGAATGAAGGGCACTTGATGCACGACTACAACAATGACAGTGCTTGCCGCTAAAGCACTGAGTAAACGTTCGTTCGTAGCAATGCTGTGTGTAGTGTGAAAAATTTAAAAATTTATTCTTAGATATTTCAGAAATTGATATGCTAGGTTTCATTTTAAGTGGCCACCTTTATATTTTAAGAATTTGGTTAACCTTTAGTTAAAATTGGTTACTGATGCAGCCTCAGTGAAACGCTTTCTATTGCCGATTACAACTAAGTATAGCACTAGTTAAACCACTCCCTAAGGGCGTAAAAAAATATTTTATTTATGAACTGCACTGCTTATGCATATAACTAAGTGTATATATATAAGTCCATCAGAGCGTATCAAAATATTTAAATTTGCTGTACTCCATACAATGCGGAGGTTTTGTGGAAAAAAATATTTTTAAAACAAATTTGTCAAACTACATTTTACTATGAAGATAAAAATGTCGGAAAATATAAAGAATCATTGTTTGGTCATATTCTGCATGTTCGCCGTCTTAAGGATATACATACCTAATTTTTTTATCTCGAAGAGACGAGTTCGTTTAGGCTTGGCTTCCTCATAAAGCGGTGCCGCTCTATTACGACCGCTAAAGGGTTGACGGTATACTCATCGTTTTCAGGGCATCGCTTAATTTTAAAGTTCGAACACTTACAGCAGATGATCCGTAAAATTTTATTTTGAAATATTTCTTGTTATTATTAGTTATTATTTATCATGATTCAATTACTAGAGGTTTGTTCTTCAATGACGGCAGAGCTTTGACACTCCTAAATTGAGAAATTTGGACGGGTTGCTTTTACGAAGTAAGGAAAACGGGTAATAACTCAATCCCCTTTAGCGAAAATTGTAGTAGAAAAGTACCTTTAGCAGTATATTAGTAGTGATAACAAATTTGTAAATGCCAATAAGTTTTCGGAGGAAATAATTCATTTTCTACTAAATATTTCGTGAATTGATAAAGAGCTATGTTGGTTTAGAATTTTATTAAAAAATACACTATATCAAAATTTGTTTCAAAAACTCCATATATGAGCATAAGTTCAATGCATTTTGACATAAGAGGGAGTTAATGAAAAGCATTCTGAGCCGTTCTTCAATCTAATTCTAATATAGGTCGTTTTTGTGACAAATCATGGAATGGGAAGTTTTTGAAAAATATTTTGAGATAGGACGATATTGAAAACGCAGCCGACATGGTCTGACAAAAAAAATAAAAGAAAATGGCTTATTGTCTTAGAACTTTATATTCCGGTCTCGACTTTGATAGAAGAGTTCAGCTTTTATGCGGTCCTGCTACACAGGGAGTATTTACCTTTTTATTCTGAAATTTCGGAAAGCTCCTTTACGTTAAGTATTCATGGAAGTGTTGGGGATAAAATGTTAATTTAGAATATTCGGAACACGTTCGTTTGATACTACCTCACGAGGTCCGAATACACATAATCTTCAAAACATAAACCGATTCCCCAAATTCTTAAATGGAGACGAATGTTCCGAACATACGGAATGAATAAGTTAACATGCTCAATGTACCAATATTTTGTTATGGCATCTCCATTATTTACTAATGACATTTTTACGTGAATCAATTTACTAGTCGCCTTTTTGACCTTGATCGATGAATTTTGAAGTGGTTTAGGGTTCGTATGTTCATAGGTTTACGAAAGTGCACGATTCCTTGGTGTCCGTACTTTTCATAAAACCTATGTTCAGCCACACTAATAGTTCATGGCATAGTTTATAAATTCATTATAAAATTAAAATAAATGTTCTAAGGAATTATGCAAAGAAACAACACCGTTCACGGATGTCAATTCGATTTGGGAGCAAAATGGCTGAAATTGTCAAAAAATTTTTCTGTCGAGCAAACCTCTTGTGATTCAATCATGATTCGTTATTTTCTTCAAGCACATAAAAGAAAAAACATATTCAAATTAATCAAAAGTGATTATAACCTTTCCTATTTGATTTGATACATCAACTACCGGCGCAGTACGATATTGACATTTGTTCATCGAATTTACAAGTACATGGAATTTTGTTTGTTTGTAGGTATGTCACCATGCTGCCACCTTGTATCGTTCCGCCATGATTGTCTGTCATATAGCATTGTCATTTTATTCGCTTGACATTTCATCCTTCATACTAATCGAGCAGTTACTTCTGTGTGAAAGCAAAAAATTTACGATTTCATTAGAGGGTGAAATGAGATCATTAAGTTTCTGTGTGAAAACAGTATTATGGTCTTGTTAATATATTTATGTATGTGTGCGTGTGTGTGTAAACATGCAATAGTAGTTGCTTTGCTAGTTGACGTCATGGTATCTTCTCTAATGAGGTACTTTAAGAGCTCTTCATGTGTAAAATGCTGTGAAGAAACAGTAAACGCAAAAGCGATGCCAAAATAACTAGCACAAAGTCTTGGAAAAACTCTGCTTATGTGTACGAAGAACCAAAAACTTATGCTTTCAAAAAAATCTTGCATATATATATTAACAAAAATTTCATAAGACAAGATGCAAATTAACCTTTATTTAAAATACACTGCTAGTAGGGTAAGAAGATCATTAGAATAAGCAATAGTTGATATGCAATATCTGCACAAATAAAAATCTAAGGTAAATAGTAGGTAGAGTTAATGTAGTTAGTGGTTGCAACAAAGGAAAATAAAGCGTTAGAAACAAGGGCCACTCTAATATTTATATCGAAACTACTTGTGGCATCTTATACACAATTAAATACAAATTTATAAACATTTTTTTATTCATGATTACATATAAATATTTGGTACTCTCAGTTATTATACAAATTAAAGTAAATCTATCTGCAAGCGATTTTTATATTTGTATTCGTATTTATGTATTGCCTCGGGCATGTGCTCGTTAATTTCATGTACAAATTAAATTAATTACAATATAATGTTATGTGTTATTGTTCATATAACATTTCCAATTAAAAAGCCAACGTGTGCATAATTTAAGTGCAAATTACTTTATTTGACCCTTATTCCGATTTATTCAGCTTAACGCGAATGGAACCATCTAAATTTGTTTAAGGGTTAAGGCTGTTAACTTTTTATTAAATGGTTCAATTATTATCCATCCATAGCAAGTTTTATTGTAAACAGATTTTAATCAAAATTTGAATTTTTCGAGATCCAATTTGCGTCTTTCTAATTAATTTTTCTTGAATTGGCGGGACGGCACCTACTTGTTTTATACTGACTCAGATATCTGCAAGGAATATATGTTTTCACTGAGAGATTTTCATGGCAAAAATTGACTCGGTTGGCTTGAAAAATTTTCTTCTAATTGAAAAAGTTTTTTCTAAAATTTTGACGTCGCTTTGCCTGGGTTGTGAACCTAGGATCTTCGGTGTGGTAGGCGGAATCATTGTGGAATTGGAACTTTATTTTGTTATGAAGCTGTATGAAGAAAACACTTTGTTTGGGTTTAAAATTTGAATTATATCTATGTATTTACAAAAAAACGTGCGATATATTTGCCGAAACCTACGTACAGCAATCGAAGAGCTTTGAGAAAATATGATTTCTAAGTTATTTACCCTTCATAAACTATCATGAGGCTATTGACTTTGGCAAAATCCGGAAGTAGCCCAAACGCACTTATTGCGTTTTGATATGGAACCCCTCATACATATAAAATAAAATTTAAAACATGATGTAAAATATATTAAATTTATAAATTTCCTTTACAAAATTACTGTACCCAAGATAAAAACGGCTCTGTTCAGTCTTAAAACGCAATTTAAATATTCCTTAACTGTACTGAGTACGTCATAACTAAGCTTCAAATCACTTGACTGCGAACCAAATTGTTTCCTGAAAATCTAAAAGCCTACATTTCTCTGGAACCACAGAATTATGCACAAATATATTTTATATCTTTTAACAAATTTTATGTATGTAGTATATCTTGTGAGAATATATTTATAAGGCAGTTCTTCGGATGAAGCGAATTTATGCGTTCATAAGTTGTCAGAACTATAAAATTTGGTAAATTCAACTTTCTTAGCAAATGTGTCTTGATTACTTTCAAAGAAAGTTTCGGTAGAACATCAAGCCAGTTAAGTATTTTACCTTGAATTTTAAACAGGATTAGGAAATGTTGTCATTCCGATGTGATATCAACATAGTGATATGTGCCTGTGTCCAAATATATGACCGTGGGCATTTCTTCAATTAAAGCACTTAATTAACCATTTTCCGTGGGTATTTGAGCAACCAATAACAGTGAATTTTAGAAAGCGATTCTCGCCAATTTTGCGCCCTTTTTTATCCTATTAGCCGTCGAACAACTAAACGTGTGTATATGAAAAGCTCTTTATTAACAGCTCTACTGTGGTTGTAGATCTTCACAATTCAATGTATTGGCGTACTCCACTTATAGCGTTATAAAATCAAACTCAATAACGATTCCTTAGCTTGCGCTGCTTAAATGCTCCAGTTGTATCGTTAGCCTAATTCTCCCGGGGTCAAGATTTTTAACGAAGAGCTTTCGCTAATGGTAGTTTATATGTTGCTCATTTCTGTATCTCATACTGAACATTGCCTCCTATGAATATGGATGTGCATATGTCTGACGATTATGCGCTCTTTATTGCTGTGTACATCTCTGGACATCATAGTCTCTGTTACATTCTGTGTATGTGTAACTGTTTTCTGATGCAGATGAAATTGCTTGCCTTGTTGTTGTTGTCCAAAGTTTATTATTAGCGGCATAATGGCGAAATGTTTTATGATATTCAAGGGAAAATATATTTTTGGAATAATAATTTCCCACTGATTAGTTTCTCAAGTAATTTTCTTCCAAATTTACCTGCAAACTTTTCCTCGATCCATCACTGCATAAATTAGCAAACAAAAAGAGCAAATCTGATGGAAGTTTCCTTACAATTGTGTGCAAACGGCTGCTAAATTTAAATATATAATGATAATACACGTACCAAAACAAAAAAAAAAAAAACAAAAAAAAAATAAAATAAGAAACACGTCGTAAGTAGCACTTGAATTGATTAGTTGCACGCCAGCCATCACCAACAAAGATGCTTTACCGCAGGGAGCTTAGAAACCATTTAGAACTAATAAATTTGAAGAAGAGCAAAAATGTTTTAATAACCAGCAAAAGATAAAATTAAAGCATGGTCTAAAGCACTTATTAATGCCCGTGTAGCTTCAAGTCTCAAAATTCCAAGCCAAGCGATTAGTAGGCACAATTTATTATTTATTTCATCGCTGGTAACTGCCCACAAATGTTAGTAGCTCATCACACAGGCACAAAAGTTCTAGGCAACTTTTCTGTTTATGTGTTCATGTTATGGAAAAATACGCTGCAAATTCCAGATGACATGACCAAATCACACTCGTGACCAAAAGTCTCACTGTCAGCGCTCTCTTAGCTGATACAAGATATATTTTTCTATACAATTACCTGTACCTACCTTAATTCCGGAAACTTCATTACGTTTATATTGTTGCTGCACGGCTGTCGCGTGCCTTCTCTGGATAATTTGTGATTTTCCGCGCGTGTTGGCAATTATAATAGCGTTCTCATGCCAGCTACAGCGTTTTGCTTTAGTCGACCATTGCGGTTGACTTTTGACTTTTTCCTGGTCACTTCCTGTACGAAATTTGCACTCGCCAGCAACTAACAATTTCCCCTCTCACTTATCTTAGGTCAGCATTTATTGTTGGAAGTTTCGCATTTAACGACAAGAAGGATATGTAGCGGTGGTTAATAGCTCTCTCTCTCTCTATCTTTTTTCCCTCTTTTCCTAGTCTTTAGGTGATTGGGCCATATGCATGTTGGAATAGATTTCATAGTAGTGGTTAAGTTGAATATTGTTCAGCAATTCATGCTGATAGCGCAGTTTTGTTTGAGTATTGAATGGTTTTATTTAAATTTAAATTTATATTTTTTCTTCGTTCCTTTTTTTAATTTTTCGCTTCTTATACTTAAAAGTTTATACTCAAAGATTTGTGCGTAATTTTAGTTGTTCGCTCTAATGCTGCGGAAGTCGGCTTTATATTAAACGTTTTGTCTTGCTATTTCTTTATTTTATTCATCTGAAGATTTATTTCTTAAAGTTCAGTGCGTACAAATCTTGTCAGAGTTACAAGTTTGCGTTTGTTTCATAGGCGTTTTTGTTTATCATCCGACAGTTTGAACGAAAATAGCGGTTCGTGTGCAAATCAACTTTCTGGCTTTTGATAATAAATACTATTTTCTGATTCTCTGATTTTTTCTGATTTTCTGCCGAAGCTTAAAAATTTATGTCCTTGAAATTTAGCTTGAATATTATCGATTTTTTTATTGTTATCGAAAAAGCTCTCATTGCTTTGATGATTGAAGTTTTAGTTGTTTTTGCGACTACTTATATATATAGCTGGTTTATTTCTTTGAAAATCAAAATTTCGGAAGCCGAAATGCTGGAACTGAGTACAAAAAAGCTCTTGATAATCAACTCTTCGAGTAATGGATTATTCGAGCAGTAAAAATAGCAAAGTAATCGGTTATCAAGAATTCAGGTTCATTCGTGATAGATTCGACTATTCGAATAATTTATTTTTCTTTGGTAATTTTCAATGAGCTCTGTGATTCGTTAAGACATTGTGGAGTTATTGTTAGCCACCTGAAACTCACTTATTTTGCGATTTTCTTCTTTGGCTACTATAATTTAATTGTGCTGTAGACAATAAATTTTTGTGAATTTTTTCGATATTAATTTTTTTTTTTAATAACAGCAAATTAAATTTGCGAAATCGTCAGCATTTGAACAATGACAGTTGGCTAATCGATTTAAAATCAATGCAAAAGTTGCTATCAGTCGATTATTCGAATAATTGGTTGTAAACCACAGCCCTACTGATTACCTCCAAGATTCAATAAGCAACGAAAATTTATTATATTACTATCAGCATATTATCGACGAGTTACCGATCTGTTTCTGTATTCTTATTGATTTTTGATGTTTTCGATGGGTTACAGATGTGTCATCGATTTTATAATGATGTCCATGTATGAGCGATAGGTAGCAAAACGATAAAACGCCATCAATAAATTGGCAACACTCCAATAAGAAGTCGATAATTTTCCGATAGCAACTCGATAAGTTTCTGAAAAAAATCTAAAACATTTCAATAAGAAATTAGCATATGCAATAAAAAAACGAAAAGTTATTTTTTTAATATCGGCTTATTATGGGCCTATTTTTGACAATTTAATGGCTTTTTATTGGTATCGGCTTTTTATTGATTTTTTTATCGGCTTGTTATCAATGGGTTACATATGTGTCATCTATTTTATAATGGAGCCTATGCATGGGACATTGGTAACAAAGCGATAGAACGCCAATGACAAATTGGACACACATAAGAAGTCGATAGCAAATCGATCACTTTCAGATAAAAAATCTTAAACTTCTCGACAAGAAACTGATAACACGCCGATGAAGGATTGGTAACACTCTGATAACGAATCGGCAACTTTTTAAATATAAGTCGAAAACATTTTGATAGTATTTTCATACATTTTGTATAAATAATGGATAGCTTTTCGATAATAATTCGATAAGTTTTCAATATTAAATGGAAACATTTTTGACAAAAAACCGAGAGTAATTCATAGAAGCAGAACCGTTAAGCTCTACTGCACCGAGCAAATAAAATGAAATAAAAAATAGCAAAGACAAGAACGGTAAATAACTAAATTATGCGGCATTCAAACAGACGCAGTCATAGCCTAATAGTAGGCGTGTGGGACGACACGAGTTTGAATCTCAGCTCGTGGAAAGTATAATTTTTAATTTAAAAATACAAAGATATCTGAAAATATCTTTAGTAGGGTCGAAATAGCTATAATATCAGTCAGTATATTTAGCTCTTTTCAGTTTTTCCATCATAATAAAATACAACAGTTAAATAAAGAAATTATTGTGCAATTTATCTAAAACTTATTAAATATTCGATAAAATATTTTTAAAATTTCGATAGCATATCGATAACTTTTCAGCAACAAGTCGAGAGCTCGTCTATATCTTGTCTATAACACACCTTTAAAAACCAATAACTCCCCCTTTTTTCCTTTCCATGCCTTTTATTTACTTGATTTTATTTTCCCTACCCTTCTTTTCCTTTCTTTATTCCCTTTACCCTGCCTAGATTTACTCTCTGGTTTCAGCCATATCAACTCTAGAAGCTACATTGTTCCCACATTACTCTGCAGTGTGGTAACTACGCTTACGCTTACTTTCTGTATTCCCCCGTTAGGCCTTCCACTTCCATAATCCAGAATATTGCATATGAACCTCATCTCGAATAGTGAACAGGATGTATTAGGTTTTCGAGTGTTGATGTTGCTGTTCTGCTATCGAATAAACTAAAATGTCGAAATCGTACGATACATTTCTCGAAAAATCTGTGAAGCTTTCACAAATAGTTCGTTCCTTCTGTTTTGACTATAACAGCTAAGCGATCTACTTTCGCCTTTCAATTAACTGTGGATGTAATTTTTAGCCCTAAAGGGCTACACCCAAGCAGTGGCTTAATTGTTTCCTGTTATCGTACTGATATATGACGATGGGTTTTCATACATAAATATTTAAATCCTTCGGCTGAGTTTAAAAGAACTAAATAGTTTGCCTAACTTCTTTCGAAATATTTGCCAGTTTAAAATTAAACTCTTTTTAGAGAGCTGACATTTTATTTGTAAGTATTCCTCTTTGCAATAACTTATATGAAAGAAAGGACTTATAAGGCAGCTATGTGCCTACAAACTTATGTACATAAACTTAATACATACATCTATATTACATAAATCATCTGTTTACCCTCTGGAGCTAAAGGTCACAAAACTTTGTTATGCACCCATTAAGCTTAAGTACCAAAATATTTATTCACCATAAGTTAGTAAGATTATAAAGTTTGATGTGGCTGCATCTTTTCGTTTTGCCTTGCGGTTCGCCGCTGCAACTACGGTTGACGGCAAAATTCTATGTCAAAGCATAGCAAACATTTTTTTCAAATACGTATAATTGTAGGATAATGTAATATTTTTTACTGTACCACTGGATCCTTGATAAATTTGGGGACAATAGCTGTGTTTATTTTTTACGCGCATATACATATGCACTTAAACTTTATATGGACTGCTAAGTCCAAAATTAAAAAAAAAAAAATAAAAATTTAAGGCGCGATAACTTTCGAAGAGATTTAGGCCTAGCTTCTCTTCCAATTTGAGACGTTCTCCTCTTGTTTTTTCCTACAAATTGGCGGGCCGGGGCCTACATGTTTTATGCTGAATCCGAAAGGCATCTGCAGGGCAGATGAGTTTTCACTGAGAGCTTTTTATGGCAGAAGTACACCCGGAGCGCTTGCCAAACATTGCCGAGGGGCGACCCCGCTTGGAAATAGTTTCTTCTAATTGAAAAAACGTGTTTCTAAAATTTTGATGTTGCTATGCCCGGGGCGTGAACCCAGGATCTTCGGTGTGGATGGCAGAGCACGCTACCATCACACCAAGGCGGCCGCTGTTTAACTTTATATGGAAATTATTGGAAATTATTACGCATTAAATCAGTGCCATAAAGTGCGTGTCTCCACTATTTCTCCATACACTGCTACTGTACGCAATTGCCGATGAGCTTTTTTTTTGTTAGACGTAAGCATATTCGTAACACCTGAAAAGATGGGTACCTGTGCGTATAAGTAACATTTTATTTTATTATTTGATATAAATGAAAGCTATTACTCTTGGCGTCCTAAAAATACATTCAAAGATTTAATTTATTATTTATTTAATAATTTGGGAAAAATTTAAACAACGTGACATCAGGACGGACAAGGCGACAGCTGTTTCGATTATACCTTGTAAATCTCTTCAAAGCCTTTTCTCTCTTAATTTATTATGTTTGTCAGACATTTGCAAATTTCATGAATAATCATGCACCCTAGTTCATTTTCTTGTGGAACATCCCACTTATATGTACAGAAATATTTCTTTTGCTTCTTAACGTCAAACTTTTGCAGATGAAAAGTCATAACAAATTTTAATGCTATAATAGCTGTTGTAGATGATTACATATAAATAATGAGATATTCAAAAGGAAGTGTGAACTGGCTGTAAGTAAAGTTGTTTATGTGGATAATTTGCACAATATTTATCGCGTAAACTTTGACGTTGCAAGTACTAGATAATTGAATGAGCTCACATAAATTTTCATAAACATATCTTTATTAAATGTATGAATATAAATTTGTAGACTTATAGCTGCATATATGTATGCACATATGTATTAGTTTTATGCTTCACACTCATGGTTGTTCTTGTATCGTCGCAGCAAAAAATGGGATTAGTCTAGGATGATTCCGGGATGACTCGCAAAGGAGTATGCGACCAATGCCAGTTTTGTTCTCTTTGTATGAGTTGAACTGTTCCCTTTTGTTTGAGCATGTCCTATGGAGACTACTTGTACAAATTTATACCCGAAAGGATCGATAGGACCAATCCCCTTAGTACCCATATGGAAACATATGAAGATAAGCCCTTTTCGGTTCAATAAGGACTCAGATAAAGACCGGTCGCATTTTTCATGGCAGTAACACAATCGAAGGGTTTGCCAAACCACCAAATCTATTTGATGTAAGTTCTTTACCCGCTTTTCAAAGGGAAATAAAAAAAAAATATTCTCCGAAAATGTAACCCTAACTCCGGCGTAGTCGTTAAGTCCTAGTAATTTAGGTTTAGCATAGGGCTCCGCATTTTTCTTAAATAATTCGATTCAATCTTCTGTAATCTTTTTTATTTTACTAATTTCGTTGTCGTTTTTTTTTAAATATATCTTAAAATGGGCTACATAGATATCAAACGGACTAATCCCAACTGTACCCGAAAGGGGCTAAAGGGGATCAATTATGCCCAAATATATGTATACAAAAGAGATCAATAGGTAACCAATATCTTTAGGGATTAATCGCATGATTTTTTGTAGGGGTGCTATAAGCTCTTCTTTAGCAAATGTACGCTCACAGATGTAAAAAATTTACTCAGTACACATTTCTTAATAATAAACACTTATACCAACAAATTCACAAAAAAAAAAAAAAAATAAAATAAATAAAAAAAAAACCCTATTATTAAATTTTTTTATTCTTTTAATTCACAAAAATTTACTGAGATTTGATAAATGATCCGATGGAAGGTTATCAAAAGAGCTATAAAAAAATTTTGAAGATGTTTTCCTTCTAAGTTTAACTTTAATTTTGTTATTAAGTGATTGAATATTCAACGATTCACTTACTAAATTAAAAATGCCACAATTGTTTAGTATGCAACACTAAAACGAAAAAGGGAAATAAAAAATTATTGTATAACTTGCGTTGATGTCTTGCTTTTTATTTGTTGTAAAATCAAAAGAGAAAAGGAAAATGAAAAAAAAGCAGAGAAAAGCAACATTGAATTAAACTTGAGACTTCAAACGAGCATTAGCATCCTTTCGTGGGAAAGGACAAAGGATTTAAAGGATAAAATAAAAAAATACTTGAAGGAATCAAAAGAAAATTGAATAAGCAATGATTTGAATTAATTTCCCGTTGAGTACAACGTAGCCACTTTTTGCTGACCATTTTGTGGTTGTCATATCAGCATACTGATAAAAAATATATGTAACTTTCTATGTATGCACGCACATATAGAGACTGTGCTTTGTTTAATGTAAATGCTCTAAACAATGTAATTGAGAAAAGTGTGTAGTCTCTTTTGCTATGTAGTTGTGTGAGTACCGATAAAATACCGATAAAAGTTTATATGTATGCAGGCACACTATCTCATGCATACGAATAATCGAACACCACTTTGTCTGTTTACCACTTAAGCGCCAGTTTCTTTCAACTTTATGTTCTATCGTTTATCACTGCTATTATAGTACTTTAGTATTTTTAGTTGAAGTGGACTTTCTATTTTTATTTCGCTTCTCCTTTTTTTTGTATTTTCATCTATGACTTCGTCAGCATAGAACTTCGCAGGCTAATAATATTGAAGTGAGGCGTCATTTGCCAGAAATTAAAAAAAACAGAGACGTGCAAAGATATATTTGTGTTTTTACAAAAACTTTTTTGAAAAAGGTTTTAAAAGTATACGATTTTTCGCTTCTCTTTAAAATCAGACTTACAACTCACTTTTATAACAACTCGAAACTGATTTTATGCAAATATTTGTTCTGCAAGTAAAGAAAGTGCACTCAAATATTTACAATGTTGACTTTTGGCAACAAATTTATACAATTTAAAAGGCATTCCGTTAACGTTATTCATAGTGACATTGAAATGGTACATCTAACTGGTAATCAGTATGATATTAGCTGGAAATGTTTGGAAAACTTCCAGAAGAATATTTATTTTTATACTCACCGTGCTTTGAACACAGAGTATATTAACTTTTATTGGATAACGGTTGGTTGTACAGATATAAAGGAATCGCGATAGATATAGACTTCCATATATCAAAATCATCAGTATCGAAAAAAAATTTGATTGAGCCATGTCCGTCCGTCCGCCTGTTAGCACGTTAACTTGAGTAAATATTGAGATATCTTTACCTAGCTTATCTGGATCCAGAATAGATTGGTATTGAACATGAGCAAAATCGGATGTGGTTATCAATTTTTATATAAATAAAATTTAGGAAAACACAAAAAACCTGATAATTTAGCAAATAATACACCCACGTGGACTGATATTGAGACTCTTGATAAAAATAGGAAAACATTTTTTTAAACCAGCGCGCCCACTTGTGATAAAACCAATTTTACAAATATTATTAATCAAAAATCGTTAAAGCTATCGTAACGAAAATCGGCAGAGAGGTGGCCTTTACTATAGGGAATGGTTTGAAGAATAATTAGAGAAAGAATAATTAACGAAAGGGTCGTGGACGTATAAAAAAAGCTATATCTTTGCAAAAAAGAGCTTTATATCAATGGTATTTCATTTCCCAAGTGGATTTATAACAATAAATAGGAAAAAATTCAAATTTAAAAAAATGGGCGTGACACCGCCCCTTTTATGACTAAACAATTTTCTATGTTTCGGGAGCCATAACTCGACGAAAAATTAACGGATCTTAATTAAATTGGGCTCACAAATTTTCCCTATATATAGGGAACTTAGACACCTTTACTTTTTGTTATTGATATTAAAGAAAAATTACAATATTAGCACACAGCGATGGTTCTTAGGACATGCTTCTGAATTTTACTTCTTTTAATTAAGACAGATGTCTTCAATGTCAATTTCCGTGTAAAAATGTTGTAATTTTTCTTTAATATTAATAATAGAGAAAAATTCTATACAGCAAATAGCCTGCCTCTCTAATCAAACACAAATTTATTTTTGCTTACAAGAGGACTATATTATGTAGCTCAAAAGAAAAATTTAAAATATATTCATATTCATATTCATTTTTTTATTCACGACTTAAAATAGTAGCACATAATGAGGTTAACGCTTTCAAATCAAATGCGTTTATTATACATAGCTTTTATAGACTGTCAGTGTGTTAGAGCTCCCTCTTTTGTTTGCTTTTACCAGCGCCTAGTTTGATCGGATATCGACGTCTTCTCTTCACCCACTATTTATAAGCATTCACGTTTTCCTTCGCACCTGCAAGTGTGTATGTAGCTTTTTTATCAGCGTTTTTCTTATGTCAATTGTCTTAAAATTTGGATACAAAATAAGGGACCTCGCCTTGCCTTGCAAGCAGGGACGGAAAATAATAATTTTTTTTTTTTCGGAGTCGTAAAAGTCCGGGTCAAAAAATTGTACTAAGTGAAAATGTTTGAGTTCTAAGCTATCCCTATAGCAATATCATGTCGAATTATGCACCCTTTTTTTCGAACTTTTTCCATAAAAGTCCATATATAAAAGTAAAATCTGTTTTTTTATTTTTTGATTCCGCTAGAACTAGTTAAACTCGCCGTTTCTTTGTTATCAAGCCGGACTTTTATTTTGGCCTTAAAAAATAAACGCCCGGATTTAACTTTTATTTCCGGACTTTTATTTTTAAAAGACCGAGTTTAACTAGTTCTATCGGATTCAGCTAATAAAAATCGGAAAATAATTTTTATCTTGATCCAAATATATTCAAAGTCCAAAATTAATAGTTTTGCAAGAAATTATATTATAAAGGGAAAAATAGTTTTCGTCCCTGCTTCCAAGATACATAGTTTGCATGGAGTGTTTGCTTCCTACGTAATACTACGAGAGCACCCTAATACAAAGTTGTAGCATGCACCAGCAACAAGTGCCAAAAGATTGGCATAAAAAATTAAAACTACAATGAAAAATCCTGAAAAAAATTTGCTTAGTTTTGCTTGGCCGAAATGAGAAGATTGAAAGAAAGACCGTTGAAACGGGGGCTACATATTCATTTCATACAAATCGTTGCACGAAAATATTAATACCAATTGAGGGAGTTCAGAATTTTCTGTATTTGGTGTTGGTAACATTGCTATAGCAAATTAAAGCTACGGATTGTGAACAACTTTTTTTCGTTTAAAATTTTTTCTTTGCGTAGCCGTATAACTGTTTTGTCTTTTGTGTAAAAATACTACAACAGTTTGCAAAAACAATGATGCTAGGCCATTTGCACCAAATCCTGAACTCCCCTATTGTGGATAATATTAGCACTTGTGCCATATCACTATGCCAGATGTAAATAAATTTTACTACACAAACCTGTACACAGCTTCTAAGAGCGTAGACGACATTACACACGCATATACGTGAAGACAACAGTGATATGAAACGCAATGATATGAGATAAGTAAATAAGCAACTAATCCAAAAGGCTGTTTGCAAAAATGTATACCTTGGAAGAAATAGGTGAACGAAGCAGCTGAGAGTCCGTCAGCAGAGCAGTCCGGGAAAGAGTGAATCAGCTTGATTTAAAAGGTGGTAAGTGAAGTTCGCGAATTATTTTAATTGGCCAGTGCTAATACTATAGTAGTGTTATAAATAAAGAGCATTTTGTATACAGAAGTTTGAGTTTATTTATTCGACAGTTTAGTGATTCGAACGATAACAGAAAGCCAAGGAATTATCGAGAATGCTTAATAATATGTTTGAGCATATTATAAGTTGATCCGAATTGCATATAAATCGTTGAGCCTGTCTTGCCAAAATATATTTATGTTTGTGCTTAACATAAGAATTTCACATAATGTTGGTCTCATTATGAGTTTACCCTGTTTTAAGTTTGGGTGTGCTGTATTTAAAAAAAGGTATTACTATACGTGATTTTTACACAGAAATTATGCTAGTCGCTTAAAGAGTAAAGTTAGACTGCTTTACGACCACAACAAATTGCAGTCAGTAAAATTAATGCTGGAGTGTGTACTAGACTGGGTCGATTAATTAACCAATATCGCGCCATCGATTTTTCGATAGAATTTGGGCTCAGGAAAAAAAGTTCTACTACGCATACACAAAAAAAATTATTTTCGAGCCTGCGAAGTTTCATTTTTTTTTACTTTTTCTAGACTTTGATTTTTTCATGACTTTAAGGTTTTTTTCATGACCTACTAAAAAATTTTCATTTGATTGTAAAATTTTCATGTATACCCTGTCCGACCCAAAAATGTCCGCTAAAAACTTTGGCGATAACAGTTAAAAAAAAAAAATATTTTTTATCGCCAACGTTATCGCCAACGTTTTTAGCGGGCATTTTTGGGTCGGGCAGGGAATACATATGAAAATTTATTTCGGTCATAAAAAAAACCTTAAAAATCAAAGTCGAAAAAAATAAAAAAAAATTAAATTTCGCAGGCTCGAAAATTTTTTTTTTGAGTATGCGTAGTGGAAATTTTTTTCCTGAGCCCAAATCGTATCGAAAAATCGATGAAGCGATATCGGTTAACTTTCGTCCATACAAATCGACCCACCCTATACACTGTATACACTTTATCACATAAATATCAGAAATTCGGAAACGCGCGTACGTAGTTGTTAAATGAGCATAGCTCCCTTATCATCATCCCACCAAATTTACAATCACTTAATGTGTAAAGTCTTTGCTTTCTATAGGCCTATAAGCAAAGCTTTTCTTATTTCCTAACTGTTTTCATACCGAACAAAACGTTTATATTGGATCTATAACGATTTCCAAGTAATTTATTATAGAATATATTTAATTAAATTACAAAACAACGTTCCATATTAGTATCGCTAATTCTTAAGTTTATAACTACATAAATATTTGATTTCGAAGTTAGACGAATTGCTTCTTTGGTTACTTGGTCTACGCACAATAAAAATAGAGGTCGCAAACTAATGCGATGACTGTTTAGAAAACTATCTACTATATATGTGTACACAGTACGGACTAAAGGCCCGAATACATAAGATTTTAAATGCAGTTGATAGCTGAGTAGATTGCACGCGTTTGCATGGGGAGCGAGAAATAGCCTATTTCTCTACTTATCCGTTAATGCATAAAAAATAAATGTAAGGCGCGATAACCTCCGAAGAGATTTTAGGCAGAGCTTCTCTTCAAATTTGCATCGTGCTCCTCTTTATTTTTCCTACAAATTGACCGGACGGGACCTACATGTTTTATGCCGACTCCGAACGGCATCTGCAAGGCAGATGAGTTTTCACTGAGAGCTTTTCATGGCAGAAATACACTCGGAGCGCTTGCCAAACACTGCCGAGGGGCGACCCCGCTTAGAAAAATTTTCTTCTAATTTTAAAACCTTATTTCTAAAATTTTGATGTTGCTTTGCCCGGGGTGAGAACCCAGGGCATACGGTGTGGTAGGCGGAGCACGCTACCTGTCGCTGAATCAAACCAAGATTTTATATTACCTTAAACATTGTAAACATGACATAATAACTTGACAGTTTAAACTTCATTTTATTTAATTTCATAAGTATGGCATCCTTTTATTATACATATAAATTTTCGTTAAACACGAAATTGAACGAAGCGTTTCTTCATAATATCTAAATCGCTTCCTTCAACTTCATTTTATAGAAAAACCTTGGAGGAAATTAAACGAACAAGTAAGAATCTTGTTACAAAATTTTTAATTTAATCATTTACTTATTATAACTATCTTGTAGATATTAAAACTTGCACAGTAAGACTGAATAAACACTGTCATGTTAAAATATTAGTTGTGTTTCCTTGAAGCGTTAGTTGCAGCGATAACACTACCATCACACCACGGTGGCCGCTGATGCAACAAAAAAAAAAAAAAAACCCAGCTAATATTGTGATTAGTAGTTCTAAGAAATAAAAGGGTGTTTGCTTATTAACAAATTATAGTATATACTTATATGTTTGCTTGATCCATCTCAAATAATGCATAAGTTAAAAAAATCGCATGTTAATTTATGTATATTGTTGCGAATATTGGGAAATTCTTAATTATTCTCCACCTTCTGTTCTGCTCGAATTGCTGAACTGTCAAATAAATAACTTCAATATTCAGTATAGCAAAATGTTCTTTATTTACAATACTACTGTGGTAGTAATACTTCACAGTTCAAATACTCGCTTTCTTTACTGATAGCGTATTAAAATCAAACTGACTGATTATTATTGAGCTTGCGCTGATTTTATACTCTCAGCTGCCTCTTTCGCCTTTTCTCCTAGGATCTAGACTGTTCACGAACAGCTGGATAGCGCAATAGCTCTTAAATAGTGATGTCTCAGAAGCCCTTAAATAATCGCGAAGTTGTTTTGAAACTTATTTTGAAAAATACTGAAATATGGATAAACATTACCTATTTTTACAATCCTCTTAAAGAAAACTAACACATAATTTGGTGTAGGCGGCTATAGTTGGTGCTAAAAACAAATTTTGGAACTTTCGAAAAATTACTCCAAAACGACTTCGAAATAATCCAGAAAAAACCTCGGAACCACAAATAAATCAGTATAGAAATGTTCCAGAAATAACATGGTCCCAAAAAATTAAATAGCTACCTTATGCCGAAAATTTAAAATAAAAATTCTGACATCAAAATTCTGTAGTTGGCGATATCGCATATAAACTACGGTTGAAGTGTGTTGTACAGGGATCTAAATTCCGATTGCTTTTTAAAGCGTCTCTTATAGGAACCAAACCTTTTTTATGATATGAAGGAGGTGAGGCTGGAAAATATCCTATTTTTGACTTACAAAGACGAACCTTGTATGTATAGGATGCTAAACTAGCACCTGGGAATATCAAATAACCGTAGCTCGCTTTTGTGTGTGCTTGGTTTTTTTTGTAATAAATCGCCGTCAAAGATCTCAGCAAACTTGAAAACAGGTTTCATCTTTACAATAAATCTTAGTTGTATATCAAAAAGCAACTCTAAAGAATATTTGATTACAATGCGAAAGAAACTGAATATTCAGGTTAACTGTAATCCCCACTCTTTACAAAATAATCAGAGCACGTGCAATAAAATATTTGATCTTAAGACAATAACTTTCAGTTAAAGTCCAAAGATTTTCGGTGAGAAGGAAGAAAATGCGAAACAGGAAGACCTTATTGAGGAGTGGCGCCAAGTTTTTAGCTCATAAGAGACATGTTTGTACGTGTGTTTGCCAAACTGACGACAATACATTAACGCAAAGCTTTTGTTAAACATAAAACATAAATTTTGGATTTTCCCCATATTAAAATATTGGCAACAGCTGTTATGTCCTTTGATTCACCGCTCAGACTTACCATGTATGTAGGCCGTTATGGGTACACAAGGCCTGAGTAGTCGTTCAAGGCATATTCTCTTTCCGTCGTAGATATTAAACAATATATTTATATAAAAACACAAATGAAAGATGATATGAAAACAAATAACGTACACACGTGGCTACACATAAAAAAATTACTATTTATTACGAAAATACCTATTAAAATAAAGAAATATGGCATATGGTATTTAGCCATAGAAGTTCTTCCCAAAATTTTTATAAGTGATTTTCTTTCTTTTCTAGTCGCTGTGCTCAACTTTACAGTCAGGTGCTCTTAGTCACTCAGATAACTCGTAAATATAAATATTTTTAGAAATATTCAATGAAGTATTCTTGATTGAAAACAATTTTAAGAAAAATTTTCCTTCAAGTTAATGAAAAGGAGCAGTGGAGAGGAGTGGAGAGGAGAGGAGTGGAGAGGAAAGGAGAGGAGAGTTTCAATTCCTGTATAAATTTTTCTTCCAGATTTGGCATGAAGGGCTCAATAACAATGGCCGGTGTCGGGTTTCCCATTTCAAGACCGTTTGTGTGTCTATATATTTTATTGTTATATTAAAAAAGTTTTGACGTAAAATGGTTCATAGCGTGTTGGTCAACAACACAATCAACAAAGACACAAAAGAAAATCAAGCGACTAAAATTACTGACTTAGCCTCAGCTAAGCATACAAGTTGACGCGTGAAAATCATTTCTAAATGAACATATAAAAAAGAAAAAATTATTTTTGAGTGTAGCTGTTGGGAAAATGTGCGTATATGCGTTTGTATACTCGGAGACTTATACCTACATACTAAACTGTTTTTAACTGTAGAAAAAAATTCGCACTTATTTCAAAAAAGCCCAACTTTTACTCAAATGTTACGTAAAAAAAAAATTTCATGCATAATATGTAATCATATGTTAATATATGGATGCGTAAATCATATATCATATCATTTATAAATGTATATAAACAGGAAATCACGTGGATACCGGATGTGTTAATACTTATTGTACTTTATATGTTTATGTGTAGGGATTTTACCAAATTACCACTGACGGGTTTACGGTGATATTAAGTTATAGACCATATGTACATATTTAAGTATATATATGTATGTTTATATTGTGAATATACGTATTTACTATATACATCCTTTGCCTACGTGTTATGCGAACTTTCTGGCAGCAGAAACGGAAGACATGCGATTGGCGGCTGCTTGGGGTTAGTTGACTTTTATGGATATTTATTGCTTTAATAAATAAAAAGGCAATCGTAATCGTCAAATTGTATTCACGTGCCCATGAGTATACACTTAAAAAATTATTTACCAAAAATTGGAGTGATTTTTCTACATAGAAATTTTTGAGTAATTATAAGGATGGAATACAAAATACGAGAGAAAATGAGAAATGAGAAAAATACACGAGTGAAAATGCATAAAAACGGAAAAATAAGATTACAGCGGCTGAAAAAAGAAAAGACAAATCTCAAAAATGCTTTTGACAAAATTTTAAAAGTCGAGACAGTTTTACAAATGTTTCGAACTTTTGAGTTTTCCGAATTCTCTAAATTTAAGTATTACGAAGCTAAGTTAAAGCTCTCGCAAAATAACATTGATTTTTGATAAATTTTTTACAGTTGTTTGAATTTTTTCTTCATCCAATTTTTTTTTATAGGCAAGAAAATCTAAAACACCCTTCGAAAAAAAATGTCACAAAATCAATTCGAATTTGAGAGACTTATAGTTCAAGGCGAATCCATACCAGGTGGTGGCAAAGCGAGTTCAACCAATTCGCCGCACAGAAGAATGCCAAGTCAAAAGAAAATTTTAATTGATTTCGATTAACTGACATATTAAAGTACAAGGCGCTGTATGGAAAATAATCAAGAAGAAGCAATCAGCTGTTGGTACTGAATTCGCCTTGATTATAGCTTATACTTCGTTAGACAAAAATTAATTAGGCTACCAAAATACATACTCAAAAAAACTCAGAAAAATCAAAATTAAAGTTCGAAATTTTCGAACCATTTTCCTGAGTTTTCGAGTTTTGCTTTGAATAGTTTCAGTGACAAAGAGAGGCGTAAAAAGATAGGAAGACCGGAAGCAAAACTTTCCTGCTCTGAGGACAACATATCCGGACTTGAAAATGAAAGATTGTTTAACCACTAACAAATTACTAATATATCAACACAAAAGTTTCCATTTTTTTCTTAAAATAATGCAATATTTCAGAAAAAAGGAAACGACTGCTAAGAATAGAGAAAATGTGTGCAATGTCCTACTTAATAAAAAAAAAATAATTTAACGGGGCGAAAATCATTCGAAATTCCCTTCTCTAGGAAACATTTTTTTCGTGCAAATTGATAAGTCTACATACTCCATTTACACTTTAAGCACGTATAGTTGTTATTTTGAAATAAATTTTTAAGTTAGAGTTAGAACGCGACGAGCTTTTTTTCTAGGAATGAACAAATATTTAAAGCATTGCTGGCCCCATATGAAATGTTTTGCTAGCAGTTTTTTGTTTTAACGTTCTTTTTTCAAATTAAAGTTTCCATGGAAATTTTTATTTCGGAAATAAATATCAGTAATTGAGTTAAGAAATTTTGCTCAGCTTTTTTGGGCTTACCATTGCATCATTTTGAGTTTCCGAAAGAAAATTTTGCTGCATGACTTCCACGCTAATTATTTACAGAATATATTATATCTGGCGGCCATCGTGGTGTGATGGTAGCGTGCTCCGCCTACCACACTGTATGCCCTGGGTTCACACCCCGGGCAAAGCATCATCAAAATATTTGAAATAAGTTTTTAAATTAGAAGAAAATTTTTCTAAGCGGGGTCGCCCCTCGGCAGCGCTCCGGGTGTATTTCTGCCATAAGAGGTCTCACAGAAAACTCATCTGCCTTGCAGATGCCGTTCGGAATAGGTATACAACATGTAGGTCCCGTCCGGCCAATTTGTAGGCCAAGAGGAGCACGACGCAAATTGGAAGAGAAGCTCGGCATTAGATCTCTTCGGTTATCGCGCCTTACATTTATTATTATTATTTTTTTTTTTTTTGTTTTCTTGAAAGTTAGATTCAGTTAGTTTTCGGGCAATTATTTATAAGTTTTTGTTAAAAGCTTATCCTTAATTCATGCTCTTGTGATTAGTGAGATCAGTCAAAATTATTTGCCGTCATAAAAACTTTGCATGATGGACATATTTTCTAGCAAATTACTTTACGACTGCTAGCATGCCGCACCATGGGACAACGGAATTCTTATTGCATCAAACCAACCAAAATTAAAAAAAAAAAAAAAACAAGCAACGACGGAGTTGTCTCTCTTTTATGAATGGTTCTGAACAATGATGTGATTAAATTCGAAAATTCGTTATATCTCAGCAAACAGTTAAATAAGATGTATACAACATAGAGACCATATATTTTTCGATTTTTAGAGTTTTCGATTATCTTCACACAAAGTTTCACGGTTCTAGCTATCCACATGAAGGAGCTATGGCGATGTACATACCTCTTGTCTGAACAATCGATTGTATGGGAAAATTATCCTACAGTCGTTCTATGCGGTAGGTTCCAACAAATGGTTAATAGGACATCAAAATATACACTCTCGTACAATTTCGTCAAAATATCTCAAAAAATGAGGGTCAGTTTTCGTTCGTTACTCCTGAGGGACTTACATTATATCTGAATCCGAACAAACTTGGTGTAACATTTTATTTTCAAAAAAAGTATAACAAGTTTAGGTAAGGACCATGTTGCGTCTTTAAAACAAGTATCTTCACATTAGAAATATATGAAAATTAACCTATGTCTTCTTGCGTTTCAATGGGTCTATAGTTGTTAAGTGTGGTGACCGGGTTTGATGGGGAAAAGCAACATCAAAATTTTAGAAAGATGTTTTCTCAATCAATTTTTTAAGCGGCGTCGTTCCTTGGCAGTGTTTGCCAAGCACTCCGAGTGTATTTCTGCCACGGAAAGCTCTCGAGGAAAACTCATATGTCTTGCAGGTGCCGTTCGGGGTTGACATGAAACAAGTAGGTGCTGTCCCGCCGATTTGTAGGAGAAATTAAAAGGAGCACGATGCGAATTGAAAGAGAAGCTCGGCCTATAATCACTTCGGAAGTTATCGCGCCTTTCATTCTTATAAATTTTTTATAGTTGTCATGTTTCTAATTAAGGCGACACTGATTTCTTCTCATTAAGTGACTAGCTGCGAAGCAAGATTAGACTTCTTGAAAACACAAACATCGGCCACTGGAATTTCAATACCGAGATATTAACGTCACATCGTCATCTTCCAAGCAACTAACACAGTTAAGATTTTCCACAATACTGCATATATTACAATAGAGTAGTGCCTCGCCAATGCTCCCATCACCTTTAGCAGATGGACCTTATTAAATCCTAGTTAAGCCTCGTTGAGCGTTTCCTATGCACAACCAGCCAGAAGTATTTCGAAACCCGATATCAGGTAATGTTGGTCCAGCGCTTGCTTGGCTGGCACGAGGCCCACGTTTTAAGTAGCAGCCTTCAAGTGTCAAGCGGTGAACCGAATACCCTGCTGGTATTCACCTCCTGTTAGCAGGTACCAACTCGTGCTAAGAGATCCACGTGACAATTGCCAGGAATGTGGCAGTTTTCTGCGTGCGCAAACGATTTCAAGAACTCGCAGGCTACACACGACAGCCCCGTGAAATTTCTAAAAATGTGAGGCGTAGCATAACCTGATTAAGCTTCAGTTGGTCTTATATATGACTATCAATAGAAATCTCACACATACAACACTTTTATTTAATTGTGTGATCAACGCCCTATATTGATGAAGGGTGTGATGACTAGTACCGAGGAACTACCTAATTATTTTTTACCGTTTAGTATTATTATTACTTCATATAAATATTGTTTTCAATAAAACCGTTTAACTTTAAACATTTTGTTTTAATTATTTTATTTTCTAGTTTATAGTCTTTATTTAATTGCCTATTATTTCTCATTCTATTTAGTTCATTTAAATGTAAGGCGCGATAGTTCATTTAGTGACTCATTATTACAATGACTCTTTGCTGACAATTTGTTACAATCTAAGTCCTCAACACATAATCCTTCCAAAGACTTTACTCGACTCTGCGCCACGTATGCTTGTCCCTCCTCCAACTCTAAAATATTTTGATGTCACTTCTACGGGACTATATGTAATATTTGTTCCAAATATGAGCCAAATCGGACCACAGATACGATTTTTGTGAATATCTCGATCCTTGCGCCACCTAGCGGCGATTTTTTTATAGGTCGCTTTCTATTCTTGTATGTATTATGTGTTCCAAATATGAGCCAAATCGGACCACAAATACAATTTGTTGTGAATATCGCGATCATTGCGCCACCTAGCGCGATTTTTTTCTTGTTATTGCATTGTCATCGGGTTCTGAACTGTATTCCAAGTTTCAAGCTTGTAGCTTATCGGGAAGTTACTTAGATTTCAAGTACAAAAAAGTGCTGTCCAACCAGCCTGTCAAGTCAACCTAAATAAAACCGCTTAAAAACAGAGGACCTGCTAAATAGGTGAATCTTTAGAATCACTGCGTTAATAACTGGACACTGGCTTCTTGACCTGCATGATGAGAGAATGGTGATCCCTTTTAACAGCATTTGCAGGAGCTGTGGCGAAGAGCACAGCACAAAACCATCACGCATTCCTTCTGCATATACCATGAACTACCATAGCAGGTAAGTTCAAAACTATGGCCTGCTCAAAAAAAAAAAAAAAACAAAAAAAATCCTCCACTCAAAAAAAAATCTTAAAAAAAAGCTAAATATCTATTAAAATAAGGAAAAATAGTGTATGATATTCGCCTAAAATCTTTTCTTAAAACATAAATCTATTTTTTTTTTCTTGGTTGAAAGCAAGGCTAATTCAGTACCACGTGTTTTTATCCCAACAGTTGATTGCTTCTTTTTGATTATTTTCCATACAACGCCTTGAACAAGAAACATATGTCAGTTAACAGAAATCAATGCAAATTTTCTTTTAACTTGACATTCTTCTGCATGGCGATTTGGTCAAATGTGCCTTCGTTGAAGAAAATTATATGTATATAAAAAAGTTTGTTAAATTTTCTCTCAAAATAATTGTAAATTTTTACATACATTAAACATTTTTTCTTTTAGATTGAAAATTTTCTCAATTAAGAGGAAATTTTTTACGTTTTCCTCATTATAAGTAAGTATTTTTTCTCACTGCATTTGTGTACTGTCGGAACTTCTGGAAGTTGCTAAATGTTGCATAAAAGGTACCAGCAATTCCATTGGCCGAACCAAATGATTTTGGCGGGGCACTGAATAGTCCTAGTAGGAAAAGCAGCAATTGGTTTCATAAGAATTTGCATAAAAATAGCGTTCCGTACTCTACTTTGGCTAATTTATTTAGTACCCGTGTAGCACAGGAACCAACCAACCAACCTCAATCAGCTGTATGTATAAAGACATATATTTGAAATACGCGAATAAGTTCTCATATCTCAAACCTTGTGGCATTGTTTTTTACGACTTATAAAAAATTTGCCTAAGCAAAACAAACAAAACACAGAATTTTACTTGCATCATGAGGCGCTTAAAAATCCCACGTCAGCAAATTTTATTTCTTGACCCACAGTACACGGCCTTGCTTTACGCATTTCCCACTGAGCTGTTAATGGTTTTGGGTTTGGCAGTTTGGTAAATACTTTTGTACTTTAAAATTGACTTAAGCTTAAGTGCCATTTATTATTTTTATTTTTATTTATTTATTTATTCATTTTTTTTCATTTAGTCCGCTTGACCGTAATTCAAATTAGCAAGTATTTGCTATGCTTAGCTCTTAATATACCAACATCTTTTAATTTGCTGCTTGAGGTTTAACCCCAAGTGGCGTCTGTTGAGATGTAATTGAGTGTGATTGACGTGAGTAAAAGTTTTTTTATAAGTTAAGTACATAATAGCATTCTTTTTTCACTTTTCATTTAAAATTTAAAATCTGTTAATTGGACCAAAGAGCATTTTTGTGATATTAAGGAAAAAATTCAGTTATAAATTAAGGGCCAGTTATGGTTAAAATTAACTTTTCTGAAATATTAAAGCACTATCTACATATTTTTATACTCAGTTGAGCAAAGCTCACAGAGTAAATTAACTTTGATTGGATAATGGTTGGTTGTACAGGTATAAAGGAATCGAGATAGATATAGACTCCTTCCTATATATCAAAATCATCAGTATCGAAAAACAATTTGATTGAGCCATGTCCGTCCGTCCGTCCGTCCGTTAACACGATAACTTGAGTAAATTTTGAGGTATCTTGATGAAATTTGGTATGTAGGTTCCTGGGCACTCATCTCAGATCGCTATTTAAAATGAACGATATCGGACGATATCGAAAATTTCGAAAAACCGAAAAAGTGCGATAATCCATTACCGAAGACGGATAAAGCAGTGAAACTTGGTAGGTGAGTTGAAATTACGACGCAGATTAGAAAATTAGTAAAATTTTGGAAAATGGGCGTGGCACCGCCCACTTTTAAAAAAAGGCAATTTAAAAGTTTTGCAAGCTATAATTTGGCAGTCGGTGAAGATATTATGATTAAATTTGGCAGGAACGTTACTATATGTATGCTTAATAAAAATTAGCAAAATCGGAGAACGACAATTATTTTTTAAAGTCAAATTTCACCAAAAAATTTAATATCCGTTACCGTATATAAATAAATTATGTCAACATTCGACTCCAGTAATGATATGGTGCAATAAAATACAAAAATAAAAGAAAATTTCAAAATGGGCGTGGCTCCGCCCTTTTTCATTTAATTTGTCCAGGATACTTTCCATGCCATAAGTCGAACAAAAATTTACCAATCCTTGTGAAATTTGGTAGGGGCTTAGATTAAAGGGCGGTAACTGTTTTCTGTGAAAAAGGGCGAAACCGCTTGAAGCCACGCCCAGTTTTTATACACAGCCGCCCGTCTGTCCTTCCGCTCGGCCTTTAACACGACAACTTGAGCAAAAATCGATATATCTTTACTAAACTCAGTTCACGTACTCACCTAAAGTCACTTTATCTTGGTATAAAATATGGCCGAAATCCGACTATGAACACGCCCACTTTTTCGATATCGAAAGTTACGAAAAATTAAAAAAATGCCATAATTCTATACCAAATGCGAAAAAAGGGATGAAACATGGAAACTGGATTGGTTTATTGACGCAAAATATAGCTTTAGAAAAAAACTTTGCAAAATGGGTGTGACACCTACCATATTAAGTAGAAAAAAAATGAAAAAGTTCTGCAGGGCGAAATCAAAAGCCCTTGAAAAGATTAGAGGAATACTGTTCGTGGTATTACATATACAAATAAATTAGCGGTACCCGACAGATGATGTTCTGGGTCACCCTGGTACATTTTGGTCAATATCTCGAAAATGCCTTCACATATACAACTACCACCACTCCTTTTTAAAATACTCATTAACACCTTTCATTTCATACCCATATAGTACAAACAAATTCTAGAGTCACCCCTGGTCCACCTTTATGGTGATATCTCGAAAAGGCGTCCACCTATAGAACAAGGCCCAAGCCCTTTTAAAATACTCATTAACACCTTTCATTTCATACCCATATTTTACAACCAAATTCTAGACTAACCCCTGGTCCACCTTTATGGCGATATCTCGAAAAGGCGTCCACCTATAGAACTAAGGCCCACTCCCTTTTAAAATACTCATTAACACCTTTCATTTCATACCCATATTTTACAACCAAATTCTAGACTAACCCCTGGTCCACCTTTATGGCGATATCCCTAAATGGCGTCAACCCATAGAACTTTGGCCCACTCCCTCCTGAAATACTCTTTAATTCCTTCCATTTGGTACCCATGTCATACAAATACATTCTATGGTTACCCTAGGTTCATTTTCCTACATGGTGATTTTCGCTTATTTTGTCTCCATAGCTCTCAGCTGAGTATATAATGTTCGGTTACAGCCGAACTTAGCCTTCCTTACTTGTTTTTACTTACTTTCTTTCTTTTTTTTAAAGTTTCTTTGCAAAATACCCTGTATGTATCTCTATATGCATATATTTGTGCCGATCGGGTAACTGGATAGATGGGTAGCTGCTTCATTCATTGTTTGGCTCTTTTGTTCATGCTTCAATCATGAGTAATTTATGAATGCACACTTTTCAGGCAAAAGCGAATAAAGCAAATTTCTTTTCAATTGCAATAAATACAAAATTCAACGGATGATTCTTCCAGTAACGATTGAACCTGATTTGCAAACGTAATGTGATTGCGCTTGTGATTGTTACAAATTTACAGACTTACAAAAGTATGTATAGCACAACATACATACATATGGTACCCGATAGGGATGACGATCCCGATTACTTCTAATATCGGTATTATTGGTCTTAACACCCGAAATTGTGGAAAAGAGCAATTTATTCCATTAAAATTATTTAAAACTTGTTCCACAAACAACCCCCTTTTAAGAACAAAACAAGCATAACATTGAGAAACAAATAAAAAAATATCTTCCGGAATGGTTTCTAACAGTTTTTGTTACGCAAAACCAAAATCTGAAGTCCGATTTTCCAGATTGTTTAAGGTTTTTAAGATATTTTTTTCTAAAATTGCGAAAAGCTTCTTTTTCTGCCACATCACAGGCCAACAAAAGTCCAAATACATTTTGTAACTAGAAAGGGGCTTTACTTTGTCAAAGGTTGTTACAAGGTGAAACCGAGTTTGGAGTCAAAATAGTCCCGAGAGTTGCAAGAGTTTGAGATATTCGAACCTATAAATTCAGAAAACGCTTCTCTTAAAAACATTTTTAGCCACTTTACTTTAAATAATTTTTTACTTAGGTCAATACTCTACCTAAACTGATCCATTTCAAATTTTTAGAAGTTTTTTTTGCTTCTGCGAAATCGAAATCCCGGGACTGAACTTTCAGAAGCCGAAAATATTGAGAGGAAAGAAATCCCGAAAATCATACATCGCAATTTAAGTACATCGTGTATGTAAAACTGCCAACAAAATATTTGTGTATGCACTCTAAAGAGTGTTAGAAATTTGTGTTAAAATGCAAAAACAAACAATAATTCATGAATATTTCAATGTCATAAAATGCGTACACAACAGGATGGCGCATAAAAGGAAAATAAATATAAAAGCAAAAGAAAAAAAAAATTAAAAAAAAAAAACAGTCAGAAAATGTGTTTCGTACAAAATCAAAAATTAACAAAAGGTTCTGATTGATCCAAATGTTGAAACAAGTCCTGAAAAAAAGAAACACAAATATTTGTTATTTATTTGTTGTCAAAAGTTGTTATTAAATTTGCATTGAACACGCTTTTTTTGAAATATAAAAATATATAACTTTTCTATTCATGTATGTATGTTATATACTCGTGGAAATGGTGTAGACAAAAAACACATCAGTGAGCATTTATTTATGTTAAAGTTATTTGTTTATTCATGTGTAGTAAATAGCTGACAGCTTGACTTTCTCTTAAATCCTGTTATATAATATGAAATATTATTAATTGTTTTAAATATTAAAAAATTTTATATTTGATATTTTTTTTTAATAATACGATATATTTTCATGCTTGATAGAATGGTTCCGATTACCGAACGCATACTTAAAACCAAGGTTAATCGTTTTTATGATGCGAGACTGGTTAAGATGTGCAAAAAGGCACCTTAAATCAAATTTAAACAGAGAGAACATTTTTTACCCTTCCACTCCTTAACCCATTCCCAGTCCTATTTCCACACCCAAACCCACTCCCACTCCTAACCCCACTAACAGTCTCATTGCCATCCCCATGCTATTCCTACCCCACTTTTACTACCTCTCGCACTCCCTATACATCTTGTAGGGCTTTTTATAACTTTCATGAAAATGAAATGGTATATTAAATGTTCTCAAAATTGTAAGTCCTTAAAGGAAAAGGGATAGACCCACCAATAAGTACAACGAAATGATCAGGATGGAGAGCTGAGTTGATTTAGCCATGCCCATCTGTCCGTCTGTCCATTTGTATGCAAACTAATCCCCCGATTTTTGAGATATCTTGATAAAATTTGGTGTCCGATTTGTCGGAACCGGCATATATATAGCATATATCCCCCATACAACCGAATTTTCAGAAAAGAGGAATTTTGTCATATCTTCCACAATTTATCAGATTAATTCTTCATATGCTTTTGCATTTTATACATATTATTGTCTGAAAAAACGAATGAGATCCGTCGCATATATATCATATATCCCCGCAACCGATTTTTCAGATAAGGAACTTTTCGCACTTTCTATACCATTTGAACAGCTAGACGCAAATTTCATCAAATGCTTACGTGTATAGCATACATTGTTGTCTGAAAAAATCATAGAGATCGGTGGTATATATTTTTTGTTGTTATATCGGCCTATTAAGTTGTAAGATCGCGGGTTCGAATCGAGCTCAAGGCCTTACAATAATTATTTTATCATTATTATTGTTATCATAAATTTTTTCCTAATTGGAAAAATTATTAAATTAGAATAGAACAAGTAAGGAAGGCTAAGTTCGGGTGTAACCGAACATTACATACTCAGTTGAGAGCTATGGAGACAAAATAAGGAAAATCTCCATGTAGGAAAATGAACCTAGAGTAACCCCGGAATGTGGTTGTATGACATGTGTATCAAATGGAAGGTATTAAAGAGTATTTTAAGAGAGAGTAGGCCATAGTTCTATGGATGGACGCCATTTAGGGATATCGCCATAAAGGTGGACCAGGGCTGACTCTAGAAGTTGTTTGTACGATATGGGTATCAAATGAAAGGTGTTACTGAGCATTTTAAGAGGGAGTGGGCCTTAGGTCTATCGGTGGACGCCTTTTCGAGATATCGCCATTAAGGTGGACCAGGGGTGACTCTAGAATGTGTTTGTACGATATGGGTATCAAACGAAAGCTGTTAATGAGTATTTTGAAAAGGAGTGATCCTTAGTTCCATAGGTGGACGCCGTTTCGAGATATCGCCATAAAGGCGGACCAGGAGTGTCTCTAGAATGTGTTTGTACGTTATGGGAATCAAATGAAAGGTGTTACTGAGCATTTTAAGAGGGAGTGGGCATTAGGTCTATAGGTGGACGCCTTTTCGAGATATCGCCATTAGGGTGGGCCAGGGGTGACTCTAGAATGTTTGTACGATATGGGTATCAAACGAAAAGTGTTGCTGAGCATTTTAAGAGGGAGTGGGCATTAGGTCTATAGGTGGACGCCTTTTCGAAATGTCGCCATTAGGGTGGGCCAGGGGTGACTCTAGAATGTGTTTGTATGATATGGGTATCAAATGAAAGATGGTAATGAGTATTTTAAAAGGGATTAATCCTTAGTTCTATAGGTGGACGCCTTTTCGAGATATCGCCATAAAGGTGGATCAAGGGTGAGTCTAGAATGTTTGTACGATATGGGTATCAAACGAAAGGTGTTACTGAGCATTTTAAGAGGGAGTGGGCATGAGGTCTATAGGTGGACGCCTTTTCGAGATATCGTCATTAGGGTGGGCCAGGGGTGACTCTAGAATGTGGTTGTACGATATGGGTATCAAACGAAAGGTGTTACTGAGCATTTTAAGAGGGAGTGGGCATTAGGTCTATAGGTGGACGCCTTTTCGAGATATCGCCATTAGGGTGGGCCAGGGGTGACTCTAGAATGTGTTTGTACGATATTGGTATCAAGTGAAAGGTGGTACTGAGCATTTTAAGAGGGAGTGGGCATTAGGTCTATAGGTGGACGCCTTTTCAAGATATCGCATTAGGGTGGGCCAGGGGTGACTCTAGAATGTGTTTGTACGATATTGGTATCAAATGAAAGGTGGTAATGAATATTTTAAAAGGGAGTAATCCTTAGTTCTTTAGGTGGACGCCTTTTCGAGATATCGCCATAAAGGTGGACCAAGGGTGACTCTAGAATGTTTGTACGATATGGGTATCAAACGAAAGGTGTTACTGAGCATTTTAAGAGGGAGTGGGCATTAGGCCTATAGGTGGACGCCTTTTCGAGATATCGACATTATGGTGCGCCAGGGTGACTCTAGAATGTGGTTGTACGATATGGGTATCAAATGAAAGGTGGAAATGAGTATTTTAAAAGGGAGTAATCCTTAGTTCTATAGGTGGACGCCTTTTCGAGATATCGCCATAAAGGTGGACCAAGGGTGACTCTAGAATGTTTGTACGATATGGGTATCAAACGAAAGGTGTTACTGAGCATTTTAAGAGGGAGTGGGCATTAGGTCTATAGGTGGACGCCTTTTCGAGATATCGCCATTAGGGTGGGCCAAGGGTGACTCTAGAATGTTTGTACGATATGGGTATCAAACGAAAGGTGTTACTGAGCATTTTAAGAGGGAGTGGACATTAGGTCTATAGGTGGACGCCTTTTCGAGATATCGCCATTAGGGTGGGCCAGGGGTGACTCTAGAATGTTTGTACGATATGGGTATCAAACGAAAGGTGTTACTGAGCATTTTAAGAGGGAGTGGACATTAGGTCTATAGGTGGACGCCTTTTCGAGATATCGCCAATAGGGTGGGCCAGGGGTGACTCTAGAATGTTTGTACGATATGGGTATCAAACGAAAGGTGTTACTGAGCATTTTAAGAGGGAGTGGGCATTAGGTCTATAGGTGGACGCCTTTTTGAGATATCGCCATTAGGGTGGGCCAGGGGTGACTCTAGAATGTGTTTGTACGATATGGATATCAAATTAAAGGTATTAATGAGGGTTTTAAAAGGGAGTGGCCCTTAGATATATATGTGAAGGCGTTCTCGCGATATCGACCAAAATGTGGACCAGGTGATCCAGAAAATCATCTGTCGGGTACTGCTAATTTATTTATATATGCAATACCACTAACAGTATTCCTGCCAAGATTCCAAGGGCTGTTGATTTCGCCTTGTAGAACTTTTTCATTTTCTTCTACTTAATATGGTAGGTGTCACACCCATTTTACAAAGTTTTTTCCAAAGTTATATTTTGCGTCAACAAACCAATCCAGTTACCATGTTTCATCCCTTTTTTCGAATTTGGTATAGAATTATGGCATTTTTTTCATTTTTCGTAATTTTCGATATCGATAAAGTGGGCGTGGTTATGGTCGGATTTCGGCCATTTTTTGTACCAAGATAAAGTGAGCTCAGATAAGTACGTGGGCTAAGTTTAGTAAAGATGTATCGGTTTTTGCTTAAGTTATTGTGTTAACGGCCGAGCGGAAGGACAGACGGTGGACTGTGTATAAAAACTGGGCGTGGCTTCCACCGACTTCGCCCATTTTCACAGAGAATAGTTACCGTCATAGAATCTATGCTCCTACCAAATTTGAGAAGGATTGGTAAATTTTTGTTCGACTTATGGCATTAAAAGTATTCTAGACAAACTAAATGAAAATGGGCGGAACCACGCCCATTTTGAAATTTTCTTTTATTTTTGTATTTTGTTGCATCATATCATTACTGGAGTTGAATTTTGACTTAATTTACTTATATACAGTAAAGATATTAAATTTTTTGTTAAAATTTGAATTAAAAAAAATTTTTTTTTTTAAAAAGTGGGCGTGTTCTTCATCCAATTTTGCTAATTTTTATTTAGCACATATATAGTAATTGTAGTAACGTTCCTGCCAAATTTCATCATGATATCTTCAACGACTGCCAAATTACAGCTTGCAAAACTTTAAATTACCTTCTTTTAAAAGTGGTCGGTGCCAAGCCCATTGTCCAAAATCTTAATAATTTTCTATTCTGCGTCATAACGTCAACCCATCTACCAAGTTTCGTCGCTTTAACCGCCTTTGGCAATGAATTATCGCATTTTTTCGGTTTTTCGAAATTTTCGATATCGAAAAAGTGGGCGTGGTTATAGTCCGATATCGTTCATTTTAAATAGCGATCTGAGATGAGTGCCCAGGAATCTACATACCAAATTTCATCAAGATACCTCAAAATTTACTCAAGTTATCGTGTTAACGGACAGACGGACGGACGGACGGACATGGCTAAATCAAATTTTTTTTCGATACTGATGATTTTGATATATGGAAGTCTATATCTATCTCGATTCCTTTATATCTGTACAACCAACCGTTATCCAATCAAAGTTAATATACTCTGTGAGCTCTGCTCAACTGAGTATAAAAAAGAACAAGTAAGGAAGGTTAAATTCGGGTGTAACCGAACATTACATACTCAGTTGAGAGCTATGGTGACAACATAAGGGAAAATAACCATGTAGGAAAATGAACCGAGGGAAACCCTGGAATGTGTTTGTATGACATTTGTATCAAATGAAAGGCATTAAAGAGTATTTTATGAGGGAGTGGGCCATAGTTCTATAGGTGGACGCCATTTAGGGATATAGCCATAAAGGTGGACCAGGGGTGACTCTAGAATGTGTTTGTACGATATGAGTATCAAATGAAAGGTGTTAATGAGTATTTTAAAAGGGAGTAATACTTAGTTCCATACGTGGACGCCGTTTCCAGATATCGCCATAAAGGTGGATCAGGGGTGACCCTAGAATTTGTTTGTACAATATGGGTATCAAAAGAAAGGTGTTAATGAGTATTTTAAAAGGGAGTAATCCTTAGTTCCATAGGTAGACGCCGTTTCGAGATATCGCCACATAGGTGGAACAGGGGTGACCCAAGAATTTTTTTGTACAATATGGGCATCAAACGAAAGGCGTTAATGAGTATTTTAAAAGAGAGTGGGCCTTAGTTCTATAGGTGGACCCCGTTTCGAAATATCGCCATAAAGGTGGACCAGGGGCGACTCTAGAATGTGTTTGTACGATATGGGTATCAAATTAAAGGTATTAATGAGGGTTTTAAAAGGAAGTGGTGGTTGTTGAATAGGTGGTCGCATTTTCGAGATATCGCCATAAAGGTGGAGCAGGGGTGACCCTAGAATTTGTTTGTACAATATGGGTATCAAATGAAAGGTGTTAATGAGTATTTTTAAAAGGGAGTGAGCCTTCGTTCTATAGGTGTTCGCCTTTTCGAGATATCGCCATAAAGATGGACCAGTGGTGACTTTAGAATATGTTTGTGCGATATGGGTATCAAATTAAAGGTATTAATGAGAGTTTTAAAAGGGATTGGTGGTAGTTGTATATGTGAAAGCGTTTTCCAGATATCGACAAAAATGTGGACCAGGGTGACCCAGAACATCATCTGTTGGATACCGCTAATTTATTTATATATGTAATACCTGCCAAGATTTTAAGGGTTTCTTGTTTCGCCTTGTAGAACTTTTTCATTTTCTTCTACTTAATATGGTAGGTGTCACACTCATTTTACAAAGTTTTTTCCAAAGTTATATTTTGCGTCAACAAACCAATCCAGTTACCATGTTTCATCCCTTTTTTCGTATTTGGTATAGAATTATGGAATTTTTTCATTTTTCGTAATTTTCTATATCGAAAAAGTGGGCGTGGCCATAGTCGGATTTCGTTCATTTTTCATACCAAGATAAAGTGAGTTCAAGTAAGCACGTGAACTAAGTTCATTAAAGATATGTCGATTTATGCTCAAGTTATTGTGTTAACGGCCATGCGGAACGACAGACGGACGACTGTGTATAAAAACTGGGCGCGGCATTAACCGATTTCGCCCATTTTCACAGAAAACAGTTAACGTCATAAAATCTATGCCCCTACCAAATTTCAAAAGTATTGGTTAATTTTTGTTCGACTTATGGTGTTAAAAGTATCCTAGACAAATTGAATGAAAAAGGGCGGAGCCACGCCCATTTTGAAATTTTCTTTTATTTTTTTATTTTGTTGCACCATATCATTACTGGAGTTGAATGTTGACATAATTTACTTATATACTGTAAAGATATTAAATTTTTTGTTAAAATTTTACTTAAAAAAAAAAACTTTTAAAAAGTGGGCGTGGTCCTTCTCCGATTTTGCTAATTTTTATTAAGCATACATATAGTAATAGGAGTAACGTTCCTGCCAAATTTCATCATGATATCTTCAACGACTGCCAAATTACAGCTTGCGAAATTTTTAAATTACCTTCTTTTAAAAGTGGGCGGTGCCACGCCCATTGTCCAAAATATTACTAATTTTCTATTCTGCGTCATAGGTTCTACTCATCTACCAAGTTTCTTCGCTTTATCTGTCTTTTGTAATGAATTATCGCACTTTTTCGATTTTTCGACATTTTCGATATCGAAAAAGTGGGCGTGGTTATAGTCCGATATCGTTCATTTTAAATAGCGATCTGAGATGAGTACTCAGGAACGTACATACCAAATTTCATCAAGATACCTCAAAATTTACTCAAGTTATCGTGTTAACGGACGGACGGACGGACGGACATGGCTCAATCAAATTTTTTTTCGATCCTGATTATTTTGATATATGGAAGTCTATATCTATCTCGATTCCTTTATATATGTACAACCAACCGTTATCCAATCAAACTTAATATACTCTGTGAGCTCTGCTCAACTGAGTATAAAAAATGTAGACAACTACCAAAGCTCGTTGCATACATCCATTTCGGGAACTGCTAAGTTCCTTCATCGGCAACGTTTAGGCGCCGCTGCTATAACCATTCAGCCATCACAGCGGTTATTTGTTTGTCTTCATTAATCCTGCTTCTTTTTTTCTTTCTTCTTTTCTAATTTAATAATTTTTTCAGTTAAGAAAAAATTTATCATAACAATAATAATGATAAAATAATTATTGTTAGGCCTTGATCTCGATTCGAACCCGCGGTGGTATATATATATATATAGTATATCTATATATGGTCAAAAAACTAGCCTCGTTCCCCTCTTCTCTATCTCTATACAATGCCTTACCCTCTATTTTTCTATTTATCTCACACCCACTCCCACTCACTTTGCCACTCTCACTGCCAATCCCACTCCCTCTCCAACTCTCACTCCAATTGCACCCCTACTCATATATGGAATGCCTATGATACATTTTGAATATCGTCTTCAAATAATTGCGGAGATAAAGCGAGTTAAAATTTTTTCTAATAGAGCGGCAACATACCTTTTCGAAAAAAAATTCTCTGAGCCATCCTTAAGCCATAGCGAACGAAGTGGGAAAAAATATCGAAATCAAACAAGCCGTTTTGCAGTTTTATCGGCATTAATGCATTTCAATTATTTTTTATACATGGGCGCATTCAAACCGCCAAATAATAACAGCAGAATTGCTAAAGCTCTTCTTAGTTGATGGAGTGTTGCTGTTTCTTAAGCTTGATAATGTGCTGCAATAGCGCAGTGAACACTTTTATGTTGAGCTTGAACGCGATGCTTTGTCATAAAAAGTAACACCGCTGCAAAAACTGTAGCTCGAGCACACCCTTTATCAGATTTTAAGTTCGAAATGTCGTGTATTTTAAAGATTTATGTATCACTATCAGAAAAAATAATGATAACAAAATATCTAAAGATTATTTGAACTAAGATCAGAGTATTTTTTTTTTTAATTCCAAGTTTCATAATTTGAATTCTGTATGCTATTTATTTATGTATTTAGTGTACACATTGCCTCTGATAGTTCACAGTTCACACCTTTCATACATGTCGTCATCTACCCGAATAAATTTATCAGACAAAAATCGATATATGTATATATGTATATTAAATATACACAACACACAATTCCCATGTGTAAGTATCAAAGTAACACATTGAGTAACTAAAGTATACCAGCACGTCAATGCGTGCCATCCTTACGAAATGATTTTGCTAAATTTATATGCATATTTGGTAAATATTCATGAGACTTTTGTGTACTAAAACATTGTTGTCTATGCTTTTGGATGCTCTAAGCTTTTCTGCATTATTTTCATACATAAATTAACAGTGGTTCTTAAGTTATTGTTTTAATAAATTGTAATACAACTTATGTCTGAAGAAAGATTAGTCCATTTATTATTTACTCAAATAAATATAAAGTTTTTAAACAATAAATAAAAATATATATTTTGAGAAACGTTATATCTACGTTATAATGTTATGTTATATTATGATATGTTATGTTATATTATGTTATGTTATATCACGGTATGTTATGTTATATTGAAGCTCCAGCCTAATTTCACTTTTAATAACTATGTATAAAAAACTACTAACAATGCATCTTATTCAACTGACAATAGACGAATTTTGGTTGTTAGGTGAATGACTTTTTCATCGATCGAGTAAGTATTGTCATTTATTTGCGGTAGTTATGCGCAGAGAATACCTATTTTATCTACCACAAATAAGATACATATGTATATTCGTGATTCGAAGGACATCTTCATAATAATAGCAGTTATTTGTGAACTTAGTTAGTTAATTGTTCTCCATGAATTTGCTATAGAAATAAAGTTAGCATTGTTGAGCGTACGAGTTAATTTCATAGAAGAATAAAATACCAACAAAATGATAATAACAATGTAGGAAAAAATTTATGAATATATTTACAAAGATGATGGTATACTGGGTTTATATTAAACGTGTTTTCTTGTTTATTCGATTCTTAAGTCATTTCCATGTGTGATACAATTTTAGAACCTTGATGCTAGCGTAGCATATAGATAAAAATCTTCTTGGTAGGCCACGGATGAGAAAACGTGACTTAAAATAATTATGTATTAAGTATCACACATTACTATGCACATCACTAAACAACAACAACACCAAAAAGGATATAGTCAGCACAAGAAAATAAAAGCTTTACACACACATGCGTGCAGGAACGAAGACAATATCGAACTTCAATGGGCGCTTTCAGCGAACACTAAATTTTTCTCTAATATCAATAACAAAACAATTGTATAAAGCAATATGAGCAAGTCTTGCTAATTGATTACAGATGATAACATTGATACAATAGTTAACAGCGGAAGCACAGCTAATAAAAAAGTAGTGCTGTAAAAATACATTGTTACTAAGCTTTTAAGCGCGCCTAAAACATTCAACACCATTAGGATTAATTAGCATATAGAATTAGTATGTACATAAATGGTGAATAAAAGGAGCAGCAACAAAAAGGCATACTTAGAGAACAATTGCAAAGCGAGCCGACTTTCTATCCTTCAGATGACGGAAACATTTTTGCAACGTTTCAATAAAAAATAATGTCAGCTGGATGCACCTAATGAGAATGTGATACGCGAATAGTTCTGGGGATTGTGCTGTCAAACAAAAAAGGAAAACTTTGCATGCAGGCAAGAAATATAAGCGGCGTGTAGTCAGTGCACGATATTCGGTTTAATTTTGAAATATTGTAGGTGAAATATAAAGAAGTTATACTGAACTTCTACTCATAATTTAACTACATGAATGAAGCTTATCATCGATAAACAGCATTTTAGTCACAGTTACTAATTTTCAAAGAAAAGCCTGAAATAAACAGTAAAAAGTACTGCTCGATAGTGAATGTTCACAGTACATCGATGGAGAGACACTCTCAACTTAACCATAATTTGGTTAAGGTGGTGACCTAATACTGGGATGGGGCCTGTGCTCAACAAGATTACAACTCACCAACTACTCTACCCGATTAATCGAGAAAGGATATTTATAGATTGAAAGTCGCACTGCCTTTGTTTTTCAATTATATAAACGCTGTTTTATATACATATATCTTATATACAGCGTGCTTAGAACACAGAGTATATTAAATTTGATTGGACAACGGTTGGTTGTACAGGTATAAAGGAATCGAGATATATATAGACTTCCATATATCAAAACAATCAGTATCGAAAAAAAAAATTGATTGAGCCATGTCCGTCCGTCCGTCCATCTGTCCGCCCGTTAGCACGATAACTTGAGTAAATATTGAGATATCTACACCAAATTTGGCAAACTAGCTTATCTGGACCCAGAAGAGATTGGTATTGAAAACACCAAAAACCTGATAATTTAGTAAATAATACACCTATAATGTTGAAATTTGACATATTGACTGATATTGAGACTCTTAATAAAAATTTGGAAAAAATGTTTAAAATGGAAGTGGCTCCGCCCACTTGTGATAAAATCAATTTTACAAATATTATTAATCAACAAGTAAGGAAGGCTAAGTTCGGGTGTAACCGAACATAACATACTCAGTTGAGAGCTATGGAGACAAAATATGGAAAATCAATCTGGGGTAACCCTGGAATGTGGTTGTATAACATGTATATCAAATGGAAGGTATTAAAGAGTATTTTAAGAGAGAGTAGGCCATAGTTCTATGGATGAACGCCATTTAGGGATATCGCCATAAAGGTAGACCAGGGCTGACTCTAGAATTTGTTTGTACGATATGGGTATCAAATGAAAGGTGTTACTGAGCATTTTAAGAGGGAGTGGGCCTTAGGTCTATCGGTGGACGCCTTTTCGAGATGTCCCCATTAAGGTGGACCAGGGGTGATTCTATAATGTGTTTGCACGATATGGGTATCAAATGAAAGCTGTTAATGAGTATTTTGAAAAGGAGTGATCCTTAGTTCCATAGGTGGACGCCGTTTCGAGATATCGCCATAAAGGTGGACCAGGGGTGTCTCTAGAATGTGTTTGTACGATATGGGAATCAAATGAAAGGTGTTACTGAGCATTTTAAGAGGGAGTGGGCATTAGGTCTATAGGTGGACGCCTTTTCGAGATATCGCCATTAGGGTGGGCCAGGGGTGACTCTAGAATGTTTGTACGGTATGGGTATCAAACGAAAGGTGTTACTGAGCATTTTAAGAGGGAGTGGGCATGAGGTCTATAGGTGGACGCCTTTTCGAGATATCGTCATTAGGGTGGGCCAGGGGTGACTCTAGAATGTGTTTGTACGATATGTGCATCAAACGAAAGGTGTTACTGAGCATTTTAAGAGGGAGTGGGCATTAGGTCTATAGGTGGACGCCCTTTCGAGATATCGCCATTAGGGTGGGCCAGGGGTGACTCTAGAATGTTTGTACGATATGGGTATCAAACGAAAGGTGTTACTGAGCATTTTAAGGGGGAGTGGGCATTAGGTCTATAGGTGGACGCCTTTTCGAGATATCGCCATTAGGGTGGGCCAGGGGTGACTCTAGAATGTGTTTGTACGATATGGGTATCAAATGAAAGGTGGTAAGGAGTGTTTTAAAAGGGAGTAATCCTTAGTTCTATAGGTGGACGCCTTTTCGAGATATCGCCATAAAGGTGGACCAAGGGTGACTCTAGAATGTTTGTACGATATGGGTATCAAACGAAAGGTGTTACTGAGCATTTTAAGAGGGAGTGGGCATTAGGTCTATAGGTGGACGCCTTTTTGAGATATCGCCATTAGGGTGGGCCAGGGTGACTCTAGAATGTGTTTGTACGATATGGGTATCAAATGAAAGGTGGTAATGAGTATTTTAAAAGGGAGTAATCCTTAGTTCTATAGGTGGACGCCTTTTCGAGATATCGCCATAAAGCTGGACCAAGGGTGACTCTAGAATGTTTGTACGGTATGGGTATCAAACGAAAGGTGTTACTGAGCATTTTAAGAGGGAGTGGGCATTAGGTCTATAGGTGGACGCCTTTTCGAGATATCGCCATTAGGGTGGGCCAGGGTGACTCTAGAATGTGTTTGTACGATATGGGTATCAAATGAAAGGTGGTAATGAGTATTTTAAAAGGGAGTAATCCTTAGTTCTATAGGTGGACGCCTTTTCGAGATATCGCCATTAGGGTGGGCCAGGTGTGACTCTAGAATGTTTGTACGATATGGGTATCAAACGAAAGGTGTTACTGAGCATTTTAAGAGGGAGTGGGCATTAGGTCTATAGGTGGACGCCTTTTCGAGATATCGCCATTAGGGTGGGACAGGGGTGACTCTAGAATGTTTGTACGATATGGGTATCAAACGAAAGGTGTTACTGAGCATTTTAAGAGGGAGTGGACATTAGGTCTATAGGTGGACGCCTTTTCGAGATATCGCCATTAGGTTGGGCCAGGGGTGACTCTAGAATGTTTGTACGATATGGGTATCAAACGAAAGGTGTTACTGAGCATTTTATGAGGGAGTGGACATTAGGTCTATAGGTGGACGCCTTTTCGAGATATCGCCATTAGGGTGGGCCAGGGTGACTCTAGAATGTGTTTGTACAATATGGGTATCAAATGAAAGGTGGTAATGAGTATTTTAAAAGGGAGTAATCCTTAGTTCTATAGGTGGACGCCTTTTCGAAATATCGCCATTAGGGTGGGCCAGGTGTGACTCTAGAATGTTTGTACGATATGGGTATCAAACGAAAGCTGTTACTGAGCATTTTAAGAGGGAGTGGGCATTAGGTCTATAGGTGGACGCCTTTTCGAGATATCGCCATTAGGGTGGGCCAGGGGTGACTCTAGAATGTTTGTACGATATGGGTATCAAACGAAAGGTGTTACTGAGCATTTTAAGAGGGAGTGGACACTAGGTCTATAGGTGGACGCCTTTTCGAGATATCGCCATTAGGGTGGGACAGGGGTGACTCTGGTATGTTTTTGTACGATATGGATATCAAATTAAAGGTATTAATGAGGGTTTTAAAAGCGAGTGGCCCTTAGATGTATATGTGAAGGCGTTCTCGCGATATCGACCAAAATGTGGACCAGGTGATCCAGAAAATCATCTGTCGGGTACTGCTAATTTATTTATATATGCAATACCACTAACAGTATTCCTGCCAAGATTCCAAGGGCTGTTGTTTTCGCCTTGTAGAACTTTTTCATTTTCTTCTACTTAATATGGTAGGTGTCACACCCATTTTACAAAGTTTTTTCCAAAGTTATATTTTGCGTCAATAAATCAATCCAGTTACCATGTTTCATCACTTTTTTCGTATTTGGTATAGAATTATGGCATTTTTTTCATTTTTCGTAATTTTCGATATCGATAAAGTGGGCGTGGTTATGGTCAGATTTCGCCCATTTTTTATACCAAGAAAAAGTGAGCTCAGGTAAGTACGTGGGCTAAGTTTAGTAAAGATATATCGGATTTTGCTCAAGTTATTGTGTTAATGGCCGAGCGGAAGGACAGACGGTGGACTGTGTATAAAAACTGGGCGTGGCTTCCACCGATTTCGCCCATTTTCACAGAGAACAGTTACCGTTATAGAATCTATGCTCCTACCAAATTTGAGAAGGATTGGTAAATTTTTGTTCGACTTATGGCAATAAAAGTATTCTAGACAAACTAAATGAAAATGGGCGGAGCCACGCCCATTTTGAAATTTTCTTTTATTTTTGTATTTTGTTGCATCATATCATTACTGGAGTTGAATTTTGACTTAATTTACTTATATACAGTAAAGATATTAAATTTTATGTTAAAATTTGAATTTAAAAAATTTTTTTTTTAAAAAGTGGGCGTGTTCTTCATCCAATTTTGCTAATTTTTATTTAGCATATATAGAGTAATAGTAGTAACGTTCCTGCCAAATTTCATCATGATATCTTCAACGACTGCCAAATTACAGCTTGCAAAACTTTTAAATTACCTTCTTGTAAAAGTGGGCGGTGCCACGCCCATTGTCCAAAATCTTACTAATTTTCTATTCTGCGTCATAACGTCAACCCACCTACCAAGTTTCGTCGCTTTATCTGTCTTTTGTAATGAGTTATCGCACTTTTTCGGTTTTTCGAAATTTTCGATATCGAAAAAGTGGGCGTGGTTATAGTCCGATATCGTTCATTTTAAATAGCGATCTGAGATGAGTGCTCAGGAACCTACATACCAAATTTCATCAAGATACCTCAAAATTTACTCAAGTTATCGTGTTAACGGACGGACGGACGGACGGACGGACGGACATGGCTCAATCAAATTTTTTTTCGATCCTGATTATTTTGATATATGGAAGTCTATATCTATCTCGATTCCTTTATATATGTACAACCAACCGTTATCCAATCAAACTTAATATACTCTGTGAGCTCTGCTCAACTGAGTATAAAAACCGTTAAACCTATCGTAACAAAATTCAGCAGTGAGATTGCATTTACTATAAGCAATGCTTTGAAGAAAAATTAACGAAATCGGTTAAGGACACGCCTACTTTTATATAAAAGATTTTTAAAAGGATCGTGGACGAATAAAATAAATTTTATCTTTGCAAAAAAGAGCTTTGTATCAATGATATTTCACTTATCAAGTTTTATTGTAAGAGGAAATATGGAGACATTTTTTTTAACGGGCGGTGCCACGTGTTATATAGAAAACAAATTTTTCTGAAATGAAATTTACAATTGAAGCTCACGATGAGTATGTAAAGTTCGGTAACACCCGAACTTAGACACCTTTACTAGTTTTTTTTTTTTCAATTCTTTTTCCTTCATTTTCCTTAATTCACTGTAATATTTGTCGCAAACCGTGACAAATGCAAAAGCCCTAAAATAAACTGAAATAATTTATGCGCTTAGCTCTGACTTTTATTCATCATTTCTGTAGACATTTGTCACAGCTTAACAAGAATATTTTGGGACACTAAGGGTTTGGTTACTACCTTCAATTTGCAATTTTATTAATTATACATGCAGGTTGGTCTGAAAATAATAGACAGGGTTGAATAAATTGCTGTAGGTCTGCATCAAATTAATTGATATGCTTTGTTTCAGTGTCAGTCAGTTTTATCGGTGCCTAAGGATTTCGACGCTGCTTCAAATTCTTTTATTAATTTACTTAAATATTTTAGTGTAGTGGAATCCGTTTTGAACAAGGGTTGTTAATTTATTTGAAAGACCCTTGGAAGAGCGCAAACGTCTTTAAGATATTTTATGAGGCAAATGTAATTATAAAATTTTGTACATTTAGTAGGAGACTCCGCGCTTTGAATACACCAACAATGTTTGAAGATTTTTTGCGGACGTGGATTTAAGAATACATATGTTGCTGTGATAAAAATAGAAATGAGATTTATGTACAAACTTGTTATCTTTTACAACTAATTCATTCTGTTTACCAACACATATTTAGTAGCATATAATTTGTTTTTGCCACATTTTTGTTAAATATAAAATTTCATGTATCGCTATTCTTACCCATTAAGAGCAATTCGTCAAGCCCATCAAGTGGCTAAATTGGATAATGTAACAAACAATTTTTACATAAATTTTGGTTTTGAAAATGAGCCAGGAAATTTATCGCGAGCTGATTTGGCAAACCATTTTTCGCTTGAAAAGCGTGGGTACATGTGTGCGTTCATATATATGTATGTATATCATGTTTAATACACTTTACCATTTTGATGAATCCTTAACATTTCATTCTGTGAGCTCCTCCATCACGTTCACGATATCCAGTGTGTTACCGCAGCTGTCAAATACAACGATGGGCATACCAATGAAAACATGAGCACTTCTGCATATTTAATTGTTCGCACAATTGTGGTTCTATGCTGGCATTCAAAGTATAAATATTTATATCTATGTACTATGTATTAGAGTGTCCGTTGTTTTGTAAGTTTTTTTTTTTTTAAGAGACAATCTTAAAGTGTTAAGTTGAAGACTAAAAACACTGGATCACAAATTTTAATACTTTTCTCTGCACCAGAGACCCCATTATGAAATTCCTATGTAAAATCATCTCCTGATTCCGAAAATTAGGTTTTTTTTAATTATATGTTAACGTTTTTGAGATATTTACGAATTACCGTTTTTCAAAAAAAAAAAAATAATAATAATAAAATATTGGGTCCACTTAATCATATGTATCTCAAGAAGAAATTGAACAATTCCAAAACAGTTTGAAGCTTTTAAAAGGTAATAAAATTTGCTATAAACTGCGCATAACACACATAGCAGCACTTTCTCGAAAATTTTTATTTTTTTAAAGATTTTTTTTCCCTCTAAGCTCTGTTTTATTACAAAAAAAAATACGTTTTCACTCAACAAAATCGATGGACTAATACAAAAGTTATAAACATTCAAGTAAATAATTCCATTTAATGCTTAAGTACCTTACTGGTACATATGTGTTAGTATTGGTATATCAGTTAGTTAGCAGGTAGATTTTCGAAGGGATATTAGATACAAAAAACTGTTAGTGTCGTTTTCTCAAACCTAGGTACATTTCAAGCAAGAGCATATTTTTAAGGCAGGTAGTGTTTTCTTTGTAGAACTAGGGAACCTTTTTGTTTAGGTAGGCTTGAATTTTTACTCGATCTAAGTATAAATAATAGTATATGCGCCTTGTCCCTTCATAATACCTGCAAGGCTCGCCGGATACTGTTCAGTTTATAATTGCAGTTTATAACCCCTCATTTACTTAAAAATATAATATGAATAAAAGGGCACGGGAGTTTGAGTGTACAAATGATCCAGATATCTTCTGTTTCATCTGCGGTCAATTTATCGTTAAAAGGATGCGAGGTGTGTTTTCAAATCCTTTGAAAGTTACATAATATAAGCATTTTGGAATTGAGCCTAAAAACAATGAAAAATACTGGGTGCACCACATCTCGAGTCGCATTGATGTTTTCGGAAACCGGAACAAAATGGTGCGTTGTAAAAATTAGGAATTTAGAAATTTTCTCCCTTTTAATGCATAGCTGACTAATTTCTGAAACTATCCATTTAGGCGACATATGAAATTTATTACACCAATGAAGTGGAGGGAACCAACTTGCCATTCAACGGACTGCTATATTTGTACTACAAAAGTACTTGGGGTTGGAAAGTCAAGAAAAGTAACCTATGCGAGCGTCTCTACAGTGTCATTACCAGAACTAAATTCAACGGAAAGTACATTGCCAGAATCAAATTTAACTTTAGTTCCGGCTCCAGTTTCATTGTCAACAGCAGTATCTGATTACGCGGCATCATGTTGTACTGGATTTCAAACGGAAAGCGAAAGAAACTTTTGTCACAAGCACAACTCAGTGATTGGATAAGGGATTTGGAATTGTCAAAGGATAAGGCAACTACACGCCTCTCGTATGCAAAAATTTAAATTTGTTTCATAAGAAGTTAAGGTAACATATTATAGAACTCATTTATTTTGTTTTGTTGATTTTCCGACAGGGTGGATAAATGATGTATATTGGAACGATTTTCCGTCATCCCTTGTCAAATTTGGTTTTATAGAACTCGTCACCAACAATTTTCCAAGTACTATACGAAGGAGGACAGTCTTTGTTACTGCAAAGATATTGCTGGTCTATTAAAACAGTTTGGTGAACCATATGATTCAAAAGAGTGCCGATTGTTCATAGACGGTAGTAAATTAAGTTTAAAGGCCGTATTATTGCATATTGGCAACAAAAAGCCATTTATGCCGATCGCGCATGCAGTAAGCACGAAGGAAACGTATGAGACAATGCAATAATTGCTCAAATTAATTAAATACGAAGAACATGATTGGAAAATATGTGCCCATCTTAAAGTCGTTGGAATGCTATGTGGTCTACAAAGTGAATACACAAACTCCTGTTGCTTTCTTTGCAAATGGGATAGCCGAGTTCGTCAAGACCACTACATCAAAAAGGATTGGCCAGAACGAATCGAGTTTCAAGTTAGGGTGGTTAACATAAAGTACTCCCCACTTATAAAGAAGGAAAAAATAATTCTACCTCCGCTCCACATCAAGCTCGGCCTTATCAAATATTTTGTCAAGGCTTTGGACAAAGTGGGCGAAGCTTTTCATCATTTGATGTCAACCTTTCCAGAGATTTCAGAAGCAAACATAAAGGAAGGGATTTTTGTGGGACCGCAAATAAGGAAAATGATGACCAATAACCATTTCAAAGCACTATTGTCACCAATGGAGGCAGCAGCGTGGGATTCTTTTCAAAAGGTCGTTGCTTCTTTTTTAGGCAAACACAAAAGCCCAAGCTACGAGATAATAGTGAACGACTTAATCAAAAACTATGCGGAAATGGGTAAATAAAAAACATATTTAAGACCGTTTTCTCAGTTAACTTTAAAACCTATCTGCCCGATAAAAAAAAAAAAAAAAATGTATGAAAATTTTTAATTTACATGTTCCGAACAAACAATAACGAGAAAAATGTAAACAAAAATTTTTTTTCTGAATTGAAAGATAAATCCACCTTAAGAAATTTATATACTAATGTGTCACTTATGTATTTATCTAATATACTTTTTTTATTTTCTTTCAGGAGTAAATATGCCTTTAAAAATTCATTTTCTACACTCCCATTTAAAATTTTTCCCGCGAAATCCTGGCGACGAAAGTGACGAGTATGGCGAGAGGTTTCACCAGCAAATGAAAATGATTCAAAGTCGGTATCAAGGATTCTGGGATGTCGCTATGATGGGTGACTACTGTTGGTTTCACAAAAGAGAAGCCGATCCTAATCTAATTTAGCGTCAAAACAAGACACATAACTTTTTCATTTATAAAATAAGATCATAGAGTTAAGACAGAATCATACGTACATATGCTATTATTTGTAGGGCACTTAAATTTTACTATGTGGATATATTTATTTGAATGCTTATAACTTTTGTATTAGTTCATCGACTTTGTTGAATGAAAGCTTTTTTTTTGTAATAAAACCGAGCTTAGAGAGAAAAAAAAATCTGCAAAAAAAATAAAAAGTTTTAGAGATCCTTCCTCGCAAAGTACAAATTTTTGTATATTTTTACAAACAAAATTGAAAAAATCCGTAATGATTGTGTGTTATCTTTGAATCTGCAGGGCCTAGCAAACAGTTTTGTGTGCACAGCTCATAGTTACCTTTTAAAAGTTTCAAACCGTTTTGGAATTGCTCAGTTCGTTCTTGAGATATATATGCTTAAGTGGACCTAATTTATTTATTATTTTTTTTTTTTTTGACAAAAAAATGGTTATTCGTAAATACCTCAAAAACGTTACCATAGAATTAAAAATGACCTTGATTTTCGGAATCAGGGGGTGATTTTACATAGGAATTTCATAATGGCGTCTCTGGTGAATTTTGGTTGTAAACCAGTGAAATTTACAAAATCAGAAACTACTATTTCAAAAAACAAGTTTTCGAAAAGTTAACAGTCCTAGAAAAGTTAAACACTAAGGTTTATAAAAAAGTAACCTAACCAGTTTTAAAAAAGTATACGAACCGGCTCGAAATAAGTAATCCAGACACTTTTAAAGAAGTGAGCGATCCATTTTTGAAAAATTCACCGAACCGGGTTTCAAAAAATAACCGAACCGCTTTGATAAAGGTTAATTTAAAAAAAAAAATATGAAGACTAATTAGAAGTGGCAGTTTCAATAACATTTTTTTGAAATTAATTCCCTTTTACTGAATATTCAACTTTTAGCGGCTAAAACATACCCTACACATAAAAAGTGGGCGTGGCTGTCGCCGGATTTTGCTCGTTTTAAATATCGTTGGAATATGGAAAACAAACCTTAGAACCAAATTGGAATAATGAAACTAAAAATATTCTTAAGCTATCGTGCCAGCAGACAGATGAAAAAACAGAGTAACGAAATCGTGCCACCTAAAAAAAAAATGGAAAATAATGGAAACCCTAATATGTATAAGTCATAGCTATTTAGGGCAAAGTTGTAGAATAAAACCGTCTACTGTTGGTTGACTTGTTAATGCCATGCCAGTCTATCGAGTTCATCAATCATCATAGTGCTACGGAATTCTAGAATGTGTGCTTATACGCAAATATTCCATAACCGACATCTCAATAGAGCTGCACACCACCCTGGCAACATATTTTAGAATCACTTTAGGCTATACGTTTCATCATCCACGACATACTACGGAGTTCTTTATTGGCATGTGGAAAATAGTTCCTTCTTAAGTGTAATGTGAATTTGCTGTCGAGGGTATATTTGCGTGCAGGACCTTACCTTTTTCAATGGAGTTATGCAAATTCATTTATTAAATTGTAGCTGTTATTCCTTCACCACATATTAAAATATTTTTAAGCTCTACTCAGCACTTTTCCAACACAACACTTTTGGTTTCCTATCAACATTTTTCACAATCAAGCTCAAATCCTTTACACGAATTTGTTTTTGTTTTTAATATAGAAACTTTATTGTGCTTGTGTTGCAAACACATGCAAATTTAATGCTGTCAAAAATTAAGAATTTGAGCTCTTTAGGTGCTTTTATGTATTAGCCTTATACTAAGAGTTGTGAAATGTGGGCTTTGTTATCTTTTTGGGATTTTTTTTATTGAATATTTTATGAAGATATGCATGAACAGTTAGCTTCACTTGAATAGGCACATGTTCCTGCAAGTTAAGATTATTTTAGTAACATTTTGGTTTCTATGCTATTTACCAGTATATTCTGAAAGAGCAAAACAATTTCGATCACAAAAATACAAGTCTTGTACAGGTCTTGCTCAGAAAAATCTTCCTTTTCACTCGAAGTTTATTTGTATTGTAAGAAAGAATTCGATTTTTAACCCGGTAGTTCCCATAACTTTTTTTGTTTTGTATTTATTTGGAAAGAAGTTGTCTTATAGATTTTGACCTCCTGAACACGAAAATGGTGTCCATTTTTTAATTCACTGTTACGCTTTTCCGGAAAATCCGGAAAACTTGCGTTACCATATGGTAATCCTGGGTCGTCTAGGGTACAGGTTTTTGATGAAAGGAAACACTACTTTGGACATGTTTTTTAAATTTTATTTCACAAATAATAGATGTTTTTCAACATTTTTATTAAACCGTAAATAAGGAAAGAATAAGGTTATAAAAATATAATAGAAAGACATTTTCTGAACTAAACTATAGGTGGTTGAAATCATGGTTTGGTATGGTAACTTGCAAAACACTTCACACAAAGTCCAACGACGCATTTCATACATGCTGTTTGCCCTAGCTTTGCATTTTTCAACGGCTATGATTCGATGGTACTACAATATGTACGCTCTGATCAAAACGGGGCATACGTTATCATGGATTCTAGTACAATCATCTTCAGGTCCTCTTCGCCAGATATGTTTCCGCCTACAGGAGGCTAGATATAAAGAGTGGTTGGTATATCTTGAATGTAATCAAGTATTTGTTACGACGATAAACCTCTGAAAGTCGTAGTATTTAAAAAATTCTTCAGATTATATCAGATAAATTTACAAAAAGGCACAGAAAAGCCATTGGTGCGCGTAGAAAACTGTACCCTAGCATAGAAAATCCCTTAAAGTACGAAGAAAAAACCTGTACCCTAGCCGACCCACGGTTACCGCATGGTAACGCCTTAAATAATATGTAAAAAATAACTAGAAATTAAATAATTCCAGCAAAAAATTAACTTAAATATAATAACTTATTTATTTATTAATATTATTTTTACCGACTTGTATAATTTTTATTTAAAAGTTCTTAAAAATTATTACTATAATCGCGTACTTACAGACGTGCCATATTGAAAAACGGGAATTTTCAACTTCTCTTTTTCTCACTTAAATATGACGTACGATAACTTCACTATTTGAACCCAGACTGACCAAAGCTTTGTTTTTCGGAAAGTCACGGATATTCAGTATAAAATAGCGTTATTCATTTGTGGATTTGTTGTGCAATTTAGATTTAATTCGTGGAAATATAAAGACACCTTTTGCGTTACCATTTATATAATCCCGATTCAATAGCTACCGATTTGTATACTGAATTTGTTATTACATCTACTAATCAGAAACAGACTTTTTTTAAAATAAAAAAAGATATTAAAAAATCGAAAAAAGGGGAATCATTTTTTTCTTCAAAATAAGAAATTATATATCGTGGAATTATATTCAATTGCCTCTTTCAGCAATTTTAACGAAAATAAATTTTAGATGGTAAAATACTCTCTAACTTAGAACAAACGGGATTTATTCTCATTTTGAAAATTTCTCTATCAGCAAACACATATTTTCATACACGCCGTTATACTTAAGCATAGAAAATTATTGATTTCATCGCATAACTTTGGGGTAAAATGGTGTATTACGGTCGAGATAGAAATAAACTTCCATTATCGATGTTATCGGTGTCGAAGAATATTTTTATTGCGCCATATCCATCTGTTCGTCCACCCTCAGCTAACATCTTTTATAATACCTGCTTGAGAACCAACATCATGGTCTTCGGTATGGAACTTTAGCACTTTGCCCACTATTCTCAAAACACGGTTCGACGCTACATCCCAAAAACTTATATTTTCTTTGCTATGCAATAACCTTTATCTACAATATATATATTTTTTAAATAGGATAAAAACAATTTCCATTCGCATAGCAAAAACCTTTATCTGACTTTTGAACTACACTAAGCAGAAACTGGTTTGAATTCACAACAGTATCTTTTATTATCTATTGGGATACTTCATATTATTAACATTTTCCAATAAAGCTGCCAAAACCTTTTTTCTTCTCTCCTGAAAAACTGGGTTTTTCTGATAGATAGTGTTTCATATACAATCATTATGCTACTTCAAAATAGTCAATTGTACTTCAGAAACCGTAAAATTTGTTAAAGAATGAACGTATATCTTATTAAAGAATTGGGTTGCCGTTCAATGGACAGCATTTTCTGATTCTAAAGTAAATTATAAGACTGAAGTACAATGTGTGATTTTGAAGTTCAATTTACGATTTCTGAAGTTCAGTTGACTACCCTGAAGTACATTTTATGACTTCTGGAATACATTTCCGGGTGACTCTTCTGAAGTCCAGTTCATCGTTTCTGAACTACAAATTATTTTACGATAGTACGATAAATGTTTCTAAACAACTTGATAGCAGATGTAGCAGATGGTTGTTGAATTAAAAATAACCTTATTGAATCCTCTAAATTTTTAAACCGATCTATTCTTGTGAGGCAAAGTGTGTATTACAATTTATAAGTTGGTCTTTACATTCGTTGGTATGCCACAAAAGGGTTATTTATATTCCATTTAAAAATGTATGAAAAAGCGCATTATTTCTGATAAAAAATTAAAACGCAAAACAAAAATCGAAAACAAGGAAGAAAACTTAATTTTTGACTCAATGAAGAATGGATTTAGCTTAGCGCTGTATTTGTTTGGAATTTCTTAAAGCCATACGTAGATAGATATACATTGTATATATTATACAGGGAGCTTTGTTAGCAACTTCGAAGATTTTAAGGCTACATTCTGCGACTAGATTCATTACGATTTAACTCCATTACACTCGAGAAGGAACAATATTTTCCCCTAGTTTTGTTTTAAAATTATAAAATTTTTGATGTGTATGTCGCAGACTCAAAAAATGTTTCCTTTGAGCAAGGAAAGTTGATGTGACTTATAGTTATGGAAATTTTTTATAAATTCAGTATTCAAATTTTTTTATAGCACATGCTTTCTATGCCTAAAATGAACTTCATTATTTTGAAATAAAAATTCCTATGGGGAAAAATATTCCTGCATTTTTTTTTTCTCAATTGTACACATAAACTACAAAATGATGCTAAAGGCACATTATTTTTATTTGCAAATTTTTTATGCGAATACAGTTTAGAAAATTTCCCCTACCATCTTGCGTGTTATTTATATATGTACATTTTTACTCATAATTTAAACCTTTCCTTGGAGCTTATGCAACTTATTCTGCATTCCAATTTTAGTCACGTACATGATGAAAGCGTATGTCTATGTGTTTAGTACGCGGTCGGTATACTGGATTTTTCGCTAGCTGTTGAGTGCTTAAGTTGTCGCATTTTATTAAGATATGCTCATTTGCCGCATATTGTCCAATTTCCTCTAAAAGGCGTTTAAGGTAAATTCCTTCTTTTACTGCTGTAGACAGTGCATAGTATTCCGCTTCGGTTGTGCTTACTGCTACCGCACTCTGCTTCTTACTTTCCCAAGAAATTGCACCACCACTCATTAAAAACACGTATCCAGAGTACGATTTTCTATCTTTGATGTCACCACCCCAATCTGCGTCAGAGTAGCCTTCTATTTCTTTTATATTGCCATCGTATTTCAACTTCAGATCGATAGTTTTTGCCAGGTAGCGTAATATATGTTTCGCGCCAACTTCGTGCTTACGGGTTGGGTTTGAATTGCATTGTGCCAATTTACTTACAGAATGTTGTATATCAGGGCGTGTAGATATTGCCAAATATAGTAACTCACCAATCAACTGCTGGTATGATTTCTGTTCGATCTGTGTGTCAGATTCGTCTACATCACCCACCTTATACCCTGGATCCAAAGGAGTTGATACAGGACGGCAATTGACCATATCGTATTGTTTTAATAGATTGCGTATATATTTAGACTGACATACTGTTATCGCACCAGTACTTCCACACCTGTCGATCTCCCAACCAAGGAAATATGAGATCGGTCCCTTATCAACGAGCTTAAACTCTTTTGCGAGGTCGGCTTTAAAAATGTTTATGTCTTCTAAACTTTGGCTACCTACAATTAAATCGTCTACATAGACTGCAACGACACATAAATTTCCGCCAATGTAGCGTATGTATAGACACTGCTCGTTTTTGCTAGGCAAAAACCCCATTTTGTTGAGGACGGCATCAAGCGTGAAGTTCCACTCACGTCCTGACTGTTTGAGCCCGTAGATTGCTTTGTGTAGCCGCAATACTCGATCTGGATATTTTTCATCTACAAAACCTTCAGGTTGTTGCATGTAACACTCTTCATTTAGAGAACTATTAAGGTAGGCTGCTGTGATATCCAACTGGTGAAGATGCATTTTATTTGCAGCTGCAAGCGCAAGCAACATTCTTATTGTTGCATATCTTATGACTGGGGAGAATGTTTCTTTCTAATTAATCCCATATTTTTGGCTACATCCTTTCGCCACTAATCGGGCCTTAAAACGTTCGATGTTTCCATTTTTATCTGATTTTAAATCAAATACCCATTTACATGCGATTGGTTTTTGGTTTGGTGGTAATTCAGTTAGTGACCAAGTTTTGTTCATAATCAACGAGTCAATCTCTTGTTTCATGGCTGCTTTCCACTCTTGCTCATATTCTTTACCGTCAATATCTTTCACGCTCTCGGGTATGGTGATTTTATTAGATAAAAAATTAACGCTGTTGGGTATTTTTCGGGGTCGACCGGGCCTGCCTGTGCGAATAATTTTCGGACGTCCACGCTTTGGTTGGCATACTTCATCAAAACTTGGCTTTCTGCTTAAACTCTGTTCATCTCTTTCTGCTACATTTGTTTCTGTTAAATGTGTGGATACGGTATTTTCTGCCACCTCATTATCAAGGTTTTCGTACGATTCAAGTTGTCTTAAAATTTCACCGTCCGGCGAAGATTTACCCATTAGCATATCTTCTTGAAATTTGACATCTCTTCTAATAATAATCTTCTTCGCTTCTATGTCATACAACCGATACGCTTTTGACTCTTGTGAGTAGCCCACCATAATACAATTCCTTCCTTTAGCACGGAATTTACGATTTTCCAATTTATCCAACGCAATCGCTAAACACCCGAACACTCTGAGGTGTTGTATATTAGGCTTTTTCCGATACCATATTTCGTTTGGAGTTATATCACCAATTGATTTAGATGATATGCGATTTCGAAGGTACACCGCGGTTGCTACTGCCTCCGCCCAAAATTTCTCACTGAGATTGGCTTGCACTAACATCGACCTTGCCATTTCAACCAATGTACGGTTGGCTCTCTCCGATACTCCGTTCTATAAGGAGTACTCAATTGGCGTGTAATACCATTTTCCTCCAGGTACTTACTAAAGGCATTGTTAATAAATTCGCCTCCATTATCACTTCTCAAAGAGCGTATCAACTTCCCTGTTTGACGCTCTACCATGTTTTTAAATGCTTTGAACTTATCAAGTACTTCTTCCTTCGATTTTATGAAGTAAACAAACATTTTTCTAGACCTATCGTCAATGAAGCTAAGAAAATATCGTGAGCCACCAATTGATTGAACGTTGAAGGGGCCACATACGTCGGTGTGTATCAAGCCCAATATATTGTCAGCTTTACTTTCAGATTGTTGTGGGAACGGTTGCGTGTGAATTTTGCTGCGCATGCATGTAACACACGAATTATTTTCCTTAAAATGTGCTTTTTCTAATCCGCGCACTAATTGTTTTGTTTTCATTTGATGCAAACATCCGAAATTTACATGTCCAAGCCTCAAATGCCACATATTTTCTTGCAATACACACGAATACGCCGACTGCATTGTACTCTCAAACACAAACAAATCATTTTTGATATTTGCTTTCAAGGTTATACCATTGCAATATTTATCTTTTACAACAACACCCTGGTCTGAAAATGTCACCTTCGCGCCGTTTTTAACACACTTTATAACTGAGAAAAAGTTATGTTGGAATGTGGGAGCATACAAGACATTTTTGAGCAGTAATTTGCCATTTGCCGTTGTCAATTTCACATCTCCCTTTCCTACTGCTGTGACGATTTGATTTCCAGGAATCGACACCATTTCCTCTACTTTTTCCATTGAAACAAAAAAATCTTTGTTGTTACACATATGTGATGTGGCACCACTATCCACAATCCACTCAGACCGGTTTTCGCAATTGTAGTAGTTGTTGACATTTGTGATTGCTGTGTTAGCTTGTGCATAATATGAGCTTTCCTTCGATTCTTTTTGTTCTTTTGGTTTTTTCGATTTACAGTTGTAAGCATAGTGCCCGCGTTTATGACAATGGTAGCATTTAACATTATTTTTCGCCTTACAGTTTCCATGCAAAGTGGAAGTAAAATCATTAGGGTTCTTATTTTTGTCCATTCGATGTTGAGCTCTATTATTGTTGTTGTTCTGAGCAGAAAATGCATGCTGAATGCTTTCTTTATTGTTTCGATTATTTCTTCGCTCGTATTCTTCTAGAAGTTTCACTTTTAATACGCTGTATTCCGGTAGTTCATCTCTTGTTTCCATGGCAATCACGAAGCTTTCAAAATGGTTTGGCAGACTCGATAGAAGTATGATGACCAACATCTCATTGTTTATGGCAATTCCGACCTCTGCTAATTTCTCAACAATGTCTTGAAATGAGTTTAAAAATTGTAGCATATTACCGTCATCCGACAAACGGAGATTCAACAGACTTTTATATAGGGTAACTTTTCTAGCAGGACCTTTGGGTTTATAGATGGACTCCAATTTTTCCCACGCTTCCTTGGATTGCTTGCAATTTTTAATGTGGTTCAGTTGTGTTGGTTTGACTGACAAAACCATTGTAGCGAGCGCTTTCTCATCTAACGTATACCACTCTTCAGTATTGTCATCAGTCCGTGCTAGTTTACCAGACACGACTTTCCACTGATCCGAATGAATTAGCACTCCACGCATTTGCACGCACCATGAGTCATAATTATGCTCATCGAGCTTTTCAATAGCGTATAGCCCATTTGCCATATCTGGGAGTTCACTTATAATATGCTCACGTGACACTTGTTCGGATTTTATCGACTCTGGTTGCAGTAAAGTGTCTTCAAACACGTCGTCATCTGTCGAATTTGATTCTTCAGTTATCTCTTGTTCTTCTACTTTACTTTGGCTTCGCGTCTTAGGTCCACCTGGGCCCATAACCTTTTGTTAGATTTAGAGGTCGTTACCTTTTGGCGTAACCGCGAAATAAAAGTATTCGTAGAAGTAAATTCAAAGATGTTTATTATTATTAAAGTCTCATCGACTTGAGTGATCGTAACAACTAACTAGAAAAAACTGTCTCATTACAATAGGAAAAAATTATATGATAAAGAGATAGAACAAAGACGTATAACAGCTATTCGAGTTGCCAGATTATTTCAACACACCCAGATATAAATTTTTTTTTGGGAGGGGGGAGGGGGTTTGACTTAACAGTTTTTTATTTATTTGGTTACGGAATAAATTCCAATCTTCTTTTATTATATGCCATTGAATCTAAAATTTCGTCAGTTTTCACTTCTATATCTCTGTGAACGTTGAGTAGTGCTTGACCATTAAGTCTCTATCCTCCCGTTTTACTTCTTAAGTATGTTTAAATCTTCGAAGCGATGAAAATGATCTTTCAATGAAGCTACAGACACTGGCAATGTTGCACCAATCTGCAAGAATCGGTTTATTGAAGTAAATATATTTACATTACAACAATTCATGGACTCTATAAATATTTAAGCTGACTGGTCTGATTCAAAGAGTGCCTGAAAATATAATTTACAAACATTTTGAGATGTATGGTAAATTGTATAACAGCGAATTAGAAAATGGGAGATACGACAATTCCATACTTTAATATTTTTTTAATCTAGCGTTTTTAAAATATATAACCGAGCGAATAGGTGAATCGTATATCATAGCTTTTTTATGAAATGTATTCTTAATAGCGTAAATTTGTCACGCACTAACCCATTCATATAGGCGTATTTTTTGTGTATGCCAAAATGCTTTTCATATATACATATATATAATCGATAATATTTATCCTACCTCCACCATATTTTTGAACTCAGCAAAGAAATCTTCAACGGAACCTGCAATATCATTAGGCCATTGTGATTCTAAAACCCGAACTGTCTCCTGTATTTTTTCGTCATTAAGATTTATGCATTTATTTGAAAAAATATTTTCAATTTTTGAGAGCAAACTCCGATGTTTCAAAAATCGTGAATGAAGTTGTTCCAGAAAATGATCCAAAAACGGTATATAAACCGACCATCGGAAGTATTCTACGGGTTCGCCTTCGTAGTTATCTCTATGGGTTTGCCTAGTAACCATACGCGGAATTTTAATCTCTACATCTACTTTCAAAGCAATTTCTTTCACATTTTCATAAATGTGGCGCATGCCACTTACTTCAATATGTAAGTTATTTGCAAAATCAACTTCAATAACTTTTGAACTACTGTAGAACATCCCTTGAAATATCCACTCATAGACCGCGCACCATCGTAACCTTTTAAGGAAAGTAGAAAACAATAAAAATAAATCCCTTCAAATAAAACATACCAACACACCTTGGCCTCTTATATAAGTCAGAAAAATTTTCAGTTCTTTTAATTTTTCGATAAGGACTGTAGCTAACCAGCTACCAGTAGTATCATTAACAGGAACGAAGCATAACAATTCTTCTGTCAGCTTCTGCTCATTTTCCAAATGATCGACATATCGTACACAAATTGAAAATTGCTCAATTCCACCCACATCTGTTGTTTCGTCAGCAATTATTGAAAAGCATTTATTGATACGACTAATAACCTTTTGTTGTATCAATTGACTTGCGTTCATTAATTTCATTTTGAATATGCCAGCTTATATAGGTAGCATTGCCTGATGCAGTTTCAATATGCTTTTTCACCGTGTTGTCTCCACTATCAATAGCTAAACGTAGTAAAGCCCTGAAGTTTCCATCATTTTCAACAGGCATTCCTAGTAAAAGCCTTCCCTGATCCCGATGACCCCTTAATGCAGGTCCTTGCCTTCCACAAACTAGTACCACACGGATTATTGAAGCCAATTTCTCCCTATTTTCAAGTTGTAACTTTTTGCGTCCTTTATCGATTTCACTTACAGTACATTATCCTTTTTGTTTTCAAAAATTAACTTGAAATTTGCTGCTTTCTCTATAGCGCTTATGTGATAATCCCTTAGCTGATGTTGTTTAATTTTTTCAATTGCTTTTTTCCAATTTCGAAACGGGTGTTGCACGAAAACATTGGCTTTTTGATGACTTCCATTTCCAACAGTTTCCCAACAAAAAGCTACGCAAAATCTACAGTACGCTCCATCTTGAATTGATGAGTACAACAACCAAGAAAAAGAGTTTAACCAAGAATAATTAAGTTTTAAGTTTCGATCTCCAGATGATGGAAAACTATTCGATGTGTCGGGCACCCACGCGTTCGTTAGAATTTCATATCTTTCTTTCTCATTAAGAATTTTACAAAAGTGAGCAAGATCATTTGCACGAATCCACCTAGAGCTCGGTACTTGATATTTGCCAGGACATGATAAGCGCAGAGGAAATTGGTGACCGTTTCCTTACAATTTTGTTGGTTACAACTCCTGCAAATGTCGTTGAAGAGAACTCCCATTCTTTCTGCGTGTGGAACAAATGGCCAGTGTCCTGTAATTGCGTCTGTTAAGCCTTATACCTTTCTCCTAAAAACAGCTTGTAAATCCTCTGTTTTTTTGTTGGTTGTAGCCCGCCAAGTTTTTTTGGTAATCCTACATGAGTCCGTACGAATTTTGAATAGCGGTTTTCATGAGATATGTCAGAATGTCTCTTTTTATTAATGTGAGCGTTCGGTGTACCGCGACTGCTTCAGTGATGTCTAATATTGTACCGACCAGCATTTCCATACATGTTCCTGTGACCTGGTACCCATGTGAGAGTAATGGTCGCTGAGCTTGCTACATTGTTGGGCACACTTTCTTACAGTTATCGGTGGCCTTGCAGGACGTTGGTGGTGAATGCAACGACATGAGCGCTGTGTGGGTGTCTGAGAATATGCATACCTCTTGACCGATTACAACGTACTAGCTAATACGGATTGAGAACACAACTTCTAGCATTTCGGAAAAGATCCACGCCACAACACCGCAGTCCATTTTGGCCCCGTCATTAATGAATGTCGGCTGACCAATCCCCGCTTTAAAGTTCTTGTGAAAGTTCAAAGTTGGCGATCGATAAACTGTTGTCGAAACCAGTCAGATGGCACAGGTGGTAGCTGTAAGGCGTATGCGTAGATCCAAATAGCACTGAAAATGTGAAAATAAAATTTAAATATTACAAATATTGGCTAATTTTTGATATGTTTAGGTAGTTTTAAAATGCACTCGTAAGAAGAATAACCGTGATAACAATGAAAATAATTTCCTTCTTTCATTTGGTAACTTTTTAAACAGTTTTATTTAGCTTGACTTGACAGGCGGGCTGACGGCTGGACGACAGTTGTGGGCGAATTTTGTAATTAAAATTTAAGTAACTTCCCGATAAGCTATAAGCCTGAAACTTGGAATATAGTTCAGAACCCGATGACAATGCAATAATATGAAAAAAAACTCTGATAAGTGGCGCATGGATCGAGAATTTTCAAAAAATCGTATTTGTGGTCCGATTAGGCTCATATTTGGATAACATAATACGGATATGAATAAAAAGCGACGCATGAATAAAAATCGTCACCATGTGGCGCAAGGATCGAGATATTCGAAAAAATCTTATTTGTGGACCGATTTGACTCATATTTGGAACACATAATATATATATGAATAGAAAAAATCGCTGCTAGGTGGCGCAAAAATCTAGATATTCAAAATTTTTGTTATTTTGGTCCGATTTGGTCCATATCTGAAAATCAAATAATTATAAAAAAAATTTAAGTTATACGGTTTGATTGAAAACAATACTTACCTGAAGCAATAATAATACTAAAAGCTAGAAAATAATTAGGTAGGTCCTCGGTACTAGTCATCACACTCCTCATCAATCTAGGGCGTTGATCAAAAGCGTTAGACCCGTCAAATTTTTATTGATAGTCATTTTATATAAGATCAACTGAACCTTAATAAGGTTATTCTACGCCTCACGCGGTCAACGCTTTTATTTACATATTTGTCTGATCAATGCCCTAGATTGATGAGGAGGACCTACCTAATTATTTTCTAACTTTTATTATTATTATTACTTCATATAGTATTGTTTTCAATAAAACCGTTTAACTAAAATTTTTTGTTTAATTACTTTATTTCGTTTTTCCTTCGCATTTATTTTGTAACTTAAATAATACTTATGTTTAATATGCCTACATATGTATTTATAATAATATATTTAAGACTATTGAATGCATTAAAAGCACGTTTCGCCAATTAACACCTTTAAACGTGTTAGCTAAGCATGTGTGTATGTGTGTGCATTTCGTGAATTGCCATTGCAATTTCATGCTTCACAGAACGGCGTCTCCTACACAACAATACTAAAAATAAACACCGCAAAATTGTGTAAATTGTCTGTGGTCGGAGAGGCATTACGCACTTAACAGCTGTAGTAGGAGAGGAAACAATGAACAACAACAATCAAAAACAAAGCATATTAACGACAATAGTCATCATAGTAGTTAGAATGGTAGTTACAAAGGAATGGTTGAACAAAACAAAAAGTGTGCAAAATAACTAAGGAACATAAAAAAGTAGAGGAAACAAAAATTGTAAAGTAGAAGGAATTGTCTTGCGGCAAATGGTTATTAGTAAGAAAATGAGCACATATGCGCTTAAAATAGAAATACAAACATAAATACGTCATTCAACAAGTTCAGTTGTATATACATATGCCTCACACTCTACAATTTCCCGGGATATACCTCCGATTACATTTATTTTTTACGAACTGCTGAGACTTATTGGTCCTAAGCCAAATCCGAGCGTGAGCTGGGAAAAAACTGAAATTGAAAATGTTAATGGAGCATACAATGTGAATTTATATCTTTGTCCATTTGAGTGTAAAGGAGTAAAATAGTGATGGAAAATGAAGGCAGTTTAGGATGCATACACTGACACCAATGGCGCCAGAAAAGGAAATGGTAATAAGAGATGCAAGTGTTGATATAAGTACAAATGTTTGTACGTATGTACGTCTGCCTAGCTGAAATTGTTAGCGGCAAACTAAAGTAGGACAGCCATCGTAGCTTTAGAAGCAATTGTTTATATATATATATGTGCACCCCAAAGTATATACAAAAGCTCATATGCGCATTACATACTCCACACCGATGTGAGGTACGATTACTTAGTTACTAGTTATGGTCCTACTTTAAATAGGCTGATTAAAAGTTTCTATGAATTCGTAAACTCAAAATGTAAGACTTGGGAATCCCATCAACTGTTTCTGTTGTTGTTGTTGTTGTTGCTGTTGTAGCAATAAAGACGCCATCCGAACAGTTTGGGGAGTACTATCGATGTGGTGGTCCTTTGCAGCTTATAGATCCCGCACGTTTCGGTAATAAGCACTATTAAGGTACAAGTTCAACGATCTTGGGATCGATTTTATATGACCACATTGAACCTTCTAGACCATCCCGCCCCCACTCCCTAGTTCCATGAGGAACTTTTTTGTATATTTGTAATAGGATTCGCCCCGCGTAAATGACGTTGCGGAAACTGTGAATTGCGCTTATTAACTCCTTAAATCCCGATTCCCATCGGTTATCAAATTCAACGCCATGATGTGAAATAGCGATGCTTTTATTTCAAATATGTTCGCGTAATTCTCTGAATCAAATTTCTGTTTTGCCACTTTGTTACCCATTTAGAAATCTAATGACTCTCACATTATCACTAATCTTAGAGCATTCAGTTTTGTGGAACCTGCGTTATCAGATGCATTTCGATCAATTTGAATCGCTTAAGAAAAACATTTTCTCTTGACGTTGAAAGACTTACCATGGGATCCACTAAGGAATCTTTCTCCCTACATCTGCCGCTTAAAACTTATACAGTTTCCCTCGTTACAGATTCATAGGGAAATGATCGGTGTATTACACTGGTCGACGGCCAAAATTTACCAGAGACGCCGTTATGAAATTCGTATGTAAAACCACCCCCTGATTTCGAAAATATAGTTCATTTTTGATTCTATGGTACCGTTTTTGAGACATTTGCAATTTACGGTTATTCGAAAATACCAAAAAGATGGCTCCCTTTAATTACGTATATCTCACGAAGCAATAGCAAGGTGCAAGGGGTAAGCAATAGCAAAAAAGTTTACAGAATCGGAAGGACGATAAAATTTTCTATAAATGCATCATACATCGCTCAAGTTTTCGAGATATTAGCTTATCATTTCATATTTTTGTTTTTTTTTTTTATGAAAAAATATGAAAAAAATTACTTTTGCGAGGGCAGCATTCCAAAACGATAACTTTTTTCCAGATATTTTTTCTTTACGTAAAGCTCTGTTTAATTAGAAAAAGATAGGCTATTATCGAAGAAAATCGATGCAAAACTACGTAAGTTATAAGCAATCTAATAAAAATACCCAGGGTGCGCATATGGTTGCGTATGGTATAAAGAAAAGTGAAATATCTAGATACGCTCTGTTTCTATTTAGTTAAAAGTTCATTTTATGAATGAAATTACCCATATTTTTAATTTGTTTTTTAATTTATGTATGTTTATACTATATTCTAACAATCTTTATCTTAATTTGATTTTGCTATGTAGTCGAAATAATTATGTGTTCTACTTTGACGCTTATTCAGTTTAGCATCGGTTTCTCTTATGAGAAACCAGTAGTAATCACCCATCATTGCGACGTCCCAGAAGTTTTGATATCGATTCTCAATTAATTTCATTTGCTGATGAAACCTTTCGCCATGTACGTCATTTTCGTCGCCAAGATTTGCCGGAAAAAAGCTCAAATGTGAGGGCAGAAAGTGAATTTTTAAGGATATATTTACGCCTGGAAAGAAAATATTAGTTAGGTAAACAAGTTATTGAATTTTGGGAAATTAATTTTAATAAGCCTTTAATATTTACCCATTTTGGCATAATTATTGATTAATTCGTTCACTATCTGCTCGTAGTTAGGGCTTTTGTGTCTACCGAGAAAAGAAGCAACGACCTTTTCAAAGGATTCCCACGCTGCTACCTCAACTGGTGAGAGTAGTCATTTGAATTGATTATTGTTGATCAACTTTTTTATTTGTGGTACAAAAATACCTTCCTTTATCTTGGCTTGAGAAATATCTGGAAAAATTGTTTTCACATAGTTGAATGCTTCGCCTTCTTTGTCCAAAGCCTTAACAAAGTTTTTAATGGGACCGAGCTTGATGTGTAAGGGTGGAAGTATGATTTTCTCTTTCTTGACAAGAGGGGTGTATTTGATGTTATCCACACCAACGGTAAACTTGACTCTTTCCGGTCAATCCTTTCTGACGTAGTGGTCCTTACGAGCTCGGCTATCCCACTTGCAGAGGAAGTAGGAGCGCTTAGTGTAGCCACTTTTTTGTAGACCGCGTAGCATTGCAACGACTTTGAGATCAGAACATATTTTCCAATCATGCTCTTCATATTTGATAAATCTGAGTAGTTTTTGAATTTCCTCGTAGGTTTCCTTTGTATTTACTCTATGTGCGATCGGGATAGAAGGCTTTTTGTTACCAATATGCAATAATACAGCCTTCAAATTCAGTTTATAGCTGTCTATGAACAATCGCCACTCTTTTGAACCATATGTTTGACCAAACTCTTTGAATAAACCAGGAATGTCGTTGCAGTACCATATACTGTCTTTCTTGGTATAGTGTTTGGAAAATGGTTCGTGACGAGTTCTACAATATATCACCTTAACATCGGATGACACAAATTTAAATTGTTACATACGAGAAGTGCGGATCTCGGCCTTTTCCTTGGATAGATCCAAATCTCTTATCCAATCATTAAGTTGTGCTTGTGACAGAACGTTTCTCTCATTTCCCACGCGAAATTCAGTACAACTTGATTCCCCGCACTCAGATACTACTGTTGACAATGGAACTGGATCCGCAACTGCCGTTGAATGTAGTACTGGTAATGTCACTGTAGGTACGCTGGCATAGGTTACTCTTCTTGATCTTCCAGCGCCAAGTACTTTTGTTTGACAAATACAACACTCTATTGAATGGCAATTAGGTTCTCTCCATATCATTGGTTTATCAAATTTTATTTGTTGTCCTGATTCCGACTGAATCAATTCTACTCGACACGATGTACATAAAGTGTTCGGTGTCCATGGTTTTTCATCATTTTTAGGCTTAATGATAAAATACTTGGAGTATAAAGTTTTCATATGATCTGAGAACACTCGTCGTCGCCTTATGATAGTATATTAACCACACAAGAAACAGAACATATCTGGATCGTTATTACACTCAAATTCTCACGTCCTTTTACTCATTTTATTTTTTTTTAACAAATCACGGTTTTGAAATTTGACTTATGAACTGAACTATCTCCGGCGAGCGTTGCAGATGTTATGAAGTTTCAAGGCGCATTAACTTATATTTATACTCGGAGCAAGAATAAAATTGAAAAAATCAAATCTTACCTAGACATAAAGGTTCCTTTTTATACGAAGCCGGGAAAAGAAAATACTACCTGCTTTAGATGTAGGCTTTAAAAATTTTCTGTGTCTTATAATTTTGAAAATCTACCTGCATACTTAACCATTAGTGATGGAAATACATGTTTATAACTACATGCCTACAGCAGGTTTCGAACCCAACCGCTCTTCCTTTCGATGCAACCACTCTACCTACTATGAAACAATTCGAGTATTAAGAGTACTACTCGATTTATTTAAAGAAAAAGTATTATCATTGTAATGGTGTTATTCGTTTATCCGGATAATATCCCATTGGCACTTTATACCTTTAATATATGTATGTATACATACATTGAAGTTGCGCAACCTGGGTGTTTTTATTTGATCGCTTATAACTTACGTAGTTTTGCATCGATTTTCTTCGATGATAGCTTATCTTTTTTCTAATTAAACAGAGCTTTACGTAAAGAAAAAAATATCTGGAAAAAAAGTTGTGGTTTTGGAATGCTGCCCTCGCAAAAGTAATTTTTTTCATATTTTTTCATAAAAAAAAAACAAAAATCTGATATGATACGCTAATATCCCGAAAACTGCGCGGTTGAGCAATTTTATCGTATTTCCGATTCTGTAAACGGTTTTGCAATTGCTCGACCCGTTCGTGAGATGTACGTAATTAAATGGAGCTATCTTTTTGGTTTTTTCGAATAACGGTAAATTGCAAATATCTCAAAAACGGTACCATAGAATCAAAAATGAACTCAATTTTCAAAATCAGGGGGTGATTTTACATACGAATTTCATAACGGCGTTTCTGGTAAAGAGAAAAAGTTGAAATTCGTGGTCCAGTGTTATTTAGAGTAAAACTTAAATAGCCTGTTTTTGCATGGGAAAGGTATATTCAACGTCCCGTTCAGGCCGTCGAGACATTTTTAGCCACTTTTCTTAAGCACGTTCAGATCAGATGTGCGTGGATTTCGATAAGCACGGTAACCAGCTTGACACTTCTGACTCGATCTTCCTAATTGAAAATAATAAACTTATTGCCTTGAATAATTAAAAACCGGTTTTAGGATGAGTGGCTTGGAAAGGCGTCATTTCCAGCCTCCCATGCAGCGCAATCATAATTTCTATTTGAAAATCGAAATCTCGTTCATTCCGACAGCATACTCTTCAATAATTGTAATATTCAGATATATGCTTTATGTAAAGATGAGTTTGTCTGAATTCCTCGAAAGCTAGATGGATTTGGTCCAGGAAATGGAGCAGGGGCGACCTATTCCATAAAGTCTAATTTATGGTGCAATTAGCTGGAAATCCGGTACAGGTAAATATCTTTTACTAAAGTAATATTTGAGAAATATTCATCTCATTTTTAAAAAATATTGTACCACTAGTCTACAAGATTTTGCTAATCTGTAAGTTATTTGACAAACAACAGAAAAACCTAATTAAGTACTGCCGTATTTCGTTTTCGATAGAAACGACAATCACTGCGGCTTTCAATTCCGAAACACACAAATTCGGAATAAGTACTTTTATTTGAAGTGTACGAATGTATCGCCATGTTCATAACAACAATTTCTAAGAGCATATTGTTTTGTGAGTGGAGTGTAGGCTTACAAAGCAACGATAGTATGGAAATTAGAACAAAGTGCCACGAATAATGGCACACAAGAGACAAATTCTGAAAACGTGTCACACATACAGACTCATATAAAGCTCAATAATGCATACACATACACATACAAATAAAGCAAGTAAAAAGTTAAGCACTAAAAGTGAAACTATCAAAGGCAGATATAAAAAAAAAAAAAAAAAATAGAAATGTCATTGCCTGTTATGAATGTCAGAGAGTCTGTTTAAGGCGTGCTTAATGGCTTATAATGTGTCTCGATATGAACACAAATACACATGCATGCTTACGTACAACATGTGTACATATATATGAAATGCAATGCTTTTAATTATAACGAGCAGGGATTGCAAATAATGATTATTTGCCAAAATTCAAGCTAAGTTAATCTGTGTAAAGTGGTAATGACCATACAAACGAGTTGGTAGTAATGATGGTTCGAATTTGTTTTGTGTGGAATATTGAGTTAAATAATAGTTAATATAGGAAATTCAATTTATTATTTCATTAACACTATGTATGAAATTTAATATTACTTTACTTTTTTTAATATTACTTTAGCAAATAGAAATTTGGTATAGCCACCAAGTGTTAAGTTTGGCTATTATATCATAGATTCTGAAATTCCTTTTAGTGGTATACATGGTGGCATGCTGTGCCTCAAGTGCCAAACCTCGAGGGTTTTTGCTTAGGATAATGTCACTTCCACTGCAGTGTCAGAACTCCAAGTTTTTACTTGGGACTTAAATTTCCAAAAATAAACCATAAATTTTTTTCTTTTTTTTTTCAATATATTGTGGCGAATACATGCCATGCCGACACATCCCTATGCCGGTAAAAAATAAATGCTGCACACGTACAATAGAAATGTAAGAAAATTCGTCAACAAAAAGCTACACACACATATACACAGCAACAGAGAGCGCAGACGACATGACTCACACATATACATAGAACAGAAAAGCGAATATGAGATGCAGTGATATGAGGGAAGTAAATACGCAACTAATCGAAATGGCTGTTGGCGAAAAGTCTAGATCCTAGGAGTAATAGGCGGACGGGACTATGGTGGTTATATATATATATGCAGCGCAGCCTGGAAAAGAGTCAATAGTTTGATTTTAATACGTATAAGTGAAATACGTGAATGCACAAAATTGTTAAGCTATGCTACCATAGTAGTGCCGTGGATTAAGATCATTTTGCATACAAAACATTTGAGCTTATTAACTCGACAGTTAAGTGAGAATGAAAGCAGAAGGCATGGATTAATCGCGAATCCTTAAGATTTTAAACAACGTATATGACCGTTCGTATTTATATTTCATGAATAAAACAGTGGCAGGCCGGAACAAATATTTATTATTAAAATTTGTGGTAATTCGTTCTAAAAGAAAGTATTTTTCCGCTAAGAGAAATTCCATCTGACGAAATAAACACACGGATGTTTCAGAAGTGTCTGTTGCCTGGAAAAGCGTTCTTTAACTTCTTGAAATTAATGGATCCCAGTGGGTCTCAAACTCAGGTATGCAGCAAGATACATACACAACACCACGGTCACTGTCTTCAAATATTATTTTTATCCAAATATTATTTTTAGGTTCAATACTGATATTGTCCAAATTAGTATTGTTACACCTTATATAAATTGTCATAATTCGAAGTAAAGAACTTTGGGCTATGTCAATGCAGTGGGGGTGACACGGTCCCAAGAAAAAGCTTGCCGTTTGGGATTATGGCACGGTGCGGTGTAAAATAACTATTTTTTTAACTATGCCCAACTATGCGGTTGAAATTTTTTCATTTTAAATTTTTGCTAAATCTTTAGAAGGCCGAGATAACTAACTCTTTCCATTTAATTCACTTAGAGGTAAATTACATACCCAATTTAAAATACTTATTAATAAACGGAATATATTCTGGGGTATAAGTCTTGAAAAAGATTGCTGCGTTAACACGGCCTCCCTTACCTTCGTAAAACTAAAGTCTTAGTTTTGATTATTTTTGCTATGTATTAGAATCTGCAGTATAGATGGCGCTGTTCTACAGCTGGATAAAACGTATGACGTGTGGGGTCACGGAAGGGAATATGATGATATTGGAGGTTTATTGTGAACACATATAATTAAATTTAAATTTTGTTGGGAAATTGCAACCAAATTTTAATTTTTTCATAGAGTTTCATTATATATGAGACTCAACTCTTCACTATTTTGGTGTTTCTGAGTATTCTATAAATACAAGCATGACCTTCTTAGTTGGTTATGTTGGTATATCGAAAAATCTTAAAAAGTCTTTATTTTCAGTTGAATCAGTTTACCACAAAACGTGCGGTATGAGGTAGAAGGCAAACAGTAAGAAATATCTGGAGAGGAGGAACGGAGACGTTCGAGCAGACTCCTGACGGGCCTATTTAAATAAATTATAAGACGCAACAACTATACTTGGTCAGCTAGCTGAACAAAGAGGGCCAGTTTGCCTCTTTTGTATTTTGCCAAGCTTTTAAACTTCCGATAGTTTGTGGCGTCTGGCCAGACGAGAAGGCTTTATTTTCGTGAATAACTTTACTGCTACCCACCCGATCATGAAAAGCTTTAGTAACTTTTTAAGCTTAGAGACGGTCTTTATAAGAATTCCGAAATCGATTATTTTTTCTTTTTATTTTATCTGTTTTTTTTGTGATGTCACATTTTAGCGTTGTCATTTGGCTAGAGGAACATAACCTATCAGACCTCATAGTTCGTATTCATTTCAAAATTTATCAATAAAAATTTCTGGGGTCACAGTGTGCGACGAGTTTCTACAAAATTTTAGTAAAAATTCAAATATTTGTGGATTTTGTTTTATCTTTTTTTGTGCCAAATTTGATTATGTCACTTTTTAGCGTTGTCGTCTGGCTAGACGAGCATATTTTTAAGTCTATAAAACCTCGTAGTTCGAATTCATTTCAAAATTTATCAAAAAAATTCAAGCTTATCATAGTGTGCGACGATTTTTCTTCAAAATTAAAATAAAAATTCGAATATTTTTGGATAAAATTCAAAGTGTAAAATTTCGTCTGGCCATAACGTAAGTGAAAAGTCGAATGAAAGAAAGTGTGGAAAAATGGTGGAAAAAGAAGTAATAGACATAAATCTCATATGAAAAAGGCTTCGTGGAATTTTTTTGTTTTTACATTTTGCTTTTAACCCATTTTTCGGCACGACTAATTCTTATCCGCTTACAAGAATAAGCAAAATAGCAGCAAAGTAGAAAGAGATTTTGCCATAGATCCCACATAACTGTTAGGGGCTCTGATACAATATATATTAACATATAGAACACTCATTTTGTTTGTGTTTGTTTTGGTGGTAGCGATTGTTTGCAGTATTTCTTGAACAAGAGTAATATGTATCATAAACTAACATATATGTATACATATGTATAACGGTATAAGTTAAGCAACTATCAGAGTTTAGTACACTCCGTAGAATGACTACCAGCAACAGTTGGAATGTGCTGATGATAGAAAATTTTCGCCGACCTATCTGAATTGTGTCACTGTTCTCGTTAAGTCTTTTTGTGTTAAGGTTTACAAGTAACGCTTAATACTTAGGCGGACATGTTTGCTGACATGGCAATAGACAGCAATGCAAAATTGGAGGGGGGACAAAGTCAAAGAAGATGTCACAAGAGCAACAATAACACAAAGAACACAATAAAAAGTGGGTCGGGTGTCCATAAAGTGCTAAAATCTTAAAATCTGCAATATTTTTATTTTTAACTAAAATGTCAATATTTATATGCAGCTGTACTTTGGGGAAAGAGTATTCGTATGTGTATATTGCAATCGGTAAAATGGAAAAATGTACTGGCTGACTGAAGGCTTTAAATAATTTATAGGTAAATATTTTCTGTTTGAATACTCTTTATAAGAAATGCACCACCTAGGTTGAGTCCAATAAAACCGAACACGACTGCCATCATGGAATCAAACATTCCAGCACTGTCGTCTGTAGCATTCTTAATTCTATGGCTCTTGCTTCGAAGTACTCTGAAACCATTTCTCAGATCATTTTCAAGGATGAAACTCTTCTTTCAACTTTCGAATCTTATCGGCTTGATCCTAGCTAACTATTGAGGTAGTGGCCACAATTTAGGGAAGATACTATGCCGTAGATATAATTTACAATATTGGCGTTGACATCCGTGATCCGTTACTTCTCTTGAACTAAGTCTGTTTCATGTTTGTCCGCAAAATCGACATTTAATTAAATTCTCATTGAGCCTGAGTCTTGAAACTTGGAACATACTTCAGAATCTAATGACATTGCAGAATAAATCGATAAACTGTTTCTAGATGGTATGATTTTCGGAAAAACTTCGATATTATTTGGGGTCAATTCTAGAATGTGGTCCAGACTATTTCTAAATAATTTCAGTACAATGAGGGAACTGTTTTAGGATTGTGTTTGGGTTCTCTTTCGGTTATTTTTGTTGCCCTCGACATAATATCGCAACAGTGGTGAGGCTTTTTCATGCATCTCGGCACTGCTTTCAGATCAACTCTGCACTACTTCAGGATTATTAATGAATCTTTTCGGGACTCCTTGGGCACAATTTTGGGAAAATATTCAAATTGTCATTTAGGATTGTTTACTGAATCGATTCAGCACCACTTCAGGTTAAGTTTGATCATTCCGGAGCATTGTAATCTCAAGGCTGTTCGGGATAGGTTCGCATTTATAACTTATGTATGCACAGTTTATGATCCACATAGATTTTGGTTTAAATAATTTCAGTATCCTTTTAAGACCATTTGCAAAATACGACTAGCGTACCTGCGGATCGTTTCATGACATTCTCCAAGTTGTTTCGCGCCCATTTTATGTTTATTTCTGGATCACTAAGGATAGCTTTCAGACCACTTAGGGACTATTTTGGGAATCATGTCGGAACTAATTCGGGATATATTCGAACTATTTATAGATTATTTCAGGAATATTTCGCGGCTGTGCTTGGACTCCTTTCATGACTATTTAATGATTGTTTCAGGATTCTTTAATGATCGCTTCAGTTCTGTTTAAGGGACCTTTTCGGAGCTATTTCACGGATTTTTTACGCTGTTTCGGGGCCGTTTAGCGATTGTGATCGGAACCTTTTCGGTACTGTTTCGGGTCAGATTCTTGGGTTTTTCTTTAACAATATCACATTTCGTGATCATTCCTGAATTATCCCCGTATAAATTCGGGATTGTTTTCCAGATTATTTCGAGACTGTTTGAGGATAGTATCGCAATATTAGTTTCGAGAATCATATTCAGATTGTTTCCGAATCAATTTTAAGACAATTAACTTTGGTAGAAAAGTGTGCTGTGTGGAGCTACTGTACCCTATCTTAAAAAATGTATCCCATATTCCGATTTAGTAACAAAAGTAAACATACAAACATTACGACATCCAAACTTTCGCATTAATAATGTATTACTTACCTACAGGTGCAGCCAATTCACGGTGGACCTCACTCTTTCGCGTAATACGCTTGACAAGACCTTAAATGCGAACACTTAGATCTCAATCCAATAATGCACGCGCTTTAGCAACTCTTCGCTATCGTATTTAAATAGCTCCGCAGGCAATTGATCAGCGATCGCGGACTTGTTGTTTTGTAATATGGTTATTGCTATTCTGACTTCGTCATAATCGGGTGGGGGGACATCATCATCGATTGCGGGATCGAGTTCATCATTCCCGTGCCGGACATCGCTGTCTTTATTTCGCAGAGCAAAGGAGTGCTATCTCCATAATTTAAGTTCTCTCGACATCGGTTAAAAGTTCGCCGTTTCGGTTCTTACTGGAGTTTGCCCGGGACTAGAAACCTTCCGTCTGTCGTCGAAATTTTTTGTTAAATTTGCAGGCATTTTTAATCATCTTTAGATTTTTATTTTGAAACTTGCTACATTTTTCCTAGCTTGGATTATGAAAAATAAAACAAAGACCAAACATCTTGTAATAAGTATAAAATACACAAACATAGAAATATACAAACATAACCCGTTGTTTCCTTTCCCATTAACTCAGTAGCCATAAAACAAATTTGTACGCGGCAACTTATAGCGTTTTCTTTTCTAGAAAAAGGGCTACGTTTTTTGCACGCCGCGCAAGGGTTGTAAATATATTTTGTTCTATTCTAAAAAGCAGGTAACGCCTTTATGGGGTATTTCGTTCCTTTGTGAAAATTGTTGCCTGCTCACAACATAAAAGCGTTACACTTTTACCCTGCATAAAATGGCGGTGTGGCAGTGCAACTCTGATAAACCAGCTGATCGTGACAATTTATTTTCGTAACTTTACAAACTTTTAGCGAAGAAAATTGAATTGAAGGAAATAAATGCTAATGAATTTTTATTATCATTGACAGCGCGTTTGTGAAAACCAGGTAATACACGGGGTAGCCATTTATGTTCTTTGCATGCACTATAAATGTTGAAAATTTTACGGGGTAGGAGTATCTCTATTAAGGCTTTACCATTTACTTAGGCAACAATTTATTTCAGAAAAGAAAATGCTATTAGACGCTGTCGTTTTCAGCGTGTCACCAACCTTTGGAAGAGTAGAGAGACTGCATTCAAGGAATGTTAAATTTATTGTGCATGAAAGAAATTTCTGGGTATACACGGCGTATGATGAACATATTTTGCTATTTGATGGCATTTGTACAGCATTTCCGTTGCAGCACATCGTTCATTTCACTTGATACAGGCCCAGGTAAAATAGCAAAACTACGAAAGCAACTCATATATACTTGATGAAATATTTCGTTTATTAGTTGATAACTATAGAATGACTGCCGGTGGCATGAAAATTAATGAAGAATTTCCCTGTCAAAAGTTTGCAGAATTTCACGGACGGTTGTAGTTGTTCTGGTATGTGTGTGTGTGTGTGTGTGTGTTTCCCTATGTTCATATAACTTACGGTGCGGTTGCTACTTAAAACAATGGTAGGACAGTAAAGTGAGCAGAATTTTGGAATATATATTTTAAGCTTTTGCTGTGGTTGACATTCTTCAACAAATATTTTCTTTCACAGAAGAAGTGATAACTAAATATATATTACAAATGATACCGTTATTTTTAATATGTAGTCAATATTAATTTATTTGGGAATGTATAAGGGCAATGATTTCGTTGCGTTCGGAAATAAACTTTTTATGAATTTATATTCAAAAACAATCTGGGCTCGTATCGTGTTATACGATCCGTGATCGAAATCAATTAAATCCAAATAGCTCTAAAACGGTAAATAAGTGACATATTTGAGCTAGGGATAATGCGCACACATTAGATCCAAAACTAATAATAATTTTTTTTGAACAGTTGTACAGTTCCATATATATCATTTGAGTGAAAATACTTCTTTATGCTTAAAGAACTTGGTTCGGTTAAAATAAACACAAAATTACCACATCCACCTTAACAAAGCAGTTATATTCGAGAAAATATTAGGAAAGGGTTTAAGACCAATCAATTAAGTCTACTAAAGTTCAAGAATAGGTCTCACAATGTTCGTATTGATTCCTGATAGTGTTTTTTTCACGAGAGTGTTTTAGATTTTCTTCCAGACAAATGTGAACAATTTTTTCTTATATAGAAGAAAGTCTGCAGCACTCTTCGGAAAAAATACTCAAAAATGAACTCAAACTTTAAGAGACCTATATCTTGTACTAGCCTAGCCTAAAATAATTGGGCTACAGAACTGTATACTTTTGAAATTTTTCGAAAATTTGTTGAGCGTTAGTGTGCACAACAATTACAAATTTCATAGAATTTATTTTCTTAATCTATTATCAAAAAAAAAAAAAAAATTACTAATAAAAAAGAAAATTTTTTACTTCTGTTTTTCTGTTCGCTATATACTCAGCAACTGGTAGGCAAGGGGTAACGGCTATCAGGATCATGAACGCTTAGTCCAACTCCATTATACCACCCGCTTTGGCTCGATATATCCTGATCATGACACTAAGACGCACCGTTACCAAAGCTCTCCACCATAGGCCTGGATAAAATATGTATCCTAAAGGTAAACTTTTCGCATTAAACCGATATCTGACTCTTATTTCGGTCGAAGAATATTATTCTTACACCGCATCAATACCACGGATTTCTAGCGGGAAAGTTATTTCAACGAACTGCATCCAACTTCTAACCGCGGCCCTATGCCAGGCGCTTACTTGCCATGTGAGTCTGGCAGACACGGCTCCCAAGACCTGAATTATTCTTAATGTTGACTGTTATTATGAAAAGGTTTTTTGCTTTTCTCTTCCAAACAACTTTCGCCCCCGCCTACCTCTTCCCCACAGACTTTATAGAATTTTCGCTACCTTCACTCTGAAAATAATTTTTTCTGGCTTTAGATCCGGTCTTACTTCATTTATCTCCCCTATATTCGTTATAAGCATGTGAGTAACTTATTCGGGTCATACAACCACCTTGCTTATAAGACGGCTTTGGCGCACTTATGTATAATATGCAACAACAGTATGTAATTGGAGAAAGTGGAATTTTGACAATTAAGATGGCGAAGAGATTACGCAGAGTTTGTGAATGCGGTTTTTCATTCCATTTACGATAACTGAAGGAAAAACACCATAAAAGTTTATGTCTATGAAATTAATTTTATTTATGTATGTGTGCATTTACAGGAATGCCTTCAAAGAAGAGCTAATACTCCCATAATAGTCTAGGCCGTTTATGAAAATTGAATTTCCATCAGCCATAAACTGTGATTTTGAGCCAATGATCCACAAATTGCCATTAAGTTTTTTACAAGGACAAAGGCACAATATCAGCACTAACAACTGTGCGACAACGAAAAAAAAAAACGTTATAAGGAAAAAAGTAAAAAAAGTAAAAAAAATAATATTCACAGAAGAAGCAGAAAATTGAACTGGAAATCATATCTGCAAAATCTGGCATGCTTTTGCGATGGCGACAGTTACCTAATAGCCACCTGTACACACACAATATACATTTACATTGTTGAAATAACACTAATACAATGATATTATCGACACAGTTGCGAAAAAAGACTTTCTTTCGAATCGGCTAAGATTGTGAGTTGAGCATTTATTTTCTTTCTTTGTTGGCGTTTCCTCCATTTTCGCTCGTACAATGTTGCAAGCACTCAGGCTGAACGGGCAATGCTTTAAATAGAAAAACAAAATTATGTGTCATATCGGATTTGAGAACAACGCTCAATACGAATTGAGAAATCGCAAAAAAGCATAATATTAAAATCAATAACGAAAACAATGGCAAAATCGAAGAGAAAAATCAGTTACGCTAAAACTAAAAAAAAAAAAATCACCTACATTTTTCTTAGTATGAGTGTGTGTGTGTTTGTATGTGTTTGCGCAATTGGAATGCCTTGATGCGTTAATAATACTTCTTTTTACTTCTCAATTCAAAGAGTAACTGGAAATAGGAATAGAAAATATGACAGCAAATGGGCAAAAACTTTAGCAGAATTTACGATATCGAGACAATTAATTTATGCTACCGAAGGCCTTGTTAAAAATGTTAAAGAAGTAAATAGTGGTGCCATTATTGTAGAATGTAAAAATAAAGACGCCTGTGAAAAAGTCCAGCTAAAGGTAAGAGAAGGTATTGGAAACGATTACGAAGCAGAGAAAACAAAAAATAAGGATGAAATAAAAAAGAAAATAAAAATTGTTGGTTTAACTGAAAAAGTTAGCAATGAGCGTTTGGTAGAATGCTTAACTAAGCAAAATGACTCATGTAACGGAAAGGATTTTAAAGTGTTAAAACTGTATGAAAATACCAATCGTAGAGAAGTAAGCTACATTGCGTTAGTGGAAACAGATGCAGTAACATTCGATAATGTGTTGCAACAAAAGAAACTATATATAGAGTGGGATACTTGCGTCGCTTACGAGCATATAAGTGTTTTGAGGTGTTTTAAATGTCTGGGATATAAGCACAAAGCAGCTGAGTGCACGAATAAAGTAGCTTGCAGCAAATGTGCTGGACCCCATGATAGCAAAGAGTGCACATCTAACATTGTTAAATGTGTAAACTGTAGCGAACTTGTTCAAAAAAAAGTTATTGACGTCGATGTTAGCCATTACGCTTTCAGCAAAGATTGTCCTGCGTATAAAAAATATTCGCAGCCAAGAAATAAGGCACGAGTTTAGCAACGAATACCAGAGGAGCTAAGTTGTATATATATAAATATTTGTAGTATCGTCGCCAATAAAGCTGAACTAGAGCGTCTGATAGATGTACATAAACCACATTTAATATTTTGTTCGGAGACTTGTTCGACTGAAGAAATAACGAATCAAGAGCTACAGATACAAACATATAAACTTGTACGGTGCGATTCCCACAGCAGGCACACAGGCGGTGTGCTAATATATATAAATGAAACAATTGAATACTCAATAAGTTACAACAGAACATTAAACAAGAACATCTGGTGTATCATACTAAAAGTTAAAAATATTTTCCCCCAATATCAAATAGCTCTGATATATCACTCACCGAGCTCAAGTGATGCAGAATTTATAACGTACTTATACGACATTTTAAATAATAACTGCGTAACACAGGATAATATTATCTTCGTGGGCGATTTGAATATAAACCTTTACAAGAGCACAACTTATAGTAAACAGTTAGTTGACTTATTTCGATCCTTTGCTATGGAGCAAAAAATAGATTTTTATACACGAAAGGGCGATAAGACAGATACATTGATCGACTTGTTATTTACAGATAGTAGCTCTATATCATGTTTAAAATTAGAAGAGTTTCAGATTTCAGATCATGAAACGATTAAATTCAAAATCAAATTACATAAGCTATTTCAGATGAGAACGAAGAGAACAATAATTTCCTGGGAAAATTATACAAGCGACAGCCTTGTTAATGAATTACGACAGCTTAACTACACTGACTTTGAAAATCTGAGCATCGAAAATAAGGCAACATTCCTATGTAATACGCTATCAAGCGCAGTGACCACCCTGACATACTCTAAAGAAGTCAGTGTCAAACTTATGAACAAGTGGTATGATTTTGAGCTGGCTAACTTAAATAAACGTAAGCTAAATCTTTACAAGATCAGCCTATCCACTGGAGAATGGTGTGAATATTATATTGCGAAACGCCAAGTACATGGAAAACAAAATCAACCATAGTGCTGGTGATAGTAAGGTCATGTGGAAAAACTTGAAAAATTACATAAGCATGGCTAAAGAAAATAATGGTATTAAAAAAATTAAAATAAACGACCAACTCTACACAGAGGAAAATGAAATAGCGCAGTCTTTGAATGACTATTTCATTGATAGTATATTGGAGATTAGCATGAATATTCCTACTTCTTTTAGTAATGAAGGTACTATAGATGAGCAAAATGGCCGTAATGTTTTTAAGTTTCAGAAAGTTTCCACTTTAGAGATAGTTGATATAGTAAGTAAGTTTAAAAATAAAATTGGAGGGAAGAAACTTGTGTCGGAAGGAGTCGTTAAAGATTCCATAACGTATACAGGTTTTTTCTATTCTCAGCTTGTTAATGAGAGCTTAGATAAAGGTCTCGTTCCTAGTTTATGGAAATCTTCTATAGTAGTGCCATTAGAAAAAGTGAAAAATACCATCAAAGCTGAGGAGATAAGACCTATTAACACGTTACAATGTGATGAAAAAATTTTGGAAACAGTGGTAAAAAATCAGCTGGTAAAATATTTAGAAGATAATGTAATTATTATACCTCAACAATCTGGTTTTCGAAAAAACATTCATGTTAAAGTGCTTTGAATTTGGTTTTAGCTAACTGGAAAGAAGACTTAAGCAGGAAAAAACACATATTAGCTGTGTTTTTGGATTTAAAGCGTGCATTCGAGACGATCGACCAAAAATTAATGCTGAAAAAGCTTTCTTGCATTGGCGTTTCTGGTATAGAACTAAAATGGTTTCAAGACTTCCTAATTAACAGATACCAAAGAACAGTGATTGGAACGTCCGTATCGGATAAAAGGGAGGTACCTGTTGGTCTACCTCAAGGGTCTGTGCTGGCACCCATAATGTTCAATATATATATTAATGATATAACTAGCTCCATTAAGCACTGTGAAATAAAATTGTTTGCTGATGATACATTGCTGATGATAAGTGGGAACAATATTACTGAAATATATGCTAAGCTACAAGAAGATCTTAACAGCGTATATGGTTGGTTATGCGTAAACAGACTAAAAGTGAATGTCAATAAAACGAAATTTATGGTTATATCTAGACGCAATTTTCAAAACAATGAGCTACAAAACTTAAATATAAATAACGAACTAATTGAAAAAGTCAGCATTATAAAATACTTGGGAATAAAAATAGATGATAAGCTGAATTTCAACGAGCACGTGGATTATACGGTAGGAAAAATAGCGAAAAAGTTATATTTTACACAACGAACCTGCAAATATTTAAATAGAAGGTATAAAATCATCGTCTACAGATCTATAATCGAACCTAATTTTATTTATTGCCCAACTATATTTTTCATCTTGCGAGATAGTCAGATATACAAGCTACAAAAGCAACAGAACCGCGCTATGAGATTCATTCTCAAAAAACGGTATGACACACCTATCAGAGACATGCTATGCTCTCTTAATTGGCTTAGCATTAGACAGCAACTTTTTTATTATACCATAAAATTTATTAAAAACATAATAGAAGGAACTTTGCCTGCGTATTTGAGGACTAATATAAAATATGTAAAAGATGTGCACTCTGTAAATACTCGTAATAAAAATGATTTTAATCTGCCAGCTTATAAAACTGAAGCAGACAAATGTAATCTGTATTATAAAGGTCTTAAATCCTATAATGAACTACCGATTGATATTAAATCATGTCATTCCAATAAATTTAAACAAAAATTGTACAATTATTGCAGAACACTACCAATTTAGTGCTGGACAGGCGGACTTCCATAGCATCGATAGAAGTGCAGCGAAACTATACTGCTGTGTAGCGCCAAGACTTCCAAGCTCTTGTGCGCATACAAAAAAGGTTGCCGAAGCACATACTGAAACGCATCACTCGATTAACTCAGTGCATCGCCGTGCAGATGTTGCCTTCGCGCTTTACTAACATGCGTAAAATGCCTACATACTACATAATCGCAACGCTTTGTTCGCATGATCTGGAAGTCTCCCATCCATAGTACTCCAAGGTAGGACATAGATGTAACTATTCTAGATTGCATAGTCCAGAAGACAATTATAAACATGTAAAATAGATTTAAGTTAGGCTTAGGAAAGCCGTAATAAATAAATACATTACATTACATGACATTACATTACATTACATTACATTACATTATTTACTAGAACAGTAAAGAAACCATATTTAGACAAGTTTTTATCTTCTAAATTATCATTATATAAATATTAGGGCGGAGTGAATTTATTTTTTTTTTCGAAATCGCTTTTGGCTGACCTCCAGAAAGTTGCCTTTCTAGACCAGAAATAAGGTTGAAAATTTTTATTTCACTCATCGTATGTTTAGAGGTGCCCCAACGCAACTAAACTTTGAAAACGACGGTAGGTACAAATTTCTTTTTTGTTTTTATACCTTTCATGAACATGAAGTGGTATATTAACTGTGGTCCGATGTTTGTAACGTTGAGAAATATATTAGATAGACTCACCATTAAGTATACCGAATTGATCAGGGTGACGAACTGAGTTGATATAGCCATGTCCGTCTGTCCGTCCGTCCGTTCGTCTGTCTGTTTGAACGCAAACTATTCCCTCAAATTTTGAGATATCTCAATGAAATTTGGCACAAGGATGTATTTTTGTATTATATTAAACATTTTTCGGATCCGGTAGGATCGGACCACTATAACATATATCTTCCATACAACCGATCGTTTAGATAACACGATTTTGGTCATTCCTGCTGCAATTTAGAAAGCATAAACCGGAAACTCGGTGATATGTATTATAATATATCATAGAAGATTTCATGAAAAAATCATTTCGATCGGAGCTATATATAATATATATCCCATATAACCGATCGTTCAGATGAGGGGGTTTTTTGCCATTTTTTATTTTATATTTATCTTAAAAATCGTTTAGGTATGTACATCTGTTCACTATATATTTCTTATCTTATACATCCAATTATTTGGAGATTACCAACGGGATAAGATTACTGTTCAGCCCCATTCATGGAAGGTATGAAGCCTTCGGCACAGCCGAAGGCAGTTCCGTCCTTACTTATTTTTTTCTGTTTTTTTGTCATTGATTTACTTTCGCTTGTTGTTACTATGCGCCTGTAAAACTCTTACTTATACACTTGATTAGAAACATACTATTATCAACAAAAAAATCTAAAACACCATATAAAATTTGTCGTTTTAGTTATATGTAATTTTACTAAATTTATGTATATTAAAAAAGAAATAAAATAAATATGTAAATAATGAGCTTTGTAAAATCGCGATTTTGCTCAATTTCTTGGGGCTGGCGGCAACTCAAAACGCCATCCTACGAAAATAATATTGGGTGGTTTTGGTTTATAAAGACAACTTTTCATTGCTAGGCAATTACAAAAAAAAAAAAAACAAACAAAAAAATCCATAGGGTATTACTCCACCATAATAAATATATTGTGGGAAATTTTCTAATTAAATGATTGCTTACTTTTTAGTTTGTTTCACTGTACCCCCAATTTGTTTACTTAAAGCATACTGGGTATTTACTAAGGAAAATATCCATGTTGAATTGATAAATTTTTGCTTATATTCTAGCGGTTTCAATATGGAAAAGGCCTGCGATATACTGTGCCGATCCGGAAATAAACAGATTTAACAAGCTGCTAAATCGCTGTAATGTTTTTCAGGCGAAAGTATTAGCCGTAGCTAAAGCAGTAGAAAAACCGGAAAAATACAGCTAAAACTGCGGCCGCGTCAACTTTTATATTGACATCCAAGCAGCAATAAAGGCTACGCGAAATTAGTGCATAGCATCTTATAGTCTTTCAGAGTATAAGCGATCGCCGGAATGTATCCGAATAGGGAAAACCATACACCTTTATTGGGTTCTAGAGCTGATGGAAATATATGGGAATAAAAACTGGTTGATCTAGCTAAAAAGGGCGCAAACATCTGTCGAACGATCGTGCTTAAGTGATACAACTATCTATCTGAATCTAGATTTGCCAAAAGAGCGAAGTTATTTTATAACATGGGTCCTAGTTTTTGATAGGGTTCTCTAGTTTAGTCGTCAAACCAACTTTGGGTTCAGGTCTATTCAATCTACCAATATGGGAGTTTTACTTTGCATTGCAAAGAAATTGTTGATGGTTAAAAATCTTTGTTCACAATATCAGGTAGTCCAGAATGTAAACGTTAACGAAGTGTGAGTGTGTAGGCGTAGGCAGCAAGGCAGAATGTAAGCGAAAGTGCATCACTACACTGTAGCGTAATGTGAGAACAATGCACGTAGTGCAGTTGATATGAGCGAAATTTGACAACTAATCAAATTATGGAAATTAACGTGGATAGAAAGCTTGTCGATGATATATATGTATGTATATATATATATTATAAATGGGAAAGTTTGGATGTTAAGATGTTTGGATGTTTGGATGTTTAGATGTTTGGATGTTTGGATGTTTGGATGTTTGGATGTTTGGATGTTTGGATGTTTGGATGTTTGTCCAGACGTTTGTCTTTGTGACTCAATAACGCAAGAACGGCTGGACCGATTTGGATGAAATTTTGCACACATATAGCCAATAGTCTAGAAGGATCTACTAGCTATATATTTTTCAAAAGGGGCGTGGTCCCCGCCCCCTAGGAACAGTTATAATTTAATTATTATATTTTTTCGTCTTTGCGACTGAATCACGCCAGAATGGCTACACGGATTTTGATGAAATTTGGGACACAGACAGTAGTCTACTAGCGAAATTTCTTTCGAACATGGAAAGAGGGGTGGGGGTCCCACGACCCCTTCGAGAAATTATTTTTCATAATTTTTACACATTATAACTTTACGTATACTGGCCTTATCACAGACTCAAGGGGTCAAATAAGTCGAGGGCTTACAAAGTAAGCAGTGACACCCTCCGCCCGCCCCCCTTTATCCCCCCTCTGGTGTAAAATCCATAAATTGTTATAACTCAATCTAAATTTTCTCCTAAATCAATAGTTTTTGGTATCTGGTACATACAGAACGAGATCTAGACAATTTTGGAGGAACGATCAGTGGTCCTCTCCTCTACTCCCGCCATCCGCCCTCCATCAATTGTTTTTATTAGCACGCTTTTATTAGCTTTACCTGTATGTTTCTATCTAACTTTTTATTCGCTCCAATGCGCCTGCTGCCTTATTAACATGGTTTTATAATTAGCTTCACTTTATTTGTAATCCCGTAAGGGTCATATCGAGACCTTTCCGGGATCATTTCTGGATGGTTTTCGGGATCGGTCCGGGATTACGCCGGGGTAATTTCGGGACTTTTTCGGGACTATTTCGGGATCATTTTGGGACCCTTCCGGGATCATTTCTGTATAGTTTACGGGATCCGTCCGGGATCCCGTCGGGGTTATTTTGGAACATTTTCGGGACTATTCCGGAATCATTTCGGGACTATTTCGCGATCATTTGGGGACCCTTCCGGCATCATTTCTGGATGGTTTTCGGGATCCGTACGGAATCTCGTCGGGGTCATATTGGGACTTTTTCGGGATCATTTGAGGGCTCTTCCGGCATCATTTCTGGATGGTTTTCGGGATCCGTCCGGGATATCGTCGGGGTCATTTGGGGACTTTTTCGGGATCATTTGGGGGCTCTTCCGGCATCATTTCTGGATGGTTTTCGGGATCCGTCCGGGATCCCGTCGGGGTCATTTCAGGACTTTTTCGCGACTAATACGGGATCATTTGGGAACCCTTTCGGCATCATTTCTGGATGGTTTTCGGGATCCGTCCGGGATCCCGTCGGGGTCATTTCGGGACTTTTTCGCGACTAATACGGGATCATTTGGGAACCTTTTCGGCATCATTTCTGGATGGTTTTCGGGATCCGTCCGGGATCCCATTAGGGTAATTTCGGGACTATTAGGGGATCATTTGGGAACCTTTCCGGCATCATTTCTGGATAATTTTCGGGATCCGTCCGGGATGCCGACGAGGTCATTTCGGGATTATTTCGGGATCATTTGGGATACCTACCGGCATCATTTCTGGATGGTTTTTGGGATTCGTCCGGGATCCCGTCGGGGTCATTTCGGGACTTTTTCTCGACTAATACGGGATCATTTGGGAACCTTTTCGGCATCATTTCTGGATGGTTTTCGGGATCCGTCCGGGATCCCGTCGGGGTCATTTCGGGACTTTTTCGCGACTAATACGGGATCATTTGGGAACCTTTTCGGCATCATTTCTGGATGGTTTTCGGGATCCGTCCGGGATCCCATTAGGGTAATTTCGGGACTATTTCGGGATCATTTGGGATAACTACCGGCATCATTTCTGGATGGTTTTTGTATTGTTTTCGGAATCCTTTCGGGATCCCGTCAGGGTCATTTTGGGGCTAATACGAGATCATTTGGGGTTCCTCTAGGGGTCGTTTCGTGACTTTTTCTGTTTTATTTCGGGATCATTTGGGGACCCTTCCGGCATAATTTCTTGATGGTTTGCCGGATCCATCAGGGTCATTTCGGGACCATTTTGGGATCATTTGGGGACCCTTCCGAGATCATTTCTGGATATGTCCGGGATGCCGTAGGAGCCATTTCGGGATTTTTTGTTACTTTTCCGGGATAGTTTTTGGACCCTTCCGGGATCATTTCTGGATATGTGCGGGATCCCATCTGGGTCATTTCCGGACTATTTCGGGATCTTTTTGGGATCCTTCCGGAATCATTTCTGTATGGTTTTCGCGATCCGTCGTTGATTCCCTCGGAGCCATTTCGGAACCTTTTCTGGAGTATGTCGGGGTCATTTGGGGACTTTTTCGGGATCATTTGGGGCTCTTCCGGCATCATTTCTGGATGGTTTTCGGGATCCGTGCGGGATCTCGTCGGGGTCATTTGGGGACTTTTTCGGGATCATTTGGGGGCTCTTCCGGCATCATTTCTGGATGGTTTTCGGGATCCGTCCGGGATATCGTCGGGGTCATTTGGGGACTTTTTCGGGATCATTTGGGGGCTCTTCCGGCATCATTTCTGGATGGTTTTCGGGATCCGTCCGGGATCCCATCAGGGTAATTTCGGGACTATTAGGAGATCATTTGTGGACCTTTCCGGCATCATTACTGGATAATTTTCGGTATCCGTCCGGGATGCCGACGAGGTCATTTCGGGATTATTTCGGGATCATTTGGGATACCTACCGGCATCATTTCTGGATGGTTTTTGGGATTCGTCCGGGATCCCGTCGGGGTCATTTCGGGACTTTTTCTCGACTAATACGGGACGGGATCATTTGCGGACCCTTTCGGCATCATTTCTGGATAGTTTTTGGAATTCTTTCGGGATCCCGTCAGGGTAATTTCTGGACTTTTCCGAGACTATTTCGGGATCATTTTGGGCCCTCCAAAGATCATTTCTGGATGGATTTCGGGATCTGTCCGGGATTCCGTCAGGGTCATTTTGGGACTATTAGGTGATCATTTGAGGACCGTTCCGGCATCACTTCTGGATGGTTTTCGGTATACGTTCAGATTCCCGTCGGAATAATTGCGGGACCTTTTCGGGATCATTGGGGTCCCTTCCAAAATCATTTCTGGATGGTTTTTGGGATTCGTCCGGCATCCCGTCGGGGTCATTTCGGGACTTTTTCTCGACTAATACGGGATCATTTGCGGGCCCTTTCGGTATCATTTCTGGATAGTTGTCGGGATCCGTTCGGGATCCCGTCAGGGTCTTTTCGGAACTATTGGGAGATCATTTGAGGACCTTTCCGGCATCATTTCTGGTTAGTTTTCGGGATCCTTTCCGGGTCCCATCAAGGTCATTTCGGGACTTTTTCGGCATCATTTAAGATTGGTTTTCAGGATTCGTCCGGTATCCGTCAGGGTAATTTCTGGACTTTTCCCAGACTATTTCGGGATAATTTTGGGACCCTCCCAAGATCATTTCTGGATGGATTTCGGGATCTGTCCGGGATGCCGTCAGGTTCATTTTGGGACTATTAGGTGATCATTTGAGGACCTTTTCGGCATCACTTCTGGATGGTTTTAGGTATCCGCTCAGGATCCCGTCGGAATTATTGCGGTACTTTTTCGGCATCATTTGGTGTCCCTTCCGGCATCATTTCCGGCTGGTTTTTGGGATTCGTCCGGCATCCCGTCGGGTTCATTTCGGGACTTTTTCTCGACTAATACGGGATCATTTGCGGGCCCTTTCGGCATCATTTCTAGATAGTTGTCGGGATCCGTTCGGGATCCCGTCAGGGTCTTTTCGGAACTATTAGGTGATCATTTGAGGACATTTCCGGCATCATTTCTGGATAGTTTTCGGGATCCTTTCGGGGTCCAGTCAGGGTCATTTCGGGACTTTTTCGGGATCATTTAGAGATGGCTTTCAGGATTCGTCCGGGAACCCGTCAGGGTAATTTCTGAACTTTTCCGAGACTATTTCGGGATAATTTTGGGACCTTCCCAAAATCATTTCTGGATGGATTTTGGGATCAGTCCGGGATGCCGTCAGGGTCATTTTGGTATTAGGTGATCATTTGAGGACCTTTCCGGCATCACTTCTGGATGGTTATCGGTATCCGATCAGGATCCCCTCGGAATCATTGCGGGACTTTTTCGGGATCATTTGGGGTCCCTCCCAAGATCATTTCTGGATGGATTTCGGGATCTGTCCGGGATCCCGTCAGGGTCATTTGGGGGTGCGTTCGAGATCCCGTCAGGGTCATTTCGGGACTTCTTCGGGAATATATCGGGATCATTTCTGGATGGTTTATGGGATCCGTCCATTACCCCTTAAGGGTCATTTCGGGACTATTAGGTGATCATTTGAGGACCTTTCCGGCATCACTTCTGGATGATTTTCGGTATCCGTTCGGGATCCCGTCGGAATCAATGCGGGACTTTTACGGAATCATTTGGGATTCCTTCCGGCATCATTTCTGGATGGTTTTCGGGATTTGTCCGGGATCCCGTCGGGGTTATTTCGGGACCTTTTCGGGGCTAATACGGGATCATTTGGGGATCCTCTAGGGGTCGTTTCGTGACTTTTTCTGTATTATTTCGGGATCATTTTGGGACCCTTTCGGCATAATTTCTTGATGGTTTGCCGGATCCATCAGGGTCATTTCGGGACCATTTTGGGATCATTTGGGGACCCTTCCGAGATCATTTCTGGATCCGTCCGGGATGCCGTAGGAGCCATTTCGGGATTTTTTTGTTACTTTTCCGGGATAGTTTTTGCACCCTTCCGGGATCATTTGTGGATCTGTGCGGGATCCCATCTGGGTCAATTCCGGACTATTTCGGGATCATTTTGGAATCCTTCCGGAATCATTTCTGTATGGTTTTCGCGATCCATCGTGGATCCCCCCGGAGCCATTTCGGAACTTTTTCTGGAGTTAGTCGGAATAATTTAAGGACCCTTCCTGGATATTTTCTGGATGGTTTCTGAGATCCGTCCGGGAGCCCGTCAGGGTAATTTCGGAACTTTTTCGGGACTATTTCGGGATCAATTTGGTACCCTTCAGGCATCATTTCTGTGTGGTTATCTGGATAAGTCTAGAATCGTGTCGTTGTCATTTCGGGTTTTTTTGGGACTACTTCGGGAACTTTTGGAAACACTTCCAGGGCGCTTCTGGATGGTTTTCGGGATCCGTCCGCGATAGCGTCGGGGTCATTTCGTGGCTTTTTCTGGATAATTTCGTTATCATTTTGGGATCCTATCAGGTTATCAGCTCATAAAGTTCTTTTTTTTACTCAATTACAAAAATAAAATGCATTAGACAGAAACAAATTTTAAACAGATAACTTTATAAGCAGGCTAACGTGAATAGCCCACATATTTCATTTTCTCCTTGCGGACGGGGCCGCGGGTAAAGGCTAGTGTATATATAAAGGAGAAAATGAAATGACAAAGGTAAGGAATTAATTAATTTATTTATTTATTTAAGTGTATGAATTTTAATCCTTACAGACTATAACACAAAGAAAATGTGAAAACTACTTATGCCTAAAAGTTATCGGTGTACCTAGAAAGCAGACTTCAAAATGTTCATAAATTCAGCCCTTTGTATACAAAAAAATAGAGCAGCGGAATTACTTATTGAGTTAAGCTCACGAATAGCACCCGTAATGGGAGCATTACCAGCATAATTTGTTCTAAAATAATCGCAATAAAATTGAAAGGAATTTCTGAGAGATCTCTGGGGAACATTAAATCGAATTTTTTCCAGCAAATATGGGCAATCAATGTAGCCATTAATAATATTATAAGTGAATGACAAGCACAGAATAGATCTACGATTTCTAAAGACTTGAGGCTTAAAAGTAAAATTCGTGCAAAGTAGGAAGGATCGACTCCGAAAAGTATAACGGTCGAAGGGCATATCTAAGGAACATTTTTTGAATTCTCTCAATTCTACATATGGCCGTTTGGTTGCTTGGTCTTCAAACGAAGACAGCATATTGAAAGTGAGATATAACGTATGACGTGTGACACAGCTTAAAGGTATAGGGGTCTGAGAATTTTGAGGCATTCTGATGTACAAATCCGAGCACAGAATACGCTTTCGATGTTACGTAGTTAATGTGATTAATGAAAGAAAACCTTTTGTTGAAGACGCCACCCAGATCTTTGATCTCATCAACACAATGAAGTTCATAGTTAGATATACTGTATTTTGTAGGCAAAACGTTATTTGATTTTTAATAAATAATTCGGAAGCATTTATGCGTATTTAAAGAGAGACGGGAATTCTGACACCATTGGTGAAGCTTATTTACATCATCCTGCAACTTTATGGCATCTTCTGGCGATTTAATAGCTGAGAATATTTTTAAGTCGTCTGCATAAAGTAAACACTTTGCAAACGAAAAACAACTGCTGATGTCATTAATAAATAATATAAATAAAAGTGGACCTAGTATACTTCCCTGGGGAACGCCAGAAGTCGCAACAAAAGGACTAGACATTTTCCCATCAGTGGTAACAACGCAGTGTCTATTACTTAAATAAGAATATATCCACAAAAGAAACGTCGATTGAAAACCGAGACAACTTAATTTTTTCATCAGAACTATGAGAGGAACTCTATCAAAAGCTTTGGAGAAGTCAATGTAAATGAAATCATATCAGTCGGTAGTTTTCTTTATTTATTGTAAATTTGTTTTTTGGTTTCGGGTTTACAGTCCAATAAATCAGAAAAACGACTTTTTTATTTTCTCGCCAACGTTTCGACCTTTTATTTTGGTCTTCTTCAGGGCCTAATGACAAAAAATATAAAACTTAGTATATAAGGCCTTGCATTGCAAAAGAGGGTTAATAATTATTAATTACATATACACACAAGAGTACATATATAACACAATTATTGAAATCACAGAATCTTACTTAAAATTACTGCGTTCTTCCTTATCCAGTTGTTTTGTATAGATATTTTGTTTTCTGCATTGTGCAGAAATGTTCATATATAACTTGTAAATGTATTACAAACAAATTCAAAGAATTCACTGCCAACGTCCGTTTTGCGTACAAAAATAAATAAAATGTTGGGAGAATGTACAACAAGATTAAAGACAAAATACCAACAAAGAAAGAAAAGAACGTTGTATACAAAATAGACTGCATCGACTGCCAGCGAAGAAAAAGTTACATAGGCACTACATCTCAACATTTATACAAACGCCTAAATCAACATAGAAAAACTGTTGAGAAGAAAGAAACAGAAAAAAGTGCTCTCGCCCTCCACGCTATTACTTTTGGACATAGATTTGATTTCGACGGAACTAAAGTATTGGCTAGAGAGAAAAGTTGGGGAAAAAGAATCCTATTAGAAGAAAAATTTATTAAAGCTGATAAAAACTGCGTTAATAAACGAAGCGTAGAAGCTAAAAACATCAACGACATCTACACGTGTATTTTCTAACGATGTCAGCAATCATCAGCTGCTCTACATAGTCCATCAAGCACGAACCGGCTGACAAAATATCAACAAACGTCAAATACGTACATATATAGTTTGTTGTTTGAATTTACATTGTGTTCATTTTATTACTTATTTCTTTTGAATTTTATTCAAATTTATAAAATACTAATCCCAAAGCATTATAATCTAAAATTTTATACAAAAAAACAAAATATCTATACAAAACAACTGGACAAGGAAGAACGGAGTAATTTTGAGTAAGAATCTGTGATTTCAATAATTGTGTTATATACGTACTTTCGTGTGTATATGTAATTAATAATTATTAACCCTCTTTTGCAAGGCCTTATATACTAAGTTTTATATTTTTTGTCGTTACGCCCTGAAGAAGACCAAAATAAAAGGTCGAAACGTTGGCGAGAAAATAAAAAAGGCGTTTTTCTGATTTATTGGACTGTAAACCCGAAACCAAAAAACAAATTTACAGTAAATGAAATCAACCTGTAGTCCAGCATAGAAAGACTCTACACAGTATTCGCTAAAAACAGCAAGATTTGAAACCGTAGACCTATCGGCAACAAACCCGTACTGGTGGGGGATATAAGGGATTTAACAGCAAAATACAACTTGGTGTTCACAGCATGCTCAAAAATTTTTGAGATCGTGGACAGCTTGGATATTGGTCTATCATTACGATCATCGTTCTTATTTCCACTTTTGAAAACGGGCGTAATCGAGGTGAGCTTCCAATCATCGATGAACGTCCCAGATGATAATGATTTATTGAAAATCAAACTCAAAGGATAGACCAAGGCTGGACAGGTTTTTTAACAAGGCAAAAGAAAACCCATCTACGTCAGTTTGGAAGGAGGATTTAAGTACATTAATAGCTTTACTTAAATCCTCACAGGAGAGACTAAGCGCACCGAAGTTCAGAATATTAACAGCATTCATTGAATGTAGGGAACATGAAATAGAAGAGGTAGAATAAAAAGAACAGTATGTACATTAGGGTGGGTCGATTTGTATGAAAGAAAGTTTACCGATATCGCGCCATTGATTTTTCAATAGGATTTGGGCTCAGGAAAAAAAAGTTCCACTACGTATACACAAAAAAAATAATTTTCGAGCCTGCGAAATTTCATTATTTTGATTTTTTTCGACCTTGATTTTTAAGGTTTTTTTCATGAATTACTAAAAAAACTTTTCATATGTATATATATATATATATATTTTTGTTTTTCATAAAACTGTTATCGTCAACGTTTTTAGCGGACATTTTTTGGTTGGACAGGGTATAAATAAAAATTTTACAATCAAATACAATTTTTTTATTAGGTCATGAAAAAACCTTAAAACCCAAAATCGGAAAAAGTCAAAAAAGTGAAATTTCGCAGGCTCGAAAATTATTTTTTTGGGTATTTGTATTGGAACTTTTTTCCTGAGCCCAAATCCTCTCGAAAAACCGATGGCGCGATATCGGTTAATAAATCGACCCAGTTTATTGTAGATAAATATATTAGCCATGCCGATGATTTGGGTAATAATAAAAATGCAAGGCAAAGGAAGGAAAAAATCTAAGCAAAGAAAAAAAGAAAAACAAAGCCGAAACCGAAACAGGACAGCGAGTTATCAATTTATTTTCGACAGCTTGTTATCGTTTTCTTATAGGTGCATTAGCAACGAGGTAAAGACCAGCTATCGATTTGATATCAAAGTGTTATTAATTTGTTATCAAAAACAAAGGTAATCAATGAGTTGGTGATTTTTTCAACGGTTTTATTATCGGAAATCTATCAATTTATTATAGATTCCTCATCGAAAATTTATTGACATGTTACCAAAATGTTATTCATTTGTTATCGAAAAATTATTGATTTTTTATCGAAAAATTATCAATTTGTTTTCGAGAACTTATGGGTGGCTTATAGAAAAATTATTTATTTGCTATAGGAAAGCTGTAGATCGGTTATCGATTTATTATCGAAAAAGTATATATGTACTTGTTATCAAAAAGAAATCGACTGTTTACAGTACTGCTACCACATTTCAAAATTTTTGAGTCATGCTCTACGGTTTGTTGAAGATTATGGTCACCATCTGTATTTTTCTTTTGTGGAAAATCATTTTTATCTTTGCAGATCAGGTACTACAAATTTCATCATTACTTTGTTGAAAAAAGGCAGAAGAGGCAGAAGTTTACTCGTCTGGAAGCACTGCCAAACTGCAAATATTGCTTTTTAGTACTTTAAAACTGAAATTGCATGAAATTGGCGGCTTAGCTATATTTAAAATTTAATTTTTAGTCTCACTTTCTTTTAAGATTTGAATATTTCTTCAAATAAAACTCATCTTCCATTTAAACTTTTGGATATTTAAACAACTTAGACTGTTTAAAAAGTTAGATAAAAGAAAAGTCTCCTTCCTAAATTGTCTACCAGTGTACGAAGATATTTGCAATAAAAATTATTGATTTGTTGTTTATGTCGCCATTTCGTTTATGTCATCACTCACATCCAGCAATTGTAAAAATACGCTCTGCAGCTATATTCCCCTTACCATCAAACATTATATTTACTACCAGTCTCCACTAAAATATGCGCATTTTCTTTGACTCAAGATAAGAATTCTTTTCAACATATTTATTTGCAATAAAAATTCCATAAACGCAATGACCTCACGGTGTATTTCTTCATTCCTACATGTCTCGGTCGCTAAAATTGCTTGTCTATTTATCAAGACACACAGGAGTTAGATCTCTTCGCTTCACTTTCCCGCTTTGAATATTTTTATTGTTTGTATGTATTGTTGCTTTAACTTTATATGCGCATTAGCTATATCTTTACTGCATAAATAAGCTTCCGAGGACACCAACATCTGTGCTGCGTATATGAATGTGTCATCAATACAATTGCAACAACAAAACACTAGTAAATGGATAGTTGAGTTATTCAAAAATACCACATTATGTTGTTGTCGTTAAGAATTTCATCGAGAAAATATTTCAAATTAAAAAAATTTAGGGCTAAATTTTATTTACTTAATCGGGAAATTTAAATCAAATTACAAAATATCAAAGATAATCAGACATATTCATGCAGACATAAGTACAATAGAAAAAAATTTTCTCGAACCATGATACAAATATAGATTTTATGATTTTTAAAAAAATTTTAAAATCACTTTCCAAAACTTTGAGGAAATGCTATGCCTAAGGAAACTAACAAAAAATGTTATATGTTTGGACAGATAAAAAACTGTATAAAAAACTGTATAATAAATTAAAATCGAAAAATATTTTGAATGTGGATTTGGAGGATTTAATCTACTAGACAGCTATTTACTTGTCGTTGTATAATCGAGTACCATTAAGCTATGGAACAGCAGGCAACTTACTTACCTTCACAAGCAGAGATGTTGCAGACATTTGCAGCTAACCGATTAACTTTGTAAAAAGAAGCTAAATTTTTTCTTCACTTGACCCTAAATGTAGAATCACTAGTTCAATATTTTCTTATGCAAGGAACTTTGCTCGACATCAACAGAACTTGACGGCGCAGTCTCTTTCCAGCCCGTCCATTATTGTTTTGTATTATTGTTGTAACAAGCTTTATCCCTCTGGATAAATAAGAGTTTACGCTGTTACAGTATCCAGATCAAATAAGGTACGCTGTGTGCGTTCATATTCAGCGATGACAGAAAAAGTGGCTTAATATCAGCATCAAGCAGCTCTCCGCAGGGATACCCCGTTTGGGCACAATTGTGCGCATTGTATGCCACTTCCGCCGTTCTATGTAGATGGTGCTCGGACGTCGTAAGGAGACATTCCATGGAAGTTCTGACTGTGAAGTTTGGTCAGACTTTCAACTGACTTCAGATATGGTAGTGTAGATCGAGAGACCATATTAGCCAGGTATACCACAAGATTGGCTGGCCAATTGCTTTTCCTTTTTTCTCCTCAAGTGATGCCACAGGCGACTTGGGGATTTTGTTCTGAGTAAGTGGACTTAAAACTTTCCCGTGTTAATCATATCTATCTTAAGAGGCGACTAAAATTCACAAAGTAAGATGGCTAGACAAGGTCGTTTCCGAGATGGTCGGGCTATTACCTTTTGATGCTATAAAAAGGAATAAATATAAAATCTATACGGCAACCCTAAGTTACAACTCCACTTAAATTATTTTTCACTTATATATACTTATTTCATTTAAATTTGAAAAAATGCAAACAAGCGGAAATCTTGCTTATACATCAGTTCCAACCTTTCCCTATTTAAATATAACATCAGAAAGTGCTTGAATGTACTCTGATTATGGAGCGCTGCAGTTGGTCCGGTCGGTAATTTTCCTTACTTCTTACAAGACTTCAAATATAACCCGTTGTCGGTTATTTAATGAAGACCGCACAAACAAAGCAAGGGTTTAGATGGGAAGTTTTACTCTTAAAGTCCATTCTAGCCTATTGAGAGGAATAACCCACATCCTGCTATAGTTTGGAGTATTTTTTATATAGACCTAGATATAGACCTAAATCATAAAATCACTATTTGTGAATACTACAGTTAGTTAACACAAAAACAAAAATAAAAACCACTGCAAAAAGGTTTTGCTAAAATTTCAGAATTTTTAGTTAAATAACTCAAGTACTGCTAGCGCTTCAATACATACCAACAACGTCATCGTCTCTTGGACTATGCTTTTGTATTACCAAGCAACAAATTCCAAATTATTTGTCTGCATCTCATTTTATAGTTTTTCACATTCATTTCAGTTTTATCTGGCTTGCTGCCAACTAAATTAATTGAAATTCAATCAAACAAAACATCAAACAATGCAAAGCGTTATCTTCTAGACTCTAGAGAAAATAAATCAGAAGATGAATAAAAAAATAAAAAAAGTATTGAATAAATAAAAATAAGCAATGAAAATTTCAGCCAAGCAGCAATTTGTTGAATCAACCGAATTTATTTATTTTCAAGTAACAGTTTGTGGTGTTACGATTTCACACGTTTGCTAAGTTGTTAGAGACAATTAAAGAAATCGAAGTTCGGTTGGGACTGAACACTATATACCATGCTGGGAAATATACTACATAAATTAAGGAGAAATTCAAAAATAACTAAGTTTTAAGTTTTTTTCCAAAGTTATTGCATTAATGAACACTACGGACTCATTCAGTCTATGTGAGGTCTATATGGGTTGGCCAGTTCAAACTGCTGCATTAATGGGCATTGAGAGGCATGTGGACGGAGTTATCCAGTTAAAACATTTCTTGAATTTGATCAATTTGACATATCGACGCGCGCTAACCAGAAGCGTGAATATGCAATTTTTCCGATTTTGTGTTATAATTCTCGTTATATTACCCTTTAGATTCTCTAGGTTCTACTTAATCTAGAGCTTCCTATGCACATGGAAACTCCAATAATTTGCAGTCCCATTTTCATGAATGTACAATTCAATCGCACAAAGTTGAGCCAGAAAAATGAATGTAGCACATACATATTTCTGGCTGGCAACAAGGTAATGATTTTCCTGTTTGTAAGGCACATTCATTGATATGGCTAAACAATTTTTGAAAAAAAGTAAGAACAGCACACATTCGTATGTTCGAATGTTCCGGTGTACGTGCCTGAATGTTGGGCACCAACTCGTAACCCACCAAAACTTTTCGAGGTTCACACACACTTGTATGACGATTTTTTTATTTATAAATTATTTTACTCAGGGAGCTAAAAAACTACCGATGTGATATATATGTTAGTTGAGATACACAAAAGATGAGTTGTATAAGGTATTCTTCATAAAAAATTATACCGATGAAGGATTTTTAATAGCTGAATATCCGAAACAAAGATAGTTGTTAATTGAAGACAAACCTTTTTATTCGAAGCCGTTGCCTCTTCTCGAATTAAAAATAAATTACTTGGAAAAATTTTGTTAAAAACTGGTTATATAAAAAGAATATCATTCTTTTTATAAAAATCTTGAGGGCAACGCTTTACCCAAACCCAATATTTCAGAAGATTCTGATTCTGATGAGAATAAGAACTAGTTCTAAGTTTGCAATAATATCTTAAATAAAAACATATTAGTGTATAAGAAATTGAATTGAATGTGTAACTTTTTTCATTTACATACATATTTCGATAAGTCAAAGCTGCGGATGTTTTCCCAAGTACTGTGATGCTCCAAATCCCAGTCCGCCAACAGAATTGGCCTAGCAGGTATTGGCTTGGCCCTAACATTATTTTAAAATGAATCTGCAGTGATTTTTTTACGTGTTTTGAGGTTAAGGCCATACCATGACCACTTGGCCCAATTCTTATAGCATATTTGTATTCAGCGCATCAAAATGTATACAAAACATGAGTCGCATTACATGATCCGACTACTTTTAATTTTTTTGTATAGATGAGTTAACAAAAAATTAGATCAGTTTTTAAAATTTTTTAAATGGTATCAAAAAGTTTCATAAATTTTGTTTTATTTTTAAGAAAACGGTATTCATGTATAAATTGCCGTGCATCGTGAAATGCCAAAATTAAGTATTGAACATTTGAATATTTGTTTTCTTTGGATATTTCATTTTTGTTCTGTAAAGTATTTGAAAAATAAAATGTCTCGACCTTTTGGGCGGGAAATGTCCCCTTATTCCCAACCCCCCCCCCCCCTCCGAAGATCTGCGCCTGGGTTTAGAATATACCCGCGGTATATATATCGATCATATAAGGGATTATAATGCCATAGCTATCGAATCCAGAGTAGTGCATTACGCGAAAAGTAGCAATATGGACGTTGTGTATCACTTGTGCGACCATATCGCGGTCGTTATTAAGAACTATACCGCGGGGGACAGGAAAAGCCTCCTGTGATCTGTTTATACTGTCTTGGGGATCGAATCCTTAGTAGGAAATTTGCGGGGCTGTAGCTACCCCTTAAAAGCGAGGGCAGTTCATTTTTGGGGAAATTGGCAGTTAAGTAGGCGTCTGCATTCCATAGCACAATTATGCTCTCTTTGCGTATGCCAATAGTCACTCTCTTCATATTTATGTAGACCCATGCAATAAATCAAAATGAATTGAGCTATGCAGTATCTTCGTTGCTGAACTTAACAATTAGGCGGAGTAATACGGTCTTTGCAGCTTTCGAAGTTGACGAAGTTGGGATCTTCATTAAAAAATTTGAAATAAAGTTCGTTCCTGGAGGTGCTGTCCCCAAAATCTGTACGACCGCTATTCCCATATTAAGCGAAATATTAAAGTAACGCCTGTCAAGTCCCCTAATTGAGTGGAGATACCTGTTGAATGAAAAGTTGACAAAGGAGATGCCTATTGTTTGTGCTCTTCTTTTTGAAATGTTTGCAGCTATTTTTTAACCAATCATTTTCTACCACTCGGCAACCATAACGGGAGGAACAGCTGATTAATAGCTAGAAGAATAACTAACCAAAGATGTATGTGTTTGGAAATTCTACTACACATTTTTATGTACTATATGGCATTTTTCCAGACTTTGGTCTGCTGAGCTGCAACATAGAAACCCCTTACCATACTTGTTAAAACGTCCACTATCGGGCACGAAAACGACTGGTAAACGATCCTATGTTTTTAAGTGAATACGCGCATGAATTATTTACTTAAATCGTACACGAAATTACGAGCCACCTTAAGTAATCATCATTATTTGCAAAAAGAAATGAAATATGCATTATTTCAGCGACTTCCGAACTGGCATTGAGTACAACAGACTTAAGTGCTGAACCCTCAGCGTTCTACTGGTTACTGATTCGTTGAAAAAAATCGAAACTTTGGTTTTAGTTGGCTCTTGCATCTTCTACATCTCACCTCTGGGAATTCGTTAGGAATCTACCTAACCTTCAAATATGAATTATTTTTTCATCCTTATAAATATTTAAATCAAAATTTACTTACTAACATCCGTTGCCGTAACACAATCCGCTACTTAGTTATTATATTAAATTTAATAGGCTTTGATTTGAATGAATTTTAATTAATTACTACAAATTCGCTGAACACTTTACTGCGGCAAATTTTATTCAAGGCTCTCACGCTTTTTGTTTGTTGTTGTTTGTGTTGAGTAAGTATGTAAATATTTTGTGTAAATTTTGCTATTCTAACATTAAATTCATATCTCTTCATGTTGGCTGTGTATTTATGCAGACGCAGACTTATTATGTATGTCTGTACATATAACTGCGACTTTTTGAATTCTTTTGATTTGTCTGTTATTTTGCGGTTTTGTGAAAACAGGCGAGCTGTACCAGAGGCTTTCGCAAAGCGCTACAATTATCTTCATAGCAATATATAGTAATGCACACAAAACGGCATAGTCAGCCATTAACGAAAGGGGTTGGAGGCAATAAAACTTATCTTTCGAATAACTTTTCTCTGGAACTCTGCCAGAGTTGCCTCATTTGATGTTGCCATAGCCCATTCTTCATTCATTTTTAGACTGATATTATGCTTTGAATTAATGCTGTTTCTCAAATAAACGAAGTCTTTTATTATTTCGAAAATATGGCTGCCAACAGTAACGTGATTGCCTAGACCAAAATGCGCTGACTCTTTTCAGGAATGAGACCAATGATATCAGTGCCGTCAGTATACCCTTACACCATAATTGCCCGCCCTTATAGAATATTGTTTCAGAGTGGCAAAGCTCTGCAGATTGTATTACTTTCTGCAGCATCAAATCAAGGAAATCGCACGAATGGGGGTCTGAAACCTCGTTTAGTTTCGAACGGCTCGGAGAGGTCTTGTTTCATGACGCTTAACAATCCTCGTCGTCGTATTTTAATAGCTCCCCAATCAATCCTTCGCCGCCGTAGGCTTATTTTTTATACTCAGTTGAGCACAGCTCACAGAGTATATTAAGTTTGATTGGATAACGGTTGGTTGTACATATATAAAGGAATTGAGATAGATATAGACTTCCATATATCAAAATCGATATATCAGGATCGAAAAAAAATTTAATTGAGCCATGTCCGTCCGTCCGTCCGTCCGTTAACACGATAACTTGAGTAAATTTTGAGGTATCTTGATGAAATTTGGTATGTAGGTTCCTGAGCACTCATCTCAGATCTTTATTTAAAATGAACGATATCGGACTATAACCACGCCCACTTTTTCGATATCGAAAATTTCGAAAAACCGAAAAAGTGCGATAATTCATTACAAAAGACCGATAAAGCGACGAAACTTGGTAGATGAGTTGAACTTATGACACAAAATAGAAAATTAGTAAAATCTTGGACAATGGGCGTGGCACCGCCCACTTTTGAAAGAAGGTAATTTAAAATTTTTGCAAGCTGTAATTTGGCAGTCGTTGAAGATATCATGATGAAATTTGGCAGGAATGTTACTCTTATTACTATATGTACGCTTAATAAAAATTAGCAAAATCGGAGAAGGACCACGCCCACTTTTAAAAAAAATTTTTTTTTTAAGTAAAATTTTAACAAAAAATTTAATATCTTTACAGTATATAAGTAAATTATGTCAACATTCGACTCCAGTAATGATATGGTGCAACAAAATACAAAAATAAAAGAAAATTTAAAAATGGGCGTGGCTCCGCCCTTTTTCATTTAATTTGTCTAGGATACTTTTAACGCCATAAGTCGAACAAAAATTAACCAATCCTTTTGAAATTTGGTAGGGGCATAGATTTTATGGCGTTAACTGTTTTCTGTGAAAATGGGCGAAATCGGTTGATGTCACGCCCAGTTTTTATACACAGTCATCCGTCTGTCCTTCCTCTCGGCCGTTAATACGATATATCTTTACTAAACTCAGTTCACGTACTTATCTGAACTCACTTTATCTTGGCATGAAAAATTAACGAAATCCGACTATGACCACGCCCACTTTTTCGATATCGAAAATTACGAAAAATAAAAAAATGCCATAATTCTATACCAAATACGAAAAAAGGAATGAAATATGGTAAGGTAATTGGATTGCTTTATTGACGCGAAATATAACTTTAGAAAAAACTTTATAAAATGGTTGTGACACCTACCATATTAAGTAGAAGAAATGGAAAAAGTTCTGCAGGGCGAAATAAAAAACCCTTAAAATCTTGGCAGGTATTACATATATAAATAAATTAGCGGTATCCAACAGATGATGTTCTGGGTCACCCTGGTCCACATTTTGGTCGATATCTGGAAAACGCCTTCACATATACAACTACCACCACTCCCTTTTAAAACTCTCATTAATACCTTTAATTTGATACCCATATCGTACAAACTCATTTTAGAGTCACCCCTGGTCCAACTTTATGGCGATATTTCGAAAAGGCGAACACCTATAGAACGAAGGCCCACTCCCTTTTAAAAATACACATTAACACCTTTCATTTGATACCCATATCGTACAAACAAAGTATAGAGTCACCCCTGGTCCAGAAAGGTCCACTCCCTCTTAAAATACTCATTAACTCCTTTCGTTTGATACCCATATTGCACAAACGAATTCTAGAGTCACCCCTGGCCCACCTTTATGGCGATATCTCGAAACGGCGTCCACCTATGGAACTAAGGATTACTCCCTTTTAAAATACTCATTAACAGCTTTCATTTGATACCCATATCGTACAAACGCATTCTAGGGTCAACCCTGATCCACCTTTATGGCTATATCCCTAAATGGCGTCCACCTATAGAACTATGGCCCACTCCCTCATAAAATACTCTTTAATGCCTTTCATTTGATTCGCATGTCATACAAACACATTCCAGGGTTTCCCTCGGTTCATTTTCCTACATGGTTATTTTCCCTTATGTTGTCACCATAGCTCTCAACTGAGTATGTAATGTTCGGTTACACCCGAACTTAAAAAAAAAACGCATTCTCTTTAAATTTTTGATATGCTTGTTCATGAGGGAGACTGTGAAAAAGCGGGGATTAGATTGTGGAAAAAAATAAAGAATGGTAATGCTCCCAAGTTTTTAAAACGATACGATTTTTTTTAATAAACGATCATCGGTGCAAATACGTATTTTGATGGTTTTCTCAATACTGGCCAAAACGAAAATAAAAAGAACAAGTAAGGAAGGTTAAGTTCGGGTGTAACCGAACATTACATACTCAGTTGAGAGCTATGGTGACAACATAAGGGAAAATAACCATGTAGGAAAATGAACCGAGGGAAACCCTGGAATGTGTATGACATGCGAATCAAATGAAAGGCATTAAAGAGTATTTTATGAGGGAGTGGGCCATAGTTCTATAGGTGGACGCCATTTAGGGATATAGCCATAAAGGTGGATCAGGGTTGACCCTAGAATGCGTTTGTATGATATGGGTATCAAATGAAAGGTGTTAATGAGTATTTTAAAAGGGAGTAATCCTTAGTTCCAAAGGTGGACGCCGTTTCGAGATAACGCCATAAAGGTGGACCAGGGGTGACCCTAGGATTTGTTTGTACAATATGTGCATCAAACGAAAGGTGTTAATGAGTATTTTAAAAGGGAGTGGGCCTTAGTTCTATAGGTGGACGCCGTTTCGACAAATCGCCACAAAGGTGGACCAGGGGTGACTCTAGAATGTGTTTGTACGATATGGGTATCAAATTAAAGGTATTAATGAGGGTTTTAAAAGGGAGTGGTGGTTGTTGTATAGGTGGTCGCATTTTCGAAATATCGCCATAAAGGTGGACCAGGGGTGACTCTACAATGTGTTTGTACGATATGGGTATCAAATTAAAGGTATTAATGAGAGTTTTAAAAGGGAGTGGTGGTAGTTGTATATGTGAAGGCGTTTTCCAGATATCGACCAAAATGTGGACAAGGGTGACCCAGAACATCATCTGTTGGATACCGCTAATTTATTTATATATGTAATACCTGCCAAGATTTTAAGGGTATTTTATTTCGCCCTGCAGAACTTTTTCATTTTCTTCTACTTAATATGGTAGGTGTCACAACCATTTTATAAAGTTTTTTCTAAAGTTATATTTCGCGTCAATAAAACAATCCAATTACCTTACCATGTTTCATCCCTTTTTTCGTATTTGGTATAGAATTATGGCATTTTTTTCATTTTTCGTAATTTTCGATATCGGAAAAGTGGGCGTGGTCATAGTCGGATTTCGTTCATTTTTTATACCAAGATAAAGCGAGTTCAAGTAAGCACGTGAACTAAGTTCATTAAAGATATGTCGATTTTTGCTCAAGTTATCGTGTTAACGGCCATGCGGAAGGACAGACGGACGACTGTATAAAAACTGGGCGTGGCATCAACCGATTCCGCCCATTTTCACGGAAAACAGTTAACGTCATAAAATCTATGCCCCTACCAAATTTCAAAAGGATTGGTTAATTTTTGTTCGACTTATGGCGTTAAAAGTATCCTAGACAAATTAAATGAAAAAGGGCGGAGCCACGCCCATTTTGAAATTTTCTTTTATTTTTGTATTTTGTTACACCACATCATAACTGGAGTTGAATGTTGACATAATTTACTTATATACTGTAAAGATATTAAATTTTTTGTTAAAATTTTACTTTAAAAAAATTTTTTTTTTAAAAGTGGGCGTGGTCCTTCTCCGATTTTGCAAATTTTTATTAAGCGTACATACAGTAATAGGAGTAATGTTCCTGCCAAATTTCATCATGATATCTTCAACGACTGCCAAATTACAGCTTGGAAAATTTTAAATTACCTTCTTTTAAAAGTGGGCGGTGCCACGCCTATTGTCCAAAATTTTACTAATTTTCTATTCTGCGTCATAAATTCAACTCATCTACCAAGTTTCGTCGCTTTATCTGTCTTTGGCAATGAATTATCGCATTTTTTCTGGTTTTCGAAATTTTCGATATCGAAAAAGTGGGCGTGGTTATAGTCCGATATCGTTCATTTTAAATAGCGATCTGAGATGAGTGCTCAGGAACCTACGTACCAAATTTCATCAAGATAGCTCAAAATTTACTCAAGTTATCGTGTTAACGGACGGACGGACGGACGGACGGACGGACATGGCTCAATCAAATTTTTTTTCGCTCCTGATTATTTTGATATATGGAAGTCTATATCTATCTCGATTCCTTTATATATGTACAACCAACCGTTATCCAATCAAACTTAATATACTCTGTGAGCTCTGCTCAACTGAGTATAAAAATGTATGTATAACGCAAAGAGTGGGGAATACTTTTAAGCGCGTTCCACAAAACTGGTGTATGCATATTTAGTACCCGAAAAGTTAGCTTATGATGCCATTTGAACTTCTTACGCTGTTTAAATTAGTCTATTAATTTTATGTTTAGAATGGAAAGTCTAAATATATTAACCGAAAATGATTTGCAGAACATAAATAATTCAAAGGTGGATTAATACTAGCAAATTGGCTACACAACTTGATCTCACGAACGCCTTTGTCAGCATACATGCATCTATACACGAACAAGTATTTATGGAGGTACCATATATGAGAACATACATTCTACTTGCACCCAGCAAACTTTCGCTTGCATCTAACGACTAGTTCTATTAGCTTAATCAGGAATTTTATAAATAATTTGATTAGCGCCATTTGATTTTCATTTCCACCTGGTCATTATTTTTTGTTTTTTTTTTTCTTTGTTACTGTTCTTTTATAAATATGTCTATTCTTTTACCACATATCGGACTTTTCTTTAATATATATTGCATTTTTCCAAAAATTTAGGAAATGTACATAAAAATCTATCACAATTTTGCTCGACTTCTGCTAACCCAATACTTATGCCAAATCATAAAATATATTGCTGGGTTGTTATGGGAATAGGCAAACCGAGAGAAATATTTGCACTACACTTGGAGGTGTCAATGTGGGTAAGTGAAAGTGCAACAAAACATTCAAATAAACACACACACCCACACAAGTGCGCCAATGCAGACGCTGCAGACAATTTTGCCTTAACAAATATATATCTACGCACATTTGTTTGTATTTTAGCGGGTGTGGTTAGTTAAGTGCTTTCTAATAAATCATGACCATAGCAAATTGTCAGAAAGACAAAGCAGGTGTGAGAAGCAAATAAATATGCAAATATGTATGTATGTATATATGCATAAATGAAAACAAGAAAATAAAATAGTGAGCTTTTTTTACGGAATTATTCAAGCAGCTGCAATGGTTCAAACGTACCATACTGAGACTGTTAAGATACGAACACATTCGACTTTTCTGTCGTTTTGGCGCTGACGTCTCTTTGAAAGAACAATTTTCTTGCCACAAAGAATGCAAAAGGAAAACTCATGATGGGAAAAGTAAAATTTTTGTCATTAAAAAAATGTAAATAACAAATGTTTGAGATCAAGCAAAACACTTTTTTCTACATCGAATAGAATTAATTGAAATTAGTTTAAGTTTGGGCAAAATTCGAAGACCGCCAGTAAACATTTGAGCAAAAGTCGCATGTGTTTGAGCCTTTAATATCACAAAAAGAAGCGATTTGAGTGGAAAGTCCCGTATCGCCAATTTGTAGGAAAATTTAAAGTGTAGCACCACGAAAATTATAAGATAACGTCGGCAATTGGCAAGGGCATATCCATCATGCCAAGCTTTTCACCAAAAATTCATCAGAGTCGGAAGATACCATTCTTAGCTGACATAGAACGTATAGGTTACACTGATCTGTGGAAGCCCCTTTAGGCAGTAAGCGAAAATTTTTCGGAGACAATTTAATATGCCCCTAACCAAGTCTCTTCGGTGGATATTTCTCAAGGCATTTATTTTATAAAGTTGAGTATGCTGAGAACAAGTATGCCCTAAAGTCTTTAGCGTATATCTAGACGCCCTTGCTGTAAGGGAAGCGTTTAATATTTCTCAAAGCCTTTCGTTTTCTACGTGTAAGAGGACAAATTCTATTGTATCGGTGGGAGCTGCCACCACTGCAACAGGTATACCAGTCCTCATGCCCAGTTGCAGAGTTTTGAAACAACGGGAAACTACTGTGAAGTCCGATGTGCAAAAAAAAAAATAATCCCACGACCAGAAACCTAATGTTTGAAACTCGCTCGTGGTTCAATTTAAACAACATCAGAAACAATTTTTCTGTATTTAATTATCGATTTATTGTCGATAGCCAATTATTATCGTCGAGTCATCAACTCGTTTTCGGCTTAACATCGTCTAGTTAAAGGCTTGTAGACTTGTTTTTTAACGGCTTTTTATCGACGGGTTACAGAAAATTTTGCCAGTATCTGTTTCATAACAAACCGATGTAACAAATCGATAACTTTTCGTTAACAAATCCATAACTTTTTGTAAGAAGTTGATAACATTTAATAAAATGATTGATAACTTTTCGTTCGTAGATCTTAAATTTTTTATAAAAATTGATAAACTTTCGATATATATTCGGTCATATAAAAATAAATACAACAAAAAGCTTCTTTTTCTAATTGGAAACAACTTTTTCTCAAAGTTATGATATTGCTTTTCGCGGGCCTTGAGTACAGGACTTACGGTGTAATTAGCGTGACACGCATAAACCTGCATAACTAGTGTGCTGGGACACATGTACCACGGGTAATATTAGAGAAGCAGAGTTACATATTAATGCCTATACGGTAATTAGATGTGACTCACATAGCAGACACATAGGAGGTGTCTTAATATATGCTCACAACTCTGTGAAATACAATGTTATATATAAAAACAGCATTAATAATAACATTTGGTGCATCATAATAAAACTAAAAAGTGTGTTAAAAAATGGCGGATATGGGTTTTATATTACTCACCTGTTATTTGGCAAGACATGGATAACCATGAAACGATAAAAATAAAAATTAATACATCAGCACCATAAAAAATGAGAACAACAAAAACAATTACCTCATAGGAACTTTATAAAAAAGAAAATCTACTTAACTTGTTACGTGCATGCATTTTTGTGATAAATGATTTAACCAGTACAGAATTCCAATTAGACATAGTAAACAATGCAATTCTACAATGTATGACAGGATTAACATTTGAAAAGGTAGTGAAAGTAAAACTTATGAATAAGTGGTATGATCATGAACTTAGACAATTAAATAAACTTACATATAATCTTTTAAATGAGTCTAGGTAAACAGGAAATTGGGACAATTATAAAGAAATAAACAAAAAATACAAAGAACTTATCAAAAAGAAAAAGGCGAAATATATGGAAAACCAAATCTTAATTAGTAAAACTAATAGCAAAGAAATGTGGAAAAACCTAAAACATACCATAAGCCTGAAAAAAGATCATCAAGAAATCAACAAAATTCAAATACTAGATAAGCAAATCAATAACTTTTTCGTAAACAGTGTATTAGAAATAAACCAAAGTATCGAACATTTTGATTTAAATTTAACCGTGTCTGAGAGCAGTGCGACATTCAAATTTAATAAAGTTGTAGCAGATGACATATTCAAAATAGTTCGGCTATTCGAGAACAAAATTGGTGGAAAAAATCTTTTATCATAAGAAGTTTTAAAAGATTCAATAGAGTATACAGCTTATTTTTATGCAAAAATTATAAAGGAAGCATGGAGACAGGCATAGTACCACAAAGATGGAAAACGTCGACCATTATACCAGTCAAAAAAATAAAAATTCGTATAAACCTTAGGAAATGCGACCTATAAAAACATTACCATGTAGTGAAAAAATTATGGAAACAGTTATAAAAAATAAGTTAGAAAATTACTTGGAGGACAATAAATTAATAATAAGCGAACAATCGGGATTTAGAAAAAAACGTTCATGTCAAACGGCACTGAATATCGTGATCTCTAACTGGAAGGAAGATCTAAATAACAAAAAAGACACTGTTTGCGTTTTCCTGGATCTGAAAAGGGCATCGAAACAGTGGACCGAGATATATTGCTCCAGAAAATGTAAGTCATGGGAATTCAGGGTAAGAATTAAAGTGGTTCCAAAATTAATTGACTGGCAGAAAACAAAATACCATAATCGATGACGAAGTATCGAACGAAATTTCGGTCCCATTAGGGTTACAAGGTTCTGTATTGGCGACTTTATTATTTTTGATTTATATATGTAAATGATATTGTTAAAGCTGTAAAATACTGTAACATAAAACAGTTTGCGAAGGATGCTCTGCTTAGAATAAGTGAAAGTAATTTAACAACTGCATTGACAAAAATGCAGTGTGACTTAGATAGTTTATATAAATGGATATGTGGTAAAAGACTTAAACTTAATATGAGTAAAACAAAATGTATGGTTATTAGCCGAAAAGTCGAAAGCGAAGTTGCAAGTATTGAGCTCAGGGTGAAAGATGAAATGTCAGAGAAAATAGAATCAGTAAAATATCTTGGGATTGTAATTGATAAGAAACTCAAATTTGATGAACATATTCGTTACAATGTAGGAAAGATAGCTAAACAAGTCGGTTTAATGCAACGAACCTGTAAATTTATAAATAGACAGTTTAAGGATATTGTATACAAAACATTGATTAAATCTCATTTTAAATATTGTCCATCAGTCTTGTTCATTATACCAGATACAAAAATAGATAGACTTCAGATATTGCCAAATAAGTGTATGAGATTTGTGTTACGGGAAAAGTCAGATGCGCCGATAAGCGACATGCTAATAAAACTAAAATGGTTAAGTATGAAACAAATTATTTTTTATTATACTATGTAAATGATCTTAAACATACGAAAGGAAATGTATCTAAATATTTAACAAATAATGTTGTATATATTAACGAAACCCATAATTTTAATACCCGTAGGAAAAATGATTTTAAACTGCCACTCTATAGAACAGAAGTGGCAAACAAAACCTTTTCCATAAAGGATTTAAAAACTTTAACGAATTGTCTAATGAAGTAAAAAATTGTGAAAAAATTTATGTATTTAAAAGCAGGCTATATGAACATTGTAAAACCTTATCTATAAGATAAGTTCTACAATGTGCTTTAATAAATATTGTTCAAACTAGGATTACGCTGTAATAAATAAATAAATAAAATAAATAAAAATAAAAATATATTGGAGCCAATAAACATATTTTATTCTATTTTTTAATTATCAAAGCAGGGAAATATGATTGATTGAATATCATACTTGTCACTCACTAATGTATGTACGTGTCACTAACAGCCGATCGTGCTTAACATATATGAATTTGACAGTCCCGGGATCGCGAGACCATCTGCTGTTTTAAATCTGGAATATATCGGGATTGCTACCTAGTGTAACCCCGTTGGGTTAGGGGGCTAAGAATATAACCACGGTAGGTATGCCTGTAATAAGAAGCGACCAACATACCAAATTTATGCAAGGGTTTGTATAGCTCAACCCTTCCAAGATCCCAAGTTCCTCATAGATCAAGGGCTTCCTTATCGCTACAACAACAACACCCCAATATTTTCGGTATTTTTAACGTCTTTCTAAAATAAGTAAATATAATAATATAATATTTGAGCATTCAAGTAAAATCCAGTGATCAATTTTACAAAATTGAAGGATGATGGATCTCATCCAGAAATTGGTATTGATTAGGAAGTTCAAAAAACAAACAAACAAAACATGTTATGAGAGTCTTCAATAGTAATTAGTTTAAAAATGGTCAAGCGTCTAGAAAATTTTTTAAAAGTGTTTTTATTTAAGTTATTTAACATATAATTATTTTTGCTTCTATCGGCCGACTGGAAAGGATTTCAAGTTCGAGTTCGAGCTGAAGGCCAGTAACAAAAATTTTTATAATTATTATTATTTTTGTTTTTTAATTTTTCTATAATTTCAACACCTTCCAAAGCTGCGCAGATAGATCCATTTCGAAGGTGGCTAAAGATTTATACAAATTATTGTAATAGGCCTTGAATTCGAACTCGAACCTGAAATCCTTTATCAATAGCCTGCTAAAACAAAAACAATTTTAAATTAAAAATAACAATATTTCATCATATATTTAATTGCTTTCAGTAATAGTTATATTCTAAGAAGTCATGTTTTGCATAACTTTGAAGGTATACATGCCAGAACATTGTAGCATTATGCATCATGCCCACCTATGTAATACATTTGCGGCATTATGCATCATGAACTTCTATGCCAATGCATTTTTATGAACCGACCACACGCAGTTATAGCATAATCATTATAAAATATTATGCGACATAAATTACATTGACCCGACTTAGCGCGAAGCCAACATCAATTCAATACCGAATACGAAACCCTTGTCATTTCACACCTTAACATTTTTTCTCAGTCATTCACCCCGGTCAATACACTTGCCGATCGTCAGTGTTAGTTTGTCACCCAAATATTGACACACAAACATTTTACATGGTTTACATAAATAGCAATCTGCTGACTTTGCATACTATTATTACAAATGTACATATTTTTAGTCTGTTAGTATTAGAATAATTATGAATGTGCAGGTTAAGAAATTGTGTATAAAAGAGAAAGAATTTCTTTAATAAAATTAATTATTGTCAGACATTGAAGTTGAAATATTCCTCTTATTAATTTTAATATTTAAACATTTAAATTCAGTAAAGAGTTTTATAAGGCCAATCCCTAACACCACCAAGAAAATTTGGAATTGGAAAAAAGGGGCGTGGCACCTTCAATACAAATGGAATATATCATAGTGCATATCTGTGGATGTAGTAATGGTAGGATAATGAGAATTGGTAAGGAGCTAAATGGCGTTAAGTCCTAACACCTCCAGTAAAATGTGGAATGGGGAACAAAAGGGCGTGCAACCTTCGCTACAAATGGGATTTTTTAGAACAATGGCTGCCGTACAAACTTAGGTTATTTTAACACCTAAAATTTGACTGCATTGTTGAGTTTGGCTGATATTCTTTTTAGATGTTTAGTAATCTGCTGCCGTTAAAAATATTTAGCTTCAGTCTATCTACATCTTCTATAAAAATAAAATTCTGTGTGTGTGTTCCCTATGGAAACGTATTTCCTACACTTCAACTATCACAAAATTTTGGCTATAGGTTCCTTCGATCAAGAAGGTTTTCATATTTCAGAATTAAAAATTTTAAATAAAAAAATTTTAATTTTTTTTTTTTGATCGAATTCAAAACCAAATTCCTGGTGAAGTTACGAAATATAAATTGACCGACACATTTACAGATGAAGATCAAGTTGTGAATTATCCAATTGAATTTCTAAAGTATTTAGAACCACCTGGAATATCTGCGCATATATTAACTTTGAAAATTGGCTCACCAATCATGCTCTTCCGAATTTAGACCCACCAAAATTGTGCAATGGAACCAGGCTTTGCGTTAAGAAATTAATGCCGAATGTAATCGAATCATCAGCGGTAAAAGCATAGGTGAAGATGTGCTCATACCACGTATCCCAATGATTTCTACAGATTGGCCATGCAATTTTAAGCTCTTTTAGTTTCTTGTACGCATTGCTTTTCAATTACAATCAACAAAGCACAAGGACAATCGCTCACTGTTGCAGGATTAAATTTAGAGATTCCTTGCTTTTCCCATGGCCAGCTATATGTTGTTTGCTCTAGAGTTGCAACGCCAAAAAATTTGTTTATCTTTGCACCGGACGTAAAAACCAAAAATATTGGGTAGATATTACAATAGATACAATAATAAAATGTTTTATATGAAAATTTCACCAAATATGCGCACATAATTCAATTCAATTTACAGAACAGAAAACTAAATTCTCAACAAACAAATCAGAAAAAATAAAGCAACATTCATTAGATCTCGAGCGTTACAACGTACGCCGGGTAAAGCTAGTATTTACAAAAATGTTTTTTTTTTTAAACGGTTTTATTTAGCTTGACTTGAAAGGCCGCATGCACGGCCGCTTGAACGAATTTTGTAATTGAAATTTAAGTAACTTTCCGATAAGCTACAAGCTAGAAACGTGGAATATAGTTCAGAACCCGATGACAATGCAATAATAGGAAAAAAAATCGCCGCTAGGTGATGCAAGGATCGAGATATTCACAAAACTCGTTTTTGGAGTCCGATTTGGCTCATATTTGGAACACATAATAGATATAAGAATAGAAAGCTACCTCTGAAAAAATCTCCGCTAGGTGGCGCAAGTATCGAGATATGCACAGAAATCGTGTTTGTGGTCCGATTTGGCCGATATTTGGAATACTTACATGAATAGAAAGCGACCTATGATGCCCGATTTGGCTCATATTTGGAACAAATATTGCATACAGTCCGGTAGAAGCGACATCATAATATTTTGGAGTTGGAGGAGGGACCAGCACGTGGCGCAGGGTCGAGTAAAGTTTTTGGAAGGATTATGTATTGACTACTTATATTGTAACAAATTGTCAGGAAAGAGTCTTTGTAATAATGAGTCACTAAATGAACTAAATAGAATGAGAAATAATAGGCAATTAAATAAAGACTAAAAACTTGAAGATTAATTATTAAAAAAATGTTTAAGTTAAACGGTTTTATTGAAAGCAATATTTATATGAAATAATAATACTAAACGCTAGAAAATAATTAGGTTGGTCCTAGGTAATAGTCATCACACTCCTCATCAATCTAGGGTGTTGATCAGCCAATTAAAGAAAAGCATTGGACGCATAAAATGTCTAATGATAGTCATATATAAGACCAACTGAACCGTAATCAGGTTATGCTACGCCTTACATTTTTAGAAATTGCACGCGCCCAACACTTTTCTTTAATTGTCTGATCAACACCCTAGATCTATGAGGAGTGTGATTACTATTACCTAGGACCTACCTAAATATTTTTTAGCTTTTAATATTATTACTATTTCATGTAAGTACTGTTTTCAATAAAACCGTTTAACTTAAAAATTTTGTTTTAAATATTTTATTTTCAATACATGCCAACTGTTTTAGGCCCTAAACAAAACATATTTCGCAGTTTTTCGCTATTAGAGGTGAATGTCGTGTGACTGGCTGCTCTGGTAGATATTGCCAGCAAAACTTGAAATCAGCAGAGAAGAGATATCCTTTTAGAATTAAAAAAATGTATTATTGTGTTACGTGTAGTCACGAAGCCATAATATGACAATTGGACGTACTTGTCAGTTGTTGTTATATTTATTTGCCGGCTGTTTTGCGTTAGCAACGACCACGATTTAAGAGAACTTTGGCTGGAGAATACCCGTAATGCGTGCGAACAATAAGTTAAATGGAGAATCTGCAATTTCTTGCTGTTTTGTTAGCTGTAAGCATTTCGGTCAGGATAACGAGATATTTTTGCCCCAATCACACTTACATATATATATGAATATATATATATTAGGCCGGGTCGATTTGTGGGGAGGCAAAAAATCGCTCATTGCTCTGTGAAAATCATATTCTAGGTATCAAAATAAGAAACTTTGCCGAAAGAACCATACCTCTAAAACGAATTCTGATGTCCCCCAATTTGGTTCGAACTTTTGGGTAGGGGCAAATTTTGAAAAATCCCACTTTAACCCATTTAGAGTGCTCCAATCGAGTCCAAATGTATGACCGAACCCCACTTACTTTGGAGGCCCGACCCACCGATGCCAGTGCCCCACCCACTGGAACCCCCCTGGGGGTTCACCATACAAACATTTCAAAAAATCGCCGGTTTTGCACTTTACATGAAAAAATCAGCGAAATCCCTATGTTTTTTCTTTTTGTAGTTTATTTTCCTCTTTAGAAATTTATTTAGTCAGAACATATGTAAATGAAATATGAATTTAACTTAGTAATGGAAAAGAAATTAAAAAAAATTTTTAGAAATTAGCGTTTTTACAACCCTTTTAAAACCAAAGCATCACTGTGATGCATTTGCATGTCGTAAACATAGTTGTGTGGGTTTTTTATTCAACCGTTTTAAAAAATGAAGGTATCACTGTGACATAATTGCAGATCGTAAAATTGCTTGTGTTGTTTTTTTAAGCCACCACAAGGCACAGCAGGTAGAATTGAAATTACCATTTCATTCTTATTACCTCGTCTCGTAGACCATATATACCTCATCTTGTTATTTTGGGAGAACCCAATTCTGAATTGATTGGTTACGTAAGACTAGAACATGAAACCGCTGAATACAAAACAACCAAATTAAATGGTTTTTTGAACGATAAAAATATATCACTGGATGCCTTAATTGGAATATGCACTGACGGTGAGCCAACAAACACTGGCCCACACGGATACGACGATTCGAATTGCTGTTAAAAAGACCATTGCGTTGGTTCGTTTGCCTTCTACACTTCAACGAACTTCCGTTTCGGCATTTGTTTGAAGCTTTGGATAAATCAACCAGCACTGGACCAAGATCGGCAACAGGAAAACTGAGCCGTCAAATCGAAACTTGTGAAACTCTTCCGGTAAGTTATTGCTATCACTCATTTATTATAATTGTCAACCATTTTCAATTATTTTATTATGATATATTTTCAGGTGGTAGACGGCTTCCAGAAAATTGAGTTGCAAAATATGCTCCCTGCTCCAGAAAAATTTAATTTTCCACCGATTCGAAGTACTTATACGACATGGCCCATGCAATTTCTAGCGGCGTGGTTCCGGTGGATCTGGCTGACATCAAACCAGGGAAAATTGTACATTCTCGGTGGCTCACAAAGGCCGCTAGATTATTGCGATTATATGTGACAACGGAAAATCCAGATGCAAATTTAAGAATTCTGGTTGAATTTATAATTAAATGTTATATGCCAATGTACTTCAATATCAAGTATTACAGCTCTGTCGTGTATGGCAGTGCATTATTTTTCAAGTTCATTGGTTGGTCACGATTTCTAGAACCTCGTTTACGCAAAATTGTCAATCAAGTAATTAAAGATAATTCATACTATGCGCATTCGGAAAATATCTTTTTATCAATGTTGTTTGATGATAGCAAAGAAAAGCGCGACTGTGCCATCAAGAAAATTCTACGCTATCGAACCGATGTTGACGAGCCAGTGGAACTTAGAGTTTATAAAAAACCAGATATAAACTTTAATTGCACAAGTTATACGGAAATGATCAATTGGAATGATATAAATATCATATTTGAACCACCATTCACGCGAAGCATTCCGTACGATACATTCAAAGAATATTTAAATCAAGATGATCCACCGTTTAATGATCCAAAAATTCCATCACACATACAAGGAACGGAACGACTTGTTCAATTACTAGCTAGCGTTTCCAAACGGGTTATACCGGAAAATTTAGAGGCTGTTATGGCGACGACAATAGAGAGCCGTGCGAAATTGCCCAGACTTGAAAGTAAAAAAGACTTCAAACAATAATTTTTCTTAGTTTCTTTTCTATAACTCCTTAAATTAATTTTTTCATTTACATATGTTCTGACTAAATAAATTTCTTAAGAGAAAAAATAGATATTATTATAAATAAATAATAAATATTATTATAAATAAATAAATAAAAATAAAGAAAAAACATAGCCATTTAGCTGATTTGTTCATGTAAAGTGCAAAACCGGCGATTTTTTGAAATGTTTGTATGGTGAACCCCCAGGTGGGTTCCAGGGGGTATGCCACTGGCATCGGTGGGTCGGGCCTCCAAAGTTAGTGGGGGTCGGTCATACATTTGGACTCGATTGGAGCACTCTAAATGGGTTAAAGTGGGATTTTTCAAAATTTTCCCCTACCCAAAAATTCGACCCAAATTGGAGGACATCAGAATTCGGTTTAGAGGTATGGTTCCTTCGGCAAAGTTTCTTATTTTGATCCCTAGAATACGATTTTCACAGAGCAATGAGCGATTTTTAAATCGACCTGCCCTAATATATATATATATATATATATTCATTGTATGTTATCAAAAATTAATCATAAACATTTGTAAGTGCATAATAAAAACAACATTTTCTTAATAGTTAGGTTGCTGGTAGCAACATGAACATATTCAATCTATGTGGCATATATTCAAGGGTGCCCTTTTTCGAATTGATTCAAACTTGTTTCTCATGTTCGTTTGTTAACTCGTTTACTTAGCAAACTTTGAGGTAGGTTAGGTTAGGTTGAAGTGACCGGTCCATGGGGACCTCACATTGACTGAATAAGTCCGTAGTGTTACCAGAAGTTTGTTTTAATGACCAAACTGAAAAACCCTATCAAAAACCAGGACCTATGATATTAAATAACTCCGTCCTCTTGCCAAATACTAGAAGCTTCCTAGGACTTAAGCTACTTGCTGCTTCTATATCTGACAGCTGTATCACTACTAATAGCTGGAGTCTTAGCCTGGAAAGCGCAAGGCACGAGCAAAGAACGTGCTCGATCATTTCCTCCTCAAGCCCGCACTTCCTACATCTGCTATCACTTACGAAGCCTAAAAACTTTGAGGTAGCTCTCATTTAAAAATTATTTTGAGATTAAGCGCTTCCAAACCAAGAGCTGAGATATTATTTCCAGCCACTTAGCAAGCAAATTGTTTCGGAAGATTTATGACCCATGGAAAAACTGGCTTCAAACCTTCTTCTAGATTTCAAAGGAATCCTTTATGAAATGCGGCCTCACATTTGCATAAGTCAAACACCCCAAGCATTTTTCCGTAGCTGCCATCGTCGTTTAAAATTACGCGCAAAAAAACAAAAATTTCAATCAACTTTTTGACACATAAATGACAAATACCAAACGATTTTCAAAGAGATTTAAATATAATGATATTATAAAACTCAAATGGACAAGGAAAAACGAAAAAAAATTGGTAGGCTTGATGTGCTCGCTAATTACAGTGACGTTATTTTTTTTATTATTATATAACTTTTTTAAATGCAGGTGATTTGTGTAATTTTAAAAATATTTACGAGTCAATAACACACACATGCATCCAACATACATCTGTGTACCGTACACACATATCCTTACACACAGATCCAAAATCACCCACTGGCACATTGTTGAAACTGGCATTTAGCCATGAAAATGTGACAGCAATAAAGCACTTCCACTTGCCGTGGTTTAGCTGACGATAAGAAAATGAACGACGGCTGGAACAAAATGTGAGCAAATTCAAATTTTATATATTGAAACAAAACAATGAAAATACTCACATACAATTGTCTGTGCATAAAATTTACTTAGGAATAATGCTACACATATTAATAAAATGCTCGTTGTAATGCCAGATGAAGGAAATGATGTACAATTAAACTTTTAAAGTGACAGCATTTCAATGTAGGGATTGTAAATGTCAAAACTGTTATGGCAAAATGGATAATGGCAAGAAAATGAGCAAAATACTTACTGTTGCTGCCCATCATCACTTTTCTTTCTACATTCAATTTTTTTTATTAGTTGAGAGATATTCCCTTATCAACGTGAAGACTGCCCAATAATATGAGCAATGGGACTTGGATTTAAAATTTGGGTTTAAAAATAAATAAAGGTAAAACGATTTGGATTTGCATTTATATGCCAAATTTATAATACATCAGGGTTTATAAAAACTTTGTGTAAAGTTAACAAACAAAATTCACCTACATACATGTTAAGCTATTCATACACCCGCCGGCTATGTTTACTATTAATCTTATGGAACACTTTTCACTCACTTTTCGTTGCTTTGTTTTTGTATTGGGTCATATCGTTTTTCTCTTATTCCATCAGCAGGCGTCAATAGTAAACCTTTTTATATTCATTTAGTTTACCGTTGTCATAAACAAAAGGGTTGACATTCTCTATTTTGGTGAATCAGAAAACTAATGAATTGTTATGATATTGCATATCTGAGATTTCATTTAAAATAACAGTTCTTGAAATACCTCTGGGTGTTAGTACTAGTTTAAAGTAAAACTCAAAGTGCCCGACTATCGAGCAGTTTGACTAGCGCGATACGTGTTTGTATCCCAAATAAGTAATCAAGTATTAGCTCAAAGCTAACGAGCTTTTGACCAGTTGGATGTTGTTTCGGCCCGAAGCCTAAATTCTTCTTAATTTGCGCCACCCTAATAGCACCACTTTATCGACCCCTAGTTCGCCCACCTGCATGTATATGTGTACATAGATAGGGTTATGTTGTCCGTACACCTATACATGTATGCCGGTACAACTATGTGGGGAAGCTTCCCCTTAAAACCGGAGACTTTTTCCGCGGTTCAACGGTTGTCCTCGACAAGGCAACCGTCTACTTTTCCAGCGATCGTTGAGCGAACTACAACACCGTCCGAGGAGCCCCGCCACAGTTTATTACAAAAAGGTAATTATTGTTCAAATTTAATTTTGCACTATAATAAAGAAATTATTATAACGAGGAATATATCTCGCCTCTTTTTTCTTTTCATTTAAATTTAAACCAAACGCAATTGTGGTGCCTCCACTCCCGTGCCGAGTTTACGACACACCACAATTGTTCATGGTCCTTCGAGCCGGATGCCCGGTACTCCAAGCAGATCTCCCGACTCTCATCATTCGTTGGAGACTTTATCGGTACGTCTTCAACAGTGATATAGAGAAAATGTATAGGCAGATTTGGATGAACGATAATCATACCAAATTTCAACGAATTATTTTTCGAAAAGACATGAACGAACCAATAGGACTCTACGAATTAAAAACGGTAACTTTCGGAGTTAATTGTGCCCCTTATCTTGCTATAAGGACGCTGTTACACTTGGCTGACGATGTACAAAGTTCCCATCCCACAGCATCAAACATATTCCGGGAATGTATGTATGTAGATGACGTCCTCGCAGGAGGACACAACCTCACCTCCACCATTATGGCAAGAAACGAAATTCGACAGGTTTTACATTCGGCAGGGTTCCCATTACGAAAGTGGACATCAAACTCGGAGGAGGTTCTCAAAGACATCCCGAAATCGGATCTGCTCAGCGAGGACTTCTTAGTCTTTGAAGACACCAGCACAGTGAAAGCATTAGGTATAAGGTGGAACGCACATGCTGACTTATTTTATTTCAAAGCGGGATCACTAGACAACCCTAACATGCCAACAAAAAGAGAGATCCTGTCAGTTATTGCCAAACTCTTTGACCCGTTAGGGTGGCTTGCCCCAATGGTCATAGTGGCAAAAATAATTATGCAAAACATCCGGCTCGAAGGACCACATGAACAATTGTGGTGTGTCGTAAACTCGGCACGGGAGTGGAGGCACCACAATTGCGTTTGGTTTAAATTTAAATGAAAAGAAAAAAGAGGCGAGATATATTCCTCGTTATAATAATTTCTTTATTATAGTGCAAAATTAAATTTGAACAATAATTACCTTTTTGTAATAAACTGTGGCGGGGCTCCTCGGACGGTGTTGTAGTTCGCTCAACGATCGCTGGAAAAGTAGACGGTTGCCTTGTCGAGGACAACCGTTGAACCGCGGAAAAAGTCTCCGGTTTTAAGGGGAAGCTTCCCCACATAGTTGTACCGGCATACATGTATAGGTGTACGGACAACATAACCCTATCTATGTACACATATACATGCAGGTGGGCGAACTAGGGGTCGATAAAGTGGTGCTATTAGGGTGGCGCAAATTAAGAAGAATTTAGGCTTCGGGCCTAAACATGCCGGCCCCCTTGCGATACGCAACAGCCCAGACTCCGCCCGAGCGTCCCCGGCCACGATTTGTCTTAAAACTAGATTCTAAAATTAAATGATGCGCGCCGGATGGCGCGACGGCATCCTCCTTGCCTTCGCCGTGACCTAGAGCTAGGACGATAGAAAAAAAAAATTAATGGAAACCGTAACATATATTTCTTGCCATTTATATAAAACTTCATTTATTTCGGGAAAATACAATATACATGTATAAGCTTATCATCAGCTAACTAACTCTAAATAGCCATTGAGAAATATCAGATCGGGTGGGTCCCGGAGAGTACCCACCCGAAGATCGTGCTTTGCGCGAGCAGCGATCCGAAGGATGGTGGCAATGTGCCCGACGTCATGATTTCGGCGTAGACGTCGCCGCCTAGGACGAGGCGAATTGGGGTGGACGCATAAAAGTGGGGGTCCGCAAGACGGATGTGCTCGTAAGGAGCCGCGACGCTGGGGTCGACGTTGTACGTTGGACTGACGCGCCTGAACTCGAGGACGCAGACTGCGTGAGTCGTCACCGTCTTACTCTGCCCATGTTTACCTCTAAAACGAATAAAACAGCCGGTTTCGCCGTCGGCGTTGGTTGTCGGCAGGGCTAACTCTCGCGCCAGCCTGCGGTCGATCGTTGTGCGGGGGGAACATGCGTCTATGAGTGCACGAATGAAGTGCAGACGCCCTCCGGCTTCCACCTTCACGATCGCAGTCGGCGCCAGAGCAGCCATGGGCCGAAGAGTTGGGCCAGCTGAGGCGCGGGCTGGAATGACCCCGTTCCGGAAGGAACTGTGTTGGGGTAGCTGGCGCGGGCGAGTGGCCAGTTTACCGTCTCGATGGTCTTCCTTCACGTGTCGTATCTCGTGTAGCTGGCGCGGCCCAGGGGCCAGTCTACGGTCGCGCGTTGGTCGAGGTGCTTGCGTTCGTTGTTGCGTAGGTGTTCGGAACGGCCGTGATTCCGCTCCACTTTTTCCTCGTCGCTCGTGTGCTAATAGGGGTCGGAACGGCCGTGGGTCCGATCCCCTAGTGTCGGAATTTACTATATGGGAGCCCGCTCCACTCCCGGTATTGGTGAACGTGAGAGTAAAAGTAGTACATTCGCAGGGAAGGGTACCCATAAGTTGGGACTGCGCCTGCTTCCTGTGAAGAATGCAGGTTTTGCAATTGTGGATGATGGCTCTGATCATTGTCTTGACCTTCGGAATCCAATACTGGGTTCGAATAAGGCGGAGCATAAGTTGGTTCTCGCCATGAAGGGAATCATGATGAATCATCATGACTGCAAGGCGAGACAGCTTGCAATTGTAAGGCAAGATGATCGGATGACGCTCGTTGTACGACATGTCTTTTGAGGCCCCTAGACGCCCCCCTGTTCTGATAATATCATCTTTGTCGATGTATGGGTTGAGTGACAGGATTTCACTTTTCCGATCAATAGGTTCCCTATTTTTTAATTGCAAGTATTCTGTACCGTAGGATACTTTCTGACATACTTTTATTAGTGCTTGAGTCGTTGCCTTAATCTCATCGGCTGAGATTGTGCTCGACTTTTCGTGGCATACCGTTTTTGTTTTAGGATGCGTTCTTTTTATAAATCTCCTAACGTAGGATAAGACTCTTAGAGCTCGTGGCAAGTCTGAAAAACGATCGAGTATATCTTCTTGTTCAGCCTGTGTGACGGCATACGACTGTGCTTTCACTTTCTTCTCCTCATATGATGTATGGTAGTCCGTTTCCTGTACTGGCCATTGGATCTTGTCCTCTTGTAATCAAGATGGTCCCTGCCACCACAACGAGTTGTTGACTAATTCACCCGCTGGTAGGCCTCTGCTTCCTAAATCCGCTGGATTTGATTCTGAATCCACATGTAGCCAGTCCTTGCTTCCGACCATGTCGATGATCTTCGTGATGCGGTGTGCGACGAAGGTTGACCAGGAACAAGGCGGTTTCCGTAGCCATGCGAGGACAATGCTGGAATCAGTCCATAGATGAATGGTGATGGGTCCTAATTTGACGCTCCTACAGATTGAGTCAATCATCTCTGCGAGCAATACTGCACCGCAAAGTTCCAGACGTGGGAGGGAGATTGTCTTCACTGGTGCGACTCTGGTTTTTGCCATAAGTAGGTGTGTATAAATATTATTCTCCTTTTTGACGCGCATGTACACGGCTGCTGCATATGCTTTCTCCGACGCGTCACAGAAGCCGTGGATTTCAACCTCGTCTTCTGGTGAGAATTGTACCCAACGTGGTATTCGAATCCTATCTATTTCCGGGTAATCTTGGGTGAAGGTGTTCCACCGCTCCAATGTCGTTGGTGAGACTGGCTCGTCCCACCCTGTGCCTTCTAACCAAATGTTTTGCATAATTATTTTTGCCACTATGACCATTGGGGCAAGCCACCCTAACGGGTCAAAGAGTTTGGCAATAACTGACAGGATCTCTCTTTTTGTTGGCATGTTAGGGTTGTCTAGTGATCCCGCTTTGAAATAAAATAAGTCAGCATGTGCGTTCCACCTTATACCTAATGCTTTCACTGTGCTGGTGTCTTCAAAGGCTAAGAAGTCCTCGCTGAGCAGATCCGATTTCGGGATGTCTTTGAGAACCTCCTCCGAGTTTGATGTCCACTTTCGTAATGGGAACCCTGCCGAATGTAAAACCTGTCGAATTTCGTTTCTTGCCATAATGGTGGAGGTGAGGTTGTGTCCTCCTGCGAGGACGTCATCTACATACATACATTCCCGGAATATGTTTGATGCTGTGGGATGGGAACTTTGTACATCGTCAGCCAAGTGTAACAGCGTCCTTATAGCAAGATAAGGGGCACAATTAACTCCGAAAGTTACCGTTTTTAATTCGTAGAGTCCTATTGGTTCGTTCATGTCTTTTCGAAAAATAATTCGTTGAAATTTGGTATGATTATCGTTCATCCAAATCTGCCTATACATTTTCTCTATATCACTGTTGAAGACGTACCGATAAAGTCTCCAACGAATGATGAGAGTCGGGAGATCTGCTTGGAGTACCGGGCCTGGGAGCAAAACGTCGTTCAAACTTGTACCATTAGCAGTCGGACTTGAAGCGTTGAAAACGACCCGGACTTTAGTAGTTGTGCTTTCCGCCTTTACCACGGCGTGATGGGGCAGGAAATAATTATCAGGGTCATTTGCTGCGACTGTGCCCTTAATTTTGTGCATATGTCTGAGCGTCTGGTATTCTGAAAGTACCCTTATGTATTCATTCCCTAACTCCGGATTTTTCGTTAACCGCGTTTCATTTCGATAGAATTGCGAGCATGCGCGTTTAAGGGACCCTGCTAATTTTCGTTCTTCCGGGTATTCCTGTCTAAATGGGAGTGAAACGACATATCTTCCATCCTCATTTCTCTTTGTGGTTTCTCCATATAATTTTTCACAATATCTGTCATCGTCGCTAGGGCTTTTAATTTTCGGTACATTTTCCAACTCCCAAAAGGCTTTTAGTTGGTTGTCCAACGCGACCTCGTTGTAAAATGACACGATGCTCTTCGTTGGATTCGGTGTTTCAATACGACCGGTTAGTATCCAACCGAACACTGTCTCTTGGGCCAGAAGTGTATTAAGTACATTCTTTTTTAGACCGCTTAGTATAATTTGGGGATATATATCGCCCCCAAGTGTGAGGTCTACATCTTCATTGACGTAGAACCTCTTGTCTGCCAAAACTAAGTCTGGGAACGCCTGCATCGTCATTGTTTCAATATGGCAGGATGGCAGATTCCCAGTTAATTTGGCTAAAATTAGAACAGGAGTAGTCAAGCTAAAGCATGGGTCCTCTGGTGAACGTAGCTCGATGGTGGATGCCTCTTTTACTTGAGCAGATACTGCGTTGGTGATGCCTGAAACTTGGGCATGCATTTTCCTTGCCGGCAAATTGATTCTGCGTTTTAGTCTTTCTGTCATGAAAGAGCATTCAGACCCTGAATCAATTAATGCCCGCGCGGAGAAGTCGGTACCATTATGATGAATGTGTACGCGAGCAGTTCCTAATAGCACGCCTGTGCTGGAATTAGCATGACAGGATTTTACATTCTGGTTCGCAGAAGAATTTGGTTGCCCCGATTCCTGTCTTCTTTGTGCTTGTGCTGAAGTCGACGGGATATTATCCGCGTCTTTGAATGGATTGCGCCTCGTAGGTTGCTGAACTGTATCCGCATGCAGGAGCGTGTGGTGACGAGAGTGGCATTTGGCACAGTTGTACGAACTGGTGCACCTCGTCACTGTGTGTCCTGGGGATAAGCAGTTCAGGCATCCCCCCGTGGATTTGATGAAGTTGATTCTCTCCACTGGGGTCAGATCACAGAATCGGGGACAATTCCGTAACCTGTGTTCAGCTTTGCACATTTTACAAAAAACCCTTGAAGTTGATTTTGAGGTAGGTTTTGATACCTTCGTTTGGAAGGCACCAAGTCTTTTTATGGGGGTTTCGGTTGTATGCCGAGTATTTGATGGCTTTTGTCCCTTTTGGGCGTTAGTGCCAGTGAAGCTAGACACTGTTTCCAGTGTCTGAAACCTATTTGATAGAAATTTGTCCATATCTTCCCATTTAGATATGTCCATTTTGTGGTCTATGCTTTGTTCCCATAGAGCCAGGGTACTTTCCGGTAACTTTGTCGAACACAAATATGTTAGTATTGCATCCCAATTGGATGTGTCGATTTTGTGACACTTGAGGGACGATAGACAATTGTTTATATCGCTATGTAGTTTCTTTAACGCGCTCCCACACTCACTCTCTACCTTCTTTAAATTAAAAAGAATTTGCAATTGCGTGTTGACTAATATACGCTTGTTTTCATACCTTTCGCACAGGTTTTTCCAGGCCATATCGAATCCATCATTTGTCAGAGGGCATTTTTTTACAATATCCTTGGCCTCGCCCTGTGTCTTGTTGTTCAGATGGAACAGTTTTTCCACCCCCTGTAGGTCGGAATTATTTATGTATATGGCCGTAAACAGATCGCGAAAGGTTGGCCATGATAAATAGTCACCTTTGAAAATCTCCGTGTCGCAAGGAGGGAGGCGGATCTTATGCCCGCGAGGTGCGGCTGGGGGTGCTTGCTCAGAGATAGCGCTATTTTCTACTTTTTTAAATTTCTCTGCCTCAGCAGATATTGTGGATAAGCATCGCATATATATTGCGTAGGTAGACATATGTTTTTTCCGGATGGCCAACACATCATTTGCGTCGACATCTTCTGATCCCATCAGTGAGTCAAACACAGACTTAACCTTCTTCCATAAGGCACGCAACTCTTCTTGCTGTATCGCAAGAGTGTGCTTATTATGACTTTCCTCTGGAATAAGGCTGTACTGCTGTTCAAACTTTGAGATTAACTCAGCTGATCGGATATAATTTTCCATTTTCTCAACAAATTATCCCTACCAAACTAAAAACAAATTAATCCTTTTAACAAAAAAATGGAGACAGTGTTTTAAAAGATCGCTTTTATTTAGTTATTTCAGACTTGGCCGACTCGTCTGATATTTTTTTTTTTTTTTCAAGGGAAGAATAGGCAATGGTGTAACCTACTCGCCAACCGCACGCAAATTATATATATATGTATATATTGATCTGGCTATTAAATTATAAGGGTCAGACTTGGCCGATTCGTCTGGTTTTCCCCACGATAAAAATAAAACACACCAATGTGGCTTACTCGCCACCCGCACGTAAAATTATATGTATGTATGTATCGGTGGATGTATTAATTTATTTGCAGATTATTTTGTGCCGTAAGACAGGGAGCAGGGGGGAGCAACTCCAATGCGTATTGTGCGAAGCAAAGGGGGCCACTCGCCACTTGAGCGTTCAATTTTATTATAAAAAATAAAATATATGTATATTCTGTAAAAAAATTTTAAATTCATTCAGATCCGAAAATCTTTTCAAGAACCTTCTCTCGAACACTTCCAGAGCCATCTCATCAGATGTCGTCATTGCAGGCACCATATAGCAGCACAGGTACGATAAATGACTTGCATAGCATGATTTTCTGGATTTAGAAGAGGGCATAGTTGTGCTACATCTATGTTAAAAATTCTTGAGGACATACTTCCAGCCTACGACCATAGTTCTAGTTCTTCTAGATTTCTCAAGAGCTTTTGACATGTTTGATTATAAAATATTACTTCGCAAGCTTGAAACAGCATATAACTTCAGCCCTTTCGCAATTAAGTTAATGCAAAGCTATCTCACTGGTCGCTTTCAGCAAGTTCAGTGTGATGATAAGTTATCTGATTTGAAGCCCATAATGTCTGGTGTTCAGCAAGGATCTATCCTAGGCCCAATATTGTTTACTCTGTTTATTAACGATATAGTCACTTGCTGCCATAATGTGTCTATTCATCTTTATGCTGACGATACCCAAATTTACATATCTCGTCCGATCGGGCTTTCGGAAGATTTATTTATTAGGCTGAATGATGATTTAAGACGCATCGGGAACTGGGCTCTTTTAAATAACTTGTCTCTGAATTCTACAAAATCTAAGGCGATGGCAATATCGAACATAACATATGATATTTGTCATAGTTCCGTTTTAGTTTCGAATATAATTTTTTTACTTAATATATTCACTTATTTTCTTACCATTCTTGAGTATCAATGGATTTTCTTGTTCTAGCTTCAAATGAGTTTGTCGACTACTCAACTTTATTTTACCTACTTTCGTACTGCCTTCGGCGTAATTTGTCATAATTCAAAACAAAGTTCTGAAATAAAAATCAAAAAAACCGTTGCTCGAAATACTCGAAAAAGATCGATACGCACGAGCTTAACCTCGAAAATTTTCAAGTAATTTACATTGAGCAAGTGTTTAAATACCTGCTGCTCGAATACCGGGCTACTTGAAAATTTGCGAACAAAATTGAGAGCTTTACTTTAAAGAAAACTTTGCTGTTAAGCCAAATTTAAATAATCAACGAGCGCAGTAAACCCGTTCGCATCAAGGTTCAATAACTAGTATATGCAGAGTTGGGCCATGTTATTTTAATAATTTTGTAAATAAACTTCAAAACTACAAGAAATTACTAAACATGTTTTTGAATTCGCTCGATGAAAATTCACTTACCCTTATCTTCTGAACCATTTCATCATGACTTATAACTATGACCTGACTTGCACTTGACAAAGTGTGTGGTTTAGATTAGGTGAGTCGGTTTCACAAATATCGTACGAAGCAAAACTACTAGCCCCTAATACCGCATCAACCTTTCTTTCTCGATATCGATTTCCATTGACGGCTTCAGCTTCCATCTGGTTTGGTGTGTTTGCAACTGTAAATATGGGGCACTGAATAAATTTGGGTAAGGTTTTCCGGCCAATAATTCAGCATTCAACATTAACCATACACCATTTGTCATCAAGCATGGACTAGTTCCATTCCATCATGATTTAGATTGCACTGATAATATACCACACAGTCTGCTAGTAATTATTTTTCCTGCAGGGTTTAGACTCTTCGCGAACAGCCTTCCAAATAATTGCATTCAACGTTAATTTCTGCGTTCTATACTCGCCGTTGTCTTCTCTGAGCATGATTTTATCCCCTCTCGTCTCCGCTTTTTGTTGCTCTGTACATGTGTGTAGCATTTTGTTATTTTATTTACTGAAATTTCTGTTATCGTTGTGCAGTATTTATTGAATAGCGGCATAGTGAAACTCTCTAATATCCGCCATAATAATATAAAAGAAAGTTTAACTTAAAAGAGGTGGGACCACTCCTATTTCATTTTTTTTTTAATCGTGGTAAAATACCATACCACAACTGAAGTGAAATATCAGTATACATTTTTTTTTAGGTGTGCGTTAATACTTTGTTAATATTTTCTTAGTATACTTTTAGTGGCGACGGCAATTTCCCTGCCAAATTTCAACAATATATCCTAAAGTTTCGAATGTTTTTCTTTTAAATGTGGGTGGTGCCACGCTTATTTTTTAAAATATACCCAAATTTCCATTTTACGTCACATAGATATCACACACGTCCATTTTCGTAAATTCATTGGACTTTGGTAGAGAATGATTGCATTTTTTGATAGCGACAAGTGGGCGTGGTTATAATTCGATTTGGCCCATTTTCAATATCAACTTTTGAGTGAAGATAAGCGAGTTTATCAAGGATTTTTAAATATATATTTATGTAATCGTGTTTAAGGACGGACGGACGGATGGCTTAGTCAAAATCTGTTTCGATGCTGATAACTTTGATTTCAGAAAATCTATATCTATCTTGATTCCTTTATGCAACAACGACAAAAAACCGCTATCTAATCAAAGTTTTGAAACGCTTGTGTGCAACTGCACGCTGGGTATAAAAACTGATACGCCTACCAACAAACTTGTAGGTGAAAGTTTTAAATGAAAAACAGTTTTTACGCGCACTTACCCAAATACAAAGTACCTTTTATGCAGAAATCAGTAAATTGTTGATATCCAAATAAGTAAACCACTTAAGCGGGGTAGTTAATTTTCAATGGAACATGACCTGTGCAAGGCCAAAACCAAAACTTTATAAAAGCACTCACTACCACTCACAGCCTCTCACTACCAAAATATTTCTAATTTTACTACACAGGAAATGTTGCCTTCCATCCAACTGGTGTTTAGTAGTCCAGAATTTTAAAATACGAATATGCGAAAAATATAATAAAAGTAAGCATTTTTCGATTGTAGTAGTGAAGAGTAGTAATTGCGGTAAGTGCAGCTAGTCCAAGTATTTTATTAATTGCGAATTCTCTGCTTTTTACGGAACATAATATTTGTATGTATCTTAAGGGTAAGTAGGAAAAGATAATGCGATTCGCGGATTTTTAATTATTTCTAACTTTTCAAATTTCAGCAAACTGCTTGAACAAGTTTTCTATAAGCCAACTTATATTTCAAAACTATATCAAGATGTACACTCAAGTCAGTTTATTTCTCTTAGTAGTTGCATATTGCATACACACACATAAGTACATAGGACAATAATGGTTTAATAATATCTAACGAATTTTTACTAAAATTATAAACTCTCTCCTGAGGCATAGTTTTTCAATGCCGCTTTAACCTACCGTAAAGCTTTGCTGTTGTTAAAACATGCTATTTTTTCTATTTAAACTTAAATAAGCAGTATATTTATTACACACACACATATATATATATATACTGCATATACATATATATATATATTTTTTTTTTCACGTTAAACTTTGATCTAATTAACTTTAGCTTAGCCTTAAGGTCGTCCTGACATATAGGGACTACGAGTGTTTGATTCATTATCCACGTTCTACGTACAAACCAAACTTAATTTAATAACAGAATATTTTTTATATTTTATTTATGTTCTTGTTACGCCATTTTACCGTTGTTCACTTAGTACGAAAAAGTTTTGTAGGAAATTTCTCTCGAATTATGTTGCTTATACGCCATGGCGTCATTAATGCGCTGTAAACTTTGTAGCTGACTTACTCGCGCTGCTTTGACTCGCTAATGAACTGACCATGTTTTGCACATTTTGGCTTCCTAAACTCGTTTTTCGTTAAAAATGTAGAAGATTACTGCTAAGTAATGTCGATTAGGTTAAGCTTACCAAAAGTATCGCATTGTGTATAATTTAAGTACTATAAAGTTTACTGATTTAATGAATTCAAAAGTGGAAAAAATTTTTTACAAGAGTTATACTGAAGTTATACTGAACTTTTGTAATACAACATCTATTTTCACTAAAATTACGACTTCAGTTGAAAAAATTTTCGTATTATCATAGTTCCATGGAGATCTATCCATTTATATTTTTTTTTTTTTTTCTGGTTATGTTAGAACTTAGTTAGAGGATAGGTATCTAACCGTTAAGCAGATCCATGATTACGAATATCTTGTAGAGTAATTCGATGTATCAGTAAGCGTGGAGGAAACGGGAATTTCAATTTGTGGCGCAAAACAGCTCTACATATTGTGGACTAATTTCAATTAATTTAAGTCGCCGAAAATCTCATAGCAGATGTGGGAATCTAACTGCTTTAAACTTTCCTTTTTTATGTACCGATTACCCGTTATAAATGTATAGTATTCCTTCAGGACGCTCTTTGACAAAAATACACCAGTTTTCCTTGGGCTTATTTGGATTTCCGGTACAAAGTGTTTTATGTATCTTATTCACCACAGCTTATCCGAACACTTCCATTTATACGAGTTACGAATCAGCTGACTGCATATCTGTCAAAAATTTGTGTTGGGCAATGATCCCGGAAAGAGCTTATTGTTTCGTTCTTTTTGGTATGAGCGATCGAAGGAGGCAGATATCAGTGGAGATTCTCGGTGAAAAAAAATATTTACATACATACATATTAATCGTTTACTTAATGGAGCGTGCGTTGTATATAATTTGTAAATAAAGTTCGCTAAAAGTATTAAGTCCCTTGAAGATTAAGGCGTAACCGCGGTAAACTCATGCGGGTAGAATCCCTACTGGCCACCTGAATTTCAACATAACCTCCAGAAAACCACCTATATATTGCTACATGGGTAGACCACGCACCAACCATTCCCGACTGCATCCGGAGAGTACAAGCAAACCTTCATGAACTTCACCATTCCTCGATTTCTATCCCATCGTCATCAACAAAAGTCGGTAAAAGCAAAGCAGACAAATTTATAAACTTCATACGGTAAACCCTTAATTTTTTTTATAGAAATGAAATTCTAAGTGACACGTAGGGAAGCCATTTGTGGAAACTAAGAACAAAACTCAAGAAAAAGGCGGGAAATTAAATACATATATCACATTAGATAAGTTTTTTTTAGTTTGAAATACACGTTATATATATATATATATATATATATATAATATACACCTATGTATATATAAAACAAAAGAAAAGAAAATCAAGGAAACGAAGAGAACAAAGATAAAAATAAACATACGAAATTTGTAAATTATAAGGTAGCGTGGGGTTAATACAAAATTAACTTTTAGTTCGTTTTAAAACTTAAACATATAGGGGCATAATTATCATTAATTGCATTAGAATTCCAGGAATTTATGAAGCATAATACGCGCATGTAATGATGTTTCTATTATGTACCACCGGGTGCTAATCGACCTCAGCAATATTCCCGTAGTTGAAATTTTCGTCTCTTGAATTTTTCCTTAAAATTCCTAATCAACGGTTATATACATAGGTACACATATCTATATGCATACATACATATGATTGTGAACTCTTAAAAAAAAATGATCAAAGAGAGGAATTTCTTGTATGTCACTTAAATGCCCATTTAAACATCTCTCAATTGATTTGCACCACAAACAAACGAAAAAGACCGTAAATAAGAGTGGGATTACTTAGTAAACTCATCTTGTGACTTAAATATACTTTTAATAATCAACTATAATTAATAATTAATAAGAACAAAAGCAGCACGACTACACAGCGGTGAGGCGTCATCGCTACGTGGGAAGGCGAAACCAGTAATTACATTTTTTTTTTCTACAAGCTATATTGTTCTATGGCGGCCACCGTGGTCTGATGGTAGCGTGCTCCTCCTACCACACCGTATGCCCTGGGTTCACACCCCGGGCAAAGCAACATCAAAATTTTAGAAATAAGGTTTTTCAATTAGAAGAAAATTTTTCTAAGCGGGGTCGCCCCTCGGCAGTGTTTGGCAAGCGCTCCGGGTGTATTTCTGCCATGAAAAGCTCTCAGTGAAAACTCGTCTGCCTTGCAGATGCCGTTCGGAGTCGATATCAAACATGTAGGTCCCGTCCAGCCAATTTGTAATGAAAAGCAAGAGGAGCCCGACGGAATTTGGAAGAGAAGCTCGGCCTCAGATCTCTTCGGAGGTTATCGCGCCTTAAATTTATTTTTTATTTTTTATATTGTTCTATATCTCTATTGCTATTCATTCATAAGTACAGAAAATGAATGCAGTTGAATAGGCGCGTTTGAGCCTGGATCGCTAGTGCAATGTGTTTTTTTCTTGTTGTTCCAATCCACTACGGAGAGTGATCGCCGGTTTCACATATTTATATGTACATATGAATGCAGTGGCTGATTAACATTTTTGTTGTGTTTTAAACTACTGACCTTTTTTGTTTATGTGAGAACTCTCCCAATTTGTGTCTGACAACTATTGATATATATATACATATACATATACACATACCTGATTTCATTGACAAATAGCACTTAGGGCTCTCATATTTTTTTTTTTTTTTACGTCCGAGCAAATATGTATACATGTGTATGTAAATAGATAGGCCAATATTTTCTCTTATTTATTTGATTAAATAGACATTTGGGTCAATGACCTTATAACGAAACAGCTGTTGGGGTAGGTTAGAATTCGGTGTTCAATAAACCTCCAAAAAAAAGGAGTTATTATTGGAGTTATATTTAATACAGAAAAAAGACAGGTTAACAAAAAACAAATTATTGTAATATTTTAAGTTACTAAAGGACTAAGCGAATAACTGTAATATATAATGAGTGAATTCTAAAAAAATAAACAAGAGAATGGATTGCTAATTTTACCATATAGTTAGTTTGATTGAAAAGGGAGTGTAGGTTATCTAATGGGGCATTATTATCATCAACAATGCCATGGAAGGGCGGGTGCAGAGCAGACCTACAAAAGCCTACATACGTATTTATATATGTATACCTACACTACTTGATGCATAGGTTTCTAGTCTGATTATAGGAAAAATGTGATACGTTGCGTGGTAGAGGTATGTGTATAGCTTCCCGTGTGCAAATATTATACTATCTTGTTACTGTCTAGGCTGACAGGGAAATGGCTAGGCCTCACGACTATTTACCGGAATCTACGAAACTGAAGCTCAAGTAAGAGCTAGTGCACACAACGTAGTGGTGGGACCCCTTCCAAGCATTCCCTGTCCTAAATGACGGGTTTACGGTCTACGGACAAATAACATGTTTGGGTTCATGTTGCTATAAATCCAGGTTCGCGGGGCATTTTGGTAGCTGGGACTAGAACCTGCCGGTTTCTACCCACTCTTCCTAGCTAAATATACCTTTGCAGTTACCTACTTTTTTTAACATTATATATATGTAAGTATGACTATATCATAACGCAATGGCACGCTATAGTAAGAAAACTGGAAATTAACAAACCCAGTTGAACAAAAAAAATGTTCCAAAATAGTTTATAAAATTTTGTTGTTGGAAACTTCTTCTGGGTTGTTTTTTATCCACTGTTTTTCGTCGTGATAATGCACAACTTGATTCAGTACCTGGAGGTTTTGGTATGCCAAGTGGAGGCTTATGCCAATAACTTGGCTATTTTGTATCTTTATTTAATTAATAATACTTTCGAAAAAAAAATGTTTCGAGTAACTGAAGTTAATTTTAAATTCATTAGTTATATGTTTGTATTCCCTCCACACTACCCATCACTTTTGATTGGTTGCCAACTAAGTCATTGTTTATTTGTCAACGTCACATCTGAGCTTAATTGAATGTATATCCGTTAGCATTTGTATTGATTTAAAGAAACTATATTGATTGACTGCTAATACGAACGTATTCACATTCACATGAACATACATACACATATACTTGGTTCTCATATACCTCTCTACGCTTGGATGAATGTATGTTCAAAATCCAGATTGGCACGCGTGAAATATGAACACAATCCTCTCAAGCAATGTGCGTGCTGATGCGATTATACTCACGCATGCTGCCTGCTTACTTACTTGCCATCTTCAGACTCGGTTGAATATGTGAATATGCGCTTTGCTGTGTGTTGTTTTTTTTTTTTTTTTTTTTTGTAAAATTCTACTAACAGTCAATCACGTTTGTTTTTTGGATAGCGGTAAAATTTGTAGCGACATGAAGTGCAAAGTGACAAATTGTGCTGTTATCAATTCTTAGCTTTTGGTACTCGTAAAATGGAGTAATATTTCGGTATGAGCGACACAAATTGATTGCAAGAAATAAATAAAATCGAAATTCCATGACAATGAAAAATGTATAGGATTGACGGTAACGCATTTTTTATAATGGAAATTTTATGTTGCCGTTTTTTGTTTATAAACACAAAAATAGATCTAACCTGTTTTTGCATGCAGTCTGCTTTTTTAGCTTATTACTATGAAATCTAACACTTCATCTGCTCAGAGAAATTTAATTTCCACTAAATCCTGTAGCACTATCGCATCTTGAAATTTATCTGCCCTAAAAATAAAAACTCATTCAGAATACATTGTTCATCGTACCGTTAAATCATAAAGTTTTAAAGGTGACATTAAGTTAACGTTCATAACGTCAATTGACCATATGACCACTGCAAATGGCCACAAGTTCAACTGCAGTCACAATACTCGTCAATCCAACTGAAATCACTGTAAATTTTTCAATTCACTGTCCCAACTGTCAAGTCAAATAAAAAAAACTTGTTTTAATCTTTGGTTATTTTTCCAACCAAAAGTTTGATGAAAAACGGGAAAGACATATTTTAATAAAAGTATATCGTAAAATGAATAATATGGCTATTGCCTTTTTAACGAAATGGTCATGAAGCAAACGCAATTTTCACTAATTGCCAAACATTCAAATTCAGAGAGGTTATAAGATTAATTAACTTTAATGTGCCTCGAAGTTTGTATAGTACAAATTGAACTTATGAATATTTTTAAGTGGTGATAAAGCTAATTGACCTTAAGGCCGTTGAACTTCTATCACGCCACAATAAAGCTTGCGTGAGAAGATGGCCCTTAATTACTTTGAAATTCTTCTGCACAGCTATTTTGCACATTTATTTTGGATAGTGGTTTTATACCATTTAGAATCTCAAAAGTTACTAAGCTCAAGTCTGGTTTCTATCAGGTGAAACCTGAACTAAATTCCTCAAATTATAATGCCATTCAGAAATTTTAAGGCTTGGAAAAAATGTTGTTATTTTCTACGAATTGTTGCTGCCGATAAAGACACTCCACTACCCTAGGGTTTTCAAGGGTTTATCGGCGTTGATGGTACTTTGCGAATATGAATTCGGTACCTTTCGGTAACAAGCATTGGTGCTTTTCCAACCATTTGAAGAACGACTTAAAGTGCCCATATTGAACTTTTCAGGCCATTCGGCATACTGCCTTCCCATCACCACCTAGTTTCGTGAGAAACATGGAATCGGCAGAACTTCGTATGCTAAATATGTGTATGAAACATTTATGACTCGGGTAGGTGAGGTTGACAATTTATAGCTTCACAGCTTCCGCACCCGACTAGCTTAATTTTATCTCAAGCTTTTGGAAACTGTATGAAAACGTCGCAAAGTGAGAGATACGGATTGGATTATTCCATGAAGAACTTCACTGAGGTCACAGAATACTCCAAACTCAATCTTAACATATAGTGCATCCTATCAACTTACTTATTTACATACATTCGTATGTGTAAATTGTGTTTTCCCTTATATTTGTACAGATTTTTTTTATTGTCAGTTGTGGGTTTCCATTATCAAATTGAAATCGCAGAAAAATACAGTTTTTCGCACGTCACTTAAACTTTGACTTTATATCGTTGTTAGCATATTTTATTGGATAATTTTAGTGTTCACGCTTTCGTGACCCTTTGATGTTGCAAGTGCGAGATTTCTTGCTATTCAAATTATATATCAAGCACAATTTTATATATACGAATTTTTTGGCTTAGTTTGTTTTAACAAACTGATGTACTACCAATATTTGAAACCACAAAAGCACATCTGACAAACTCTCTTTTGTCATACCATGCTTTTTTCTTTTAAATAAAATATCACTTGTAAAGCATCTAAATCTATATATATATATTTATATATATATATATATATATATTTATTTATTAATATAAAACCTTTGCATTAAATTTTTAAAATACATACTAAGGGTAGTTATTTTAGAGGCTGGTACTCACCGGTTCGTATGGATAGGGCTGATGGCCGTTGGGATGACTGGTGGTGGCGTTGCTGCGTCCTTCTGGTGTTGGAATTCTGAAGGAAATTAGTAACGACAATCCGGTACTTGCGAGTAATGACTGCTTCACAATTATTCGGAATTCTGTCTTCGAAGTTGTAACTGGCTGTAATACGCAGATATCTGCTCGAAAGCTTTCGTTCGCTGGTTGGCTGTCTCTTAGCATGAAGATTATTGCTTATCCTAAGATTCACCTGGTTTTGTGCAACTGAATAGACGAGCTGGATGGCATAAATACTTGCCGTTGGTAGCAGCACTTTGTACAAAGGTATGCGGTAGGGCAAAGGACTTCAGCTGCGATATTTCGCTTTTTGTCTATCGAAAGTTAGTTAATTCTAATGAGCTCACTCAGACCTTTATAGTTTAAAGAAAATGACTATTTTATTGCGTGTTTCAAGATGACTTTTCTTCTCACAAACTTGTATTGCTTCCGCAACCTATATTTCGCACCTTCTTTGCACAAGGTGACAAGAATAAGATTATCGCAACTTTATAAAATTATATTACAATGCAGAAATGACAATAATAAGATTATCACAAATTTATAGAATTGTATTAACACTCAGAGAAAGCCAAAATTGTTGATTTGCATAAAAAAGTGAAATTTGCAAAAACTGTGCTGAACTTGCTTGGATGACAATTTTGTGTTTTTTTTTTTTTTTTTGTTGATACAAAGGTGGTGCTTTTCTGACAGATGGCGATCATTCCAGATCGCCACCCTGTACTTGCGGCGAAATCAATTTGGTGGATTTTGCGCGATGGAGGCTGCCACACGGCCATGAGGATTCTCAATAGGGAATTTAAAGGTAAATACAATGCATTGATTCTAGGGATACTTCAATATAAAAGTACAATTCAATAATCGAATACAATGCAAGATACGGGTTATATATAAATTCAGAAATATTCGATACAATACAATTCAATAATCGAATATAATACCAAGTACGGGATATATATATATAAATTCATAGAGATACGTATGAAAAAAAGGAGAGAGATGGGACGGGTGACAGCCTACACCGCGTAACCAGAGGGAGTTCAGAATTTTGTGCATTTGATGTTGGAAACGTTGCTATAGCAAACGAAAGCTATCGATCGTGAACAACTATTTTCCTTTTACTAGCGCGTTTGTCGACTTTCAATTCTCGCGAGATTATCGAGTCTCGAAATACTCGTAATACTCACGAGCTTCTCAACTTTCAACTCAGTCACTGAACTGGCAGTATTGTATACATTTCGTTGTTATTTAATTGTGTTTTTGTGGAAATTTCCGCTTGTGCTCGAGAATAATTCGCAAGATCTATATAAAACAGCCAATGAATCGATTAAATTGAATATCGAGAAGCTCGCGAGTTTTACAAGTGTTTCCATATTCGAGAATCTCGAGAGAATTGAGAGTCGAGAAGCTCGCGAGCCTAGCGAGTAATTCGATATTCGAGAATATCGCGATAAGGCGAGACTCGCGAGAAATCTCTTCTCGAACAAGTTCGAGAAATCGTACGCTCTATTTGTTATTCAAAATTGAAAAAATAAACTACGGTTTTTGAGGTTGCGTATTTGCCATGACGTAGCAAATGCATAGCCGTATAATTTTTTGGCGCTTGTGTATAAATATTACACTTGTTTGCAAATGCAATGATGCTATGCCATTTGCACAAAATCCTGAACTCCCTTACTATGAACAGGAAGTCGAATAATGTGAAAAAACTTTCGTATGCATAATGGATATCTTCAAAAAAAAATAATGGAATATAAAACAGGTTAGAGATTTTATAAACAGCAGGGATGTTTCTAATGAACTGTATATAAGATTTGCTATTTTTAGCAAAATAATAGAGGTACATATATAATAGCAACAATATACTTTTTACGGAAAACATATAAAAATCTAATATACAGCCTTGTTCTTTTGTTCCTTTTATTTTAAACAAATGTTTTGCAAACAAAAGTTATATTATGTGTTTACGTAAAAGATTATGCTAATTTAAATTACCCAAAACTCTGAAAACACTAAATAAAAGTTGAGCCTCCTAAAGAAATTATGGGATCAAAGTATCAAAACTAAAAGGGAAATTTAACCCTTTTCAGAGCTTTGTAAAGGCTTATACTTGTTTGGATGACAAAAGTGGATTAGTCTAGGAAAGTGCATACATAGAGATGTACTTAAATATATATATATATATGTATGTATATAAAAACAAAAGCAGTTGAGGTTATGATGATAATAAAATGAGATTCAGGGATCGCTACCAAACATGCGAAATTCGATTAAATCAAAGACACGTACTCACTCGAAAAGATAGATGGATGCAGGTTTTTGTTTACCTTACGTTTGCTCTAAAGCTGCAGTTGCATAAGTTTTGGTTTTTCAGTAAAACGCCAAATTGATAACTAGTGATAAAAAAGTTGGAACAATTCGTCCGAAAATTCTGTACGGAACAAATATGAGCAACGGTACCAACATGAGTCAAACAGAATTTTTACAACCAAAAAGGAAAAACTAACTCCCCCAAAAAATAATCTACAGAATATTGCAACTGGATTCGCCTCAAACTATACCGCAAATAATACAAAAATATTCGTTATAACTGCAGGCGTTTCACAGTGGGCAATCGCAAATAAAATTTCGATTAAAAGCAATTGTTTTGCAAACGAATTGTTGATCATAACACGACCATGAGTCGTCGTTGGCTTCTCGAAACAAACCGTAAATTTTTCGATTGTAAATCCATAACATGGCGATAAGAATTTGATAAAAAATAAATCGTTAAATTTTTCAATGCAACTCGATAGCTTCTCAAAACAACTTGATATCTTTTCGATTACGAATCGATTAATTTCCGATAGGAAGTCGATAATATATTGGTAGCACTCCGATAATTGATACCAAATCGAGAAATTGTTAACATATATATAACTTTGATAAAAAACTTAGAACATGCCATCGAGTTTCGCTTCCGGCTTTAGTTTTGGCTTCGGCTTTGTTATTGTTAATAAAATAAGTAATCTAAATTAAAAAATAAAAACATTCATATATACATATGTTATAGGGCTTTTAGGGCAGGATATTTCAACTATCCGGATAAACGGAATGTTCGAATATCCGGATAGCTATGGGTAAATCCAGCCACATAAACTTAAAATCCGTACATTCGTATGTCCGTCTGGATACATTGATAACAGATACTAGAACATAAAGAAGCTCTCGGAAAACACTGATCTCACGTCCGTGGACACGATTTTTCGCCGCTATGTGTTCTAAGAACAAATAAACAATAATCTCAACATCAGAAATTGATGGCAAGATCATAACAAGATATCTCCTAATCTGTCAAAACAAAAAAGGTATTTTCATTGCCAGAAATGCAGTTAGTCCGGAACCTAATTGTTTATAGTCGAAAAATTATAACAGCACTTGTTTTCTTACACCCGAATAACAGTAGTTAAATGTTAAATTAGATATTTCTTGACTCGAGACTTTTTCATGTTCAATGCTAATTGGAATGATTACCGTTAAATAAACGAATATGGTACATCAGTTTGTTGCTCTCACTGTTCCGATAGTTCCTCAGTCAATGGATAATCAGGATATTCGAATGCACGCAAAAAAATGTTGGAGTAAAAACAGTACTTTAAGGTGCTGCTGTATATATAAACTAAAATAAGTGTTATCGTAACACCAGAAGGATTGTTATTTTGACTCTTCAGGGGTGTAAGTTTAACACTTAAAAAGAGTATTTGGAAACAGCACTTGAAGGGTGTAAATTTAATTCCAAAAGGGTGTAATAGGAATACTCCCAATAGGTGTAGTTTTGACTCCAAAAAGTGCTGAAAAAGGTTAAAACAGCTCTATATATGTATGTATAAAAACTTCCAGAATCTCCAAAACAATGTATACAAAACCAAAAATATTTTTTATTCAATAAAAGAATCACCTATATACACAAGTAAAACAAGTAACACATTCTTATGGCCTTTTTATTGTCAGCATTTGACTTTATAATAGTGTCATACTTAACATATTCTTATGTATAAAACCAAAAATATTTTTTTATTCAGTAAAAGTGAGAATCAATTAATTACACAAGTAAAAATAACTTGCTATTGTCAGCATTTGACTTTGTAATAGTTTAAAACTTAAAGTATTCTTAAGCGCACTATTTACACAAAAAGTACATCATTTATCTAATTATATAAAAAGAAGTGTACATTTTGATTGTCACTCCATAACTCGAGAACGGATAGAAAGATTGCCATGAAATTTTTAGGAAAGATACAGGAAGGAGAGATGATGGTTAGTTGATCTTGAAATTCCAAATCGGTTTAGCCATTCCTGATTTATAATTTTTTTTTAGAAAAAATTCAAAATTTGAAAATTTGATATATAAATTTGCCTATATTAGTATTTACGATCCTTTTTTCCGGGAAGTTAACCAGAGACGGACTGGGACTGGGATTAGAACTAGGACCGGGACTGAGAATCGGAGTGGGACTGGGACTAGGACTGGAACAAAATACATACCATCCTCTGGAAGAAGCAATAAGGGATGAAGAAGAGGTGAGAGAAGAGAAAAGAGAGAAGTAGAAGGATACTGAGAAAGAAATAGAATGAGACGAATATGGAGATAGATGAAGCGAAAAAGACGGAAAGAGGAGTGAATATAAGGCTCAGGAAAAAGTGAAGAGGGGTGGGGGAGGGTAGAGTTAGACGGAAAAAGCTTATTAAAAAATGCAGATAGGCCAAATTTAGGGCAGAACAACGTCTGCCAGGTCTGCTAGTTATTATATAGATATAAGAATTCATATGATAGCACTCTTAAGGCTTGTGACATTTCAGATCGTCAAACGGTATAAAAATAGTTTCTTCCAAAGAAGCCAGGTCGTATACATTAAGAGTATCATTAAAAAGTTTGGTGTTATAATATGGAAGATAAAATATTATTCTACTATTGATAATATAAATATCAATATATATACATATTAATATTCGCTAACTCACTGATATACTAATACTAACATATATGTACCAGTAGGGTACTTAAGTATTAGATGGGAATATTTACATGAATGCTTATAACTTTTGTCTTAGTCCATCGATTTTGTTGAGTAAAAGCTTATTTTTTTTCTAATAAAACAGAGCTTAGAGAGAAAAGAAAAACTCTGCAATAAAATAAAAAGTTTTCGAGATCCTTCCTCGCAACTTACAAATTTTTTTATATTTTTACAAAAAAAATTTTAAAAATCCGTAATGATTGTGCGTTATATTTGAATCTGCAGGGCCCTGAAAAAAGTTTTATATTCACAGTTTATAGCAAATTGTATTACCTTTTAAAAACTTCATCCCGTTTTGGAATTGCTCTATTCGTTCTTGAGATATATATGATTAAGTGGACCCAATTTTTATACTCAGCTGAGCAGAGCTCACAGAGTATATTAATTTTGTTCGCATAACGGTAATCCGTAACGGCATAAACTAATCGAGATAGATATAGACTTCTATATATCAAAATGATGTGGGTGAAAAAAGAAATTCATTTAGCCATGTCCGTCCGTCTGTCCGTCCGCCTTTAAACACGATAACTTGAGTAAATTTTAAGGTATCTTGATGAAATTTGGTATGTAGGTTCCTGGGCGCTCATCTCAGATCGCTATTTAAAATGAACGAAATCGGACTACAACCACGCCCAATTTTTCGATATCGAAAATTTCGAAAAACCGAAAAAGTTCGATAATTGATTACCAAAGGCGGATAAAGCGATGTAGCTTGGTAGGCGCGTTGACCTTATGACGCCAAATAGAAAACTAGAAAAATTTTGGGCAATGGACGTGGCACCGCACACTTTTAAAAGAAGGTAATTTAAAAGTTTTGCAAGCTGTAATTTGCCAGTCGTTGAATATATCATGATGAAATTTGGCAGGAACATTACTGCTGTTTCTATATGTATGCTTAATAAAAATTAGCAAAATCGGAGAACGACCACGCCCACTTTAAAAAAAATTTTAAAGTTAAATTTAAAAAAAAAAGTTAATATCTTTACAGTATATAAGTAAATTATGTCAACATTCAACTCCAGTAATGCAACCAAATACAAAAATAAAAGGAATTTTCAAAATGGGCGTGGCTCCGCCCTTTTTCATTTGATTTGTCTAGGATACATTTAATGCCATAAGTCGAACAAAAATTTACCAATCCTTGTGAAATTTGGTAGGTGCTTAGATTGTGGGACGATAACGGTTTTCTATGAAAAAGGGCGAAATCGGTTGGAGCCACGCCCAGTTTTTATACACAGTCGACCGTCTGTCCTTCCGCTCGGCCTTTAACACGATAACTTGAGCCAAAATCGGTATATATTTACTTAACGCAGTTCACGTAATTATCTGAACTCACTTTGTATTGGTATAAAAAATGGCCGAAATCCGCCTATGACAACGCCCACTTTTTCGATATCGAAAATTACGAAGAATGAAAAAAATGCCATAATTCTATACCAAATACGAAAAACGGGATGAAACATGGTATTTGGATTGGTTTATTGGCGCAAAATATAACTTTAGAAAAAAACTTTGTAAAATTGGTGTGGCACCTTCCATATTAAGTAAAATAAAATGAAAAAGTTCTGCAGGGCGAGATCAAAAGCCCTTGGAATATTGGCACGAATACTGTTCGTGGTATTACATATATAAATAAATTAGCGGTACCCGACAGGTGATGGTCTGGGTCACCCTGGTCCACATTTTCGTCGATATCTCGAAAACGCGTTCACATATACAACTACAACCATTCCCTTTTAAAACCCTCATTAATACCTTTAATTTGATACCCATATCGTAAAAACGCATTCTAGAGTCACCCTGGCCCACCTTTATGGCGATATCTCGAAATGGCGTCCACCGATAGAACTACGGCCTACTCCCTTTTAAAATACTCATTAACACCTTTCATTTGGTACCCATATCGTACAAACAAATTCTAGAGTCAGCCCTGGTCCCAGTGTTAGTTGCATGAGATAATGTGCTTAAGTGAAAAATACTATTTTTGTTTGACAATGAATTATTATAACTTTGAGGTTATGTATTGACAATTTAGTAATTGGTGTGATGGTAGCGTTCTTCACCTACCACACCGAGCACTCTGAAACTACACCCTCAAGCGATTTGTTGAAAATAGATGAGCCAGAGCTTCGAGTTTCTTAAAAATGTACGAGAAGAAATCATAGATATCTGATTTTATAGAAGATTTGATGTTAGCAACACCTTCCACTTCACCCCCCCAAAGTGAGTACCATAGTTCCAAAATTTAAATATACCATTTGAGTCTCAATCTAAATTACAAATCGATTCAAAGCATTTTATGCAAAAAGAGATATGTTGCTTCAGAATCCCAATCCGCCTTTCTCGCTTTATATATCACTCACGATGGATGAGCCTTCTTCAAGTTTACATATCGCCAAAATTATGCAGGGTTACTTTTAATAAACGATTTTCTTAAAACAAGAACCATTTGTAGACTTGAACTTTCTTTAAAATTTTCTTTTCAAGTTCTTCGATATTTTCAATTTGTTTGTATGCCAAGGAATTCGTCAGAAAGCATCTTTCTTAGGTGGTGCATAAGCGCGGAATGTTCCAAACAACAAATTTTTTGAAGATGTTGAAACACTTGGCAAAAAGCAAATCCATGTGACTAGAACATGAAATACTATTTAGACGCATAAAGTTAAGCGAATAAATTTAAATCCAACATCCTGCCTTTTCAAATGATGTGATATGAAAGCCAACAAATCCAGCATAAGGATAACAGAAACATTATGTTGACTGGAACATGACGAAGGTTCGAAGCACTTGTCCACCAAGAAATTTATGTTACCACTTGCAATAATAAAGTCCAAAACTTTCATAAAAGCTGAAAGAATTACCAGAAAACATAGAGCGGCTATCATCTAAACAGGACCATGTAATGAAAGGCAGGTTAAAACCAAACAGAAAGTAGAAAGTAGAGCTATATTAGATTTTTCAGCATAAATAAGGTATTTGTTTGATTGGTCGGAGGACTCGTAGTGGACTAGACTACCCCGAAAAGATTGTAGTAATTTTAAATTCAATTGCTAAAAAGTACAATTTTTACTTAGTTTATAAAACAATTTTATTTTAAAATTTTACGGATCTCCCATACGGCAAAGGAAAATAATCGTACAACCACCCATGAAAATAAAGTTAAACTTAGAAAAAAAAAAAAATATTTTTGACATACCAGCTTGGGTGTGTGGGGGAAATAATAACACATTTAAGCGTAAGTTGTTTGTTACATATACGTAAGTAATAAACGTTTAAATAAGTTCACATCCTCCATAAAGATGCACCCCAAAATGCTGCAAGCGAATGAATCCCTACACCTTTTACTTTAACATCAGTTCAACAGATAAATAAAATATATGAATGAAGGTTAAAGTATCTGCTTCTAAAAGGGCACTGCAATAGAATTGTATTACACATATTAATATAAGTAAGTGGATAGTGCCCTCAGGTAACTGTGTTAGCTTGTCGGGTTCGGGTTGTGCTTTACAACAAATTTTATAAAATTTTGATAGTTGTGAACGGTACATGTGTCTTTATATTTAGTTTGAATTTCAACGAATAAGTGCAAAAAGATTTGTATACACTTGTTGCTTCGGTTGGTGCCATATGGAGTAATGAAGGAGCATATTTGGGACATATATTTGGTCTGATGATTTCGAGTTTATTTGGAAGCATTTTATAAATATACTTTTTATCTGAAAATAACTACAATATTATCATACTGGATGTGAAGTGCTTCATTGAGTTTAATGTGAACGCACGGATAAATCGGAGAAAGTCACAACAGTTTCACATTCGAGGTTAAATGACTTCCATCGAACTGGTGCTAACCGGATGCAGTGAAGGACAGTTGGTAGCCACACTCGTGCCAACAGCGCTTAAATCTGAGCTGTAGGTATTCAAATTTGTTAATCAAGGTTAGCTTTTGTATCAGAACCATCTACCCCTGAACTAATTAAGAATGCGTTCAAAAAGTCTGCAGAGAGCAGCTGCAATTTCGGCGGATATCACAACATTAAAAGTGACACTTGGAAACACTGCGCTTTCAACAAACTCAATAGATTATGATAAGCTGCGGAAGGGCTTCACAAAGCCCTAGCCAGGGACCAAAAGGAGACACCATTATGGATTAAACTCCCCGATGGAACCTACTCAAGGAATGTGGAAGAAAGAGCACATGCCCTGCTTGCAGCGCACTTCCCGGACGCATTCTCGGATACCTCGACGGAGGGGGTTCGACAGATGAGACCGACACACACTGTTTGGAACCTCGCCAGAGGACTCTTCAACGATGGCACAGTTAAGTGGGCAGTAAGGACTTTCCAGAGTTACAGGTCTGCGGGAGAGGATGACATATATCCAGCCTTTCTGCAGCAGGCAGAGGAATTGATCCCACACCTGGCCAGGATTATGAGGGAAAGCCTCGCACTGGCATACATCCCGACGGTGTGGAGAACAGCAAAAGTGGTCTTTATACCTAAGGTGGACACAAAGGACTACTCTAGTCCTAGTCCAGGCCTATAAGCCTGACATCCTTTGCTCTCAAAGCAATGGAGAAAATTGTAGACCACGAGATTAGATCAAGGCTCTCGACAGAGTACCACTACATAAAGATCAGCATACATATAGGACAGGCAGGTCGACAGAAACTGCATTGTATCAGCTGCCCACAAAAATTCAATGTGCGCTCGAGTGCGGGGAGGCAACGCTATGCGTATTTTGGGACATAGAGGGGGCTTTCGGCAACACGACGCACGAAAGTGTGAATCACGCACTCGAGAGAAGGGAGATACAACGTCCAATCCATATGTGGATAAACGCCTTATTGCGTAGGAGGATTGCCGAAACCTCAAGTGGGGACGGTACAGTAGAGATCAAAACAACGAAGGGATGTCCACAAGGAGCGTCCTGTCACCCCTGCTGTGGAGCCTGGTAGTAGATGAACTTCTACAGAGGCTCTCAACCAACGGAATCCGATGTCAGGGTATGCGGATGATATCGTTATCATTTTAAGGGGTAAATTTGAGAGTACCCTTTTCGACATAATGAAAAGGGCATTGAGGTTAACGAAAGAATGGTATACTGAGGTGGGGTTAAGCATCAACCCCAACAAGAAAACCATTGTGCCCTTCACAAGGACAAGAAAACTGGAAGGGATTAGGCAAATCACAATTGATGGACTACAGGTAGACTACACGACTGAGGTGAAATACTTGGGAGTCACGTTCGACTCTAAGCTCTTATGGAGGAAGCACGTCGACAACACCATATCAAAAGCCACAATAGTAATAATGGTGTGCAGATGTATTGCAGGAAGATCCTGGGGATGCAGCCCAAAGATCCTAAGATGGATATACACTATGATAGTGAGACCTATCATAATGTATGGAGCAGTTGCGTGGGCATCAAGGACGACCATGGTGACCGTATAAAATTCACTCACGAAGCTTTAACGTTTGGCATGTGTCTGCATTAAGGGAGCCATGTGAACATGCCCGACGGTAATGGGGGTATTGCTTGAGTTAACGCCTCTACTTATAATAATTGAGCAGGCAGCCAGGAGTACTATGATAAACATAGCTAAAGAGGGATGTGGAAGAGGCAAAGTGATACAGTTACGAAACATGGAAAAGCTGAAGGAGCAGATTCCACTCATCCAACTTCCCAGAGATGACACAAGGAAGATAATTAAGTTTGAGAAGCGCTTCAAAATAGAGCTGGGTTACAAGTGTACGTGGGCACCTCCAGGATTGAAGCTCTTCACCAGGAACACACTATAATATGGTACACCGATGGCTCGAAGACACCGGAGGGCATAGTAGCGGGAATCTTCCGCCCCCGAACCAAAATATCCCTACCACTCGGAAAATATCCGAGCATCTTCAAGGCCGAAGTTGTTGCCATAAGCCGGTGTGCAGAGATAAACTTGCAGCTGGGATATACCAATGAGAAAATCGTTATACTCAGCGACAGTCAGGCTGCGCTCAAGGTATTATTTTCAGTTGAGATTAAATCGTCAGCACTCCTGGGAGTCTAGGAGTCAATAACACCAGCCCACTAGCATGGGTATCTGGACACAGAGGAGTAGATGGGAACGAGCGAGCGGACGAGCTTGCCGAGGTTGGCAGCAGCCGGAAAGCCAGTAGGACCCGAGCCCTTCGTGCCAATAGGGTCACATATAATAAAGGAAGAGTTTAAACAAAAAGGGGCGTGCCTCAGAGAACAATACTGGCACGAAAATCCAGGACGTTGGCAGGCAAGGCACTACTAGTAGGGTACAACTCAAATCGATATAAAGCTATGATTAACCTCCCAAAAAGTAGCCTTAGGATTTGAACAGGTATACTCACAGGTCACTGCAGGCTAAAGAGCCATATGCATATATTGGGCATATCGTCTAGTTGCCTCTGTCGGTTCTGTCATTGCGAAGATGAGACTGCAGAACACATCCTGAAGGAATGCGATGCAGTGGCGAGACGAAGACTTAAGATCCTAGGATCATCGAAAGTAGGAAATAGTCACATACACTCTCTGAAGGCGAGAAGCATTCTGGATTTTCTCAGAGAACTCTGCTTTGATGAGGTGTTGTAAAGAGAATGAGGGCACAATAGACCAATAAGTCGCAGTGCTTAACCTCATAACTTCTACCTATCTATGATTCTGATAGCTGAGTGAAAGAAATATTGTGTTATGTACGGCATGTTGAGCTAAGATGCAAATATAATTTGAAAAAGGAAATCTTGAGTTATTTTAAACTTTAAACTTTTTAAAAATATATTTAAAAAACAGAAAATCACATCGAACTAAATCGTCCAAAATATTTTTTAAAATGAACTTAATGCTATCATGAACGGTTGTACGCTTTCTAACATTTTTTTCGTATTTTCGGTAGCGTTTCCAAACCGGAAACTTTTACTTTTGAGAAAAAGTACTTTGATCGCATCGATTTTGATAAAATTTTTTGTTTTCGAGAAAGCTTTAAATTAAAAATTTGGTTCGGGAAGTGGACCAAGTCCGACCCATTCCAAATGACCTTTTTTATGGTGCGGTTCGGTATAGAGTTTCTTCCGTGACTAGCTCATTATTTGAGAAATTTTTCTTTCGGGGAAGTGGACCAGGAAGGGTGTCTTCAAAAAATCTTCTTTCTGGCCCGAAATGGATCAGGAACCGATCTATTCGATCAAATTCTATTCACTTTTCGATTTGCCAGAAATTTGGTATACAAGTATTCCTTTTCCTAAATTAGTACTAACAAACTGCTTTCTTCCGGGAATTGGACCAGAAAACGGTATATTTTTAGTGATGCCAATGAAGTTACATTTTTTTAAATTATTTTATATCTAGGTCCAGTTAGGACCTAGATTCTAAACTTTTGTTTCTCAAGCAATGCATCTAATCATTTATTAATAGTTATTGGACGATCCTATCCGTTTCATCATCTATCGCCATTTACCGTCAATTTCATTAGTTTACATTAGGCAAGACTTTTATTGTTCTTGCATACTGCTTTAAAATAGAAATTCGTTTTTTAAATGCAAGCCACGAGCATTAAAATGTCCCACTGATAATAAAAATCTATCTAAAGCTTTGATTTACCTCGACACTTCAACCATTTGCTGCAAACATCCTTCACTAAATATTCCATTCCATCGATGCTTAAGAACTTTTTCAAGTGTTATGGCGAATATCCTGCGGCAAATGCCAAAAGCTGCATTCTGACAGCTATATTTTTGTCTGCCACATGGTAACGGTTTATATCACTCGTGAGAGTGCGTACATACATACATACATGTTTAGAAATTGAAATGTGAATATCAGCGCGCAACTAAAATGCTTACGAATGTTTGCTTATCCAGTGCACACTTGACAGGATATTTGTTGAGTACTTGGGGTCAAAATCATTGCAAGTAGTGATTATAGACATTTATTTCGTGTGCATACGATTTTACCTTTTTTTTTACCGGCACTTAACTCTATTTACTACGCCAATGTGGGCTGCGTTAGCACAATTTCCGCATTTTGCGCAAAGCTCCACTCAAATTTATTTACTTTACCTGGAAAGTGATTTGTATTATTTTCATTTTGCTTATTCGGCGTTTGTTGAACGCGCACGTACAGGTTGATGAGTTTGTTTAGATGGAAAGTGTAGGTTATTCTACTTTTGTGGCATGTAAATATTTAAAAAAAAAATATTCATAGATTGTTTGTGTGTTTTCACTGGTTAGCAATAAATGTTTTATATTTAGCTCAGGGTTTTTGTAAACGTTTATTTATTTTTAGTGTGAATATAAACTTTTTGTTTAACTTGCCCTTTATATTTACTATTTTGCTCGATGCGTGCATGCGAATAGTTAACATATTTATAGTTTCAGAATTAGCGTGTTTTGTTTCATTTGTCATGAAAGTGAAAAAGTGTGGAACTCTTAATCTAATGTGATTCCAGTATGTACAACTCTTCATAAGAAGAAGTCCTCGATGTTAACCATGCGGATGGAGCGTTGGTATGCAAAGCCACAGTCTTTGCGTTTTATAATAGTCGGCCATAATAACTTTATGAAAATTTGAAAGACTGATATAAATGGTTTGTGCTTCTTCATAGTTTAAAACGGTCTTATGTTATTCCAAACCGACGTTAGGATTATGAAAATATGTAAACGCCTTTTAATTACTACGTACATAATTCCAAAAATGACATGCCTAACAGAATCTAATACACTCGACCATATACTCTTCATACTTTGGAGGAATAAAGCAAACCTTGAATAACCAGGTGAGTGAAAATGCAAAAGCACACCTGTTGGCCCGATGACATTCGCTATGGATGATCTTCCAGCTTATCCCAAAACATCTCCGGCAAGGCAATTAAAGTTTTCGAGAAAAAATTTCTTTAGCTAGTTACAGTATTGGTAGATGTTTTGATTGACTTCTAAAGTCGTCTAGAATTTTCTGACTGCCCCACTTACAACGCGGTTAATTTCTTTCGAATTATTGAATGGATCAATTGGACAAACAAATTTTTATAAGTTAAGAAAAGGCATGTCTCTTGGCTGTTGGCATAATAAAAGAGAGGGTAGTGAAAACTACCTTGCGTCATATTTCTACGAAATTCATGAGATTCTATAGCAGAGTATGTGTGACTACGAGTGCGGCTATTTCTCTTGATAATGTAGAGAAAGGCAGAATATTTAGTATAACCCCCAGCAGGCGACCAAAATACCCAAATAATTTATTTAACTTAAGCCATTTAAGGGGTTGCCAGCGCAATTTATATCTTCTCCAACCCACTTGTTAACGGGGAGACGGACGCACGGACATGGCTCAAACAAATTTTTTTCGATACTGATTATTTTGATATATGGAAGGCTATATCTATCTCGATTCCTTTATACCTGTACAAACAACCATTATCCAATCAAATTTATAATACCCTGTGTACAAGTACAGCTGGGTATAAACACGGGGAAAACCTCAGTAACAAAATCAGTAGTTGAAAATTTTCTAAAAAATGGTTTGAAAAAAGCCTGAAATCAATGAGTGGCTTAAAGTTTAAGCTCACATTTTTAATGGTGTAAGAATGAAATTATTATTGAAATCCGGATTTAAAAAAGTTTAAGCTTAAACCGAAAAATTTTTAAAAATTCATAAACTCTAAGCGGCAAGGTTAAGCCGAGTCACAAAAAAAGTAAATTTTAGGCCAGTCGCTAAGTCGAGTAGGAAATATAAAATTTGGACAAAAAATCTGACATCTATACACACATATAAATAGATATCGGTATTTTCTGATATTCCTCATTCCCTTTTGAAAATTTACAGATTGATAAATTTTGTAATTGCCGCTCAATTAATTTATCTACCAACAGTTCACAAACAATTACATATATTTAAATTAGAAGAAATCACAAAAATCTCAATATATTGCAGAACACAACTTTATATAACACAATCAGATAAATATGTAATTAAATTCGTTGGTAGGCCAATGCAACATGAATTGGCGCTCGTCATCAGCAATCAATAATCAACAGCAAATTAAATTGTAAAACGAGCATTTTCACAAGCTGGTAAAAAGATAACGGAACGGATGATGGAAAAAACGATAGAAATGAATAATAAAATAAAAACGGTACATATATGCACTAGAGTTGCTGGTAATTTAGTCAAAGAGGATAAATATAAGAGACGTCACTCGTTACTTTGCTTAATGTTTTTGGTTAGGGAAATCGCAGGTTTTTTTTTTTTTTTTGGGCGAGAAGTGCATAAATGTCTTCTATACATTTCGTTATTTGTGTTTATTTTTACCCCTATATTTAATTAACTAATTAATTCTCTTTCCAAAAATCACACGGCACGGATAAATGCGAGACAATTAAAAATGTCGCTCACAGAAAACATTAGACATCAATTTTTTTGATTTCCAGGGAGTTACTCGCCACTCGTAACAGACTGGTGGGGTCTTATTTATTTATCATCTTTGCTTTAGTCTCGGATTTCGTGGGTACTTTCAAAATAATCCCAGTTTTTGTCTGATATTTAATCTTAATTATACTATTATTGCTTTATTGAATGCCTAATGGAGCAAAAAATCTCTTGTTTTACTTTCGACTCGTATCTATTGGCAATGTTACAGATGACAATCAAAAAAGTAGGAAAACTTCCAAAAATGAAAAACTTAATTTTTCCAGCATTCCAGGGAAAAGAATAGGCACATATTTCATAAGAGACAACATCTATGAGTCGTTGCGCATGCATTTTATTCCGATTATCTTTAAAGTATCTCCCTCACTAGGGTAGGCACCTTGTCGTTGGTGTGAGGGCTTAGCCGAACTCCATAGCGCCCGACTATGAGGCGGAGCTGTTTAGGACTGACATCTACGCCGTTTCGCCTCATAGGAGGGCGGCGGAATGTCGGTGACCAAGAACTGCCAACCCCCTAATCCAGGGTGTTATGCGGACCGTGCCTATTGGACGATTTGCAGCCAGGGGATAAATTCGGCTGTATTCGAACGGAGCCTTCCCGATACCGGGCCATCTCGGGAAGTATTTATGGCCATACCGCAGTAAGGGGCGCTGCTGTGGCGGACGGTTCTTTCCCCGTATATAATACTGGACCGCTGAGCCCGCCTTCTCGGGCAGGTGGTCGTACGACCAAGATGAACAACTCATTACCTGAATGTAATAAGGAGGATGTAAAGAGGAGGACTGAGTCGCAATCCAAGGACGACAAATACGAATTAAGCAATGCGTCGGACTCGGGGAGCGAGAGTAGTGCTGATTCAATGAACTCCGTGTTGGAGAAGCACACAAATGAAAACGGAGTAGAAGAGTGGAGAAGGGTACGGAGCAGAGGAAGTAAAAGAGCTCTCTCGCAGTACCGTGCAGCACTAAGAATTGTACAACGCTTGGGAGCAGTGGTCGACCCAACAGAAGTGGAGATCGAGCGCTTGGAATGGGCCCATGAAATAGGTCGAAGGCAGTTCAAAAGGTTTGCTGCGAGAAACCCTCGGTTCTGCAACCGGTACCATGAGGAAGAAGCGTCGAATGGCAGAATGAAGAGGCAACGTTCGGCAGAAGGCGACAAGCCTGCTTTCAAGAGGCAGAAAGGACCCAGTCCTAGAGCCGCGAGGCAGGGCAGTCGCATAGACAAGACAAGTAGGCCCAAAGCTGTAAGACAGATGGGTTCCAATAGCGAGGTAGCAACTACCTCGAAAGCTGCCAGTCAGAGGGAAGTTCCAACTACGGAAGTAGGAGATAAGCCAAAGGGAGATAACGCTAAGACTCCGGCTTTCTCAGAGGCGCTAAAGGGAGTTAACGCGAAGACTCCGGTGTTCTCGGAGGTTCCAAAGGGAGATAACACTAAGACTCCTGCTTTTCCCGAGAAGATGAGTGATGCGGCCAAGCAGTCACTCACTGTGGCGCTGGTTGATCGTAGCAGTCCGTTCGGACAAATGACTACTGAAAGGTGGGGATCTGTGGAAAGGGAGCTTATTAGCTTAATGCTTAAGATGATGCGGGAACAACCAAGTAAGCCCCTTCCAACCTTTGATTCGGGGGGATGGTATAATGATGTGAAGATGATAGCGTGCGACAACATCGCGAGCTTGCGGTGGCTGGAGGAAGTCGTTCCAAACCTCCAAAGGCAAGGCACGAACGCGCGGTTTGAGGTGGTGGATAAAGCGCAAATCCCCACGGTACCAAAAGTTAAGGTATGGATACCATGCGTGATGAAGTCGGAGGATACACTGCGACTTCTGCAGAATCAGAATCCGAACATACCGACACAGGATTGGAAGGTACTTACTGTATCTCGGCCTACCGAGGATGGTCAGTTCTACATCTTCCAAATAAACCAGCAGGCGGAGGATATTTTGTACACGCAGCTTGGCAAAATGTCCTTTGGCACTGGCAAAATTTACATGCGACTCAGGAAAAGAAGTCCCGAGGATAAAAATCCTAACACGCTGGAAGTGGGCGAAGTCGAAAAGGACCTCAGAAGCCTAAGGGAAAAAAGACAGGTGGAGGTCCCCGACGTCACCACGAACGTGCTAGAAGAGGACCAACCGCTAAATGGTGCTGTGACTCGCACAGAGGAACACACGGCACAACATTCACGAGGGGTTGAAGGGGGCCTCGAATACTCTAAACCAAAAGGGCAAGAGGAGGACGACGACGTCAAGACGAAGGTGCTGGAGGGGGACAAACAGCCCAATGGTGCTGCGAGTCCTACAGATAAACCTCCAACACAGTAAAGTGGCGTCGAGCGAACTCCTCCTAACCCTTGAGGAGGGTTCGTTTGACGTGGCGCTGATCCAGGAGCCGTGGCTGTCATCGGGAGGAAAGGTTTCTGGACTTAGCGCGCGCGGGTTTGGCGTTTACTACGTACAAACGGAAGGACGGGTGCGAGCTGTAGTAATGGTAACGAAACAGCTGCATTCATATATGCTGCCTAATTACACCACCGAGGATCTCGTAGCGGTGGCCGTTGAGCAAAAGAATAAGCAGGCATTTATCCTGGCGTCCTGCTACATGGCCCATGCTGCGGAGGTTCCACCGATGGAGTGCAAAAGGCTAGTACAGGAGGAAGGGCGCAAAGGGCGGTTGGTCATAGGCGCAGATGCAAATGCGCACCACAATGCGTGGGGAGGAGCAGATACGAACGAGAGAGGCGAATCTCTATTTTGTTACATCCTGCAAACCAATTTGCAGACAGCCAACAGGGGAAATGTTCCTACATACATTGGTCCAACATCCAGCAATTTTCTGGATATTACATTGAGCTCCGAGCTTGATATATCAAGGTATGATTGGATGGTTCTCGATAGACCATCCTTCTCCGACCATGCGTATATAAGCTTCAGCATCCCACTAAAGAGGGTAGAGAAGGGAGGAACTTTTAGAAACCCTAGGGCAACGAATTGGACTAAATTCCAGAAACATGTAGAAACGAAACTGGGACAACCCAAAGAGGTTGCTAATGTAGAGGAACTGGAGGATTCGAATGAATTCCTAACAAGGAAGCTTATGACTGCGTATAACAAAGCTTGCCCTCTAAGAAGATTCAGAGGAAAAGCAAAGCCGCCATGGTGGAGCAATGAGCTGAGTCTTCTAAGAAGACAGGTAAAAGAAATGTTTAAACTCGCAAAGACCGCGGAAACCGAAGCGTGTCGGGACGAGTACAGGGATCTACTGAGGATCTACAAGCGTGAAATTACCAGGGCGAAGAGAAACTCATGGAAAAGTTTCTGTACGGACATAGAGTGCTCCAGTGAAACAGCACGGTTGAAAAAAGTCCTAGCAAAGGGAAACATAGTCCAGGGACTAATAAAGAAAGAGAACGGGGAATGGTCACGTGATAGTGAGGAATCCCTTGAGGTGCTTCTCGATACACATTTCCGATCGGGAGACGGTTTAGAAGAACCAGCAGACATCACTCACACTTCGATCACGGAGCTAGTGGTGCCGGGCTTGGTGACCGATACCAAGATCGAGTGGGCAGTGAAGACGTTTTCTAAGTTTAAATCGCCGGGCCCAGATGGTATATTCCCGGCCATGCTACAAGTCTCAAGTAGGGCGGTCGTGGAATGGCTTAAAATAATATTCGATGGGTGCATAAGACTGAATCATGTACCGCACTCTTGGAGAACTGCTCGTGTAGCTTTTCTACCAAAGGCGGGGAAGATCGGTCACGTGTATCCCAAAGACTATAGACCCATTAGCTTAACATCATTTCTGCTCAAAACCTTTGAGAGGCTGATAGATGTGTACATAAAGTCCAACGTGGATGAAAAGCTGCTCTCCACAACACAGCATGCGTACACCAAAGGCAAGTCGGTAGACACCGCATTGCATAGGGTGGTAATAAGCATAGAGAAATCCTTGGAATATAAGGAGTATGCTCTAGGAGTCTTCTTGGACATTGCCGGGGCTTTCAATAATGTTGCAAAATGGGCGATTATGGATGGTCTTAATTACATTAAAGTACATCCTGCCTTAATCAGATGGATCGGCTGCATGTTAAATTGCAGAAAGATTACATCACAATGGGGATTGTACGAGGCCACGAAATCAGTGGACAGGGGCACGCCGCAGGGAGGTGTGCTATCACCTCTGCTGTGGACACTGGTCATCAACCAACTGCTCAGGCAATTCGATGAGGGACCCGTAAAACTTACGGCTTACGCAGATGACGTTGCAATTGTCATAAGTGGAAAATGCCTTCCAACGATTAGTTCTTTGATGGATCGGGCGCTTCGGGATATTCATACCTGGGCATTTAATGTCGGGCTGAAAGTCAATGCGGAGAAGACGGATATGGTCTTGTTTACAAAGAGGTACAAGGTCGCAAATTGGACCAGGCCTAAGTTAGGAGCGGTGGCCTTACAGGAGAAACCTTGCACAAAATATCTAGGAATCATCCTAGACAGTAAGCTGTCATGGAAGCTCAACGTGGAGGAGAGGGTCAAGAAGGCCTCAACGGCACTCTATGCATGTAAAAGAATGCTGGGGTGTACGTGGGGCCTATCGCCCTCTCTTTCTCATTGGGTTTTTACAGCGATTGTAAGCCCTATTCTATACTATGGAGTTCTTGTTTGGTGGAAAGCCACACAAAAAACAACATACCTCAAAAAATTAGAGGGGGTATGCAGACTATCGATGCTTTGCATAACGGGAGCCCTGAAAACAACCCCGACGGCTGCACTGTATGCCATTCTGCACATTCCACCTGTAGACCTGGTAGCAAAGAACAAAGCGTTAACGACCGCAACCAGGCTCGATGCTTCGGGGCAGCTTGAGCGCCGACCATATGGCCATAGTAGTATAGCGTCCTCAGTCACAAGACGAACAGACTACATGATTCCCTACCTGCACTTTGAGGGAGATCTCAAGGCCACAATAGAGGTGGACGGTTGGCGCAAGGGTGCGCAAATGGCGGACGAGGCGATACATGTGTACACAGATGGTTCCAAAATAGTGGAAGGAGTAGGGTCTGCGGTATACTGCGCTGATCCGGAATTAAGCAGATCCTACAGGCTGCCGGATTACTGTAGCGTTTTCCAAGCGGAAATATTAGCCGTAACCAAAGCAGTAGAAACCCTGGAAGAGAATAGCTTAAGCTGCAACCGTGTTAACTTTTATATTGACAGTCAAGCAGCAATTAAGGCAATAATCTCGCATAGCACAGCATCTAAATGCGTGTTAGAGTGTAAGCAGTCTCTGGAGAGAATCGGGACAGGGAGAAGCATATTGGGTCCCAGGGCATATGGGAATAGATGGGAATGAAAAAGCGGACGAATTAGCTAAAAAGGGCGCATCCCTTGAAGCTTGCTCCGTAGACGTCCCAATTAGATTGGGCGAGATTAAGCGAAGGCGAGAGGTGCACATGATCCACCAAGCAGAAAAGGCGTGGGTTCAAGAGCGGGGCTGTAAAGTGTCGAAGTTTATGTGTAGGTCTTACAACCTTAGACTAACACAGTTGCTTCTATCATTATAAAGAGAGGACTGTAGACTCATGACAGGTATTCTGACTGGACACTGCCTTCTGGCGTCACATGCCTTTAAATTAGGCTTGGTCAGTGATAGCAGGTGTAGGAAGTGTGGGTTGGAGGAGGAAACGATCGAGCACGTTCTGTGCTCGTGCCCTGCACTTGCCAGGCTAAGACTCCAGCTATTAAGAGTGATAAAGCTGTCAGATCTAGAAGCAGCAAGTGGATTAAGTCCTAGGAAGCTTCTAGTATTTGCCAAGAGGACGGAGTTATTTTATAACATAGGTCCTGGTTTTTGATAGGGTTTTTCAGTTTGGTCGTTAAAACAAACTTCTGGTAACACTACGGACTCAATCAGTCTATGTGAGGTCCTCATGGACCGGCCAGTTCAACCTACCTACCTCTTTAAAATTAAGGGGGGAATGGCTGCTATTTATTTAAACTTTTTTGTAAAAATTATGCAAATTTTTTGGGACTGCTGACGGATTTTCGTTATTAAAGCAAGTGGCCCTGTGTGAAAACGGAAAAATTTATTATTTCATTAAACAAAATTGATTCTCTTGAGTTTCTGTCTGAAACTGGTACACGTTTGAAATTTTGAAAAACCTAAATTTTAAATTTGACGATTGTTACCTATTATTGAAACTAAAGCTAGTAAAGTAAACTTAAAATCTTCTTTATTTATTTGTTATTGCAGAAATACAATCGGATTGTTTGCCTAATCACAGCCAAGGAGGTACCCCGCTTACAAAAACGTTTTCAGGATATTTGGTGTGGTAGGCAGAGCAATATATGTATATATGCTAGTTTATCAATGGATATTTTGTCGGATTGGACATGATTACTAGCAGCGCTGAATTGTCCTTAGTTGGTTATTAATGCTGTCGTGTTTGCGGGCAGCTGTAATTTTTTATCATTCAATAATAAGGGCTGCGTTTGTTTGGAGTTTGAAATGGACGTGATCCCAAGCCAATAGCCCGAATCAAATTTGTGCCGTTATATTGTCACATAATATGAGACCCGGTCTATGAAAAGGTGGCTTATGACTCAAAAAAAAAAAAAGAAGAGCACAAACGTCCTGAAGAAATGCATTGTTTATTTTTAACAGCTGTTTCTCGCAATTTCTTTTTTGAGTCAAAAGCCACCTTTTCATAGACCGGGTCACATATATGCTTTTTAAATAGGAAGAGCTGTTCAGGGTTACCATTTTAAGCTATCAAAGTTTTCATTTGTTTGTTCTAGCCAGTTTGAGTAAAAACAAGTATTTACTTTGCAAGTCCCATACATTTATATATTTCTCCGTATCCCAGCGCTAATTTATTTCGATATTTATAAACAAAAATAGGGCATAACGGCATTGACGACTCTAGGATATAAATATAAACATTTGTAGATTTATAGATACCACAGTAAAATACAAATATATATGTACGTATGTATGTTTACAATAAGCACATAAAGCAAAGGCGGATCGATCAAAGCGTCTACGGTGTGTAATTATTTCAACATAGAAATGGCATTAAAAAAAATAAATGTAAGGCGCGATAACCTCCGAAGAGATCTAAGGCCGAGGTCCTCTTCCAATTTGAATCTTGCTCCTCTTGATTTTCCTTACAAATTGGCCGGACGGAACCTACATGTTTTATGCCGACTCCGAACGGCTTCTTGAAATTGAAAAACGTTATTTCTAAAATTTTGATGTTGCTTTGCCCGGGGTGCGAACCCAGGGCATACGGTGTGGTAGGCGGAGCACGCTACCGTCACAGTGGCCGCCGAATGGCATTACCTCTATAAAAACAACAAAAGCAACTGCGGCTGACATTTTTGTTGTTACGACCCGAGCAACAGATCATCGGCATCAGATGCTAATCGAAAATTGCACTGTCACATAAATAGAAATACGTGGAAAAAGCCAAACGCGTTTATTACAATCGCCATCAACATATCAGATGTAGACACATGAAAAGTCCGCACTCGGGAGAAACAACAAAAAATGAAAGCATTTGAAAAGAGTGCCACGCAAGGCAACATCAGCAGCTTTTCTCCAAGTTAGAGTTGTGATTTTTCGTTCATTTCAGAGATTCGGTACTTTCGTTCTTTTTCTGATGAACGAACAAATTGTTCTTTTTGTTCATCTGTTCCTTTTTTTTTTTCAAGCAAATTTGTTCACTGCTGCTCCCACACACGAAAAAAGTCAACAAGAATAAAAGGGGGTGTGTATGCAGCAATGCTTTGTGTAGGTATATTTAAATGTGTTATGAATAAATAAGTTAATATATATACATATGTATAATTAACTTCAATAAAAGTTACAAATTTCGGAAGACCCTGAAGTTGAAAGAGTGCAGACAAAAATTGTAAATATGAACTTTTCAAGTTTAATAAATGTAATAAGTAGTTTCTTACAAAAGATGTTTTTCATAAATAGTCCACACATATCTTTTTGTAGCAGTGCCACACACACACATATCTTTAGTGCAAGTGGCATCATCGACATTCGTGTTCACTGTGAAATTCTACGTACATATGTATGTATGAATTTACAATGTTCGCGAACGAGAAGAAAGAAGGAACTAAAGGAACAAATAGAACCGAAATCGAAGATCTAGTTCACTTGTTCAGTTGAGAGACCCGGTCAATTGAACAAGTTCAGAATGAAACGACCCAACTCTACTCCAAGTACGAAAGCTACAAATTTAATTGCACTGCTGCTGTTGGTGTTCTTCGATGCTTAAACAATTTGTTTGCTTTTTATACTAAATTTTGAGGTATCATAATGAAATTTGTCATAATGTAAGTTCATGGGCCCTCATCCCAGATCGCTATTTAAAATGAACGGAATCGGACTATAACCACGCCCACTTAGTTGGGTGGTAGCTACCCTGATAGGGGAAGCTCACTTGGATAACATGAAGGTCCGTTGTGATACCACATTTAATAAACTAAAATAACGGTGACGTAGATATAACACTTAGAGAATCGTTAGGTAGCAACGATAAAGTTCCGAATGATCCCGAGATCCAAGTTAGTCGCGACCAAAATACTTTCGCCTAGTTCTGGCAAAAGCTGGGCAATCAAGCATAAAGTGATTTGGTGATTCCACCTCATCATCCTCTATACAGCTAGCAGGATGGAATATATTGAGACGTACCGCATGGATACCCATGGAAAAGTGCCCTGTCAAAACCCCAACGACCATTGATAGGTGAGCCTTAGTGAACCCAATTATTTCAGCAGACTTCGTGCCATCCACTTTCGGCCAGAAAGATCTTGCTACCATGCAAGACGAAGTGTCCGCCCAACGTTTGCTGAGCTGACTCGAGGCCCAGCTATGGAGGACCAATCCACAGGTGTCTAGCGGAATCCCGAAATCCCTAAAGCCATCTTCATCCGGTTCAGTATTACCGGTTCGGGCTAAGAGATCCGCTTCTTAGTTACCCGGAATATCACTATGGCCCGGGACCTAGATAATCTTATTTGTAAAATAATTCGATGCTACCGCAAGCGAGGTCAGGCACTCCCAGACCACCCTCGATCGCACTGTAGTTGAGCTCAAGGCCTTTATAGCCGCTTGCCTATCAGAGTAGATGTTAAATTCCCTAACCGTAGTAGCACTGGATAGCATTTCATCCACCGCACCCTTACTCGCAGCAACTTCCGCTTGGAATACACTGCAGTGATCAGCCAACTTAAACTTGTGGCTTACATTTAGCTCTTGACAAACCAACCTTTCCGTACAACTTCGACCCATCCGTGAACAAGTTAACCGGTCCCATGCCCCAGATAATTCCTCTCCCACAGCACTCCCTCGGGGGAATGACTTGTGTGAAGGTTGCATAGGGAGCGCTCATCGGCATACAATAGTCCGTCCTGTCCGGGATAAAGTCGAAATTAGTAAGAAGGCTAGAGTGTCCGAAGTCAGAAAGCCCATAACCCATATCACGAAGCCTGACCAACTACCGTGCCGCAACTGCCTTTCCCGCAATATCTACTGGATGTATGTTCAGCATGACATTCAGTGCCAAGGTGGGTGTTTTTCTAAGAACGCCACTGATACCAATCAGCGCCGTCCGTTGCACGCCCACTTTTTCGATATCGAAAATTTCGAAAAACCGAAAAATTGCGATAATTCATTACCAAGACGGTTAAAGCGATGAAACTTGGTAGGTGGGTTGACCTTATGACGCAGAACAGAAAATTAGTAAAATTTTGGACAATGGGCGTGGCACCGCCCACTTTTAAAAATAGGTGTTTAAAAGTTTTGCAAGCTATAATTTGGCAGTCGTTGAAGATATCATGATGAAATTTGGTAGAAACGTTACTTCTAGTACTGTATGTGTTCTAAAAAAAAATTTGTAAAATCGGTTGACGAACACGCCTATTTAAAAAAAAATTTAAAAGTAAAATTTTTACAAAAAATTTAATATCTTTACAGTATATAACGGACTTGAAACCTTTTCAATATGCCTCGGCGGCATTGATTGTATGATGTACGCTTAGCTACTTAAAAAAGTGAAATGTACAATTAAGTAAAACTTGATGCACGCTCATTTTTACTTTGAAGACCTATTCGGTACAAGGCACGCGTAAAAAGAAGTTTGTACTATAAAAAAAGCATGTGCAAGAACAGACACCGTAAGCTTTAGAAGTTGGATTTTAACGTCTTTTGGACAGTTCGTCAAAATTTATAACATTCGTTTCTGAGATTGAACTGTATTAAGAAAGGAAGCACGAATTATCCCTCAAAGGCTGCCACAAAAACTTGTCGCACTACTCTTGCCAACAATTTTCTAGTCAAACCCGTTCTAAAAGACGCAGTTGAGAAAAGCTACGTCATCAAAGAGACGTGCGTCACTCTAGCTTTACTTCTACCATGATACTCTAATTGGTTAAACTCTTACGTAACTATAAGCACTTTCAACAAACCCTGCTTTTAACGTGTCCACACATTACACCAACCATCTTTTTAATTGTAAGATGGAACCAATGCCTCTAAAACCTATATCTCTTAGGTTTGTCAGAAATGTGGTACACCTAGGAAATTATAACCCACGTTCACAATACATTTACTTACAAAAAGCCCTAGCCTGGTTTGAATTGTTGTATTGCTGTCTGAATATATATATGAAGTATAAAATATGTATATAATGTAAACATACGTAGATACATATAACATTGTCTGTATGTGTCTCCAGTGCGCAAGGCTGATGACACTGAAGAGCAACACTTTCCTTCTTCAAAGATAAGTTTTTTTTTTGCATATTTAGTGAAAAAATGTGATAAAGCCACTTTGTAAAAGTTGGCAGCTTAGGTGTAACAGACTTAGTAAACAAAAATTCATTTCCACCATTTTTCAAGCAAATTCGTATGCAAACGTTTGCTATAAACTTGACTTTAATATGTTGAATATGACTTTAATATATATATAGAAGTTTCGATGTGTTAGTTGACTGACTATGACAAGCAGCACTACCAACATAAATAAATAAATATCTTAGTATTTGTAGCTGTGTTAATATTAAGTTTTCTACAAGCTCTTCAATCAACTGCAAAGTTGAGCGATTAAAAACAGTGATTCGAGTGCGAAAAGCTGCCAGAAAAATATGAGACAAACGACCAAAAATACCACTCAGAGCAATAGCAATGAATTTAATAAATCAACAATGTACATAAAAAACATTTCATTTAACTTTAAAATTTTCTCGACTGTGTCAGTTTGACATTTTCCTACTACTCTTCTTGTCCTGATTTTTAAACTTTTATTTTTCAGTTTTTATTTGTTGTTTTTTTTTTTTGCTTACTTTTTGCTTTCTCTCATTGTTGGTTGCACAAATATGCCAAAAGCAGATAAGCGAAGACAACTTTTTCATTGGATCCTGTCAAATTGGAATAATATAGAATGGCGAGTGTAACGGCATCAGCGGCCGACAGGCATCAGCCAACAAAAACCAGCAGATACTGGAACGAAACAGCAAAGTCCCCAGAAAAATAAAATACACGCGGCATTGAAAGTTAGGTCAGTAGTGGTGACTGATAGGACATAGTTTGGGGTGAAAGGGGTAGCAAACATGAGTTCATAGTTATTGTCATAAAAAAATGTTGCTCTACTTTTACACAATACATATAGCGTGAATGATTTTTTCGAGCTTTATTTAATAGGTGCAACGAAGCATATTTCCGTTGACATATGTATGTACATACATTAGAGGTTTACGCCGGTCACGTAATCGGCGGCGGCGGCGTAGGCTCCATTATATACCGGCGGCGGCGGCGTGACCGGCGCGCCGACAAAGGCGTAAACCTCTTAATTGAATGGCTGGACTTCAGAGTTTCACATTGTCCACAACTAATGAATATGGAAACATCCTGCTCCCGTCAATGGTATACTTGACGATCTGGAACAATATCATTAACTTGCGGATTAGTATCTGGGAGGCTTGTAAAGCAAAAATTTAAAAAAAAATATTTGGAAAGGTTTTGTTTATATGTATACATATGTTTATATGTATTTAAGGAAATCGTTTCGGCCAATTCGGAAAGATCCGCGGTTTTTTCCTCAAAATCTCGCGTATCGTTCAGAAAATTTCGGGAGTAGCTCCTTGCGGAGCGAGGGAGAAATACTTAAAATGGTCACAGTTTTGTAGCGTAGTTTCACCGAAAGAGATGTTCTGGGCTAACTCTAATATCTGTCGTCGGCACGATTTCTTCAAATCATTTGGGGCTACATGCTGGTCACGCACAAAGGCGACTTACGGTTGCTATCAATTATATACTAATAGTCATGACTCTCGTGGCACAGTTTTAATGATTAGCATCAATGCTGACTTATTGTTGATCGCGCCAAAGGCACCTTGGGTTTTTTCGGCTGTAGGAACTAGAATTCCCGACGTGCGAACAGTAGCAATCCCGACCACCAGTCGCTACCACGCATCCGCTGACCTCACTTTCCTAGAAGCTCTAGGTGTAGCTGCGCAGAATTTCTGACGGATGCATATGTTGCTCTATACTTCCGAACTACACCAAAAAAAAAAACACCTTGAAACGTTAGGGAGTAACTATTCGGCCAAGGATGCCGCTGTCGAAATCATAAGCGGTCTAAGTGGATGTCATTGTGTAATTCATGAGTGAAAATCGTATAATCCTTGGCTCGTCTACATAATTTAAACTTTAGAAGGACCGTGGAAAAAACTTTTAAAATGTAGACCAACATTTGCAGACGTTAGTGTTGGATACATTGACTTCAATAGTCTTCGTTTCCGGCCTTATGATATAACAGCTCGTTATGGATGACCGCTTTCAGTTTTCAGACTAGTTTGACTATCCCCTATGTTAGGCTAGTAGAACACCCGGTCATTTGTTCCACTGTCTTGAGAAAGCTTTTGCTTCACCACTTTGAGTGTTCTTTCGAAGGATAAGTCCGAACCTGGTTCAAAAATGTGCTGTCATATTTGTGTTGGTCATATTTAAACATGGTTGATAGGCTATATCCAATGTGATTCGCTACAAGGGACAAGCTGGGGATGGGGCCGCCAACTTTAGGAAATGTTAAACTGGGAGACTTGGGTGTTGCATGATGAAGTACGAAAATCAAAATTAAGATTTCAGACGCTGTTTTATAGTTCAGCAAATAAAGAGATTTTTCAAACCCTTCTCATACGTGTTGAAGATATATGCAACTTAAGTGTGAGCTAAGAATCATTTCAAAGGAGAATTTAAACTACTGCAGCCTACTAAAGGTTTTTGCATCTCTGCTTTAGCTTATTATTTCAGCGAATCGGGATATAAAACTTGAAGACAATTTGAAAATATGTTCGACTTGGGACATTTTATTTAAAATCATTGTTCTTTATTAATTTTTTGAAAAATTTATGCAAAGTGAGCATTTAAATTTATTAAATAAATTTTCCTTAAGTGTTTTGTTTTAATAACTTGGTGAATTCAGTGATGCTAAATTCGTGTTAAGCTGGCATTGAAAGCGCCTGTTTTCTCAAATAACTTCGAACGGTTAGAAAGTGTTAAATTTCGCAATTGTATTTATATAACTGGCAGTGACGCGCATCCCTTGATACATCTTTCGACCATATCGGACCAACTTTCGAGATGAACAATAAATGGCCTAGACAGTCTTAAAAGAGTAGAAAATACAGTAACGCGCCGAACGCCGCCGCCGCCGCAGCCGCCGCCGCCGCCGCCGCGCCGATATTTTTGACATTCGGCGGCGGCGTTTATCGGCAGCATATATCTCTAACATACTTTAGACTTGGTCGATTTATTAACCGATATCGCGCCAGGTAAAAAAGTTCCACTACGCATACCCAAAAAAATAATTTTCGAGCCTGGGAAACTTAATTTTTTTTAATTTCTTCGACTTTGATTTTTAAGGTTTTTTGATTACCTACTAAAAAAATTTTCACTTTATTGTAAAAGGTTCATGTATATCCTGACCGACCCAAAAATATCCGCTTTTTGAAAAAAAAAAAAACTCTTATCGACAAAGTTTTTAGCGGACATTTTTGGGTCGGACAGGATATAAATATGAAAATTGTTTTTTTGGGTATGCGTAGCGGAACTTTTTTTCCTGACCTCAAATTCTATTGAAAAATCGATGGCGCGATATCGGTTAACTTTCTCCCATACAAATCTACCCACCCTAACATACATACCAATATAGGATGGACGGAGTATAACAATACTAGTCATTTGTCAGCTCGTAAAATGTTATAGCTCGCCTTTTTGGTCACCCTAAAACAGAATATTGACAAACTTTTTACTATCGTAATTGCTTGCATGTAAGTTGTTACAAGTTTAATTCCACTCACGTAAATAAGCATTCAATTTCATTTGCCAGATGTAATAAATAAATAGCTTTTACGCAATTATTTGTGCTCGTAAGCATTATTAGCTTAAGTCAATATAATTGTAGTCTCATATATTTTGGCTAATTTCTTTATTACTAGCTTATTTAGGGCTCTAACTAGGGCAGGTCTTATCGATGATGTGATAACTTAGCCGATATATCCATAGCTCCCAAACATGTGTCTAAGCGTTTTAGGGTATTCCATCTACGACGTTCTGGCTCATAGCAGGGTGGTTTTAAAAACGCTACAAATTCTTTCCTTGTGTACATGATGCTAGCGACAAAAGCCGTTAACGCTTTGGTAAAATTACATTTAAGTTTTTAGAGAAAATCTTAAAGTATCAACTTTTGCTAATATCGATTAATGTCATTATTGCTATTACTATTAATACTGCCTATGTTTCTTTTAGTATAATTTCTAACTCAGTTTTATATGTGCTAAGAAATATGCATTATAATGCCACTGAAGAAAGATAAAAATAAAAAACAGTTCTCCTTTTCTTTTCTTATAGGTAAGTGCAAATAAAGTTAAGTATATTAAGTAAATGTTGCTGCACGTACTGGCCTCAATCAAATTTCTTATAACAACATAATTATAATAATTGGTAAGTTCACTCGAAGCAGTAAAATATTAAAGTCATTTGTTTACCTCAAAAGCTTTAAGAAAGTCATATATTAGAATTTTCGACTAAGCTATTGTTTGCGCATGGAGGGAGGTGAGTGGGAGGCGTTTCGGCTAAATTTCCATTTTGAAAAAAACTTGCTTGAAGCGAAGCTCACCTGCCAATTTGTTCGAAAAACAAAACATATTGGTACGTTTAATAAAAAATAGTTTTTTATTTCATGTTGGTTCTTATAAAAAAAAGCCTTGAGTACTAAAAACTCGTGAAGTTCGATTTGTAAACATGTATGTCTAAAAAAATAATGTTTTTAAATTAGCTAAAATTCGCCCAGAAGTTAAAGTGAGATAGACAGACAACACAGGAAATTTAATCTGAAACAAAGCATTACGGATTTTTGAGAAGAGCTTCATTGACTTTTTATCTGCCACAACCGATACCGACAAGTTGTTGTCTTATTATCGGCTCATTATCGAATTGTTATTATTATCGGTTTCTTAGTCTTGTCATAGGCAGGTTTGAAGCTTTATTGGAATCGGTTTCATAACAAACCGACAATTAGGTAACATGGCTGCCACCCAGGTCGCCCAAGTAGCTAATGAAAAGCCATTTAGATGCCTTAAATCCCATGTGAACTTACTAAGTGCCACATCGGAAAGGTGCTGCAACCAGCCCTAGTTGTTTATAAATTCAAGAACATTTGAAATCCCGAATTCCGATAATCTACCAAATTTTGCAGAAAGGGGCTTCCGAAGGATCTCAAACGTCTTCCACCTAAGTAGACTCCTGGTCCTCCTTTCCTTGTAGTCTGACTATGTATACAGCTCTTGAAATTGCACAGTGCGTGGGGCTCAACCACTTTTGCTCTGCTATGTGCACGTAAACTTTTCCATTTCCCCAGTAGGCTAACCCCAAGGGCGTGCCTACTTCGACGCTGGTTATTCCCTCACTTCGTTCCGCTTAGCACCAACGAGCCAGCGCATCACCCGTCTTAATTCCTTTGATTCCTCCATGTTGCGGAACTCAGATATTCATTAAATTTCCAGAGTGTCGGTTAATGCAGCGAGCAAGAGTATTATGCAGCTAGCGCCTTTATTTTATGCTTGGCTACCGGAACTTTCTGATAACTTATTATAGCTTTTCGACAATAAATTTAAAACTTTTCGATAGGTTAGGCTAGGTGGTAGCTGCCCTGATAAAGACAACACGAAGGTTCGTTGTGATACCACATACACCAAAAATAACGGTGACTTAGGTCTAGCTACTTAGAGAATCGTTGAGTAGCAACGATAAAGCTCCGAATGATACCGATTCTAACTTTGGATAAATCCTTGGGAGATCCAAGTGAGTCGCGACCGAAGTACTTTCGCCTAGTTCTGGAAAAAGCTGGGCAATCAAGCATAAAGTGAATTGGTGATTCCACCTCATTGTCCTCCATACAGTTGCAGCAGGATGGAGTTTCTATTATATTGAGACGTACCGCATGGATACCCATCGGACAGTGCCCTGTCAAAACCCCAATGACCATTGATAAGTGAGCCTTAGTGAACCCAATTATTTCAGCAGACCTCCTGCCATCCAACTTCGGCCAGAGGGATCTTGCTACCCTGCAAGACGTGGTGTCCACCCAACGTTTGCTGAGCTGACTCGAGGCCCAGCTATGGAGGAGCAATCCACAGGTGGCCAGCGGAATCCCGAAATCCCTACAGCCATCTTCATCTGGTTCAGTTGTACCGATGAGGGCTAAGAGATCCGCTTGACAGTTACCCGGGATATCACTACGGCCCGGGATCCAGATAATCTTAATTGTAAAATAATTCGATGCAATCGCAAGCGAGCTCAAGCACTCCCAGACCACCCTCGATTGCACTGTAGTTGTGCTCAAGGCCTTGATAGCCGCTTGGCTATCAGAGTAGATGTTAAATTCCCTAACCGTAGTAACACTGGATAGCATTCCATCCTTAATCGCAGCAACTTCCGCTTGGAATACACTGCAGTGATCAGCCAACTTAAACTTGCGGCTTACATTCAGCTCTTGATAAAAGACCCCCCGCCAACCTTTCCGTCCAACCTCGGCACATCCGTGAACAAGTTAACCGGTCCCTTCCCCACTCCTCCCTCGGGGGAACGACTGGGGTGAAGGTTGCATAGGGAGCGGTCATCAGCATACAATAGTCCATCTTGTCCGGGATAAAGTCGAAATTAGTAAGAAGGCTAGAGTGTCCGAAGTCAGAAGGCCCATAACCAATATCACGAAGCCTGACCAACGACCGGGCCGCGGATGCCTTTCCCGAAATATCTACTGGATGCATGTTCAGCATGACATTCAGTGCCAAGGTAGGTGTTGTTCTCAGAGCACCACTGATACCAATCAACGCCGTCCGTTGCACTGACACTAACATTTTGGAGGTGCTCGCCGTGTCCAGTACTTTCAACCAGACCAGCACCCCATATAGCAGAATCGGTTTGACCCCCATATCATAAAGACAGTATACTACTCCTGCCGAGAGTTCCCATCTCTTTCCGATAGCCCCTCTGCAGCAGTACAAGGCAACGGCGGCCTTCCTGGTCAGATCTTCCACATTGGGTCCCCAGGACAGTTTCCTGCCCAAAACAATCCCCAAATATTTAGCCCCATCAGAAAGTACCAACGGTATCCCCCCCTCCCCCCCCCCCCCCCCCCCCCCCCCCTCCAACCATCGATGGAGTTCTGAAATAGGGCATCTTATATCTTCTTGTAAAAAAACCAATTCCGTTTTTCCCGGGTTGACCGCCAATCCAGATGATTCAGCCCACCTAGCCATAGTATCCAAGTAGCCCTGCAGAACATTGCGCAGGGTACCCAGAAATTTGCCTCTGACTAGGATAGCGAGGTCATCTGCATAGGCAACTACTCGACAACCATTGGTCTCCAGCTCCACAAGAAACTCGTTGACTACCAGCCTCTCTGTGGCGTGCCCCTGCACACCTTCCTCTTAGTTATAGCGCCTCCCAACTCCACTGCGACAATTCTGCCGCATAAAAGTTTGTTAATAAATTCAACCAGAGCCGCCTCGACTCCTAAACACACCAGAGCTCTTTCGATTTCCCCCGGTAAGACATTGTTAAAAGCCCCCCGATGTCTAGAAAGACACCCAGAGCATACTCTTTGTGTTCCAGGGACCCCTCTATTTGCTTTACAATCGAATGGAGAGCCGTTTCCGTCGATCTGCCCTTGCAGCACGCATGCTGTGAAGCCGATAGTAACCCCCGAGGTATCCTTTCCCGTAGGTACAGACCAATCAACCGCTCAAACGTCTTAAGAAGAAACGACGAGAGACTGATTGGCCTGAAATCCTTAGGTGATACATGAGAGCTTCTACCGGCCTTCGGAATGAAAATAACCCTAACCGTGTGCCAAGACTTCGGGATAAAGTTAAGCCTGAGGCAGTTAGTGTAGATGATGGCCAACCAGCGGCAGGAAGTTTCCAATTTTTTTGCTACAATTCGATGCCTTGCCTTAATTTTTGATAACACATCGATTACTTTTCGATAAAAAAATTTATAATTTTCAGTATAAAACCGACAACTCCTCCATCAAAAATCAGTAACTAATTTTTTTCAGTTCGATAACAAATCGATAAATCGTTTATATCTCGTTCGAAATTCACTTATTATAAACCGTTAACACCGTTAACACTTTGATAGTAAATTGATAACACGCTGCCGCTTTCGGTTTCGTCTTTTGTTGTAATTTACAATATTTCCCCTAAAAATATGGTTAAACAGCTTTTACAGTAGCCTTCATCATCCTTGGTATATATATATATATTTTTTTTTTTTTCAAAATAATGTTTAATTTGCAGATAAATCTTTTCTAGAACCGTGTAAATATTTTAATGCGTGATATTAAAAGTAAATAATAAATACATATATTTATCTGAAAGCGACGAATAGAAGAACGGCTCAAAAGGGAAATGTTCATATATAACGGTATACTTGCAGACACATATGAAACAAATATAAATAAAATTTATGTGAGACAACAAATGAAACGAAATGAAATGAAATTCGTTTACCAAATAGAACGTAAGATTGTCAGCCGTTAAAAAGTAGACAATAAACATAATTTATAGGAAACTTTAAAATGCTAATATATCCAATTATATCATTCACAATCTGAAAGCATGCGTGACTAGAAATCCAAACCTTTTTAAATGTATAAATTGAGGCAAATGAAATTCTACACAAATAAATGCGTATTTAAGTTGTTGAAACGGCATAATAATCCAAAAAGATAAGTGTCTGGATTCGCGTGAAGAAATGGGAGTCACGCTATCTACGATAATCTACGTTATCCGGCAGTTAAAAGAGCTTTTGATATGTTTCTTTTAGTAAATACTCTATAGGAAAACCTCAAACTTTCATTGTATCAATAAACGCACTTTCTTTGCTACACAGAGAAGTGTGCATATTTCAGCTGTCTCATGGTTGTATACAATGCTGATATTTAGAACTAGTAGGGTGCATCTATGATACTGGTGCTATCCTTAGCGCCGAGCACTGTGTATTTGATTTGCTTATGTTTTTTTGAATATGAGACAGACATGTAGTCTGGTGTTTGTTTTCATGCTGGACATCAAAAAACGTTACTTACTGGAGGCTGCCTTATCCAACTGAAAGGCGCATGAGCCTGTTCAAGTTTTTGTCACGCACGTAAAGAGTACACCGTAGAGGTATTCATATAAAAATAAAATAATTAATAAATACTTCGCGGATTAACCCTCAAGGAGGTCCAAACCGAGCTTCTCTTAAAAAGTGCGTCGTTAAATTTTCCAAATATCGTCGGAATGCAACCTACATATTTTGTGCTTAACCCGGTCGGCAGCTGCAAGGCAAATGAATTATGCCTCATAAGCTTTGCATGACAAAAATGTAGTCGAAGTGTTTTTGTTTTTTTCTACCAGAAGCAAATTTTTGTCTTAAAATTTTGGTGATGCTTTTCACGGGCCTTGAACCCTGGGCCTTGGGTGTGATAGGCGGAGACCGCTACCACCACGCCAATTTATATCACTAGAATTATATTCACTTTCCGCAACACCAAAAGCCGGAGGGTATTTTGAAGCATTTCTTTAGTCATTAAGTCGGCATATTATGGTTCTGATGTGCTACAGGCCTGAGGAGTCCTCCATCATTACCATAAATGGGGTTCGTTCCTTGCCTTTGGAAGTTTGGAAAAACTTACTTAATTCTGACGTTAATCAGTTCTTCACATCTCCAAGACTCAACTGCATAGGCCCTACTGTCCCGCTTTTAAGTTACACTCAGCCCCCACACCAGTTATATGCTGCCTGCCGAAGCAATGGCTTAAGACCCAAAGTACAAAAGAATCTTTGACTTTTGTTGATGGTGGGATCAACTCCGGAACAGGATATGGAGTTCATGTATGTTCTTTAAACGTTGTTGGATACAATCCTTGTCCTTCTGGGAGCGATTATATAAGCGTAGCGTACCTTAAAAATACTTCTTATACATGACACAGCTGAATCTCTACTGGTTCTAATATCACTTTGCGCCCCACTTCACACCTTTCTTGTTTGAGCAATAAAAAGCTTTGTCTTTTTGACTTCTCCATATAACCAAGAAGTTCCATTTTAACACCGCAAACATTGTCTTATTGTTGTTTTATTAAAAGGAAAATGTTAAAAGGTAAATTTGTGGCAAAAGTAATAAGTAGCAAAAAGCACGGAAGAGAAAAGGAAAAACAACAGCAATACAGCTACGCAAGTGTGTGTATCTTAACGGTATATTTCTTAATTAGTAGTCAAAATAATGTTTTCCCTCCGCTAAGCTCTAAGCTGCCTCATACTTATAATAATTAGCAAACTGCCTCATTTGATGCCGTTACTTTCACTTTATTTTGATTCTAATCACACAAATATTTGTAACATTAACGGGAGTAAAGTGTTAGGGTGTTGTTTAGGGATTTCGTTGCATAAGATTTTAATGGCATTAATGTGCCTGAGCGGAAAGGCATTTTTAAGTAAAATCAAATGTGACACAAATAGGATAAATAATAAAGTTTAAAGATGTTTTTAATTAGATGGGATCTTGGCATTTACCTTTCTATATCACTTTGCAATGGTTACGCAACGATAAAGTTTACACGTGCACGAATATCGGATTTATAATTTTCGTTAAGGCTTAGAGAAGGAAAATATTTAAATAAATATTTAAATCTCAGAAATACATCAATATGTAAACTTTTCATAGAACTAGTTTACCGCTAGCATTGACAGTAGAAAAAATTCAGTAAAGGGATGCTCTCAATTTTCTGAATGGGCTTTAAAAATGGTAGAAAGCTGCTTTGTCGCCAAATAAGAAATTTCCAAAGCTTCGTGTTTATGTCTTAAGAAATTTATTTGAAAAATTGCAGAAACGAATACGGAACTTAAGCCGGATGCCTTATTATAAGATTGTTATCGAATTATCAGCGGTTTATCATCTACGAGGTATAAATTTGCCATCGATAGCACATATTATTAATGAGCTACTGAGTTTCTATCTACGAATTACCGATTTGTTATCCAATAGTTTCCGATATATTATCGCAAAGTTATGGGTTGATTATTATACGTTATTAAATATGTGTCGAAATTTTTCGATTCATAAGCCGAGTGTTACCAAATTGGTCTCGGTGTGTTATCGAATTGTTACCGAAAAATTTTTTTGCTTATTTATCGGAGTGCTACCCACTTTTTATCGGTGTTTTATAGATTTTTTTTATCGACAATCCATCATATAAATTATTCTTCTATGTTAACTTGTATGAAAGGGAACCACTTGGAACATTTGTATATGTATGTATGCACAATACAAAACAAGCATAAAGCAAAGAGAAATTTTAAATTCTCTATTTATAGTTATCGGTTCACAATGTGTTTATACTCTGTTTGCTTTTGATGTCTTTACTCGTCTCTCGATTGTTCGCGTATCACATTCCCGAATCTTTTGACGTCTTCTTATTCTTCTTGTATGAGGGCTTCGCTACAGCCTATATATGCGATCGCTCAAAAATTGTCATCGATATCTAGCAATGTTGTTGCTTCAATAACATTGGACCAGCGAGCCATGGCTATTTGAGGCGATATTGTCACATTACAAATGCAATATATTGTTGTAAATATTTGAGTACACATTATTTCGAGGTTGATTCTGGATAAGTAATTGTTGAATCTATTGCAGTATCCATATCGGAATTCTTCCTGTGAAGATTACCTTCTTCTTTAGATTATATTAAGTAACCCCATTGAATCCCCTGGCATCAACGTCGCTGTTGTCTTCGCTAATTAATAAAGGTGTTTGAGTAGCCTTTTTTGTGTGGTTATTACGCTGTAGTTGTTGTTGTAGCAGTATTCGTTTACTCATTGCAAAAGTTTTCTAACGTATCCACGATGCCTCTTCACAGCCAGTCCTATTGTATTCCATTACAATTAAAAAGTAATTGCGTTAACGTTTATAAAAACTACAAAAATATCAAAATTGTTTGTGCATAGACAATGATTACATTAGATTAGATTAGATTAGACTAGATTAGATTAGATTAGATTATTCATTTTCTTTCAAATCACAATATTTTATACATGTTTACATATATAAAATTGACACTTAAATTAATATATTGAAATTGAAAGAAAGGAAGTAAAGTTATCTAAAATTTTAGTTTTGATGAAGTCCAAAGACCGCCCATATTTTTAGACCCTGTCATTCTTTCCAAGTCCGTCGTAAAGTTTTTTTCATGGAACGCTGCTGCATTATAGTGTGGAAACGACGAACTCTACATCTGATAAAATGCCTTCAAGAATTTTATATATTTAATTAGCCGGGTTTATAGCCAACCACTCTTATGTAGAAGGCGACGAAGAGATATCTCACACACACAAATATGTAGTCATCAGCCGAAGTAGTTACTTACACATACACACGTATAGGGGTATTGGAGAGGCGTGGACTACAAATATACATGTATATAACTGGTAACTAACCAAGCATGAGGTACAACTGTTCGCAAAGTTACTAGACCTTAGGAAAAATAGGTGGACGAGGAAATCGAGAGTATAAAAGCAGCGCAAGCTGAGTAATAAAAAATCAGTTTTGATTTAAGCATGCTATTGGTTGTGAAGTATAATTGTGAAGTAATACTCCCAAAGTAATCTAAATAAATACTAGTTTGCAATAATGAATATTGGAGTGATTTATTCAACAGTCTATTGATTCGAACGTTAGCAGATGATTACAAATAAGCGGAATTTCCCAAGATTTGTTACAATATTTAAAATTATTGCACTGACGCGCTTTCGGTGCCAGACGAGAGAAGAACCCCAACATCATTTCAAGATTATTCGTTTACTTTGGAAGACAGATGGCAAGCCAACCCGGCCACCGATACTGAATAAACATTTATTCTCAGGCAATTTTTTAATATTTTAAAAACTCTGTGAAAGCGAAATCCACAAGCAACGGCACGCACTCTTAATACCAATCTTTTGTGTTATAAATCTTTTCCTAACTGGCGCAAAGATTCATTTCTAAGGTTTGTGTAAAAGTGTTAAGAAGTCATTAAGAAAATTTTAAAATAAGATCAACACGAAGATTTAGGAAAGTTAAACTTATCAAAGCAAAGTAATATAAAATGCAAGCTGATTACGAAAGCAGATTATGTGTGTACATCAATCTTAAGAAGGGTAAGTATGCTGATTGTTTATTTTATAATTTTCGGTCTCAGAAGAACTTTGATAACTGCAATTGCTTCATTCAAAACTTTTTAACTCTGAATAATGCAATTATGCGTGTGTATTTTAGAGACCGTTGACTACAAAAAACAGTCGCTGATGGACGTTCTAACTAATTTTGGCACCTAAAAAATTTGGAGCAAGTCCAACGCATACGTATGTAGCCCCGTCGAGGAGATTAGGTTCGCATTGATCGATCGCATGATCATTATTGGTTCAATAGAGCATTGCGCTAGAGTTGAACTAAAGCTTTAGCTTCTCAAATGAGTTTTTTGCCTTGCAGATGCATTTCGAACTCGGCGTGAAACGTGTAGGTCCTGTTCGGCCAATTTGTAAGAAAAATTAAAAGGATCACGACGCAAACTGGAATAGAATCTCGGCTTAAAATCTTTTCGGAGGTTATCGCGCGTTATATAAGAATGACTCCAGTGTTCATATAACTTTGTCTTTATTTATTTAGGATTTCCTGCCAATCAAATATATTCCACCTTTCCTAGACTTAGATTTATTTACTCAAAGAACAGAGTATGTAACGTGAGACTTATGCGATTAGCTTCGCTTTGCAAGTTTTTGGATCGCCTACGTTTACCATTAATTTATTCACATTATAGTTCGCGCAGGCCTCTGCAATGAGCAAAGGGAGGGTAGCCTTCCTGTCCAGCTTTTCCTACAAATACTTCGTTAAGCTGCCTGTCTCTACGTGAAGACCCAACAGTCATATAAATTACACTTAGGATACGCACCTTCGCGAGGATAACGAACACCCTTTTCTGCTGATCAAGTTCCGCATGATTTGGTTTATCTCAAAGTCTGAAGATGTCTAGCAGAGACTGGAGAGCGGTATATTGTTTTACGCATATCATATTACCTGAGTGAGTTAAATACCATTTTCACGACCAGCTTTTCCAGTACACCTGTTTGTCTGCTTGGTGTTTCGGCTTTATATACTGCATGTACTAAAGGCCTTTTCCGAAAATTATGATGCCGTTGAAAAAATCTTGTATTGCAATTATGAGGTGTTACCTTTAAAATCAATGAAGGATTTAGTTAACAAGCGCCTCAAGCTGTCTTTGGTCAATTTTGTCATACCTGAAAAATGAAAATGACGAGGATATTACCGCTACTGAACCCTGGAAAACGAGCTAACGAAGGAGACTCATAACGTCCAATATCTCCGTCTCGACGCTATCAGTACCCTAAGAAATTGCGGACTGAACCAAAAACCCCACCACAGAACAATAATCCTAGTGACAGGCTTTTCAAAAGCTTTTGACACGACCAAACACAGCATACTACTGAAAGACTTGAAAGGGTCAACCTTTTCACCTAGTCCCAAAAGGTATACCGCAAATGATATGTGTCGTCGGCAGGCGTCGATCCATTTAAGCAGCGCAACATTAAAACCAAGAAGAATTAAAAAAGGAGTATATGATGTCCTATCCCACTTTTATTTAATTTTTACTTAACGAAGCACCCTTCATCACTCTAAGGAGTTAACGTTGTTTCCTGTGGCGATGACTGTACGATAATGGCAACAGATCTTTCCCTGTCCTTCCATTGATTAAAATTCTGTAAAATTTACTACTATCTCTCTAGCCTTTCTAGTTTTTTCTCCTCGTGAAGCGTGTACCTATCACCGAGCAGGTCTTCCGCGACCATATTCACGACGTGAACGACAAAAGTGTCGGAAATAATGGATATTCAAGTCGATGGCATTACGCTACCAACCGTTCGACACAAAAAACTACTAGGTGCGACGTTCGGGAGTGACCTACAGATCAGAGCCATGTTAAAATACTACAGACGCTGGCTGCACTTTTGGCAAAGCCAAAGAAATGCTCATATTTCCGCTTGTATGCTACCATCGGACGTCTTCTTATGTCAACAGAACATACATCTTCGCTATAAAGGGATGAAAAGAAATGCCGAATAAACAGTCCGCGCCCTACACTCCCCTTCAAATTAGGAGAAAGCTAGCCATACAGCTCATTATGCCAATCATAACGTACTCAGATTTGGTATACAAAGCATTAGACTCGATCTCTGCCCATAAAAGGAGGTTGCTTTCAACCACGTGACTCGGTATGTGTATGGATTGCACAAATTTGACCATGTATCTGCATGCAGATCTTGTCTATTAGGTTGCAACCTAACTGAGCATCGAAGGGCAAGGAGTTGCATATTTTTATTCAGACTAATCTTAACGAAGTCTCCCCCATACGTGTACGACAAACTTGCGTTTAGTAGGTCCACTACGTCATGTACTCTGAATCTACCCGACTAGGCTGTTCTTCGTCAGCACCATACATCTCTGGAATTCAATTCCGTCTCTTGTGAGAAACTCTTTAAACCAAAACAACTATAGACGTGTTCTTTATAGTTTTTTCTCTAAAAACACTTAAACAAACTGTCAGCAAAATGCAACCTATCATCTACTGACTTCTTACCTTCCTTTTTCTATGCTTTTTATACTTAAGCTATTTATTAAATTAATTATATGTATATTTATAAATGAATATGATTCACTTGACTTGTAGTAATTATGTGTTGTACGATAAGAGGTTCTGTTATTGTTTAAGCGACTTAAACTATGACTTTTTTTCTTTCGTTTGTTTCATTAGCCATTGAGTGTGCTTGTAATTCTCAACTTGTTAGTGAAATATTCTAAAGATATAGTTTTAGTTTTTAATTTAAAATTGAGGTTCTTCGAGTAGAAGATGGGGTGCCAATACCTCAGAGCCCAGTGCTCGCCTCCATATCACATTTTTTAAGGGTTCTTCAAATAGAAGATGAGGTGGCTCATTAGAGCGAAACCTCAGAGCCCCCAGTGCTCGCCCCCAATGAATAAATACAAGAGGTTCTTCAAATAGAATATGAGTTGGCTCATTAGAGCGAAACCTCAGAGCCCCCAGTGCTCGCCCCCAATGAATAAATACAAGGGGGTTTTCAAAGCAAAACAAGGTGGCTCATCCCGCAGCCAATACCTTGGAGCCCCCAGTGCTCGCCCCAATGAATAAATACAAGGTGTAACAGGTACATAGTGACCTCTCTTTAAATAAATTTAAAAATAACAAACAAATACATTAAAATAAAGATATCATAAATAAGGTGTACCGATGCTTTGCATCGTCCCGTATTTTAAATACACCATAAACAAAGTAAAAAACATACAGTCCATTAAAATAGTAATTTATAAAATAAAAAAGATAATAAATTTAAAAAATGCTTGCTTGCAGTGGGATTTGAACACGCAACCCCAAACTTGTGAGTCGGGTACGTCATCCACTGTGCCACGACTCATACGCCTACAAGCGCATCAAATTACTCCCTTATAACTCATATTAAACTGCTCGCCCTCAACTGCCCCACGCTTAGCTAGTTATCTTACTGTACTAATAACTTAAATAAATGAAATGAAATTTAAATTCCCCTTTTAAATTTCTGTGGCACGAAGAGCATTCTGTCTTCGAATTTTGCGAACGTTCCGAGAGCGAACGAATATTTTATTTTGCTTTTTTTTTTCTTTGGTGAAAACCCAAAAGTTTTGCTTTAAATGCCTCTGAGTTCCCAAAAATATCCGAAACCGGGACAAAACCAAAAGAGGGCTCAAAGTAAGAAACGGCCAGGGAAAGGGCAACATCCCCCCCCCCCCCCGAAATGTGTGACATTTATTCATTTACTCAGTCACTAATTCATTTATTCATTTATACAAATATATATTTTGACTCGTTTTGGTATGTCTTGAGACGCATTGACTCTTACATGCATATTCAGTCAATTGTACATACATATGTTGCGACACACGCCACGACAGTCTACTATCTCGTAACTTGAGGCATATTCTGTTACAAGTTAAAGCTGACGATTTGCTCACTACCAACCTTTGTCTGTACCCAATTTATTCCCGCGACGCGTTGACACTTAACTTATTCTATTCTGTTTTGCTTACTAAGCGTTTCGCCCAACTAATGTTATTTGCGCTGAGCTTGCGCTTCCCACCAAGCTGCATATATGTATCTACTAGAGGTTTACGCCAATCGCTTTATCGGCGGCGGCGAAAGCGGCGCGCTGGCGTACGCTGGTGTTCTTACTTTAAAAAGCTTGATTTTTCTATTTAAAAAAATAATATTTAGGAAAGGTTTTGTTTGCATGTATTTAAGGAAATCAACATGGTGGCCATTTCGGAAAGATCCGGGGTTTTTGCCTCAAGATCTCGCAGAGCGTTCAAAATTTTTCAGGAGTAGCTCCTTGCGGAGGGATTGTCCCTCGCTCACTTACTCCAGCGAGGCTTTGAACCTAACCCCGGTCTTTGGAATTGGTACTGCTGCGTCTGCTGAAAAGAAATAGAGATACATAAAATAGCCACACTTTTGTCTGCATATCTCGTGCAAAGCGTAGTTTCACCTAGGGTTAACTCCTAATAATCGTCGCGAACACAATTTCATTAAATCATTTGTGGCTCCTTGGCGGTCACGCACAAAGGCGACTTACGGTTGCTATTAATGGTCTATTAATACTCATGACTCTCGAAGCACAGGGCGCCTCTTGTGTTTTCGGCTGTTTTTAAGAGCTACAATTCCCGATGTGCGAACAGTAGCAATCCCTACAACCAGTCGCTAACATGCCTCCTGACCCTCACACCATATGCTAGTACAGAAGCTATAGGACTGCGACTTCGAACTCATACCTTCGTCGACTTCACTTTCCTAGAAGCTCTAGGTATAGCCCCGAAGACTTTCCAACAGATGCTTTTGTCGTGCTATGCTGCCAAGCTACACCAGAGAAACGCCATGAAACGTTAGGGAGTGACTATTCGGCGAAGGATGCCGCCTTCGAAATCACAAGCAATCTAAGTGGAAGTCATTGCGTAATGGGTGAAAATCGTATAATCCTCGGCGCATCTGCATGATTAAAATTTTACAAGGACGCTGGATAAAATTTTTTAAATGTAGACCAAAGTTTGCAGACGTTTGTGTTCACAACATTGATTTCAATAGTCTTCCTTAAATCAAAACGATATTTTAGAATGAGAGCCGACCGATTTTAAGTTGAAAATGTTTACTGCTGTTTTCCGGTCTTATGATATAACAGCTCATTATGGATGACCGCGTAGCTTCAGTTTTCAGACTAGTTTGAATCCCCACTATGTTAGGGTAGTAGCACACACGGTCATTAGTTCGACTGTCTTCGGAAAGATTTTGCTTCACCACTTTGAGTGTTCTTGCGAAGGACAAAGCTTCACCTGGTAAATATATGTGCCTACGTATACACATTTGTAAAAGGAGCCGTAACGTGTAGTTGATATTTAAACTTGGTTGATAGGCTATAATCAATGTAATTCACTCCAAAGGACTAGTTTTGGATAGGACCGCCAACTTTAGGAAATGTCAAACCGGGAGACTTGGGTGTTGAAGGATGAAATGTGAAAATCAAAGTTAAAATTTCAGAGGCTATTGTACAATTTCGCAAATAAACAACAGATGTTTGAATGTAAGCCCAAGCGATTTTTCAAACCCTTCTCATGCATACATATATCCTTAACTTAAGTATAAGGTAAGAATCATTTGAATGGACTGTTTATACCCCTAGACCCTGCTAAAGGATTTTGCATCACTGATTTCGATTATTCTCTCAGCCAATCGCAATATAATGTTTAAAAAAAAAATCGGCACCTTTTTTGGGTATTTTGGTTTTTTTTACAACTTGAGGGCAATTTGAAAACAATTTGAAACGCCTTGGGTCATTTTATTTGAATTCATTGTTCATTATTAATTTTTTGAAAAAAAATATGCAAAGTGAGCATATAAATTTATTATATATCTTTTCTTTTAGTGTTTTGTTTTAATAACTTGGTGAATTGGGTGATGGAAAGTCCGTGTTAAGCAGACATCGAAAACGCCTGTTTTTTTAAATAACTTTTGAACATTTAGAACGAGTTAAATTTCGCAATTAGTTTCTTATAACTGGCAGTTGTGCGCATCCGTTGTTACCACTTTCGACCATATCCGACCAATTTTCGACATGAACAATAAATGACATATACAGTCTTAAACGAGTAGAAAATATAGTAACGCGCCGATATTTTGTGTGTGATGGACAAAACGAAGGAGTTATTGACGGGTGCTTGAGTGAACTAATATCAAAACTGCAGGAAATACCGGCGAGCATAAAGAAGTGGAATATAAATCGGCAACAATTTCAAAGAGAATACGCAAGGCAATTGCAAACTTGGACTCATGGTAACGACTAGCAGCACAAGGCATAAAAAAGAGTGGAGTAATGAGCAATTTGGACTGGCAGCATAAAGCATAAGAAAGAATGAATATGGATATTTTGACTGGCGGCGGTAAAGCAACATGACTGGCAGCAAGTAGATAATAAATAATTTATATTAACAGAGTTCCAACGAAGGCGCGGTTCACACTAACATAACTTGGATTCAGATTCATCAATATGTTAAACTATTACTTATCCAGAATCAATTGTATTGTAGAACCAACGCCTCTAACACACATGCCTTTTTTTGTCCAACCCTGTTGATACTGCAAGTTTCCTTAGACTTCCGTTAGAGGATGTCGATGACATTTTGTGAGTTATCGCACTTATTGGATGGGGTGAGGCAATACTTCGCAGAGTGGGGATCTCCTTTTTTCTTGGAAGTGAGAACTAGCTATGCTATTTTTTGCAACACAACTTCTGGGCTGTCAATGGCAGCTTATATAACAAAGCTTTTTTTGAAATTACTGATACTAAAATTAGCAACAATTTGAGCTTTACTAAATATAACAATTTAAGTCAAACATGCCTTAATAAAATTTAATCAGAAACCTTAAAATATATAAAACAAAAGATTTTCTGCTATTTGAATAACAAAGAGAAAAGAACCCGGCCGGCAAACTTTTGCCCATATAATTACTAACCAAATGAGAATGGTAAAATGCGCTGGCAGGTAAATCTGGGTCTCAACATTTATTGAAGCTGAAGTCAAGCGGAAGGCAATTAATCTCTAAAGTTAAGAATATTAAAAACCTGCAAACAACAAAGGTAAATACTGAATCCTTGTGCACAGGAACACCAGCAACAATGTATAACAAATAAAATTACACAAACAAAAAGCATCATTTTTCAGCAACAAACCCAAACGAGTAAGTGGAAATAGTGAAAAGAGTACACAAATAGAAAAACAAACAAACATAATAAATGAGAAACGGAAATGAAGGCAGATGATGGAAATGTGCCAAACAACTGAGTATGAGAAATAAAAAAAAAATAAGAAAATGCAAAAGTAGGCTGTGCACCTTACAGAACAAATACAAAAAGTATACTTCAATGTTTAGAAAATAATGCTTTCATTTAGTTTTCATTAGAAAAGCCAAGTAGCTAGAATATATCGTCAAGTGGGATAAAAAAAAAACAAGTTAGGACGGGACTGTCTTCTGGGGCTGAAAAATAATCCTATCCCGTTCGTAATCTCCAAATAATCGGATGTATAAGATAAGAAATATATAGTGAGCAGATGTGCATACCTAAATGATTTTTAAGATAAATATAAAATAAACAAGTAAGGAAGGCTAAGTTCAGGTGTAACCGAACATTACATACTCAGTTGAGAGCTATGGAGACAAAATAAGGAAAATCACCACGTAGGAAAATGAACCTAGGGTAACCCTGGAATGTGGTTGTATGACATGTGTATCAAATGGAAGGTATTAAAGAGTATTTTAAGAGAGAGTAGGCCATAGTTCTATGGATGGACGCCATTTAGGGATATCGCCATAAAGGTGGACCAGGGCTGACTCTAGAATTTGTTTGTACGATATGGGTATCAAATGAAAGGTGTTACTGAGCATTTTAAGAGGGAGTGGGCCTTAGGTCTATCGGTGTACGCCTTTTCGAGATATCGCCATTAAGGTGGACCAGGGGTGACTCTAGAATGTGTTTGTACGATATGGGTATCAAATGAAAGGTGGTAATGAGTATTTTAAAAGGGAATGGGCTTTAGTTCTATAGGTGAACGCCTTTTCGAGAAATCGCCATAAAGGTGGACCAGGGGTGACTCTAGAATATGTTTGTACGATATGGGTATCAAATAAAAGCTGTTAATGAGTATTTTGAAAAGCAGTGATCCTTAGTTCCATAGGTGGACGCCGTTTCGAGATATCGCCATAAAGGTGGACCAGGGGTGTCTCTAGAATGTGTTTGTACGATATGGGAATCAAATGAAAGGTGTTACTGAGCATTTTAAGAGGGAGTGGGCATTAGGTCTATAGGTGGACGCCTTTTCGAGATATCGCCATTAGGGTGGGCCAGGGGTGACTCTAGAATTTTTGTACGATATGGGTATCAAACGAAAAGTGTTACTGAGCATTTTAAGAGGGAGTGGACATTAGGTCTATAGGTGGACGCCTTTTCGAGATATCGTCATTAGGGTGGGCCAGGGGTGACTCTAGAATGTGTTTGTACGATATGGGTATCAAACGAAAGGTGTTACTGAGCATTTTAAGAGGGAGTGGGCATTAGGTCTATAGGTGGACGCCTTTTCGAGATATCGCCATTAGGGTGGGCCAGGGGTGACTCTAGAATGTTTGTACGATATGGGTATCAAACGAAAGGTGTTACTGAGCATTTTAAGAGGGAATGGGCAATAGGTTTATAGGTGGACGCCTTTTCGAAATATCGCCATAAGGGTGGACCAAGGGTGACTCTAGGATGTTTGTACGATATGGGTATCAAACGAAAGGTGTTACTGAGCATTTTAAGAGGGAGTGGGCGTTAGGTCTATAGGTGGGCGCCTTTTCGAGATATAGCCATTAGGGTGGGCCAGGGTGACTCTTGAATGTGTTTGTACGATATGGGTATCAAATGAAAGGTGGTAATGAGTATTTTAAAAGGGAGTAATCCTTAGTCCTATAGATGGACGCCTTTTCGAGATATCGCCATAAAGGTGGACCAAGAGTGACTCTAGAATGTTTGTACGATATGGGTATCAAACGAAAGGTGTTACTGAGCATTTTAAGAGGGAGTGGGCATTAGGTCTATAGGTGGACGCCTTTTCGAGATATCGCCATTAGGGTGGGCCAGGGGTGACTCTAGAATATTTGTACGATATGGGTATCAAACGAAAGGTGTTACTGAGCATTTTAAGAGGGAGTGGGCATTAGGTCTATAGGTGGACGCCTTTTCGAGATATCGCTATTAGGGTGGGCCAGGGTGACTCTAGAATGTTTGTACGATATGGGTATCAAACGAAAGGTGTTAATGAGCATTTTAAGAGGGAGTGGGCATTAGGTCTATAGGTGGACGCCTTTTCGAGGCATCGCAATAAGGGTGGACCAGGGTGACTCTAGAATGTGTTTGTACGATATGGATATCAAATTAAAGGTATTAATGAGGGTTTTAAAAGCGAGTGGCCCCTAGATGTATATGTGAAGGCGTTCTCGCGATATCGACCAAAATGTGGACCAGGTGACCCACAAAATCATCTGTCGGGTACTGCTAATTTATTTATATATGCAATACCACTAACAGTATTCCTGCCAAGATTCCAAGGGCTGTTGATTTCGGCTTGTAGAACTTTTTCATTTTCTTCTACTTAATATGGTAGGTGTCACACCCATTTTACAAAGTTTTTTCCAAAGTTATATTTTGCGTCAATAAGCCAATCGTGTTACCATGTTTCATCCCTTTTTTCGTATTTGGTATAGAATTATGGCATTTTTTTCATTTTTAGTAATTTTCGATATCGATAAAGTGGGCGTGGTTATGGTCGGATTTCGGCCATTTTTTATAACAAGATAAAGTGAGTTCAGATAAGTACGTGGGCTAAGTTTAGTAAAAATATATCTGTTTTTGCTCAAGTTATTGTGTTAACGGCCGAGCGGAAGGACAGACGGTGGACTGTGTATAAAAACTGGGCGTGGCTTAAACCGATTTCGCCCATTTTCACAGAGAACAGTTACCGTCATAGAATCTATGCCCCTACCAAATTTGAGAAGGATTGGTAAATTTTTGTTCGACTTATGGCATTAAAAGTATTCTAGACAAACTAAATGAAAATGGGCGGAGCCACGCCCATTTTGAAATTTTCTTTTATTTTTGTATTTTTTTGCATCATATCATTACTGGATTTGAATTTTGACTTAATTTACTTATTTATATACAGTAAAGATATTAAATTTTTTGTTAAAATTTGAATTTAAAAAAAAAATTTTTTTTAAAAGTGGGCGTGTTCTTCATCCAATTTTGCTAATTTTTATTTAGCACATATATAGTAATAGTAGTAACGTTACTGCCAAATTTCATCATGATATCTTCAACGACTGCCAAATTACAGCTTGCAAAACTTTTAAATTACCTTCTTGTAAAAGTGGGCGGTGCCACGCCCATTGTCCACAATCTTACTAATTTCCTATTTTCCGTCATAATTTCAACCCATCTACCAAGTTTCATCGTTTTAGCCGCCTTTGGCAATGAATCATCGCATTTTTTCGGTTTTTCGAAATTTTCGATATCGAAAAAGTGGGCGTGGTTATAGTCCGATATCGTTCATTTTAAATAGCAATCTGGGACGAGTGTCCAGGAATCTACATACCAAATTTCATCAAGATACCTCAAAATTTACTCAAGTTATCGTGTTAACGGGCAGACAGACGGACGGGCATGGCCCAATCAAATTTTTTTTCGATACTGATGATTTTGATATATGGAAGTCTAAATCTATCTCGATTCTTTTATACCTGTACAACCAACCGTTATCCAATCAAAGTTAATATACTCTGTGAGCTCTGCTCAACTGAGTATAAAAATGGCAAAAAATCCCCTTATCTGAACGATCGGTTGTATGGGATAGGTATATATTATATACATATAGCTCCGATCAAAGTGATTTTTTCAGGAAATCTTTTATGATATATTAGAATAAATATCACCACTTTCTATCTGAACGATCGGTTGTATGGGATATATACTATATATAGCTTCGATCAAAGTGATTTTTTCAGGATATCTGTAATGATATATTAGAATATATATCACCGAGTTTCACGTTTATACTTTCTAAATTGCGGCAGGAATAACCAAAATAGTCTTATCGGAACGATCGGTTGTATGGGAGATATATGTTATAGTGGTCCGATCCTACCGGATCCGACAAATGTCTAATATAATACAAAAATACATCCTTGTGCCAAATTTCATTGAGATATCTCAAAATTTGAGGGACTAGTTTGAGTTTAAACAGACAGACGGATGGACAGACGGACGAACGTACGGACTATATCAACTCATTTCGTCGCCCTGATCAATTCGGTACACTTAATGGTGACTCTATCTTCTATATTTCGCAACGTTGCAAACATCGGACCAAAGTTAATATACCATTTCATGTTCATGAAAGGTATAACAATGTAACAACAAAATTGTAAAATTAAATATCCCATTCAAGGTTCGATTCGAGCTCAAGGCCAGAACAATAGTTTTTTTCTAATGATAATTATTGTTATTTTTTAATTTTTCTAAATTTGAAAAATTGTATTTTGTTTTTGGAATAGTAAGTAGAAAATTTTTCAGACAACCGGCCATAGCTGCGCAGATAGATCCATTTCGAAGAGTGCTAAGCCTTCGTCATCAGTACGCTTTAGGCACGCTGCGCTAACCATTTAGCTATACAGCGGTGGTTTGTTTGACTGGCAAATTTGCTACTTCTATTCCTTTTACCAACTATATTTATTCAGTGTTGCGCCATCTGGTGCAAATCACTGATAATGCTGGATTTTTTTTTTTTTTGTTTATTGTCAATTACTTTTTTTGACATTCCCAAGTGCTCATGGTTTATTAGCAATTGTTTTTGTTTTTATCGGCCTATTGATAAATGATTCAAGGTTCGATTTGAGCTCAAGGCCAGAAGAATAATTTTTTTCTAATGATAATTATTGTTATTTTTTAATTTTTCTAAAAATTGAAAAATTTTCTACTTACTATTCCAAAAACAAAGCACAATTTCTCAAATTTAGAAAAATTAAAAAATAACAATAATTATCATTAGAAAAAATTATTGTTCTGGCCTTGAGCTCGAATCGAACCTTGAATCATTTATCAATAGGCCGATGCAAACAAAAACAAAATTAAATATCTTAAGCAGCCGGGAATACAAGAAAGGAACTTGTAAACATCAAAACAGCAACAAAAAAATCCTGCATTTAAAGAGACTTAGGCGGAAATTTGATTTACTCACGAAGTGTCAAGGCTGCTTCCGACGTAAATGACATAGAAAGTATTGAGATCATGGAAGTTGAAATAACAACGAAAAGTTTTACGCTCTACAAATACTTTAACGTTGAGAGAGAAATAACTACAATAATTGCAAAGAGTATAAAGAACGGTTAAAACTAAAGAAAATTATATAAAGACAATAGATATGTAAAAAAAAACTCATTTGATGTAGAAAAGCTCGATGTTTGTATGAGATTTTATACAGCAGTTATCAACTTAACTTTAACTAATAAACGCTTTTGTGGTCATTCCAGCAAAAAAAAGCATAAAATAGCTGGAATTAAATGGTTGTCCTTGAAAACATGAAGCATATATCTCAATTCTCTTGAAGTTGCATGTTTTAAGCCCATTTGGCTTATAAAAGATAAAATAAACATTAAAAGCGAAGTAGTCGGCTGAAACTTAATCACACATTATCTATTTCGAATGCAACGGTTGGAACGTCACTAGCTAAAATGAGCTATTAATTTTTATACTAAGTTGAGCAGAGCTCACAGAGTATATTAAGTTTGATTGGATAACGGTTGGTTGTACATATATAAAGGAATCGAGATAGATATAGACTTCCATATATCAAAATAATCAGGATCGAAAAAAAATTTCAGTTGAGCTATCAATCAGTTTGATTAAGCACGCGATCTGGCGGCCAATAGTAGAGTTTCATTTGAGTTATCAGTCAGTTTGGTTATTAAGCCAGCGAGTAGCAAAGTATAAGTGTTATTGTGAAGTACTTTAATAAAGGCCATTTTTCCATTATTCAATATTGGAGTTATTTATTCAACAGTTTAGTGATTCGAACTTAGCAGAGGATTGCAAATAAGAGGATTTGCAGCAAATTCGTCCGTCCGTCCGTCCGCCCGTTAACACGATAACTTGAGTAAATTTTGAGCTATCATGATGAAATTTGGTACGTAGGTTCCTGGGCACTCATCTCAGATCGCTATTTAAAATGAACGATATCGGACAATAACCACGCCCACTTTTTCGATATCGAAAATTTCGAAAAATCGAAAAAGTGTGATAATTCATTACCAAATACGGATTAAGCGATGAAACTTGGTAGGTGAGTTGAACTTATGCCGCAGAATAGAAAACTGGTAAAATGTTGGACAATGGGCGTGGCACCGCCCACTTTTAAAAGAAGGTAATTTAGAAGTTTTGCAAACTGTAATTTGTCAGTCCTTGAAGATATCATGATGAAATTTGGCAGGGACGTTACCCCTATTACTATATGTACGCCTAATAAAAATTAGCAAAATCGGAGAAGGACCACGCCCACTTTTAAAAAAAAAATTTTTTAAAGTAAAATTTTAACAAAAAATTTAATATCTTCACAGTATATAAGTAAATTATGTCAACATTCAACTCCAGTAATGATATGGTGCAACAAAATACAAAAATAAAAGAAAATTTCAAAATGGGCGTGGCTCCGCCCTTTTTCATTTAATTTGTCCAGGATACTTTTAATGCCATATGTCGAACAAAACATTACCAATTATTGTGAAATTTGGAAGAGGCTTAGATTCTAGGACGATAACTGTTTTCTGTGAAAAAGGGCGAAATCAGTTAAAGCCACGCCCAGTTTTTATACACAGTCGACCGTCTGTCCTTCCGCTCGGCCGTTAACACGATAATTTGAGCAAAAATCGACATATCTTTAATGAACTTAGTTCACGTACTTACTTGAACTCACTTTATCTTGGTATGAAAAATGAACGAAATCCGACAATGACCAGGCCTACTTTTTCGATATCGAAAATTACGAAAAATTAAAAAAATGCCATAATTCTATACCAAATACGAAAAAAGGGATGAAACATGGTGAGGTAATGGGATTGGTTTATTGACGCGAAATATAACTTTAGAAAAAACTTTATAAAATGGTTGTGACAAAATGAAAAAGTTCTGAAGGGCGAAATAAAAAACCCTTAAAATCGTGGCAGGTATTACATATATAAATAAATTAGCGGTATCCAACAGATGATATTCTGGGTCTCCCTGGTCCACATTTTGGAAGATATCTGGAAAACGCCTTCACATATACAACTTTTAAAACTCTCATTAGTGCCTTTAATTTGATACCCATATCGTACAAACTCATTCTAGAGTCACCCCTGGTCCACCTTTATGGAGATATCTCGAAAAGGCGTCCACCTATAGAACTAAGCCCCACGCCCTTTTAAAATACTCATTAACACCATTCATTTGACACCCATATCGTACAAATTTATTCTAAAGTCACCCCTGGTCCACCTTTATGGCGATATTTCGAAACGGCGTCCACCTATAGAATTAAGGCCCACTCCCTTTTAAAATACTCATTAACACCTTTCTTTTGATACCCGTATTGTACAAACAAATTCTAGGGTCACCCCTGGTCCACCTTTATGGCGATATCTCGAAACGGCGTCCACCTATGGAACTAAGGATTACTCCCTTTTAAACTACTCACTAACACCTTTCATTTGATACCCATATTGTACAAACGAATTCTAGAGTCACCCCTGGTACACCTTTATGGCGATATTTCGAAACGGCGTCCACCTATAGAATTAAGGCCCACTCCCTTTTAGAATACTCATTAACACCTTTCTTTTGATACCCATATTGTACAAACAAATTCTAGGGTCACCCCTGGTCCACCTTTATGGCGATATCTCGAAACGGCGTATACCTATGGAACTAAGTATTACTCCCTTTTAAAATACTCATTAACACCTTTCTTTTGATACCCATATTGTATAAACAAATTCTAGGGTCACCCCTGGTCCACCTTTATGGCGATATCTCGAAAAGGCGACCACCTATACAACAACCACCACTCCCTTTTAAAACCCTCATTAATACCTTTAATTTGATACCCATATCGTACAAACACATTCTAGAGTCACCCCTGGTCCACTTTTATGGCGATATTTCGAAACGGCGTCCACCTGTAGAACTAAGGCCCACTCCCTTTTAAAATACTCATTAACACCATTCGTTTGATACCCATATTGTACAAACAAATTCTAGAGTCAACCCTGATCCACCTTTATGGCGATATCCCTAAGTGGCGTCCATCTATAGAACTATGGCCCACTCCCTCATAAAATACTCTTTAATGTCTTTCATTTGATACACATGTCATACAAACACATTCCACGGTTTCCCTCGGTTCATTTTCCTACATGGTTATTTTCCCTTATGTTGTCACCATAGCTCTCAACTGAGTATGTAATGTTCGGTTACACCCGAACTTAACCTTCCTTACTTGTTATTTTTTATTTACACAAGATAAATTAGGGCACAAATTGGATCTTGATTTCTTACTAAAACATACACCTAATTTGTTTAATGCATCTAGTTTAAATAAGACGAGATTTTCTTCATTTTCGTACTTGACTTCCAATCGGTAATTATATAACTAGATTTCTCATATAAATTTTTCTCTTCAAAAAGCCTTTATTATGATAAAATTTTGGAGAAACGAAGTTTTTTTCATAGAAAAATTTCCACCTCTAAAGAGCAATCTCTAATTGGAAGAACAAAATAAAATAAAAACGATAAAATTTGACCAGAAAAAAATAGTTCCCAGAATAGAGGTTAACACGTAGGTTACCTATCCACGATTTATTGTAGATTACGGCATGTGTAAACGTGGTCTAAGTTCGTTTAACATTTGAAAGTGAGTCATCTTATTACATACATATATAGGTAAAAAAAAATGGAAAATGTTATATTTTCATGTAAATTACACACAGAAGGTTTAATTTTTCACAAGCTTTGCATCAGATAAGTATTCGCTTTTAACTGATAAAATTTCCAAACTTCTATAATGAATAGTGAAAGAGAAATTGCTTGAAGTTTGAGTCAAATTCGAATGAAATCTTCCACCCGTCACTTTTGAATGTCCTTCAACATGTTTATAAAAAAAATTTCCAAACTTTATCTAATCCCATACACTGAATTTTGCTCCCTAAAAGTGGGCTGTCCCTCTCAAACCCACCAATATCCCATTGGACTTTTGCTACTTTCAATATTATAACAAACGAAAGTTTTGGAGAGTGAAAATCATTCAAACATCCATCCATCGCTTAGTAAATTATCATCTATGTTGATATGTATGAATGTATATGTGTTTGCGTGAACAGTATTTGTAATTTGTAGCTCACTACTTCAATACAAATAAAGATAAAAATTAGTCAATCTTTATGTAGCAGCAGAAGTGCATATCATCCTGCTAAAACACTTTGATACATTTATATCAATTTGTAAACAAATAAACACAATACGCTTAATTGTATACATTATAACTGTACATAATAAATTTGTTTGCTTTTCATTTAATTTCATTTGAATGCCATTCACATCTTACAGATCGCACTTAATTGATTTATTACTTTCGGGTATTCGAGCAACAGCGACAACAATGAATACTTTCTTGGATAGCAATGAATACAAAACTTGAAAGCTTGCCTCATTAGCTATCTAACGGCAATTATGAGGTTAACTGCTTTGCAACAAAAACATATAATTGGATACATATTATTGTGCTCTGTTTTTGTATTTACAAATGCTACGAAAGTTGCATAAGATTTTGCTTGAGCATAATGTTGCCATAATTTTCTCTTTCATATCGCACATCTATATCAGTAGGGAGATAATTCAAAATTCTAAAGTTAAGAACCTATGGATACCTTCGAATTCCCCAATTCAACACCTACCGAACTGTGCACTCGATTTACTAATAGTCCACTAATCAGCGAATAAAGATTTTATAAAATTGCCTTGACGCATATAGAGAAGCCCTCAATTTTTTCCGTTTTGTTAATACTGTTTTCACACAGAAACTTAATGATCTCATTTCACCTGCTAATGAAATCGTAAATTTTTTGCTTTCACACAGAAGTAATTGCTCGATTAGTATGAAGGATGAGACAGACAATCATGGCGGAACGATACAAGGTGGGAGCATGGTGACATACCTACAAACAAAAAAAATTCCATGTACTTGTTAATTCGATGGACAAATGTCAAAATCGTACTGCGCCGGTAGTTGATGTATCAAATCAAATAAAAAAGGTTATAATCAGCTGTTCGATGCGGCCACCTTGTATCGTTCCGCCATGCAGACAATGACATTTGCTTTGAAAACTAAGAAGCGGAAACGGAAGCGGAACGCTACCAACAGAGTTGCATTGTGATTTTGACTTCATTAGGCATTCGATTAGCTACTAATGAAATAATAATAGATTCGAATTTTGTAGGGAAGATTGAGCTCAATAAGCGTCTTAATGTAGAAAACTGCCTTTATTATTCAATAAGCCGTCTGTGTGAAAACAGTATAACATTCGCATTTTTTGAGTTGATTGCTATTTTGATCTAGGTGTACGATATCTTCCATACAAAGAGTTATACAACAGAAAGGTAGAGTTTATGTCGAATCTGTTGGGCAGAAGCTTTAAGAAAACGATAATTTTCATTTTGAGTACAGGGGTCAAATATGATTAAAAAAGGGGTTCGAAGATATTTACAGGATATAATCGAACAAGTGTTCGCCTGTTCTAATCAAAGTATCGGTGGATACATACAAATGTTTAAGCGAAAATTCAGCTTCTACCAAGTTCTCTGTACAACTCCCCTGAGTTTTCTAAAACGTATAAAGCTTATACGAATGCATACACACTATATGCAGATTACAAAAAATAATAATACTCCAAAAACAAGTAAGGAAAGCTAAGTTCAGGTGTAACCGAACATTGCATACTCAGCTGAGAGCTTTGGAGACAAAATAAGGGAAAATCACCATTTAGCAAAATGAACCTAGGGTAACCCTGGAATGTGGTTTTATGACATGTGTATCAAATGAAACGTGCTAATGAGTATTTTAAAAGGGAGTGGGCCTTAGTTCTATAGGTGAACGCCTTTTCGAGGTATCACAATAAGGGTGGACCAGGGTGACTCTAGAATGTGTTTTTACGATATGGGTATCAAATCAAAAGTATTAATGAGGGTTTTAAAAGGGAGTAGCCCTTAGTTGTATATGTGAAGGCGTTTTCGAGATATCGACCAAAATGTGGACCAGGGTAATCCAGAACATCATCTGTCGGGTACCGCTAATTTATTTATATATGTCATACCACGAACAGTATTCCTGCCAAGATTCCAAGGGCTTTTGATTTCGCCTTGCAAAACTTTTTCATTTTCTTCTACTTAATATGGTAGGTGTCACACATATTTTCTAAAGTTATATTTTGATCAATAAACCTATCCAGTTTCATCTCTTTTTTCATGTTTGGTAGGAATTATGGCATTTTTTTAATTTTTCGTAATTTTCGATATCGGAAAAGTGGGCGTGGTCATAGTCGGATTTCGGCCATATTTTATACCAAGATAAGTGACTTCAGATAAGTACGTGAACTAAGTTTAGTTAAGATATATCGATTTTTGCTCAAGTTATCGTGTTAGCGGCCGAGCGTAAGGACAGACGGCCGACTGTGTATAAAAACTGGGCGCGGCTTCAACCGATTTCGCCCATTTTAACAGAAAACAGTTATCGGCATAGAATCTATGTCCTTACAAAATTTCACAAGGATTGATGAATTTTTTTTCGACTTATGGCATTAAAAGTATTCCAGACGAATTAAATGAAAAAGGGCGGAGTTACGCTCATTTTGAAATTTTCTTTTATCTTTGTATTTTTTTGCACCATATCATTACTGGAGTCGAATGTTGACATACTTTACTTTTATACTGTAAAGATATTAAATTTTTTGTTAAAATTTGACTTAAACAAAAATTTTTAAAAGTGGGCGTGTTCGTCATCCGATTTTGCTAATTTTTATTAAGCATACATACAGTAATAGTAGTAACGTGCCTACCAAATGTCATGAATTTCTTTTTTCACCCAGATCATTTTGATATATAGAAGTCTATATATATCTCCATTAGTTTATGCCGTTACGGATTACCGTTATGCGAACAAAGTTAATATACTCTGTGAACTCTGCTCAGCTGAGTATAAAAAAACACCTAAACATGCATAACCCATTTAATTAACAGTCTCATTTTAATACAGGAAAGTTTAATAAAAACCACGAAATTTCATTAAAGAGAACGAAGCACTTCTTGTGTTTCATGAAAAATGGCTGTTTGAAGTAATACATAAATTCATGAATATAAATAAGTGTGCATATATTTATATTGGACCAATTTATTTGAACACAAGTAAACAAATGTGCGTAAAAACTCTCTTTCTAGTATTAAGGAAAAATTTTGTAACTGTTAAACCAGCGATGGATGTCTCTGTGTTGAGAGTACAAAATGCATCAAACTGCAATTACAAGAAGCGATTGAATATTTTTAATATTGTTGTTACTAAGCGTGAATAACCCTATTTTAAAAAAAAAAAAAAATTTCTTTAAATTTTATTTTATACTTTTATTGAAAAATTGAAACAGAGTGACATCAGATGCCTGTTTCATTGAATTGATATGAACAGTTTTGTCACGACAGAACTTTGTAGTTTTGTCAGAATCAAGGCGAATTCAGCACCAGGTGTTGTTATCTGATTTCCATTCAACGCCTTGGTACAACAATATTTCAGTTAACCGAAATCAATGCAAACTTTATTTGTACTTTAATTCGCTTTGTCATCACCTTTTATAAATTCGCCTTCGAGACAATCATGGCTCAACTATATGTTTGGCTCATCCCATCAATTTATTTTATTTTTTCCATTTCACTGGTGTAGGGATTGTCAAAACGAGATGGCAAACGCAAAATTCAACCAAAAATTTTCTTACACAAACAAGAACTGCAACGTTTTATGCTTTCATTCCATTCCATTCGCCTAACAACAACACACATATTTTGACAATCTGAACAAAGGTTTGTTGTTGCTGCAGAGATGAGCCAACCATATAGTTGAACCATGGAGACAATAGAAGAGCTTTTTGGAATATTTATTTCACGGAAAAATGTGGCAAGATCAATTTTTCTATGTAAAATTTTATTAAAAAAGTGAAAAAATTGCCCATTTCGGGTTTCAAAATCGTCGCATTGTCAAAATTATTCACTTTTTTATTTTCAAAAAAACAACAGTATTTACTTTTATTAACTAAAAAGCAATAGAATAAGTGAAAACAATTTGCATTCAACATCATGCAAATAAATTTGCGAAATTTGCCTTGCTATTCCTTCCTACAAAGCTACATACTTAAATTTGTCATTATTGTCACGACAATTTTGTCCCACCGACACTTGTCGATATTCAGGTGTTGTTGTAGTTGTCTTCAGGTATCTGTGAAACAGAAGAATTTTCGGAAATTATTTTCTCTCATGTAGTTAGGAAAAAACAACAGAAGGGGCCACAACCATTACACAAAAAGGATTATCGATATGTGCGTTAAGTACTCAAAATATTACGTCAAACTATTAAACTAAAACATTTAAAATCTTACGAGATGAAGGATGAGATTTAGAAAAGCGTTCGGAAGCAAGTTCACGTTTAAAAAGAAATCAGTGGGTTCAGGGGTTCAGGGATAAAAGTGTCTTACCTAAAGTGCATCCTGGGTATCGTTATGGTCCCATAGTTGGTTTGTCAAGACGCACTAACAGTCAAGAATTTTCTCACATCAGAGAATTGAAGTGGAAAAATTAAATTTGCAAAACCTTTTCTAATACTTACATAGAATATTCCTTTATTAACCATTCCGACAACATTTTCATGCAGCATAAACAAGTTCGCTGAATTTTAAAAAAATATTATGTAACCTCAAATATGACGAACATCGCCATAAAATGGCTGTATATCACTTATTGAAAATATTTGTAGTTGCATTGGATAGAAGTTTATGGATGTCGTTTGTAATAAAATTTTCTGTGCCTGCTATAATTTTTATAGTCAAAAGAGTGTGCCTTGATGTGACGTCCGTAACGTTTGAAACGCCCATATGTAATTGTGAGAGTCTTTTTCTTTTCATATTCGGTCATATATCCGGTTCCCAGACGAATAGTCTTTGCGTTTATAGAAGAACGTTGTTCGAGATATGACTAAAATATCAAGGAAGCATCGGCATACGAATTTCTGAGTTTCTTGAGACAGCATCACTGAACTTCCTTGTTTTCTAAGTTGCTAAAGAAGTGGTTGCTATCAACTCTTTTTGTTTGACGACGATGAAAAAAAATATCTTTACGTAATCATCAAATCCAACAAGCAACTGAAGCAACATTTCAGCGACTTCAAAAACATATAGCTAAATATTAAACCCCCCCCCCCCCCCCCCACTTCCTTTGGGGGGTTTATTGATTATTTTCAAATAAAACTTCAGGGTGAGTTTTTGGAACCCTAACAAATATTTTCAGTCCAGTCCATAGAAATGAAATATATTTGTTTGCTTAAATGGGTCGGTTTAATGTACATACATATGTATATGCATATTAAATGATATATCAAAAAAGAGAAGAGTTTATATTCAACTACCAGAACAAAGAGCAAAATTTGCCGAAAGTTAAACGGCGCATTATAGTAGAAACCATCAAAGCGCAAAACTGGTGAGCGAGTCATTTATTTGCTTTTATTTTTCTATATCTGCAAAAAAAAAAATGGAAGCTTCTTAGAAAAATATAAAGTTCTTAATAGATAATACACATACATATAACCATGATGCTCGTACAAATAACTTTCTGCTGAAAACAACAAAAGCATATCATTAAAAGAAAATGAAGCCCAATTTATCTACATATAACGCATTGCTCAGAGTTTACTTGGGGAGAGGCGTATGGTGTAAGTGCAGCGTTACTACGCAAAGTTTGTAGAAAATAAAGCGAAGCAAAAAATTTTAGATATTTCATTATATGAAATGCTTATCTGTCAAAATCGAAGACTGAGTCAAGTCTAAGGCTGATGCGCTATTAAATCATGGTGGAGACCAATTTCTTGTAAAGTTCGATGTGTAAATTGAAAGGTGGTTTTTAATAAACTAGAGCCCGCCCAAGGCTTAAAATTTTACCACACCAGAGGTAACTTTAACAGAAACAAATAATTTCGTGGTTTTTGAAAAGAACTTATTGGGCTAGTTATCAGTAACAACCGACACCGACAAGATATTGTTTTACCATCGGTATATTGCCGAAAGCGAGCTTTTATCATTTATCATCGCCCAGTTATCGGCTTCTTAATAGTGTCATAGGTTTCAAATTGAAACCTTATCGGTATCTACTTCCAAACAAACTGATTAGTCGTCGGTAATAAACCGATGATATGCTGATACCAAACCGATAACTTTCCGGTAATAAGTCGAACATTTGTGCGATAGAAAACCGATAAATAATTGTTAACACTCCGATAACAAACCTATACATTTTAAATTACAACTCGAAAATTTTTTAAATTAGACATATTGGGAAATCCGCCAAACTTTGGTTTTTTGACAAATAAATTTTTTTTTTTGAAACATGGTAGCACGCAAATATCTTTTTGTTAGGAACATTGAGAGGTAAATTGGAGCTATAATGCATCGCCGTTACTCGTCTTACATAATGCCTCAAAAAGATATAGTCAAAAGATTGAGCAAAATATATATAAATTGAGGTCGCAATGTTAAATATACATTTATTTCAACACTTATGTACCGATTATATCGTAATATTAACAAAATATGGAGATATATGCACCTGTTAGTTATGTAAAATTTGTTTGATACACGAGACCCGGTTTTGTAGATGTCGGTAAAAATATAAAACCAAATAACCGCCAAATATTTTTACTACAAAGTTTGCAACACATTTATTTTAACAGCTTTCTACCGATTCTTTTGAAACTTTAAAAGCATATAGATATGTGAACGAAGTATGTTTGCATAAAAAATGTTTAATACCCGAAATCCGGTTTTGGAGATATTGATAAAAATATAAACCCGGAAAACCTAAAATTTTTTTACTTATTCAAACACTTCCTAACCGATTGTGTTGAAATTTTGTCAGGATGTACATATCTGCGTGGGGTATATTTAGGTAAAATTTTGTTGATACCCGAAACCCGGTTTTAGAGATATCGGCAAAAATATGAACCGGGTAACCGTCAAATATTTCATACCCGTTTGTTACTTTTTTATCTACACCACAGTAGTATACCATCATTTAATTTTTGTACCAAATTTGTGTTTCTTTTCATTTACTTTTAAATAAAACCTGGTTTAAAAAAAAAAATGTCTAAACTTTTTGACGTTTGCCAATTTTTGGCGAAAATTTCGTATATTTGCCCTATGTACAAATATCAATAACTTTCCTTGCGCGAATATTCCAAGATGAGGCAATTGATGGTGTACTACTGTGGTGTAGAGAAAAAAATTATCAAACGGGTATGAAGTGCTACAAGTAAAATTGCAGCTGTGCCCGCAAAAAAACATGCTCCTGAAAAAAATTTACGCAACCAACCGCTTCACTTTTCTGCCTCTACCTTCAAAACTGAAAGCGGCACATCGAAGTTGAAGCCCTAGGTATTTTAAGTCCTTGATAGGCTATTATCATGCATAATCCAAATTTCAATACTCAGTTGCATCAAAAGGCAAAAAACTGTCAATATTGAAAATGACAAAAAAAAAGGATCGCTACTTTGATTGATAATAGTTTTGAGTATTGGAGGGGTACATTAATTTTGCTCATACTTTTAGAATCTTCGTCTCAAAACAACATTCAGTTTAAGTTTTATAGCGTTTCAGCGATGCCTCAAAATTTTATCGAAACAAGTAAGGAAGGTTAAGTTCGGGTGTAACCGAACATTACATACTCAATTGAGAGCTATGGTGACAATATAAGGGAAAATAACCATGTAGGAAAATTAACCGAGGGAAACCCTGGAATGTGTTTGTATAATATGGGTATCAAATGAAAGGCATTAAAGTGTATTTTATGAGGGAGTGGGCTATAGTTCTATAGGTGGACGCCATTTAGGGATATTGCCATAAAGGTGGATCAGAGTTGACTCTAGAATTTGTTTGTATGATATGGGTATCAAATGAAAGGTGTTAATGACTATTTTAAAAGGGAGGGAGGCGGACGCCGTTTCGAGATATCGCCATAAAGGTGGACCAGGGGTGACTCTAGAATGCGTTTGTATAATATGGCTATCAAACGAAAGGTGTTAATGAGTATTTTAAAAGGGAGTGGGCCTTGTTCTATAGGTGGACGCCGTTTCGAAATATCGCCATATAGGTGGACCAGGATGACTCTAGAATGTGTTTGTACGGTATGGGTATCAAATTAAAGGTATAAATGAGGGTTTTAAAAGGGAGTGGTGGTGGTTGTATAGGTGGTCGCCTTTTCGAGATATCGCCATAAAGGTGGACCAGGGGTGACTCTATAATGTGTTTGTACGATATTGGTATCAAATGAAAGGTATTAATGGGATTTTTAAAAGGGAGTGGTAGTAGTTGTATATGTGAAGGCGTTTTCCAGATATCGACCAAAATGTGGATCAGGGTGAGCCAGAACATCATCTGTTGGATACCGCTAATTTATTTATATATGTAATACCTGCCAAGATTTTAAGGGTTTTTTATTTCCCCCCTGCAGAACTTTTACATTTTTTTCCACTTAATATGGTAGGTGTCACAATCATTTTACAAAGCTTTTTCTAAAGTTATTTTTCGCGTCAATAAACCAATCCAATTACCATATTTCATCCCTTTTTTCATATTTGGTATAGAATTATGGCATTTTTTTCGTTTTTCGTAATTTTCGATATCGAAAATTGGGCGTGGTCATAGTCGGATTTCGTTCATTTTTTATACCAAGATAAAGTGAGTTCAGATAAGTGCGTGAACTAAGTTCAGTAAAGATATGTCGATTTTTGCTCTAGTTATCGTGTTAAGGGCCATGCGGAAGGACAGACGGACGACTGTGTATAAAAACTGGGCGTGGCTTCAACCGATTTCGCCCATTTTCACAGAAAACAGTTAACGTCATAAAATCTATGCCCCTACCAAATTTCACAAAGATTGGTAAGTTTTTGCTCGACATGGCATTAAAAGTATCTGTACCGATGTACTAATAACCAACACAATTATTTTTATAGTAAACTTAACTCCCAGACCATTTTAGAGTAATAAATCTTTAAGGCTATTCCTAACATTCTAAATGCACCAACAAATGACTCAGTGGCATCTTCTGTACAAAATGGTCCAAAAATACCGAGCGAACCCAACGAAAGAAATAATCGAACATATCGATTTCTCCTTTATGTCATTGTGACATGTGAAAAGGGGAAAGAAAGGGAATCGAGGACGGCACTTCCGGAAAGGTATCGCTCTCTTTTGATATCCAGACTTCAAGCTGTACACATCAGTCGGTAAAGTTATAAATATAATTAATACTTGGTCAGTTCATCATAAGCATCAGCCATCCACGGGGTAATCGACTTAACAAAGGAATTATAAGTGGAAGTACCCGTACGTCGAAACAAAAAGTATATGGTAACTGCATTGTTATAGCTGTGCGCTGAAGAGTACGAACATTATATTCACCTGACGATATAAGTTTTCCAACTGCTGTATTTTCGAACACGTGGGGTAGAAGATTTAGAAGTGAAGTTACTAAAGCGTCAAAGTAAATCCTTTTTGGTTCCCGTCTTCGAACAACACGCATTCTTATTAGACTATTATCACTCTTTAAGAGTTTAAGAGAAAACAAAAATGTAATAGCTGAGATGTTAAAAAGTTTCATTGTATACCTTGATACATACTGAGAGCCAACTACGAAGCAAATGTGAAGAAGAGCTAGGAAGGAGTAGTTACTTTACTTACGCGGTGATCAGTTTCCACAGCCTCGCGTACAAACGTAGTAAAGTTTCGCACTGGTAATCAGCACCAAATGCTCAAACATAAAAAAAAAACCCAACATATATAAAAACAAAAGATCATTTTAAAAGTAGTCCTTAATATATTTGGTTACTAAATGGTGTAATTATCGTTCTTAGTAACGAAAAAGTTTTGTTTAAGACAAAAAAAAAAATATGAAGGAATAGAGAAAAAAAAACTATGCAAATATAGTGGCAAAACCACAACAAAGAAAAAAATAACGTTAGTTAGAAAAATATGTGAAAGGAAAAGCATGAGAAATTGAGAAAAGAGGTGCCCTGAGTTGAAAGCACAGAAAAAAAAAATTAGTCCAAAGTGATAAAATAAATACCTAGAATTAATTCGTAAAACTTTAATATACATATTGAAGCAGGGAGGAACTTGTAAATTTGGGAAACGGGAAAAAAAAAAAAAAAAAACTTGTTCACAACAACGATAAGCAGCGACTTGGAAGGCCTTCGAAGCAGCGCTCTACAACAACAAGCAAGTAAGTGACTCTTCTTCTTCACAATATGTTTTTTTTGTGGATTTATAATCATACTACTGGTATTAATATTGCGATAGAAATTTAGTTACACATTTTTTTTTCAACGAAATTCCTTTCGTTCTTATTCCGCCTCTTGGTTCTGTTTTCATACTTCTTCTTATTACTTTAGTTGTTATATAAGATCACAAAAGAAAAACCAGTGGGTAAAACAAAGAATAAAAAAAATTATAAATATATAGTATGTAGTTATTAAAATTATGAATATTTTTGAAGTAGCCTTGGCAGGAAATTCTGCAACAACCAGATCACATTATAAATTTTATTTACGTTGGACATAATTTCGTTAGCACCCCAGCATAACACATACATATATGTACATACAAAAAATATATATGTATAATATACATTAGATACATATATACATTGAATATGTATATAGGTTGTCCTGTATGGAGAAGAATGTGAATAAACCTGAATAATTTAATCTAGTATGGTTTAGTAAACTTTGAAAAGTGGTCTGAAATTATTTGGTTTTGGGCGGGTTGATGGGGTTTCAATAAAACATCATGAGACCATGGAAGGGTGGGCGAGAATGGCAGCTTTAAATAATTGCGAAAGCTGCTAAGCATGGAAGTCTACGCCAAATGGAATTTAGGCGGTACTGGTCTGTTGTTTTGCGAGTACGATAATTTCATCAGTGCGCAATTTCTTTCTCTGTATGAATCTTCCCTTTACGGTATTCCTCGCTGTCCCTGAAGCTCCGAACTATACGAATCCACCCTACTGAAGCTGCTGGTTACTGCGAGTGCACACTATAGGGCCAAAGGGTCCTTCCACTGGCAGGAATATGAATCAATGTAAACGCCGTAGACACGTTTATATACGTGGTGAAGGTTTCATAACATATCCTAGAAAAATTAAATGAAAAAGGGCGCAGCCATGTCCATTTTGAAATTTTCTTTTATTTTTGTATTTTGTTGCACCATATCATTTCTGGAGTTGAATGTTGACATAATTTACTTATATACTGTAAAGATATTAAATTTTTTGTTAAAATTTTACTTTAAAAAAAATTTTTTTTTAAAGTGTAGTATAGTAATATGTGTGTATAGTAATATGAGTAACGTTCCTGCCAAATTTCATCATGAATCTGCAACGACTGCCAAATTACAGCTTGCAAAACTTTAAAATTACCTTCTTTTAAAAGTGGGCGGTGCCACGCCAATTGTCCAAAATTTCACTAATTTTCTATTCTGCGTCATAAGTTCAACTCACCTACCAAGTTTCATCACTTTATCCGTCTTTGGTAATGAATTATTGCACTTTTTCGGTTTTTCGAAATTTTCGATATCGAAAAAGTGGGCGTGGTTATAGTCCGATATCGTTCATTTTAAACAGCGATCTGAGATGAGTACTCAGGAACCTGCGTACCAAATTTCATCAAGATACCTCATTACATTACATACATTACTCAAGTTATCGTGTTAACGGACGGACGGACGGACATGGCTCAATCAAATTTTTTTTCGATCCTGATGATTTTGATATATGGAAGTCTATATCTATCTCGATTCCTTTATACCTGTACAACCAACCGTTATCCAATCAAAGTTAATATACTCTGTGAGCTCTGCTCTACCGAGTATAAAAATTCAAAAAAAAAAATTCAAGTGTCGCTTGAAAAAGTGTAAAAATCGATGTTTTTTACGTTTCGAAGTTCTGCAAAAACTTACTATCAACTTTCTTGGTTTTTTAAAATCATCAGATCGGATAGTCAAAAGCTCAAACTTAATGGCGTTGTACTTTTTTCTGGCCTTAAGTTATTTGTCCGTGTGTAAAACCCGAGTATCCAAAAAAGTAAATGTTTTTGGGATTTGCGCATATATCGACATAGCTTAATAAGTAATTGATACATTATTGATAACCTTTTATAGAAGCCACTAATTTTTCGATAGCAAATCGATAAATTATTGATAAATAATCGTTAACTTTTCGATAAAAACATCGAATAGTTTATAATAAAAAACCGACCACTCGTCAATATCGGTTCTAATAGATAAGGCCTCCATGTGCAACCTAGCTATAACTCGTCGATAAAAAACCAACAACTCGTGGATAGCAAACCATTAGCACTTCGACAACAAACTATTCATACGCTGTCGTTAATTTCATTGCTTGGACAAAGATGTTCATACATCAGAACGATATGTGAATTTGACATTTTTAAAAAGTTTTTTGAGATTTAAAATAATGTCGAAGTTCGGCACTTCAATAGAGAGGGGCAGCTGGTAGTTGCTTTCGTAAATAAAAAGACTTCTACTACAGACAAGTCAAGACATTGAAGACGGACGATAGTTATGGTGTCGCCCATGTGGACTTTAAAAACCATTTTGTTTAATACATCCTCTTGACAGCAGGAGTATTTGTCTCTACTGTCACGATTTTTAGCCCCCACCCGGAATACTATTTACTGGCCCGAAATCGCGAGATAATCACTAGAAATAACAGCTTCCAGCTTTCAACGATCTATCATCTTTCTGCATGCAAATAAAATATCGAAGACACAACTAGACCTAACTCAAAAATAGTTCCAAAGCTATCGCAAAAAGTTCTGACATAGATTTGAAACGGCCGTCGTGGTTGTTGTTGTCGATGTAGCGATAAGGACACTCCCGGAAGGCCTTGGGGAGTGTTAATGATGTTGATGGTCCTTTGCCGAATTCAGGTCCGGTACGTTCCGGTACCAAGCCCGACCATCTCGGGAACAATTTTTTATGACCACATCCGACCTTCTAGGCCATACCGCCCTCCCACCTCATAGATCCATGAGGAGCTCGGGGTCGCCCGAGCCTCAGCTTTTAATGAAACAGTATACGACACGGATAGGTGAGCTTGACAATTGGGTTGGGGGTACTATATATTTTTTTGTTCTTTTTTTTTAATGGACGTTGTGCAGCACGCTGCCCTCAAGTGGCCCAATGAAAACGGGTTGGCAATCCCTTGCAAGGCTTGCGCTACACAACCCCTTGAATCTATTTGGTATTTTATTCGCCTCTTACTACATGCATACTTACCGCGGGTATATTCTAACCCCCTAACCCGCTGGGGTCGGCCGCCGTGGTGTGGTGATTGCGTAATTCGCTTACTACACCGAAGATCCTGCGTTCACGCCCCGACCAAAGCAACATCAAAAGTTTAGAAACAAGTTTTTTCAATTAGAAGAAAGTTTTTCTGAGCGGGGTCGCCACTCGGCAGTGATTTGGCAAGCATTCCGAGTGTATTTCTGTCATGGAAAGCCTGTCAGTGAAGACACATCTGCCTTGCAGTTGCGGTTCGAAGTCGGTGTAAAACGTTTGTAGAAAAATTAAAAATGAGCACGCGCCATGAATTTATTTCTTTTTTTCTTAATCCTCGAATTTTTCAGAAAAAACTTCCAAGTCTCGAAATAAGCGCGAATTAATCGTAAAAACAACACCGAAACGATCTTAAAGTATACCAAAGTAATCACTTAGCGATCCCAAGATGGTCATCGATACGATCAGAAGCCGTGATAAAATCTGAATGTGTTTCCAAGAACCCTAAGTAGTATCGAGAGGGCTCAATTTTCCAAAACTGCATAAACATTAATCTTCATCGCCTCTGTAAGTATTAAAATAGAACAAAAGAGAACGAAAAAGCCAAACGAGCCCATAGTCTCAAAAAGGAAATAGTGGCAGCCATTGTGAAAGCTCTGACATGCGAAATTGGACAATGTGCGAGACAAAGTTGTTAACGAGGAAACTCTCAACGTGATACGCATATTTCAGTAATTGAACAGCTCAGCTTCAGCAACTGTCCATAATCTTTCAGCACAAATACATTCATACATACATACACACATACATATATTGCATGGCCGTATGCACATACGTATATATAATCATATGAGCTGCCACATATTTACAAATGTACAAAAATGTTATTGGTGTGCTATTAAAACACGCTTAAGCGTATGTTTGGATACATTTGCACAACTTCACACACACCCAAATAAAGAAGCACATCCATACACACAAGCCAAACTAGCTGAAAGTATTATTGAAACTAGTCGTGTTGGTAGATCTGTTAAGGATTAAGTTGAATGACATGCCATGAATTCGATGCCAATTTCTATATTTAAGTACATATGTACACTGTTCACATATTCTTAAACCTGACCATAGTTATTTTATCTACATATTTATGTATGTATGAATGTACATATATATTGATTTTCACTTATTTGGTGCCATTTGTTCGTTTCTTAGAAAATCAGTTTATTTTATAAAGCCATGTAGCTAAGAAAAGATGATTGTTTACATTCTCAGTGACATTTGACTTACGTTTCGGGTAATTCATTGGGATTATAAGCTTTCTTATACTGAATTTATATGTTCGTATATATGTATATGTGTGTCTACTAGGGCGGGTCGATTTAAAAATCGCTCATTTCTCTGTGAAAATCGTATTCTAGGGATCAAAATAAGAAACTTTGCCGAAGGAACCACACCTCTGAAACGAATTCTGATGTCCCCCCCTTTGAGTCGAACTTTTGGGTAGGGGCAATTTCAATTCTACCTGCTGTGTCTTGTGGTGGCTTAAAAAAACAACAGAAGCAATTTTACGATCTGCAATGGTGTCACAGTGCTACCTTCATTTTTTAAAATGGTTGAATAAAAAACCCACACAACTATATTTACGACATGCAAATGCATCACAGTGATGCCTTGGTTTTAAAAGGGGGTTGTAAAAACGCTAATTTCTAATAATTTTTTTTAATTTTTTTTCTTTTACTAAGTTAAATTCATTTTTTCATTTACATATGTTCTGACTAAATAAATTTCTAAAGAGAAAAATAAACTCCAAAAAGAAAAAACATAGGCATTTCAAAGTGGGATTTTTCAAAATTTGCCCCTACGACCCAAAGGGGGGGACATCAGAATTCGTTTTAGAGGTATGGTTCCTTCGGCAAAGTTTCTTATTTTGATCCCTAGAATATGATTTTCACAGAGCAATGGGCGATTTTTTTTCCTCGCTACAAATCGACCCGGCCTAGTGTCTACTAATCATCTTTGTATACAAGCAGAATTAATTAGCCTTCCAAATACATTTTAAGGATAAATGAAAATAAGTCATCAATCATCAATTTGTTGATTCGATTCATTAACCCCATTTGACGTTTATTGCTTTAAATTCAATACGTAAAATCACCATAGAACTGCGTACATACCTACGTACTATAATATATGTATAAACGTAGATGGTGGTAGAAAGTTAGGGTTTGTTGGTTTGAAAGCTAATCAACACATATTTGTATAAAAAAACCCACCGTCATTTCATTCACCACAATTCGCGAATGTGTAAATTTCTCAAATTGTTTGTCATGTATTTAATTTAATATTTGAAATTAACAAAGGTAGCAAAACTCGGTGTTTAAGTGACTTAAACTATGAACATTTTTCTTTTCGCTTGTAATTCTCAACTGGTTAGTAAAATATCTAAAGACATAGTTTAATATTTATATCCCAAAGTGGGGTTTTTCAAATCAAAATAAGGTGGCTCAACCCGCAGCCAATACCTTAGAGCCCCCAATGAATACATACAAGGTGTAACAGGTGAATAGCGACCTCTCTCTCTAAAATAACACACAGTACAGCACACTTAAATAACAAATAATATGATTATGACAAAAAAAAAAAAAAAAAAAAAAAAAAACTATTCGCCCGTCGAATGACCAAAGATTAGACACTCGGTTTTCATGAAAGTGAGAGTTTTTTAAAGTGACTTCAACTATGAACATTTTTCTTTCGTTTGTTTCATTAACTATCAAGTTCGCTTGTACTTCTCAACTAGCTAGGGAAAATTTGCAATGACGTAATTTAAATTTTTTCCCAAATCGGAGCTTTTTATAACAAAGCAAGTAAGGAAGGTTAAGTTCGGGTGTAACCGAACATTGCATACTCAGTTGAGAGCTATGGTGACAACATGAGGGAAAATAACCATGTAGGAAAATGAACCGAGGGAAAGCCTGGAATGTGTTTGTATGACATGTCTATCAAATGAAAGGCACTAAAGACTATTTTATGAGGGAGTGGGCCATTTCTATAGGTGGACGCCATTTAGGGATATCGCCATAAAGGTGGATCAGGGTTTACTCTAGAATTTGTTTGTACAATATGGGTATCAAAAGAAAGGTTTTAATGAGTATTTTAAAGGGAGTGATCCTTAGTTCCATATGTGGACGCCGTTTCGAGATATCGCCATAAAGGTGGACCAGGGGTGACCCTAGAATTTGTTTGTACAATATGGATATCAAAAGAAAGGTGTTAATGAGTATTTTAAAGGGAGGGATCCTTAGTTCCATAGGTGGACGCCGTTTCGAGATATCGCCATAAAGGTGGACCAGGGGTGACCCTAGAATTTGTTTGTACGATATGGGTATCAAAAGAAAGGTGCTAATGAGTATTTTAAAAGGGAGTGGGCCTTAGTTCTATAGGTGGACGCCTTTTCGAGGTATCGCAACTTAGACTATATTTGTACGATATGGGTACCAAATGAAATGTGTTAATGAGTATTTTTAAAAGGGAGTGGGTCTTCGTTCTATAGGTGGTCCCTTTTTCGAGATATCGCCATAAAGGTGGACCAGGGGTGACTCTAGAATATGTTTGTACGATATAGGTATCAAATGAAAGTTGTTAAAGAGTATTTTAAAAGGGCGTGGGGCTTAGTTCTATAGGTGGACGCCTTTTCTAGATATCGCTATAAAGGTGGACCAGGGGTGACCCTAGAATGTGTTTGTACGATATTGGTATCAAATTAAAGGTATTAATGAGAGTTTTAAAAGGGAGTGGTGGTAGTTGTATATGTGAAGGCGTTTTCCCGATATCGACCAAAATGTGGACCAGGGTGACCCAGAACATCATCTGTTGGATACTGCTAATTTATTTATATATGTAATACCTGCCAAGATTTCAAGGGTTTTTATTTCGCACTGCAGAACTTTTTCATTTTCTTCTACTTAATATGGTAGGTGTCAGAACCATTTTACAAAGTTTTTTCTAAAGTTATATTTCGCGTCAATAAACCAATCCAATTTCCATGTTTCATCCCTTTTTTGGTATTTGATATAGAATTATGGCATTTTTTTCATTTTTCGTAATTTTCGATATCGAAAAAGTGGGCGTGGTCATAGTCGGATTTCGTTCATTTTTTATACCAAGATAAAGTGAGTTCAGATAAGTAAGTGAACTAAGTTCAGTAAAGATATGTCGATTTTTGCTCTAGTTACCGTGTTAAGGGCCATGCGGAAGGACAGACGGACGACTGTGTATAATAACTGGGAGTGGCTTCTACCGATTTCGCCCATTTTCACAGAAAACAGTTAACGTCATAAAATATATGCCTCTACCAAATTTCAAAAGGGTTGGTAAATTTTTGTTCGACTTATGGCATTAAAAGTATCCTAGACAAATTAAATGAAAAAGGGCGGAGCCATGCCCATTTTGAAATTTTCTTTTATTCTTGTATTTTGTTGCGCCATATCATTACTGGAGTTGAATGTTGACATAATTTACTTATATACTGTAAAGATATTAAATTTTTTGTTAAAATTTTACTTTAAAAACATTTTTTTTTTTAAGTGGGCGTGTTCCTTCTCCGATTTTACTAATTTTTATCAAGCGTATATATAGTAATAGGGGTAACGTTCCTGGCAAATTTCATTATGACATCTTCAACGACTGCCAAATTACAGCTTGCAAAACTTTTAAATTACCTTCTTTTAAAGTGGGCGGTGCCACGCCCGTTGTCCGAAATTTTACTAGTTTTATATTCTGTGTCATAAGTAGAACCCACCTACCAAGTTTCATCGCTTTATCTGTCTTTGTTAATGAATTATCGCACTTTTTCTGTTTTTCGAAATTTTCGATATCGAAAAAGTGGGCGTGGTTATAGTCTGATATCATTCATTTTAAATAGCGATCTGAGATGAGTGCTCAGAAACCTATATACCAAATTTCATCAATATACCTCAAAATTTACTCAAGTTATCGTGTTAACGGACGGACGGACGGACGGACATGGCTCAATCAAATTTTTTTCGATCCTGATGATTTTGATATATGGAAGTCTATATCTATCTCGATTCTTTTATACCTGTACAGCCAACCGTTATCCAATCAAACTTAATATACTCTGTGAGCTCTGCTCAACTGAGTATAATGAGGTAGCTCAAGACGCAGCCAATACCCACGACCCAAAATGCTCACCCCCACCGAAAATATTTAAGGTGAAATAGCGGTGTTTTTACAGCATAAAGTGCTCATCCAAAACTGAATATTTACCAATAACATATAGTCCAAAAAAATAAGAAAACAACAAATGATATAGAGCATGTAGGACAAAGTCTTATGTAAACAGATTCCCATCTAGTTTTTGTATGAAAAGACACAAGCAAGGCTTAATTTAAATTGTGACGCAGATTAACCACCACCATATACTGTACGGCCAGTAGCCATTAGAAGCTTAAGCATATGTGCATATGAGCCTGAGAGCGGGTCTGCATAATATCGTTCAAGCGTAGTAGGGTAGCAGCGACGTAACCTGCAAGCTCAAAAACGCTCAGAAAACTCAAAAAAGAAATGTTTGAAATTTTCGTAAAACAAAATTTACGACGGCAGCCGCCGTGGTGTGGTGGTAGCTGTCCTAATAAGGGGAGCTCCCTTGGACAACATGAATGTCCGTTGTGATACCACATGCAATAAAATAACGATAACGTAGGTATAGCTACTTAGATAATCGTTAGGTAGCAACGATGAAGCGCCGAATGATACCGATATAAACTTTGGATAAATCCTCGGGAGATCCAAGTGAGTCGCGGCCGGAGTACTTTCGCCCAATTCTGGCAAAAGCTGGGCAATCAATCATAAAGCGATTTGGTGATTCCACCTCATCATCCTCCATACAGCTTCAGCAAGATGGAGTTTCCAGTATATTGAGACGTACCGCATCGATACCTATAGGACAGTGCTCTGGCAAAACCCCAATGACCATTGATAAGAGAGCTTTAGTGAACCCAATTATTTCAGCAGACCTCCTGCCATCCACTTTCGGCCAGAGGGATCTTGCTACCCTGCAAGACGTGGCGTCCACCCAACGTTTGCTGAGCTGACTCGAGGCCCAGCTATGGAGGAGCAACCACAGGTGGCCAGCGGAATCACGAAATACCTACAGCCATCTTGATCCGGTTCAGTTGTATCGATGCGGGCTAAGAGATCCGCTTGATAGTTACCCGGGATATCGCTATGGCAAAACAATTTGATGGAACCGCAGGCGAGGTCAGGCACTCCCAGACCATCCTCGATCGCACTGTAGTTGAGCTCAAGGCCTTGATAGCCGCGTGGCTATCAGAGTAGATGTTAAGTACCCTAACCGTAGTAGCACTGGATAGCATTTCATCCACCGCATCCTTAATCGCAGCAACTTCCCCTTGAAATACACTGCAGTTATCAGCCAACTTAAACTTGCGGCTTACATTTAGCTCTTGACAAAACACCCCCCACCAACCTTTCCGTCCAACTTCGACCCATGCGTGAACAAGTTATCCGGCCCCATGGCCCAGATAATTCCTCTTCCCAACGCCTCTCTCGGTGGAATGACTGTGGTGAAAGTTGTATAGGGAGCAGTTGTCGGAATACAATAGTCCGTCCTAACTGTGATAAAGTCGAAACTGGTAAGAAGACTAGAGTGTCCGAAGTCAGAAAACCCATAGCCCATATCACGAAGCCTGACTAACGACCGGGCCGCGGGCGCCTTTCCCGCAATATCTACTGGATATGTGTTCATGCATGACGTTCAGTGCCATGGTATATGTTGTTCTGAGAGTGCCACTGATACCGATCAGCGCCGTCCATTGCGCCGACTCTAACATTTTGGATGTGCTCGCCGTGTCCAGTGCTTTCTACCAGACCAGCACCCCATAGAGCAGAATCGGTCTGACCACCACCTCATAAAGCCAGTCTGCTACTCCTGGCAAGATTCCCCATCTTTTTCCGATAGCCCCCCTTCAGCAGTACAAGGGAACCACGGCCTTGCTGGCCCTATCTTCCACATTGGGTATCCAGGACAGTTTCTAGTCCAAAACAATTCCCAAATATTTAACCCTATCAGAAAGTACCAACGGTACCCCTCTAATCGAGGGAGTTCTGAAATCGGGAATCTTATATCTCCTTGCAAAAAAACCAATTCCGTTTTTCCCGGGTTGACCCCCAAATCCACATGATTCGGCCCACCTAGCCACAGTATCCAGGTAGCCCTGCAGAACATCGGGCAGGGTGCCCAGAAATTTGTCTCTGACTAGGACAGCGAGGTCATCTGCATAGGCAACCACCCGACAGCCAGTCCCCACCTCGCTGCGACAATTCTGCTGCATAGAAGTTTGCTAATAAGTTCAGCCAGGGCCACCTCGACTCCTAAACCCACCAGAGCTCTTTCGATTGCCCCCGTTAAGACATTGTTAAAAGCCCCCTCGACGTCTAGAAAGGCACCCAGAGCAAACTTTTTGTGTTCTAGGGACCCCCGAAAAATTCTTTCGCTTAGGTACAGATCAATCAACCGCTCAAACGTCTTAAGAAGAAACGACCAGAGACTGATTGCCCAGAAATCCTTAGCCGATACATGAGAGCTTCTGCCGGCCTTCGGAATGAAGATGACCCTAACCGTGTGCCAAAATTTCGGGATATAGTCAAGCCTGAAGCAGTTAGTGTAGATGATGGACAAGCAGCGGCAGGAAATCCCTTTAAAATTTCGAAGTTGTGCAGGAATCATGCCATCCAGGCCCGGAGACTTATAGGAATTGAACTAGCCTATAGCCCAGGTTATATGACTTTTCCCTAGTGGAATGGCAGGCATTTCTGCATGGCCAACGACCGCCGACCATGCATGTGAAGATCCCTGCGCAACAGGGACATCGGGAAAATGATTGTCCAGCAAAAGCTTTAGGGACTCCTCGCTACTCATCGACCAGTCCCCAACATCATCTCTCAGATACCCCAGAGGGGCGGGATTCATAGAGAGTATTTTTCTAAACCTCGGGGATTAATTGCAACCTTCTATGTTTTCGAAGATGCTTCGCCATGAATCTCGCTTGGCTATCCTTATTTCATATATATAAATCCCCAGACTCACCTTATAGAGCTCCCAGTCTGAGGGTAATTTACTCCTCCTGGCTCTGTTGTAGAGCCGCCTACTGGACGCTCTTACGTCGTCAAGAGAATGAGACCACCAGGGCGGCTTGCCCTTACCCCTGTAAGTTTTCAACGGACAGGACAGTTGAAAGGCGCCATTGCTTGCCGAGGTGAAGTTTTCCACCAGAACATCTATCTCAGATTCGGACAGGTCCGATCGAACTGTAGGCGCCGAAGGCAATAGCTCTCCAAGCTTCCTACAATACAAGTCCTAGTTAGTACTTTTATCGTTCCTAAAAGATATTTTACCGGGACATTCTTCATTCACCGAGAACTAAATACATCGGTGATCAGAGAAAGAGTGCTCGTTTAGAACCCTCTAGCCAGAAATCCGCTCTTCCTGTTTTCTGCTAACCAGGGTAAAGTCCAGGATCTCCTCCCTTACCGCAGTAATAAAAGTTGTTCATTCCCCCTATTACATACACAAAGTCCCTCGTCTACAATAAAAGTAAATAAAGACTCACCGAGCTTCCCATCATGCTATGATGGGCATTAGCATCGGCACCGATGATCACGCCGACACCTCTTCACCTTGCTTCAGCAGCGATTTCGCCCAGTATCGCAGCCCCCTCCCCATGGGGCATGTACGCTGAGACCATTCACATTTCATTACTGCCTCGCTCGAGGCAGACCGTGGTGGGATTCAAGGGGTTGTGTAGCGCAATATATAGCTTCTCCAACCCAATTGTCAACCTCACCTTCGAGCGGCGAATGCCCTTTCACTAACAGACGAGACTCTGGCGACCCCAAGCTCCTCATGGGACTTGGGGGTGGGGAGAGAGGGATGGCCTGAAGGTTTAATTTGGCCATATAAATCGTTCCCGAGATGGTCGGGCCAGCACCTTAATGGTGCTGTGTTACCGGAGCGTATCGGATCTGTATCCGACAAAGGACCATCACATCGATAACACTCCCCAAAGCCTTCGGGGAGTAACCTAATCGCTACAACAACAACAACAGGCAGACCGTGGTTATGTCAGCATTGCTGAAATTAGAGAGAATGAAAAATTTAATCTCCTTTTTAACAAGCACACAGGATCTAGGCCTACCTGCCTCGCCATGCACCAAGGTGTTCCAGTCCTTAATCCAGAAATCTTTCTGCTGTTAGTACTCAGCTACGGCTCCTGGACGAGGACTATATCCACTCCGCCTTTTTCAAGGCAGAGCACCAAATTTGCGGAAGCCGCCTTAGAGTGCTGGAGATTGATTTGACGGATTCCCATCAAAAGCGCTCTTCTTCCGCACTCCATCCTTGGCGGATTCGTGTTAGTCGTGTCCATTCTAAAAAGTTCTTTCTTAAGGCCGCTATATGGAGCCGATTGTATAGTCGCCCTTCAACGGTCTCGTGGTTATCTGTGCTACGCAGGTATGCCACGCGAGAGTTGACGCATTACCTTATGAGTAATGCGTTCAGAGCCAGACAGGAAGTAAAGAGGGAAAGTTTTCAACCACACCTACACCACCAACTTAACAGCGACCGAGCCGGAACGTACCTGGAGGCCCGTCGCGGTTTTAACGGGACGAGGCAGTGGGCATCATTAGCCTACCAGCTATTTCGACCTGGTTTCACCCCGACCTACTAAGGTGGTAGAATACTGCACCTACCAGCCCAAAGTAATCAAGTCCTAAATTAAAGTCAAAATCAAAAGCCCTAACAATTCAGTTCGTCACCGTTGTGTACCAATCTTGACAATAAACAGAGTCCTGCCTCGCCTGAGCTCGGCACAATGACTAGGGGGTGCGCGTTTTATCGAGCTGTCCTCTCTAGATCCGACAGTATCAGTAGAAGCACTTCGTGCAGGACCTGATAACTAATCACGCGTGATAGTTCGTCACTATGGCCGGTCTAAAACTGATAACAGTCCCTAAAGCTTGGAACCACGTGTGATATCCAAGCCAAGTATCTTAGCCCCCTCTTGGACAAGCAACAAACAATATTGAAATTTGAGAAACAAGTTGTTTCAATAAGAAGAAAGTTTTTAAACGAGGTCGCCCTCGGCAGTGATTTGGCAAGTTCGGAGTGCTATTTCTGCCATGAAATGCTTGTTAGTAAAAACTCATCTGCCTTCCAGATGCCGTTCGGATTCAACATAAAACATGTAGGTCCCGTCCCGCCAATTTGTAGGAAAAACTAAAAGGGGCACGACGCAAATCGGAAGAGAAGCTTGGCCTCAAAGCTCTTCTGGAGTTATCGTGCCTTTCATTTATTTGTTAATAATTAACGACATTTTAAAAAAAGTGTTACTATTACTATTACTGTTACTGCTATTTTTTTTTTATACTCAGCTGAGCAGAGCCCACAGAGTATATTAACTTTGTTCGCATAACGGTAATCCGTAACGGCATAAACTAATCGAGATAGATATAGACTTCTATATATCAAAATGATCTGGGTGAAATAAGAAATTCATTTAGCCATGTCCGTCTGTCCGTCCGTCTGTAAACACGATAACTTGAGTATATTTTGAGGTATCTTGATGAAATTTGGTATGTAGGTTCCTGGGCGCTCATCTCAGATCGCTATTTAAAATGAACGAAATCGGACTACAACCACGTCCACGTTTTCGATATCGAAAATTTCGAAAAACCGAAAAAGTGCGATAATTCATTACCAAAGACGGATAAAGCGATGAAACTTGGTAGGTGAGTTGAACTTATGACGCAGAATAGAAAATTAGTAAAATTTTGGGCAACGGGTGTGGCACCGCCCACTTTTAAAAGAAGGTAATTTCAAAGTTTTGCAAGCTGTAATTTGGCAGTCGTTGAAGATATCATGATGAAATTTGGCAAGAACGTTAATCTTATTACTATATGTGTGCTATATAAAAATTAGCGAAATCGGATGACGAAGACGCCCACTTTAAAAAAAAAATTTGTTTTAAAGTCAAATTTTAACAAAAAATGTAATATCTTTACAGTATTAAAGTAAATTATGTCAACATTCGACTCAAGTAATGATATGGTGCAACAAAATACAAAGATAAAAGAAAATTTCAAAATGGCCGTAACTCCGCCCTTTTTCATTTAATTCGTCTAGAATACTTTTTATGCCATAAGTCGAACAAACATTTACCAATCCTTCTCAAATTTGGTAGGGCATAGATTCTATGACGGTAACTGTTCTCTGTGAAAATGGGCGAAATCGCTGGAAGCCACGCCCAGTTTTTATACACAGTCCACCGTCTGTCTTTCCGCTCGGCCGTTAACACAATAACTTGAGCAAAAACCGATATATCTTTACTAAACTTAGCCCACGTACTTATCTGAACTCACTTTATCTTGGTGTAAAAAATGGCCGAAATCCGACCATAACCACGCCCACTTTATCGATATCGAAAATTACGAAAAATGAAAAAAATGCCATAATTCTATACCAAATACGAAAAAAGGGATGAAACATGGTAACTGGATTGGTTTATTGACGCAAAATATAACTTTGGAAAAAACTTTGTAAAATGGGTGTGACACCTACCATATTAAGTAGAAGAAAATGAAAATGTTCTGCAGGGCGAAATCAAAAGCCCTTGGAATCTTGGCAGGAATACTGTTCGTGGTATGACATATATAAATAAATTAGCGGTACCGGACAGAAGATGTTCTGCGTCACCCTGGTCCACATTTTGGTCGAAACGCCTTCACATATACAATTTAGGGCTACTCCCTTTTAAAACCCTCATTAATACTTTTCATTTGATACCCATATCGTACGAACGAAATCTAGAGTCACCCCTGGTCGACCCTTATTGCGATATCTCGAAAAGGCGTCCACCTATATAACTAAGGCCCACTACGTTTTAAATGATCATTAACACCTTTCATTTGATACACATTTCATACAAACACATTCCAGGGTTACCCTAGGTTCATTTTAATAAATGGTGATTTTCCCTTATTTTGTCTCCAAAGCTCTCAACTGAGTACGTAATGTTCGGTTACATCCGAACTTAGCTTTCCTGACTTGTTTTTTTTTTTTTTTGTTCGCAGTCATATGTACATATATATATTAGACTGCGTCGATTTATTAACCGATATAGCGCCATGGATTTTTCGATAGGATTTGGGCTGAGGAAAAAAAGTTCCACAACGCATACCCAAAAAATAATTTTCGAGCCTGCGAAAAATAATGGCGAAAGGGTCAATTTTTCCCCAAAACACTCCCCAAAACCCAAAAAATATATGTTATCGCCAACGTTTTTACAACAGTTTTTTTAGAAAAAAAATATTTTTTGGGTTTTGGAGAGTGTTTTGGTCGAAAAATTGACCCTTTCGCCATTTTTTTTCGCTGGCTCTAAAATTATTGTTTTAGGTATACATAGTGGAACTTTTTTTCCTGAGCCCAAATCCTATCGAAAAATCGATGGAACGTTCGCTTTCGTCCATACAAATCGACGCAGGTTAGATAATATACATAGAGTACGTATATATACACATCCATTAACTTCAGACACAAATCTCCATGGTAATAAAGTCAAATCTTCATATCCAATTTTCCATAGCGAATGGCAAGCAATAATTTCTACTGACAACGACATTGATATGACTTTCAGAAATACGTGAAGAGAACACATTTATCCAGCATTTCTATTGAATACTTTACTGTATGGGCAAATGTACACATACACATATTTGCAAAAGGAACATTATGGTTTGATATGGTTCGTGTACATGTAAATTTGTTATCGTACAATTGTCTAATGCAGGCCATGGTTGAGCATAGTACACTAAGGCCAAATTTTTTAGTGTAATTTCAAACTCTAGTTAAAGTTGACTAGAGTTTAATCTTGCCATTTTATTTGATAACATAAAATTTTGCTGCTCTTCTCAGCTTAAGCGGCCAAAATCTACTTTAAGTCAAGTTTAAACTTGCCCGGAAAAACCGAATCCAAGCATTTCAATACATTTTAATTGTTTAGTGGTGTTAGATAGTGGATTTCATCAAACTATTTCCACCAAATATTTTTTTAGCAGATCTTCACTCAATTTTATTGCAAAAGAGTAAACGGAAATAGCTTTCCACTACAATCACCCCTAACTTTTTCAGCGGCAGTGAAAACATTTGCCAACAAAGTTTAAATTTCAGCAGAAACCCAAATATAGGTACACTATGCCCAACTATGGTGCAAACAAATGCCTTTTTCTTTCACATGCTCAGTTGTCATCGCACTCGACGCGGTCATTGCTCCCACCGCTGCTTGTCATTTAAGTAGAACTTCGACAAATGTTGCCGCAACTTTGTATCTGCGAATACAGCAAATGACAATCAATGCTTGTTCTGTGGTCATGCTGCGGCTATCAATACACACGCAGATATCTACCATACAGAGATATTGCCGCGCTTGGTGTCAGTGACGCGTGCGGTCGCCAATAGCAGTCCATTGATATCCCACAAAATATCCGCTGTCCGTTCAACTTAACCGGACTTATTGTTTGCAATTTCGATCGACCAACTATTTAGTCGGCAAGTAGCCGCATGTCGAACCACATGTTCACAAAACTGTGGTCTAGTATCACCCCTGCTGTGATGACCGTGGCTGCTGCTGCATCTAGATGGCAACATTAACCTCATATTATTGGCAAAGCTAGACAGTTTAGCATGGCATGATAAAATGACTCCAGATCGGCAATGCACGTAACACAGCAGCTCTTCAAAAAATATTGAGCTCCCTTTGAGAAGTGCGCAGTGAACCCTTAAATTACCACAAAGATATGGGAGTTAGTGAACTTTAATAGCTCGGCTGAGCGCTTGGATAGACAGCTGAAGTCTAGTGTTTTAAGAGGCGGCTGAAGCTCCGGGTATTTTGTGAATTCCCTAATACATGCCGAAGTGAATAGCATGGCGTCCATAGCGTACATGGTAGTGGCGGCCTCCCAAGTTTTCGATACAACCATAAATAAGTTCATTACACCCCTGCCACAGATGGGTTGCTCACCGCACTTCTTCCTAGTGTATATGAGTAAAAGAAGCAGCCTGTGATGAAGTCGAACCTAGTAATAATACACAATGTATAAAAGTCAATATGCTGCACTTTGAGGTACTTACATCGCTGGTATCAGGGTCCTTCTCAACGTCCATTGCTATGTATCTACAATTGCATTCAAAGGCCAAGTTGGTGTTACAAAATGAATCTCGCTAGTTTCAATCGAGTCATTCCTTGCACTATTTCGAGCTTTCTGATGTTAGAAGCAGTGTCTAGTATATTTCACCAAATCAACACTCTAAGACGAAAACGGTCTGGAGCATTGTTTTATAAAGAGTATAAAAGTATACTTATTGGAGAGTTTCCGAGTTTTTCAATGACCTCACAAGGCAGTGTAAGGTGAACGAGGCAAAAGGTCTCGGAATATTTCCCATTATTTGCAAACACTCCAATTAAATTCTTTGAGCAGTTCTTTCAAGATTGTCACCCCTTCCACTCTTCTCTGGTTCACTGTACTGCTCTCCTAATCTTCATAAGAAGGAACAGAGATCATTCCAATTCCAACCCTGTAGAGGTTTTCCAAAATTCAGGCGGAAAGACACCTTTAAAACCTAATTCGATGTCAAGAAAGACCAACAGTACGCACCCTTTCCGCTCTATCAAGCTTTCAATCATTAGAAGGATCGTATGAAGACCTACACATTTTGCCGTACCTCCCTTGCAAAGAGCATGTCGCTTCGCTAATTACCGGCTCCAATAATCCCAACTAAAGGAGTAGCAATACTCAAGGGTCAGCAATCGCTGTGGCAAATGAGTTCCCGCACAAACGGAACATGGGAAAGTGAGAGTTGATGAATATTCATTCCACGTTTTCACAGAAGCATTTTCAAAGTTGGCTTCCCTTATTCTTTAGGTCATCAATCCAAATTTATTGGAAGGTTAACAAGGCACTTTATGGCGGGCGACGAGGTGGAATATCCAGTTACCTTATGCTCAGCTGTACAGCTTTCGAGATGACAAGGCATAAATATCTCGATGGAGACATATTCGAATCTCCGAGGGAAATTTCCAAGAACAATGTATTTACGCCTTATTCGTAACTTCTTCATTCCCACGCAGCGATGAGATAATTGAAAGCTACACAGTAAGAATATGTGCTAATAAAATAGATGAACATAAAATGCAGCTTCCATTACTTTTTGTAGCTGTGCTCAGTTCAAAGGCTTCCGCCTATCCTTAGGTTTATTGTTACTATGGACCTTTATTAAATGGTTGAAACATGTCGATTCTGTGTAGGATATTGTAACGAATTTACTGAAAATCCGCTAATTTCAAATCTTCTGCTAACGTTCGAATCACTAAACTGTCGAATAAATAACTCCAATATTCAATAATGCAAATGGCCTTTATTAAAGTACTTCACAATAACACTTATACTTCGCAACTGATAGCTTGCTTAAACCAAACTGATTTTCGTGCCTCAACCGTTGCTGCTTTTATAGCGTTTGGTTTCCTTGTTGACATATTTCTAGGCGGTTCTATTCTAGAATTTACTAGTTAGTTAGCAGCTATAAAATTACCAACTATAACTACGTTTATAGCCTCTCATATGCGCGTGTATATGTGAGTGTTAATTGCACAAATTATTGCCTACTACATATGTACGTACGTACATATGTGTAGACATAATGATTGATTCGTTTATGTAGATACAAGTGACTTCCTGCTGTATTGTTGCTGTGGCTTCATTTACTTAGCATCAGACTAGTGATGTGAGTATCACTTAGTGTCGCTAATATTCGTCACAATATTATATACGAATTTCATATTGGTATACTTGCAATAGTCATATTTTTGTAATTTTTATAAATAATATTTCTATCGACTAAACACATTTTCTAAATAACAACAGCAAAAAATATGTACATATACAAACACATAACTACATTAACACCGTTCGCGCAAAAAAAAAAAAAAGAAACAGAAAAAGTGCTTACTTGTACAACAAACAATAACTGTCACTCATACGCACTGTTGTACTTAATGAAGATTGAGCTTAAAAAGGGAAATTGAAGCTGCAACACAAATGCAAACAAATAACAGTAATAATCATGGAATTTACGCAATAATGTTGACCTCTTACAGCCAAAAGCAAATACAACAAAACTAACAAAACGCCATAGCAATATTTGGCGCAAAAACAAAATGTAAAAAATTGGAATTATTCGTATTTTGGTTTTTTCGTTTTGTTTTATTATTGGATTGCTCTCATTCATTTCTCCTTTACAGATAGAACAGCAAAAAAATTTTCATGTGCGCATATTGAGGGTATTCTTTGCATTTATGTATGTATGTATGGATGTATGTGTGTAAGTTTTTTCAGCGCAGTGGTCATCAATGACATTGTCAGAAGTACTACAGGCATACATACATACGTGCAAACATATTGAAAATACATTTAAATTTGTGCATATTTATATATAGAAATATCATCGATTTGTTGGCAAGCATGGCAAAATGTGCGGAAATACGCATTCAAAATCTCACAGTAAAGTACTGAAACAGTTTTTGTAATTTTGGTGAATTGTTGAAAAAGATAACATTTGTGCATACCGGATATTGGACTGTTTGAAAGAAGACGACTGTGTTAGAAGTTATTGTTATTGTTATAATTTTTTTTTTTTTTTTTTTTTTTGTCAAACTCGGACAACTTTTTCACCAGGATAAACGTTTTTGAGGATCCAACGGCCCTTAAAGATTAAAATATGATATGACTTCCCAAATAGTGTTGGTCTAGTGGAAGTAATCGTCCCGTAACGTAAAATTTAACGTTCTAAAGGAGAAGGCATTCTGAATTCCAAAAAAGTAACCGTTCCAGTAACTGCGTTGAAGAGTTTTAACTATTTATTATAGGGAGAGAAGCGATAACTTAATAAGAAACCGGTGTTTGGTGGGCGGGGCGGCAAACGCGAAATCAGGTGGACACTGTGCGAGCGGATCGATGTACGTTAGATCAACAGGCGAGTAGCGTCTTCAGAAAAGCTGGAGTAATATGGGAGCATAAGCTAAGAAAGGGTTGATCCGCAAATGGTCTCCAAATAACAGTTGGCTCAGCTATTGATATGTTGTTGTCAAAAGCGACTGGCGGAACGACGAATGGTCAATCCATCTCAACCAACTTGTGGAAGGGTGAACGTTGAACTGATTTCAAAATACCCAGCGGACCAGTGAATAAATTTCGTAATGAAATGACGAACTTGAAATTGTACTGTACTGTACTCCAGTGTCTTAAATATGCAGGAGGTCGCAACATGTCTTCTTTGCGCTGTACTCAAATGCACGAAAAGCTTGTAGAGCTCGTCATCTCATAATTTGTATTGTTACGGACATCCACGAGTGTGAACCATGTGTAAAATTGGGTACGATGACATACTTGTAGGTAATGATTTTTATGCTCAGTCCAAGGAGGTGCTCCATAATTTTTTTACAGCTGGCATTGGTATTATTACCCTCCCTCACCCTCAAACTGTACGCACGAATCTTTCTCCATATCAGAAATGGCACATCTTATGACGTGACTCTCACAATAAGGATAACTCGATCAAGATTTGACGTTTGTGAAACTTTGTTTGGCTTCGAATAGCTCGAAAAAGGAGCTGTAAATTTCTACTTGCTTTTCGCGGATTATTTCAGGATTAAGCATCACACGAGTATTAACTTTATAGTGGAGTTACTAGGTTTTAAGCCACACTGACCTCTTGGATTAGGAACATAGATGTAAAATACTGAACGGAATTTTACACTTCTTTATTTTGAAAATTCAGGCTTTAAGTTCCTTGAATATTTGTAGGTATTTAGATAAATAAAATTATCATCGACACGATTTTTTTCATACTTCTAAAAATAATTTTTTTACATTTATTGGAAATACATAATTTATTAACAAGTTTAGTGCATATGCATGTGCACTAGGGTGGGTCAAATTTATTGTCGAAAAGGCACATCCAGTTTCTGAATCTATGGGTCATACTGAGTAATATTGTCCATGGGACCATAGATCTGAAATGACTTACGAGCCTCCATAATTTTGTTAGAAAATTGTATATCCCAATCCGAATAGCGGCTCTCACAGATAAAATACATGAAAATAAATGCCAAATTCGGATTCGGATTGGAATATAAAATTTTCTAACAAAATTAGGGTGGCTCGAAATTCATTTCAGACCTAGGGTCCCATGGACAATATTTCTCAGTATGACCCATAGATACAGAAACTGGATGTGCCCCTGAAGTTATTTCCCCCATATAATTTGACCCACCCTAATGTGAATGTATAAATGTATGGACACGTATATGTATGCTTGTAACAACTCATACAAGCACTTAGTAATAAACGCAGGGCGACAGCCAAAAAAATTTATTGAGCTTCGTGCTCTCAGCTATTTGACAGCGCTTTTTGGTCCTTTCAAGGGAGGAAAAGAATAAAAAATAAAATAATATTTACATATACATAGATACTGTTTTTTTACATATGTTGACGACAATACAAGCAATAACTGATTCGTGCTGATATTTTGTGCTTTGCCTTTTTTTATCATATTGCTTGAAATTTTATTGCTAAGCAATTTTCGGAAGTGACAAATGCTCCTGAATGCCTGCTTGAAATGGCGCATAAAAATGTAAATTCGCAAAATGTCCTTTCATAAAGTTATGTTATATTTCGTTTGGGACTCAGTAAAAATGTAAAACGTGATCAGATTTACATGTTAATTTTTACTTCAATTTAATCAAGGGTACCCTAAAATCTGGCCTACATTTTTGGCTCTATTTTTGTACTCAGAGTGCTTTGCACACAGAGTATATTAACTTTGATTGGATAACCGTTGCTTGTGCAGGTATAAAGGAATCGAGATAGATATAGACTTCCATATATCAAAATCATCAATATCGAAAAAAATTTGATTCAGACGTGTCCATACGTCCGTCCGTCTGCCCGTTAACACGATAACTTGTGTAAATATTGAGATATATTCACCAGATTTGGTACACGAGCTTATCTGGACTCAGAACAGATTGGTTTTGAAAGTGAGCGATATCGTATGATAACCACGCCCACTTTTTATATATATAACATTTTGGAAAACACAAAAAACCTGATTATTTAGTAAATAATACACCTAAAATGTTGAAATTTGACAAGTGGACTAATATTGAGACTCTTGATAAAAATTTTTAAAATGGGCGTAGCACCGCCCACTTGTGATAAAATCTATTTTACAAATATTATTAAACATAAATCAAAAATCGTTAAACTATCGTAACAAAATTCGGTGGAGAGGTTGCCTTTACTATAAGGAATGCTTTGAAGAAAAATTTACGAAATCGGTTAAGGACCACACCCACTTTTATATAAAAGATTTTTAAAAGGGTCGTAGACGAAAATAATAATCTATATCTTAGCGAAAAAGAGCTTTGTGTCAATAGAATTTCACTTTCTAAATTGAATTATAACATTAAATTGGAAAACACTAAAATTTGTGAAAATGGGTGTGGCACCGCCCTTTTTATGACTAAGAAATTTTCTATGTTTCGGGAGCCATAACTCGAAGAAAAATTAATGGACGTTATGAAATTGTGTACACATATTTTCCTTATAGCAGAAAATATTTCTAGTAAATAAGGAAGGGATCGGTTAAAGACCACGGCAACTTAGATATAAAACAAGTTTAAAAGGGTCATAGACTAGAGTAATAAGCTATAGCTTAGCAAAAAATAGTTCTGAAGCAATGATATTTCACTTATCAAGTTTTATAGTAAGAGGAAATGGGGAGGCATTTTTTTTTTAAACGGGCGGTACCACGTGTTATTTAGAAAAGTAATTTATCTGAAATGAAATATGCAATTGAAGCTCACGCTGAGTATATAATGTTCGGTTACACCCGAACTTAGACACCTTTACTTGTTTTATTTTTAGTTATTATGTGAACACTGAGCTTAAAATTACTGTATCCAAAATCGAACATAAGAAAAACTATTGATGGATGTATCCAATATTTTGTAGAACAACAATTCAATTGAAAGTAATGAATTATAGGGGTGGTCAATAAAGAAGAGAAAGAGAGGAAGAAGTAGTTTTTCAAAATAAAGATAAGTTAATTGTTGAAAAAAACTTTAAGTTCTAGCATAGGTACCCTAGATATAGGTTAGGTTCAATTGGGGTGTCCGTGTCCCACTTGTTTCAACGCAGGCCTAATGCAAATGTATGTTACTGTCTATTCCAATTCCTTCTATAGATTTCTTACAGTCTGAAATACTTAAAGATGTTCTGCTATTATTCGCTTGATTAATAAAATTGATGCGGCTCCAGCTTAAGCTGTTTGCTCACTACAGTGACGCTTGTAGGACCTCTTTATTTCCGGATCAGCGCTCTATACCGCAGACTTCGCTTACTAAGTACGAGTCGTTGTACACCGGTATAGCTTTGTTCGCTATTTGACTGCACTTGCGGCAACTTTTCGCTTGGAATGTGGTCCTAGGAGGCCCATCAAATCGCTGATAGGGAAATAGTTAGTCCGTTCCTGCAATTTTTATTAGAAATGCCTTTTTGGTATGGGCTTTATTATCACTTCGAATACTCAATAAGAGAGTGGAAAAGGAGGGTTAGAGGCCCCACTTACTTCCTTATATTATTTTACATGCATAAAAATCAGTCGAGGCCCCTTTCGCTCTATCCTCCACGTTGGATCGAGCGACTACAAAGCTATGACTTTTCCATTGAGCATCGAAAAGGTAGTACGCATGGAAATGCCGATGCAATGTCACGAAGACCATGTAGTTTTGATTGCAAGCACTGTTCAAATGCCGAGGCTAAAGAAGACATTATAGATGTCCGGCTAATGACTATAACATGTACAGATGAATGGGATAAGGAACAGCTAAGAAAGTGTCAACTAGAAGATACAGATCTGTCACGTGTTATGCATGGGCTCGAACGAAATGAAAGACCAAACAGAGAAGAGATGTCAGCAGAGAGTCCCATTGCGAAGTCATATTGGGCACAGTGGAAGAGCTTAGAATTGATATCCGGTTGCCTCCATCGAGTATGGTGGAGTGAGGATGGTAAATGCAAGAAGAAACTGATAGTTGTTCCCAGAAAGAGGATTCCTGACGTGCTCAGCGAGCTGCATAATGGTCCAAGCGGAGGTCATCTTGGAATCACGAAGACGCTCGAGAAGATTAAACAGAGATTCTATTGGGTTGGTTGCCGTCAGTCGGTCACTGAGTGGATTGCGAACTGCGAGGTTTGCAGCAGAGCGAAAGGGCCCAGAACCCGAAGTCATGGCCAGATGAAGCAATATAACTCAGGTGCGCCATTTGAAAGGATCGCTATGGATGTCGCCGGTCTATTTCCTACTAGCAACGGCGGAAACAAATATGTACTGGTAGTTATGGATAATTTGAGCAAATGGTCAGAGGTATACCCAATCCCAAATCAAGAAGCGGAAACGGTAGCAGAAGTATTTATAAACAATTGGGTTGCAAGGTATGGTGTACCAATTGAGTTACATTCTGACCAAGGCAGGAATTTCGAATCAGCTGTGTTCCAGGAAATGTGTAAATCATTGGGCATTCGAAAAACATGGACAATTGCATTGCATAATCGTAAGTTGTTGTAGAACTTACGATCTAGAATGTTACCTAGAAATTTTCTACAAATGTTTCGCAGGCGAGTGCAATTCATAACCTTATTTATTTATTTTATATTTTAAAGCGGGTGAAGCTTTCCATAGAACACGCAAATTTATTACATGTCTCACACTATTTAAGGTAAATATTCAATACTTGGAACAATGATCCATCTTATATATGATCTGGGTGAAGGGGACGGATATGTGATTATGTTAGGTTGAAAATTGATAGTGATATGAGTAGATGGAGAAGGAGGTATAGGGGGGTGTAGCCACAAAAAAAAGTGAAAGGAATAATGGGAAAAGGAGGAGAATGGGTGTAGAAAAAGATAGTAAAAAAGGGTATGGTAAATAGAACATGAATAAGAAAAATATATTAGGAGTGGGGTAGTAAAGCCATAGTCTCTTAAATGATGAACAAATGAAAATATACAGAACGAAAGCTACACAAAACAGTTTTTTTAAATTAAAGGGCTCAAGCAATTACGTCTGCAAACGCACAAAATTTAAAACTTGGACTGCCACAATAAAACGCTGCAGAAGTTGGACATAATTAATCACTTCACAGCTTTTTATATATTATATAATCTTCCTTTGCTATTTCCAATTCACATGAACTCAGCTAAGATACATTTTGTCGTAGTATTTCGCACGAGTTAAACGCTTTTTCGACCAATTAACGAAGAATCTCGCACATTTTCATCCTTCAACGCTTTCAACTAAACAGATGCAAAATTATTTGTTTCAGCTTTCCAATTAAATCTGTTGTGTATTAAATTACGAGTGCCTATTAACTAGATCAACAACAGCTTAACTCCAATGCCACTTTGTCTCCGCTGATATTATCCAGCTGAAAAACGATATTTTAGTTGAAATGACAGGCCTTTCAGTTGTTTTATGTTTTTGTTTAAAGCTGATTTTTACATATCTATCAAAGTATAAATGTTTAACTAAGTTTGTTGGTAGTAGTGCAGGACATAGAGTTTAATTATACGTATTAAGTTACTATAGCACTGATTTTTGTGCTTAATGTGTACAGGATAATGACGATGTTAGTTCTGTTTCTGTTGTCTTATTTTATATCATAACTACATTAATAAGTAAGGTTGATTTTTATGCCAGACAACTTATTTATGAATGCAGGCACTTTTATTTTATATATCGGGAATCGAGTGATCGATATGTTAAAAGTTTATTTTATGAGGTATAACAAGTTATCGAATTGTTATTAATTTTTTGACGAAACGTCAATGTTAATTTATAGAAAGGTTCAAGATTTGTCATCGAAAACTTATTGGCTTGTCCATAAGTTATCGAAAAGTTGTTGATCTAATATCGAATGTAATCAATAACTTATAGATAATTTATCAATATGTTTTAAAAAGTTTAGCGGTATATTATCGAATACTATCTAAAAACTATCAGTTGAGCATCAAAATGTATAAACGATATTAAATTTTTATCGGAGCTTTATCGATTTGCTACTGGCGTGTTATTTGATTTATTATTTTATTATTATCGACGACGACTCACTGGCATGTTATAAAACGGATACTAAAAACTTCAATATAAAATCGATGGCACGTCTTTAACGCACCGAAAAGAAACCACTTAGATGACGAAGACTCTAGATAAGAAGCTGATGAATTCAATATTAACCAATAGTAAAACATTTTGTCGATGTATGTTGTTACTGATAAATAGCCGACAAAGTTTTTCTCAAACATCCCAAATTCATTTGTTAAGTTAAATTGCTAAAGTTGCCTCTGTTGTGGTTCTTCTTTACTTAAGAACAAAAGTTTTCCAGACGTGCACTTATATGTTTCCATATCGCTCCGCACAAGTGCTTGGTATTCGCGCCTTATTTCTCTTATCTTTTCACGAATTACTATCGGATATTTCACTTCACCTTTCAAACAATGTTCTTATTACCATATCCATTTTAGCCACATCATGATTTGTAATTAGCTTCGAAGGGTGGAGTGAGCGGCATAATATATAGAACACCATAACTTATGATGTTCTGGCTATGTTAATTCAGCTTTTTGACTAAAGTTCCTCAGCTTGTTTGAGTTAATACATTGTTGAAGCTCGCGCTTCACTTTTAACTTACTCAATTACTGCCAATTATTAAACACGCCCACATACGTCGACAACAAATTGCCCAGAAGCTTCCTCATCAATGTTTATGCGACAAATAGGCAAACATGAAATTGCCTTCGAAAAGTCACTACAATTTGGATGTGAGAAACTCATGTAAAATATATTAAGCAGCAAATTGTGTAGACAATTAGAAGAGCAGAATGTAAAAATTATATTTGATAAGTGAGTGTAAAAAAATAGACAGGACATCAAAAATTGTCATTTGATTTATTAAATTGGCTCTTTCGACAGATCGATATCTAAATGGGCACACTAACCTGAAAGGATAGATAAATTCAATACACAGTGCTCTAGAAAAACCAAAAATTTTAGCAAAGCAGCTATTCATGTGATAAAAAGTCAGGAATTTCATTATCCTAGGCACCCTGAAAACGCTTCAGTGACAAACGTCCCATTCCTGACATAATCCTCTGCTATGATCGATCAGCTACTCAGCAGGTTGCCGATAAGGCGCTTTCAAGTTTTGTGAAAAATACCATAGATATTCTATTGCAAGAAAAAGTTCTAGTTTTGTGGTATTGTATGTAGAAGCTCAGTTTCAGAAGCCGTAACCTGCTTTAGTTACACTGTTAAACTAACATTGGAACTTTTTCTTGTAAGAAAGTTGTCATGCTGTTTTTGGTACAGCGGAGTTAGAAAAGATAATTTTTACTGAACATAGTTTTAATCCGGCATGTCTGAGTTATGAGTTATTTTTTATTTCCTCTTTAAGATTAGGGGGTGGCAATCGAGAAGGGTTACAACTTTATTCTCTAAGAAAATATTGTTTCTTGTATAATGCTTAACATTTCATACAAACTCTCCAACTCTTCACGATTTTACCTTTCATAGTTTTTTTACGCCAGAAGCGGAAATGCTGAGTAAATCTTTAGCAACATGTTGCATTAACATGTAGAAACTTCGTGATGCCTCCAGGAAAAACGTGAAAACTGGAAGGAGAAATGGTAATATTCTAAGTATTAGAATGAAATGTTATTAATGTGACAAGGAACAATATTCTTTGGGAACCTAAGCTTTAGCTCTTCAGGACTCTGCACACGTAACTTGTTTAGCCCTTAGATGCAAGAAAAAGTAAAGCAGACGGGCTGGACTATAAGTTCGTTTTGAAAAATTGATCTGTGCTATGTAAACCTTCAGGAACATTTTTTAGTTACTTTTTTGCAAAATTTCTACTGTAAATAATACACTGATTTGGAATAATGTTTCAAAAAATTGATAAAAGCTAATTACTTAAGCTTAATTAAAAAAAAACACTTAAGGGATTATAAGTGCATATACTTCATAGTACTTACAACTTTGTTTAAATACAAATATGTTTCTATGCAAATCCAGTTAGGAATGTGAAAATAAATACCTTCAACTATTTGTCCGCTGCCATAATGACAATTTATGTAATTTTAATTAGGCTTATGAGCTTTGAAAATTAGTTGTGGCTTCACTGGCTAAGTGAAGAGTATAATTCAATTATGCATGCACTCACGCACACTTGAATAAGTTTTCGTAACATTTGTACGAGTATTTGCATATATTTTGTATATATGAGGACGTATTTGATTTAGCATTGCTTCAAAACGGCTTACCAAAATTCAGTACTTAAGTAGCTTAAAGCACCAAAGTTGTATTAAATCTAATTGGATAAAGTATTATTTAATCAAATTAAACGAGAAGGTGCATCTCAGTTTATCAAAACGTAACCTTAAAGTAAATATCTAATTGGCTCTACGCCCATTTACCTTTTACACATCCACATGAAAACTTATTAAACTTAGCTAATCTCCACTACCTACGAAAGTTAGTAACCCAATCAAATTTGACGTTATGTTTTAACAAGCATAAACTCGATTGGGAATATTCTTCGTATACATCATCATCCCGTTCCACATCAACAATAACAGATTTCTCAATAAAATGGTATTATTACTATTATTAGCACATTACTGTATGTGGAGGCTTTTCCATATAACAAAGGGATTTAGAGTCACGCCATTCATATGAAAGAGCCGGAACGACGCATTCGCAGAAAATGGGAACCAGCATTTGTATAATCCCTCTGCTCACAAAAGCGACAGATTTGTGTATCGGATGGATTTAACTTACTTAGGAGATATCGTAGAATACAGCGTCCCGTATATTACCCAGCCATAATTCGTAGGTTTTCTCTGCTTAGATAAATCAGCTTGGCTGGTACTCTCGTTGCTGGCCTGCCTTTGATGTGGGCATTCAATCCAATGTAATCTAAAATGCTTTGTTTCCATTTTAAGTACTTGTAGTTTCCTTAGTGTGTCCCTAATGCCCGGATGTCCATCCTAAAAAAACTTTTTTTGGCTTGCATAGCATTTAGAGCTCCATTTCAACGAAATAGTTGACGAGCGAAAGCTTTGGCCGATCTTAAACTGTTATTTTCATCATCAGTTATTGATAACATTTTTTGTATTCACCCATGCAAATTTGTATATCTCAGAAATTTGTAACTCCTATTTCAGCCAAGAAAATATAATGTTTTGTACAAGCGAATGGCTCGCCTTGTTGGACGCCCATGACCGTTTACGCGTTTAAGTACCAATTAATTAAGTAAGTGCGTTAAGCGAGACCTTAAAGTTGACATGGAACAACACATACATACACTGTATCTTGTAGATAGTTTGTTAATTGGTAGTAACAATGTTTGTTCAAAATATTGGTTTCACCTGAAATAATTCCAATGTTAATGTGGCACTAAACATTCACAGTTATACATGTAAGTATATACTTATGAGAAATTATAAATAGTTTTTCATGTAACTTAGTATCAAATTCACTTTCTCGCACAAATAATATATATATTTTTTTTGCCTTAAGGCTAGATCTTTGTTCGAGTGTGTGCTATGAATGAAATAATTTAGAAAAAAAAATACTAGATCCTTTTCGTCGTGTCAGTCGCCAGGGAAGGTCAGTAAAACCTAAAAATAACAAGTAAGGAAGGCTAAGTTCGGGTGTAACCGAACATTACATACTCAGTTGAGATCTATGGAGACAAAATAAGGGAAAATCACCATGTAGGAAAATGAACCTAGGGTAACCCTGGAATGTGTTTGTATGAAATGTGTATCAAATGGAAGGTATTAAAGAGTATTTTAAGAGGGAGTGGTTAATAGTTCTATAGGTGAACGCCATTTCGAGATATCGCCATAAAGGTGGACCAGGGCTGACCCTAGAATTTGTTTGTACGATATGGGTATCCAATGAAAGGTTTTAGTGAGTATTTTAAAAGGGAGTGGGCCTTAGTTCTATTGTTGGACGCCTTTTCGAGATATCGCCATAAAGGTGGACTAGGGGTGACCCTAGAATTTGTTTGTACGATATGGGTATCAAATGAAAGGTATTAATGAGGGGTTTAAAACGGAGTGGTTATAGTTGTATATGTGAAGGTGTTTTCGAGATATCGACCCAAATATGGCCCAGGGTGACCCAGAACATCATCTGTCGGGTACCGCTAATTTATTTATATATGTAATACCACGAACGGTATTCCTGCCAAGATTCAAAGCCCTTGATTTCGCCCTGCAGAACTTTTTCATTTACTTCTACTTAATAAGGTAGGTGTCACTTCCATTTTACAAAGTTTTTTCCAAAGTTATATTTTGCGTCAATAGACCAATACAATTACCATGTTTCATTCCTTTTTTCGTATTTGGTATAGAATTATGGCATTTTTTTAATTTTTCGTAACTTTCGATATCGAAAATGTGGGCGTGGTCATAGTCGGATTTCGTCCATTTTTTACACCAATATAAAGCGACTTCAGATAAGTACGAGAACTGAGTTTAGTAAAGGTATATCGATTTTTGCTCAAGATATCGTATCAAGGGCCGACCGAAAGGGCAGACGGGTGACTGTGTATAAAAACTGTGCGTGGCTTCAACCGATTTCGCTCATTTTCGCAGAAAACAGTTATAATCATAGAAGTAATGCCCCTACCAAAGTTTACATGGATCGGTGAGCTTTTGTTCGACTTATGGCATTAAAAGTATTCTAGACAAATTAAATGAAAAAGGGCGGAGCCACGCCAATTTTGAAATTTTCTTTTGTTTTTGTATTTTATTGTACAATATCATTACTGGAGTTGAATGTTGACATAATTTACTTATATACTATAAAGATATTGAATTTTTTGTTAAAATTTGACTTAAAAAAAAAAAATTTTTTTAAGTGGGCGTGGTCGTTCTCCGATTTTACTAATTTTTATTAAGCATACATACAGTAATAGGAGTAACGTTCCTGCTAAATTTAATCATGATATCTTCAACAACTGTCAAATTACAGCTTGCAAAACTTTTAAATTACCTTCTTTTAAAAGTGGCGGTGCCACGCCCATTGTCCAAAATTTTACTAATTTTCTATTCTACGTCACAAGGTCAACACAGCCAACAAGTTTCATCGCCTTGTCTGTCTTTGGCTATGAATTATCGCATTTTTTCTGGTTTTCGAAATTTTCGATATCGAAAAAGTGGGCGTAGTTATAGTCCAATATCGTTCATTTTAAATCTGATCTGATATGAGTGCACAGGAACCTACATACCAAATTTCATCAAGATACCTCAAAATTTACTCAAGTTATCGTGTTAACGGACAGACGGACGGACGGACATGGCTCAATCAAATTTTTTTTCGATACTGATGATTTTGATATGTGGAAGTCTATATCTATCTCGATTCCTTTATACCTGTACAACCAACCGTTATCCAATCAAACTTAATATACTCTGTGAGCTCTGCTCAACTGAGTATAAAAATCAAATTACCGTATTTAACATTAGCAGGATAAAATGCTGTAACAAAGCAAAATGCTAAAGCCATGCAAGAGGGCCCGATTATTGGACAGTTGATAGTTGGAAAGCCTTAATTACACCTTTTTGATTATTGTAAACAAATGTTAGTATTTTAAAATGTTTGATATCAAATGAGACCAACATGACCCGTTTCCAGTCTAATGAGTTTCTTGATATTAGTTTAATACAATAGGTGCAATTAGACGTCACTAAGTGAAACAAGCTATCAAATTTGGAGATCGTTGTATGATGATTTTGGGTTTTAGTACACCTTTTGGGGGAGGTCCTTGTGTGAAAATTGAAGGCAGAATGAAAAAGGAGCGGTTCGTAATAACAAGTTTGCCAATTGCAGTGCCCATATTTCACTGTTGTGAGGACAAAATCGTTTTCTGCACCAGAACAATCCAAATCAAACCTCTAAATTGGTACAAAATCTGTTGAGATTCCTAAAATTTCGAACACTGAAGAGGCCCCTAGAGAGTACGGAAATGAAACCGATCGAAAGGATCAGAGTTTGCTGAAATGCCAGCTAAGGAATTGATCCAATTTTCCTAAGGGCCTGAACGAGTTATGGGTACGTGTATAGAAAGAATGGTACGCTATAGCACCAGATTTCATCCATGAGCTATTTGAGAGCATGTCACCAAGCATCCAGAAATTAAGAAATGGCAAAGGACGCGGACAAACTATTAAAACAAAATGTAGGTAACAAAACTGGAACAATCCAGCTACATCAAATTATTCTGAGTTTCTTTTTCATTATATAAGTTTAAGTCAGTATTTTCGCAATGTTTTAATTGTTCAATTAATGTTAACACTAAATCACTTGGATGAATGACACAAGTTGAACAAACCAATTGAATATATTAAAACAAACTTTAATTTCCGCATTATTATTACAGTTTTGCACGTCAGTGTATTTACATTTGGAACCCTTATTTGGCACAGTGGACCGATTCTCGATCTCACCCCCGTCACGCTATCGACCTTTGTTTAATTTTGAGACGTTATTTCACAACGGGTGTTGGTAATTTTTTTCTGTATAAAGATTGAAGAAAAACTGTTTTTATTTATTTTATATTATAGTCAAAACTCTCTCTTGTTAATGGACTGATTTAAACGGTTGTAGGCTTTTTAAAAAAGCAAGGAATTAAAGCCATAAAAATTGCTTTGAAAAGGAATAAACCTTGCTAGGGTAAAGAAATATGAACATTTGAAATGTTTAGAATTCGTCCTTTTCAGCACTTCAATTTCGTTGCCTTCGTAACCTTTAAATATTGATAGATTAGTATAAGACTTTGCATATGTTCGTTTTCACGCTATTCGAATTTTTCTATGGGTGTGAGATCTAAAATCCAAACACTTTTTTTTCTCTCCATACAACGAAAGGCCACTCTATCTATTAATCCCAACATCAACGCTAATACGTAGCAATTTCAATGTACAACGCTAGTCAATGTTAAAATGAACATGAAATTATTAAGGCTGCCACCAGCCATATTATTTTGTTAATGACAATTTAAATGATTTCTAACATATATATTAACCTGGATCGATTTGTGTGGACGAAAGTTAACCGATATCGCGCCATCGATTTTTCGATAGGATTTGTGCTCAGGAAAAAAAGTTCCACTACGCATACTCAAAAAAAATAATTTTCGAGCCTGCGAAAAAAAATGGCGAAAGGGTAAATTTTTGGACCAAAACACCCCCCAAAACCCAGAAACGTTGGCGATAACAGTTTTTTGGTACGCGTAGTAGAACCTTTTTTCCTGAGCCCAAATCCTATCGAAGAACCGATGGCGCGATATAGATTAATAAATCGACCCACTCTAATACATATATTAGATTTCGGTTAGTTTTGTCATTCTTGGCAAACAAGAATAGTGCTCGTTATGGCAAAGTGAATAGATAAGGTATCACGAGTTTGAAGGTTGAATATAAATCATCATCAATAATTGGCTCTTAACCGCCTAATCAATTTCAGTCGTTGTGTTGCAAATCACGCAGCTAACTCTGTTTCACAGTAAGTGACCGATCGGGTGCCTTAAGAGAGTTCAAGGTTTCATAAACCTTTTCCTCCCAACACAGTGAAGGTATCCCTCTTTCTGTACTTACGAATAAAATCTGCAACCGCCGTGGTGTGATGGTAGCGTGCTCCACCTACCGCACCGAAGACCCTGAGGTCACGGCCGGAGCAATTAAAACATCAAAAATTTAGAAACGAGTTCTTTTTTAATTAGAAGAAAATATTTCTAAGCGGGGTCCTCCCTCGACAGTGTTTGGCAAGTACTCCGATTGTATTTTTGCCGTAAAAAGCTTCTCAGTCAAAACTCACCTGCCTTGCGTAGTCGACATAAAACAAATGGGTCCCGTCCCGCCAATTTGTAAGAAAAATTAAAATGGAGGACGACGCAAATTGGAAGAGAAGCTCGGACTAAAATCTCTTCGGAGATTATCGCGCCTTACATTTATTTATTTAATAAAAGCTGTAATATTCTCATGACTGTATTAAACTTCCTACGATATGCCTTTGTGTTACACACATTCTCTTTTTTTTTTTTTAATTAGTCACTTTCACTTATATTGTACTACCATTCACTATTAACTATAGCCCCATAGTTGATGGGCAAAGACTGTGAAAAACAAGTAAAGAAGGTTAAGTTCGGGTGTAACCGAACATTACATACTCAGTTGAGAGCTATGGTGACAACATAAAGGAAAATAACCATGTAGGAAAATGAACCGAGGGAAACCCTGGAATGTGTTTGTATGACATGTGTATCAAATGAAAGGCATTAAAGAGTATTTTATGAGGGAGTGGGCCATAGTTCTATAGGTGGACGCCATTTAGGGATATCGCGATAAAGTTGGATCAGGGTGACCCAGAACATCATCTGTTGGATACCGCTAATTTATTTATATATGTAATACCTGCCAAGATTTCAAGGGTTTTTTATTTCGCACTGCAGAACTTTTTTATTTTCTTCTTCTACTTAATATGGTAGGTGTCAAAACCATTTTACAAAGTTTTTTCTAAAGTTATATTTCGCGTCAATAAACCAATCAAATTACCATGTTTCATCCCCTTTTTAGTATATGGTATAGAATTATGGCATTTTTTTCATTTTTCATAATTTTCGATATCGAAAAAGTGGGCGTGTTCATAGTCGGATTTCGTTCATTTTTTATACCAAGATAAAGTGAGTTCAGATAAGTACGTGAACTAAGTTCAGTAAAGATATGTCGATTTTTGCTCAAGCTATCGTCTTAACGGCTATGCGGAAGGACAGACGGACGACTGTGTATAAAAACTGGGCGTGGCTTCAACCGATTTCGCCCATTTTCACAGAGAACAGTTACCGTCATAGAATCTATGCCCCTACCAAATTTGAGAAGGATTGGTAAATGTTTGTTCGACTTATGGCATAAAAAGTATTCTAGACGAATTAAATGAAAAAGGGCGGAGTTACGGCCATTTTGAAATTTTCTTTTATTTTTGTATTTTGTTGCACCATATCATTACTTGAGTTGAATGTTGACATAATTTACTTATATATTGTAAAGATATTAAATTGTTTGTTAAAATTTTACTTTACAAAAAATGTTTTTTTAAAAGTGGGCGTGGTCCTTCTCCGATTATGCTAATTTTTATTAAGCGTACATACAGTAATAGGAGTAACGTTCCTGCCAAATTTCATCATGATATCTTCAGCGACTGCCAAATTACAGCTTGCAAAATTGTTAAATTACCTTCTTCTAAAAGTGGACGGTGCCACGCCCATTGTCCAAAATTTTACTAATTTTATATTCTGCGTCATAAGTTCAGCCCACCCACCAAGTTTCATCGCTTCATCTGTCTTTGGTAATGAATTATCGCACTTTTTCGGGTTTTCGAAATTTTCAATATCGAAGAAGTGGGCGTGGTTATAGTCCGATATCGTTCATTTTAAACAGCGATCTGAGATGAGTGCTCAGGAACCTACGTACCAAATTTCATCAAGATACCTCGAAATTTACTCAAGTTATCGTGTTAACGGACGGACGGACATGGCTCAGTCAAATTTTTTTTCGATCCTGATGATTTTGATATATGGAAGTCTATATCTATCTCGATTCCTTTATACCTGTACAACCAACCGTTATCCAATCAAACTTAATATACTCTGTGAGCACTGCTCAACTGAGTATAATAAAAAGATCTCAAGATGTCACAAGCTTCGTAAATATATGTAACGCGATTCCAAACCATGGCGGCAATTTCTTTTGAAAATCCGAATTTAAATTCGCATTTGGTTCACAAAGAATACAAATAACAAACAACAAAGTTATGCATATCTGCTGTTTTTTTTCCATTTTACGAAATTTTAAATATCGAAAGAGCTTGGCGTAATTGTTGTCCGGTTTTGTTCATTTTATCGTGTTAACGAATTTTGATATAAGAAGTCTATATCTACCTCAATTTTTCTACACCATAACATACTACTTACATCCAATTAAAGTTATAATGCCTTGGTATTTTTTGTTTTTTAATTTATTGCAGATTTATGAAATTTTATCTTTAGACTTATTGTGGTCGGTGCGCTAATCTCTGTGCACAAAAAATTAGATGTGTTCATCACTAACGGTGGAAATACAAAAGCACACTTCAGAATATTTCAGCGTCATTCATTGTCAGCAGCCCAGCAGCCCAGCATCCCTTATGTGAACGATGCCCTATGCCAAAAACTCTTTTGGTTGTTAGCCTATGCAAACTTCTGGCTTATACGCTTATTACATTCTCAAATATTTTTCTTATAAATCGGCATCTGTGCTATAAATTTTACTCATTAACACTATGCTTTAGAATATATATCATGCTCTCTAGTGCTTAGGCTGTCGTTGTTGTTATAGACGCGTTTTTTTGTTGGTGGCTTTAATTTAAGAGAGAACATTAATTGCAACAAAAGGACCAAAGGAAAACTTCACCTTTTTAGGGTGGTCTATCTAAAAAGTCATTTGGATTAAATCTTAACCAACATCGTGACTGGGATACAACATAAACTGAGCAACGCATATTATTTTTAGCATGTGAACTTGTAAATAAGCTTACGCGTATTAAATGAGTCCATGCGCAACTGACCACACACTATTTTATGTCAATTCATTTAATTTGGTATGCACAAAGAGACGGCAGACGAAAAAATAAAAATTAAGTAAATAAGTAATTGGAATCGGTCAGCTTTTTCTGCTAACATTTTTTATGCCACCAAATTGTCCTCTCAACCTAAACACTCAAACATATTTCAGTCAGTGCATACACACCCAGTTAGCATTTGGGAGTGTAAACGAATATGAGGAAATTTTTCGTTATATCCATCTAATTGCGTAGGTCATGCAATTTGAAGACAAAACGATTCGCAACCGTGGACATGCTAACGGTATATAAACTTCAAAGTGATTTTAAAGTAATTATTACTAAAAAACCGAAACTTGATTTCTTCGTCTTTTCATCTGTATTTATAAAGTGTAGTTATGATTCGTGGGTGTAGATTTGAAGCTTTATTACAAAAATAACAATGAAACAAGTTTTGCTTGTAACGAAATAAAACCCCGTACAAAAACGAGGCTTTATACATCTGTGAAGAGAACTAGACCGAGCTTTCTTTCTAATTATGCCGTGCTACTTTGTTAATTTTTCATACAAATGGGCGGGCCTCAAGTATTTTGATGTTTCTTTTTCCGCTACCTGAGCCCAAGATCTCCGCGATCTCAATATCGCATAAAATCTTAATATAAATAACGGTATCAGTTTGTTTCTTCTGACATATGCTGATGACATTGATATCATCGGCCTAAACACCCGCGCTGTTAGTTCTGCTTACCCCAAACTGGAAAAAGAAGCGGTAAAGATGGGTTTGATGGTGAATGAGGACAAAACGAAGTACCTGCTGTCATCGAGCAAAGAGTCAGCGCATATGCGCCTTGGCAACCACGCTACTGTTGGCAGCCATAATTTCGAAATCGTAAAATACTTCGTTTATTTGGGAACCAGCATCAACAATAGCAACAACATCAGCACTGAAATCCAGCCAAGAATCAATCTTGCCAATAAATGCTACTTTGGACTAGGTAGGCAATTGAAAAGTAAAGTCCTCTCTCGGCGAACGAAAATCATACTCTACAAGTCACTTATCGTACCCATCCTACTATATGGGGCAGAAGCATGGACCATGACAACAGCAGATGAAGCGGCTTAGGGAGTGTTCTTCGAAAGATTTATGGACCTCTACGCGTTGGCGATGGCGAGTACCGTAGAACATTTAATGATGAGCTGTACGAGCTATACGCAGACATAAACATAGTCCAGCGAATTAAAACCCAGCGGCTGCGCTGGCTAGGCCATGTTATACGAATGAAAGATGATGCTCCGGCCAAGAAAGTGTTTCTATCCCGCCTATGGAAGCAGAGGTAGAGGGCGGCCCCCACTCCGTTGGAAGGACCAGATGGAAAACGATTGGTGTGACCAATTGAGCGCCGGTTGGCGGAGCAAAGGAGCGACTGGCGCGCCTTGTTGGATGACCATAACCGTTTAGACGGTAAAGCGCCAATTAATTAAGTAAGTAAGTAAGTTTGTTTCTTCAGGGCCCGCATTTCCTACCACCTACATGTGACATCAAAAGGGAGTACCTTGTTAGTTCCTCCTTCGTAAGCCTCCAGACGCCGCTATTTTGTGATAAGACTAATAAGATGCTTTCAACATGATTCCATCTATTGAAATAAGAAGTGTTTGTCCATGATCCCATTGCTAAATATTGAAAGCCGCGGAAACATAGTGGTTCACTACAGGAGAATGATCTTGTTAAATCTATACTCTTTAGCACTTTAGGGGGTTATTAATTTTTAACACGACCGACTTTTTTCGTTGTAACATGAGTAAATTTTTCCAGTTGGAACACTAGTTTGGCGGAAATCTGCTCGAAGGCACATTCACCAAGTTACTGCTAACAAGTAAAGGTGTCTAAGTTCAGGTATAACCGAACATTATATACTCAGCGTGAGCTTCAATTGTATATTTCATTTCAGATAAATGACTTTTCTAAATAACACGTGGTACCGCCCGTTTAAAAAAAAATTTCTCCCCATTTCCTCTTACAATAAAACTTGACAAGTGAAATATCATTGCTTCAGAACTATTTTTTGCTAAGCTATAGCTTATTATTCTAGTCTACGACCATTTTAAACTTGTTTTATGTCTAAGTTGCCGTGGTCTTTAACCGATCCCTTCCTTATTTACTAGAAATATTTTCTGCTATAAGGAAAATATGTGTACACAATTTCATTACGATATGTTAATTTTTCTTCGAGTTATGGCTCCCGAAACATAGAAAATTTCTTAGTCATAAAAAGGGCGGTGTCACACCCATTTTCACAAATTTTAGTGTTTTCCAATTTAATGTTATAATTCAATTTAGAAAGTGAAATTCTATTGATACAAAGCTCTTTTTCGCTAAGATGCAGCTTATTATTTTCGTCTACGACCCTTTTAAAAATCTTTCATATAAAAGTGGGCATGGTCTTTAACCGATTTCGTAAATTTTTTTCAAAGCATTCCTTATAGTATTTTTTTATGATGGGTTTAACGATTTTTGACTTATGATTAATAATATTTGTTAAATAGATTTTATCACAAATGGTCAATGCCACGCCCATTTTAAAAAAAATTTTCAAATTTTTATCAAGAGTCTCAATATGGGTCCACACGTCAAATGTCAACATTCTAGGTGTATTATTTACTAAATAACCAGGTTTTTTGTGTTTTCCAAAATGTTATATATATAAAAAGTGGGTGTGGTTATCATCCGATTTCGCTCATTTTCAATACCAATCTATTCTGGGTCCAGATAAGCTCGTGTACCCAATTTGGTAAGATATCTTAATATTTACTCAAGTTATCGTGTTAACGGGCAGAGAGGCGGACGGACGGACGGACATGGTTCAATCAAATTTTTTTTCGATAGTGATGATTTTGATATATGGAAGTCTATGTCTATCTCGTTTCCTTTATACCTGCACAACCAACCGTTATCCAATCAAAGTTAATATACTCTGAGTGCAAAGCACTCTGAGTATAAAAATTGCAACACGCAATAAGGAAAACAATTAGCTTTGGAAAAAATTCAAAATAGAATTGTCAAACCCAAAATTAAGAACGTTTAATTTCTCAAAATATTGCGAATATTTTGTTCAAGTTTATTGGGTGGTGAAATATTTAAGCTTGACGACAAGCATCAGCTAACTCAGTGGCCGCTGATAATTTTGTGTTACTACGTCTGTGTTGCTTGAAATAATTAAAACGTTTGCTTTTTGCAGCGAAGGCAAATTAATGTATGGACATGTAGTATGTGTACATATATGCGTATATGTATGTGTAATTACATATACGTATGTGTACGAGTTTAAGTTTTTATTCTGGTAACTAACAAAAAATGTGAACTCGTGCATAACAAAACGGCTGCCTGCAGCCATGTGGGCCTCTCCATCATACACACACATACAAATATATTCAAATATCCCTTACATGCATATTTACGCTTTAATTGGAAATCATAATGTACAGTCGTTGGGTAATTTTCGCAAACACTGAAGCGTGCTATGTTTTATAAAGCTTATCCCTTGCTCACTAATGCAAATACTACTAGGACATGTTCAAATTCTGTCAGCAAGGGAATATATAGAGACCATCAGTGGCCACTACTATACTGGGGGAATTCGACAACGAAAATCCAATGATAGTACGTGTGTTTGAATACCACAACTAAAAATTCATATAAAAGAATATATATGTATGTATGTACATAAAATGTTGTGTTGACTGTATGTGTTTAACTCTTAGACCTATGCATTAGAGTGCTTATTCTGGGGTGATTTTTTCTTAAAATTTTATATTTATTTCAGTGCCGTTTCAGAGTTTGGATTATTAGTTAGGCTGCGTCAGTAACAGCGGCTTAGCAAGCTATGTGTTCGTGTATAGGGCGGCAGAGTTGCCAGATCTCGAGGCAACTATTAACCTTCCAAAATATGCCAAGCGGACGGGGAAATTTCACAACATATGTCCTGATACCTATTTTGGGGATTTTCTGTTTGGTCCTCAAACAAATTTAGATAACACTATAATCCCGCCTACTATACCGAAAGTTCTGGGTTCACGCCCCGGGCAAAGCAACATCAAAATTTTAGAGACAAGATTTTTCAATTAGAAGAAAATTGCTCTAAGCCGGGTCGCCCCTCGGCAGTGTTTGGCAAGCATTCCGGGTGTATTTCTCCCATGAAATGCTCTCAGTGAAAACTCATCTGCCTTGCAGATGCCGTTCGGAGTCGGCATAAAACGAGTAGGTCCCGTCCCGCCAATTTGTAAGAAAAATTAAAAATGAGGACGACGCAAATTGGAAGAGAAGCTCAAGCCTTACATTTATTTTATTTATTTATAAACACATTCAGTCTATGTTAAGTTATTATTGACCAGCCTGTTCAACCTGACCTAGCCTTTGGGTTTAAATATATACAAAGACTGGACTTAAGGGTTTGAGTGTTTAATATAAGCTGTAAAAAGTTGTTTAAACATTTAAAAAAGGTTTACAACAAAGACTGGCTAAACCGCACGGGGTACGTACATATGAAGGTCATTAAATAAAATATTAAAAAAAAAACACCCTAATTTTCATATGAGTGCACTGATATTTTGTTCGCCATTGAATCTATTTGTGTAAATAAATAGGTATGCAGCGCTTGTGTTTTTGTTGTTATGCCTTCTGCGAACATTGTACAAGTATAATATTACAAACTTCAGTCCAGTGATACACCACTGCGTATACGTGCTGTGGAAATTCATTCACTTGTTCATGGAATGTAATAAGGGCAAAGCATCATATGACCTGCAGCATTATATCCTGTTATATTTATATACAACAATATGTAAATATTTTTCTTGCCCTCAAATTGTATACATACATATATTCATGCGTGATTGTAGCAATTGTGGGTTTGGCATCATTCTGTTGCATCTGCTTTAATTTTCGAACAGCAAAGAGGTGGAATCACAAATGTGGTTTGCTCGTCATATCAGAAAAGTTGTTATAATTATTTCAATGACCTGACGAATACACCAAAACAATTGGTTTGGCAGTAAACAGTAAATAGAGATGAGTGCTATTAAAAGAGAATGGATATCGAATGGGATTTTAGGGACAAATTTAGGTTAGGTTGGAGTGGCTGCGCAAGGGCACATCTAGGTCAGTGTTGATATTACGAAAAGACATCATTACATTTCCTCTTCGAATCATTTCCCCTTCGGGGAGTGTATTTATTGCTATAACAACAACAACAACAACAATGTTCTTCTTGGAAAATGTTAAGTTTTTTGGTTTTTAGTTTGAATATTTTTAGTTTCTGTTCCTTATTATATTAGCCTTGTTTATTGGAGTGGTCTATCTTATGCCAGGTTGAAATATTTCACATAATTGTGTTTCTAATTTTTATTTCATGAGCCTCCTCAAAATTCGACTAAAGCAATACAGATCACAAATTTCTGCACCAAAATTTTCCTTAAGAAATATATTTCATAGCTTTTCATTTTTATATCATAACAACGCTTCTTGCTTTCACTCGGTCGTCAGCCAAAGAAAAATGTTAATCTAATTTAATCTGCTCTGCCCTGATCTGCTCCTCACTTAAACAGACCTATCTATGAAAGCAAAATACATCTTGATTTATGATGCTAAGGCGGCTAATGAAACATTGGGCTGACAAGATTAAACAAATGTCTTATTTGCAAATGAAGCTTTTCTGATGCTAATGCTCAATATTAAGCATGAGTAACATAAAATTTGTTTTATTGAAAATCAATTCATTGTAATAAATTTCGTTTATAAAATATCTGCAATTCACCTCCCAAATGCATACTTTAATGAAACTTCCCTGGAGAATATCAATTCCCGTGACACATTAACACATCCTAAACGTGCAACTAAGATTGTCCATACATATAAATTTATTTATTCGACCACATAAAATACTTTTACTTATTCGCTTATTTTGTTGGTAGCTGCTTGTAGTAAAAAAAAAAAATAAAAATTGTAGTAATCGGCACGTAAATAACCAACTTCCGTTGGGAGTACAAAAAACGAGCTCCGTTTGCTAACCAACACCTTGCCTGGCACCTGTAAAAAGAACTTTTGCGTGAAGATTTTATCGACTATTCGGTAAACTTTTTGGTGACGTGCTCGTTAGGGTTATAGATATTAGGTAAATATGTATTTGTAAAACATGCATATACACAAACAAATACAGATGCAAACAAAGGTGTCTCAAGAAAATCATATTTACAAATCACTTGTTGGCGCAAGTGGATCTCTTTTATATATAAATACATACATACATACACGCATGCTTGTTGTAGTTGGAAAAAGTGATTCTTGATAGAAATGGAGATGCATGCCGTGGTAGGCGTAACAGTTGGGTTAACCTATCAATTTGTGTTTTGACCCAAAAATACCAAAACTCAAAAGGTTTATGTCGTGACCAAGCTATTACGTGGCACCTTCACGCTTACATCTAAAATAAACCATAAAGATTTTTATTTTTATAAAGAAACTCATTTTTATATATAAATACATACATAAATGGGTGCACGCCCATAATTAGGGAATGACTTTATTTGTACGATAATGACACAGAAACGGCAATCACTGTGCGCCGAGAATGATGGGCGTGTGGAAAAAAAACAAATTGGCATAATTTACATTGATGGCTATTTTATATTTCGATACTTTTCGGTAATTACTTTTCTAGATGTCAAAAAGGTGTAAAATAAGTTGCCACGAATAATATTTACAAGTTGTAGGCAAATATTCTTTACCAATTAGTTGTGTGGGGGTGTCCCTTAATGTTTCTAAGAAGCACGAAATCGCGAGTAATCATCGATCAATATTATTTTTTCTGATAAAACAAAAGCACGGAAATTACAAATTCCGCAATTTATATTTATTTCACGGAGGTGTTTAGAAAGAGTGAGCCGTTTTATATTTGCTAGGAAGAAATGTTGCTAATATTTTTCCCTTTAATGTTGTTTCCCCTATAAATCCAAGTAAACGATTTTGGTTCTTCTTTAGCATAAAAACATTAATTCCACTTTTTCTGCTAAGAATCTCGGGACTATGTAAAGACAAATTAAGTAAAGAAGAAAATCAAAGTCAATGTGATAAGTAAAGCAGAAAATGCACTAACATTTTTTCAAATTTCAATAATTGAAATTCTTTTTTATTTTCGATATTTTAATAAAAAAAAGTTTAAGAATAGCTAAAGCTATGCGAACCATTCCCGAAACCTTTTCTCGAATTGTTTATTAGAAAGCTTCGATCTTCTCATTTGAGTTCTCTGAAATTTTTCTAGTATGCCAACCAATTAGAGATTAGAGGTCGCTCAAAATTCGGACTGATTTGACAATTCCTTTTTCGGAAGGTTGTTTTAGACTTTCTTTTATATATACTTAATACAAACCTTTTACGCTTTTTATGGAGTAAAATCTAGAATACCCTCCAAAAAAAATGTTATAAGGAAATTCGAATTTTGAGAGACCCACGTGTAACATGCAATATGTTAGATTCAAATTTATACAAATCTGCAGGGACAAAAATCTCGAACTGTGCGATAACGAAAAAATGCCATAAACTAATTTAGGCAAGAAATCGAACACAAAATCAGTAACTCAGTGTTTAGGCAACTGTAAATTTCAGCAGGTAATTTGTGGTTCAAATCTCGGTGAAAAATCATTACGAAGTAAATGTTCATTCTTCTTTTCAGTTTACATGAGTCTTCTTTGGAAAGAGATTGACATTAAATCCAAACCCGTGCCCTTCCTACCACGGGCTCTACAAAGAGCAGAACTGTGGCGGCGGAGTGGAGGGGAACAAAGGCTGGCCACTTTATATGTGCTTCTGGACATGTGGATTTCGAATGAACCTGACAAATGCTGGGCTAACTCTAATTGGTTCCGCGTGTCGAGGTTTTTCTTATCTGTTGTTTACTCGAAGCGCTTGTCGGAGCTATAAGAGTTTATAAAAGCCCAACCATCCATTGTTTTTAGGACACGTACCAATGTAAGTCCATGTGGTACCCCTTGCTATACTGGGTAGCTCCAGCTGTATTAGCTGTATGAAGGAGGACGGGGTGGAATCACCCAGACGCTTTTTGCTCAGCTGTCTGGCCTTTTCAAGGACGGCGGGAGAATATCTCGGTCAGGATATATTTCATTTTCCGGAGAAAATTTCCAAGATCGACATGTGCCTTTTTCGTACTCTTGTCATCGCCTTGTAGCGGTTCGCTAAATAACTGGAATCCGTTGACACCGTTAGAGTATATGATAACACAACGGACCAACATCAAAGTGTGAGCTATTCTTTAACTGGACGAAACCAGGTGATTTAAGATACACTGAAAACCTGATTTGTCTTGATATATTATTACGGCATACCCTTATGTGCCTAACAAAAATATTTTCGAAAGTATCGTGGATGGATACGACATGTTTACTTTGTGCAACAAATAATTTAATGTTAATGCCTTTTTACTCCCAAAATATTATAAAAAGGACCAAAGAAAAGCATTACAATTTTTTAAAACTGCCAATTATAATGAATACTTGAAGAGGAAGTCAGCAGTTTGTAACGTAAAGTATTGAGCTTAAACTCCACTACTAGCTTTGTGTGAAGTTCGTTCTAGTTTTATGCTTTAATCTGTATTATAAGCAAGAATATCAAGTAGAACTGGCATCTTCAAACACTGTATTTAACTGGTGATTTTACCAAATACTGTCGGTCAAACAAGACCTCTTTATCTATCGACATGGTGGCGTGACAATCTGTCATTTCCGTTTACATTTTCGTACAAATTTCTAAACAAAGTAGCTCCGAATGGTTAACTATAGTGTTTTGGTTCGAATGTTTATAGTAAACTATCGTAATTTTACACACAGAGGAGCATGGGCATATGGGCATTAAGGTGATCTATTTCATTTTTACTAATAAAAATTATTAAAGTTTTAGAAAATAAAAAAATTATAAAATAATGCGCTGAACTGCCAGGTATTTGTGTGAATTTTTATCATGTACTTTAACCAAGATCCTAAAACCCTGATATCACCCTAAATGCCAAGTGTTAGTTGAAAAGCACAGAGTATCAAAAAACAAATGTCCACAGTTTATTCACTTAATAAATTAATGTAATATCGTGTTGTGTTTACCGTATATAAATGCAGTAAACATGCTGACAGCAGCAGCAGCGCCCAGCGAAAACTGGCATAACCGGTTGTAAGCATGAAGGAATACTGGCTTCACTCCTCACTGATAAACCTTAGAATCTATGTCATCTAATCTAATCTAATATATATTATAAACTAAAAGACCCGGGAGACGTTGTCCTGTCCTAAATTTGGCCTATCTGCATACATTTTAATAAGTTTTTCCGTCTGACTCGACCGAAATCGACCGACGCATCTCTTCAAGCACCGGCGACCAACTAACACACATTTTAGCCTTTCTTTTTATATATATAGATTTTTATTTTTCACACTTCACTATAATATTAAAACGAAATGCAGATATTCGTTGCTTTTGAAATTCGGCTTAAAAATTGCACATGGAACAATTAAAGACTCTCCCGAATTAAAAACAATGTCTTGGTACTTCTAAATCGCGGGCCCCCTCAGAAACCCTGGGTCCGGGGTAATCCCCCCCCCCTCTCGCCGGCCTGGTGATGTGCTATACTTGATATCATTCGCTGTAATATTTTTTATTGATAAGCGCGTCGTTTAATTAAACACCAACCAATTACACGGAAGTATATCCGCACCACCTGAAAATGTGAGTGCCGGTGCGTATACGTAACATTTTATTATTACGTATAAACAAATAAAAAAATTGGCAATAAAATAATATTGCGACTATAAACTGACATATAACCTATCCTATATTTCAAGTTAGATCGAACTACACACGGGGTGCGTAACAAATTAGTTTAGGAGTCCATCGGGAACAAACATAGTGACACGTGATTTTTATATATTAAGATGGGAAAGTTTGGATGTTTGGACGCAAGAACGGCTGGACGGATTTTGATGAAATTTGGCACACATATAGCCAATAGTATATACGGATCTACTGGCTATATTTTTTTGAAAAGGGAGGAGGTCCCCGCCACCTAGGAACAGTTATAATTTAATTATTGTGTTCTTTCGTCTTTGTGACTGAATAACGCCGTAACGGCTAAACGGATTTTGATGAAATTTGGGACAGAGATAATAGTCTACTGGCGGCATTTTGTTCGAACATGGAAAGGGGGAGGAGGTCCCACGACCCCTTTGAATAATTTCTTTTTAACAATTTTTACACATTATAACTTTACGTATACTGACCTTCGCCAATATTACAAATTCACTGGGTGAAATAAGTCGAGGGCTTACAAAGTGAGCAGTGACACCCTCCGTCCCCCCCCCCCCCTTCCCTATCTCTGATGTAAAATCTATAAATTGTTATAGCTCAATATAAATTGTCTCCTAAATCAATAGTTTTTGGTATCTGGCACATACAGATCGAGATCTAAACAATTTTGGACAAACGATAAGTGGTGCTCTCCTTCTCCTCCAGCCATCCGCCCACCTCCTTCAATTGTTTTTATTAGCACGCTTTTATTAGCATTACCTATATGTTTGCTTGTTTGTAACTCTTCATTCGCTTCAATGCGCCTGGATCCCGTCAGGCACTATTCCGGAATAATTTGGGGACCTTTCCGGCATTATTTCTGGACAGTTTTCGGGATCCGTCCGGGATCCTATGAGGGTTATTTCGGGCCTCTTTCCGGAGTATTCCGGGGTAATTTGGTGATCCTTTCGGGATTATTTCTGGATGGTTTTCGGGATCCCGTCGGGGTTATATCTGGACTATTTCGGTATCATTTGGGGACTCTCCCGGTATAATTCCTGGACGGTTTTTGGGATCATTTTGGGACTCTACCGGGATCATTTCTGTATAGTTTTCAGGATCCGTCCGGGATGCGGTAGGGGTAATGTCGAAACTCTTCCGGGATCATTTGAGGATCCTTCCGGGATCATTTTGGATGGTTTTCGGGATCCCGTCGGAATAATTTCGGGTCTTTTACGGGACTATTTGGGAATCCTTATGGGATCATTTTTGGTTGGTTTTCGGGATCCCGTCAGGGTCATTTCGGGACTTTTACGGTATCATTTATAGATGGTTTTCGGGATCCCGTCAGGGTTATTTCGGGACTATTTCGGAATCATTTGGTTACCCTACCGGCATCATTTCTAGATGGTTTTCAAGATCCGTCGGGGTCGTTTCGCGACTTTTTCTGGATAATTTTGGGACCCTTACGGGAACATTTCTGGATGGTTTTCGGGATCCGTCCACGATACCGTCGGGGTAATTTGTGGCTTTCTGCCATTTGGGGACCCTATCAGGTTATCAGCTATTTTTTTACTATTACATAAATAAAATACATTAGACAGACAATTTTTTTTAAACAGATAACTTGGTAAGCAGGATAACGTGAAAAGCCCATATGTTTTATTTTCTACTTGCGGACGGGGCCGCGGGTAAAGGCTAGTCTATCTATATATATAACAAGTAAGAACGGGACTGTATTCGACTGTGCCGAAGACTTAATACCTTTCATGAATGGGGCTGAAATATAATCTTATACCCTTCGTAATCTCCGAATAATCGGATGTATAAGATAAGAAATACATAGTGAACAGATCTACATACCTAAACGATTATTAAGATAAATATAAAATAAAAAACAGGTAGGTACTTTGTGTGAGGATGCAAAGTTACAGGTTTTTGTGGTCTGCGTGTAAAAACTACGACTCGAATCACGCATTTCAACAATATATGACGTAAACGTAACCATTTGATGAAATTTGATGAAGTTTGAAGCTTCTAGCCGTAAAAAAGGGGCAAAAATTACAGTTTATGTGGGGTATATAATATATATACCACCGATCTCTATGATTTTTTCAGACAACAATATATGCTATATACGTAAGCATTTGGTGAAATTTAAAGCCTCTAGCTGTTAAAATGGGGCAGAAATTACGCAAAGTTTCTTATCTGAACAATCGGTTGTTGGGGATATATACTATATATACGACCGATATCATCAATTTTTTCAGGCAACAATGTGTGCAATATACGAAATTATATGGTGAAGTTTGAAGCTTCAATCTGTTAAATTGCGTAAGATATGACAAAAATCTTCTTTTTCTGATAAATCGGTTGTATGGAGGATATATGCTATAGTGGTCCGATCCGGCCGGTCCCGACAAAGGTCTAATCGGACACCCAAATACACCCGCTCACCAAATTTTATCTAGATATCTCAAAAATTGAGGGACTAGTTTGTATAAAAACAGACAGACGGACAGACGGACATGGCTAAATCAACTCAGCTCTTCATCCTGATTATTTCCTTTAAGGACTTACAATTTTGGGTTTCGTAACGAAATTAAAATACCATTTCATTTTCATGAAAGGTATAAAAATCCAATTCTTTGTGTCTGTGTGTTACCTATGAAAACCTATTTCCCACACTTCACTAATCAGCAAATTTTGGCTATAGGTTCCTTCGATCAACGCGAAGGTTTTAGGCTAAAAATAATTTCGATATATAAAAGGGGCGTGGCACCTCCCATACAAATGGAATTTTTGGTACTGCATAGCTGTGAGGGTATACATGCCAGAACATTGAAATTCAGTAAGGAGTTATATGAGGTCAATCCATAACACCACCAAGAAAATGTGGAATAAGGGGGCGTGGCACTTCCCATACAAATGGAATATATCATACTGCATATCTCTGAACGTAGTAATGGTAGGATAATGAAAATTGGTAAAGAGCTATAAGACGTTAAGTCCCAACACCTCCAGTAAATTGTGGAATTGTGAAAAAAGGGGTGCGGCATCTTCCCTACTAAAGGGATTTTTCAAAACTATGGCTGCCGTACAAACTTAGGTCATTTCAACACCTAAAGTTTGACTTCCATGTTGAGTTTGGCTGTTATTCCTTTTGGACGTTTAGTAATCTGCCGCAATTAAAAAAATTTGATAGCTTCAGTCTATATACATCTTCTATAAAAATCAAATTGTGTGTGTGTGTCCCTATGGAAATGTATTTCCCACACTTCAATCATCACCAAATTTCGGCTATAGCTTTCTTCGATCAAGACGAAGGTTTTTCATATTTCAGAATGAAGAATTTTAAATATTTTTTTTTTTTCGGCTATGCGAACGAGCAATCTTAGCTCCCAAAAATGATCATGTTAACAAAATCTATGATCGCTTTCAAAACCAAATTCCTGGTGAAGTGGCGAGATATAAATCGATCGACACAGTTACAGATGAGGATCAAATTGTGAATAATCCAATTGTTTTTCTAAACTCTTTAGAACCACTTAGAACCACATGGAATGCCTGCGCATATATTAACTTTGAAAATTGGCTCCTCAATCATGCTTCTTCGGAATTTAGACCCACCAAAATTGTGCAATGGAACCAGACTTTGCGCTAAGAAATTAATGCCGAATGTAGTCGAAGCAACAAGCATCAGCGGTAAAAGCGAAAGTGAAGATATGCTCATTCCACGGATCCCAATGATTCCTACAGTTTGCAATTCAATTTTAACCTCTTAAGGTTTCCTGTACGCCTCGCTTTTGCAACTACAATCAACAAAGCACAAAGACAACCGCTTACTAAATTTAGAGAGTCCGCGCTTTTCCAATGGCCGGCTATATGTTGCTTACTCTAGAGTTGGAACGCCAAAAAATTTGTTTGTCTTTGCACCGAACGAAAAAACCAAAAATATTGTGTACCCATATGCATTGCAATAAGAAGCAATAATAAAAAATTTTAAAAGAAAATATCACCAAATATGCGTACAAAATTCAATTCAATTTACAGAACAATAAACTAAATTATCAACAAACAAAACAGAAAAAATAACGCAACATTCATTTCATCTCGGGCGTTAAAACGTACTCCGGGTATATCTAGTAATATAAATAAAGCTCATCATACTCCTTTTAATAATGCCTTACCTTAGACTTATTTACGCTACAAATAAACCTAATCGCTAAGGCAAATAAAAATAAAAAATAAAATTTGCCTATACTTAATACCATGATAAAAAAAAAAAAACTATACTGCAGATCATAGCAAAAAGGCAGTAATATATAAAAAATTAAACCAGAGAAATATAATTGGGAGTTTTACGCTTGGTTTAACTAAATAAATAGTTTTATTTGGTACACAACAAAAATAACTAAATAGGTCATATTAAATGACTTTATGGAGCGCCATTGTTGTGCGATTCTGATGAATAGTTGTTTTCGGAGCTCGAAATAAGACGCGAGCTGTATTCATGTCTTCTAAATCTAAAAGCAGTAAAATGAAATTTTTTTAATACATTTTAATTGTTTATTTTCATAGAATAACTTGACTTACACTGCTTTTATGCTTTGAAATTCATGCTTACGGTAAAATTTTATTTTATAATACTATTTTAATGTTACAATATAACATTTTTATTTACAACCAATTTTCAGAAAACAAAAGCAGTTTTATACTATATAAAATTAATTTACTACTTTTTTGAATGGAAAATTAATGATATTCGAAATACAAAACAAATTTTGAATCTTGTCTTGTCTCAAAACTTGAATTTTTAATGTTAATAAGTGGTATCGCAAAATTATATTGGCATCCGAATGCCTAAAAAGCAGCAAGTCAATTTTACTGCCCTTTTGATATGGACGGCAGAGTTCCCTATTATATCTGATTCATATACCATACAATCATTTAAAGCCCCGACACATAAGCACTTCTTCATATAGATGAGTTTAACACAAGCTTGTGCATTATGAGTAGATTGCACGTAGTTTTATGGAGAACGGTAGAATGAGCGACACTGGCGCCATCTGATATTGAAAAGTAGCCAACTCCCCAATTTTGTTCCAAGCAAATCATAAGAAGAAGAATTTGACATTTGCTTTGGCTAAGGGTGTTGGCACACTTTGCAAGTGAAATTATTTTTCCCACTGGTTGATACATTTTCTATCATTTTTCGCAATTAAAAATTGCAATATAACAATCGAATACGACACAAAATATGTTAGCAAGTATTTTTGTTTTATAGGGAGAATGTTTACGAATGGGCGAATGGGCAAGGCGTAATAAACTTCAATTTCCATGTCTGAAGTTCCTTCATATTTACAAACGCAAAATCTTGGTTGATTGTGGAGATGTTTTTGGAGATGTTTTTGGAATGCACAAGCTTGTATTAAACGCATCTACCTGAAAAATGTCATTGTACCGCGGCCTTTATTGTACTCAATGTATTATCATAGAATAAGATGTTATGTAAGCCTCATTTATATTTTGCTATAAGCCTTATATAAAAGTTTGTTACACAGCAAGTATTTTTTCAGAATATGCCCTCATATATTTCATAATACCTAATGGATTATAATAATTTATTTTTTATATAGCCTATACATTTTTAGGTAATTTTACCCTTCACATAAACCTTAAATATAAAAAAATAAGGAGTACTATAAGGAATAAGTCATACAAACTTTATTCCTTAGAGAATTAGGGCCTTATGCCATAAGCTTTCTGGCTATTTAAAATACACCTTTTACAAGGTTAGAATTTTTCGCTGCATGGTTTTAATAACCGTAATTAGAAATAAGCGTTCACTTGTGCTTTTAGCGCTTTGCTACCAGCAAATTTTGTACGCAAAACGGCCAACATAGTTCATTTCATTACAATTAACTGCATGACAGTAGCACGCTATTTGGTACCGCTAGTTCAGAGAACATTTATTGCTATATTTTGACAGATTTTCTAAATCATTTTTATGTATGTGCCGTATGTGTTGCACGTGTTTAATAATAATAAATATTAAATTAAGCCGGCACGTTTCATAAATGACCCTGGAATTAGAAACTGGTATAATGCATTTTTCTTCATATGTCTAAATTTATAATAACTTGAATGGAGTAGAAAGTTTTGTGGATTCACAGTTCACTTTATTTCTAATTCTAATGACTACTCCGTGAGTTTTAAGGCTTCCGAGAGGTGCTAAAATTTTCTTCGTACAACGAAAGATATATTGCTAACCAGTTTTTTTTTTTTTCCTCAGCAATTAATCTTCTGAGATATTAGAATATATAGACACTTATGGTATTTTTGTATTAAAACTATAATAAATAATTAATTTAAAAAAATATAAAAACAAAGAAATTAGCTATGAAAGTATTGAAAAATGGTATATTACATTTGGCATTGAAATCCTTCCCAAAATCTGAACAATAAATTTTCTTAAAAATTTTAGCTATTTGTTCCTTTGCTATTGGAATAAATTTCTAAAAAATGGGGAAAATTGTATTGAAAAAAGTAGGCGCGATTTAAACTGAACCGAATGTCGGTTCTTTTTTTTTTTTTTTTTTTTTTTGTAGAAAGTAGAATGCTCAAATGCTCAATGCACCTAATTTTCATGACTTTTTTTGTGAATTTCGCATATAATTAAGTTTTCTGTCACTACCGTGAGACATTTATTCTTATATTATGGCACCTCAAATACACTGAATGTGCAAAGTGTTACTTGAAGTTTGTTTGACGAAAAAACTCAATGACTCAGGAACTAGAAGCATGCTAGAGCCTATAATACTTGCTGCATTTTAGTGATGGATGTAACCTTGTTGGCCTAAGGTCCTGAGACCTGCACATTATCTTCCCGCTTGGTTGATCATGTGTAACTCTTTCCTTCCCTTTATAAAGCCCGTCCAGATTGGAACGTTTACTACACAAACTTCGATGGATGCATATTATATAGCTAACCCGCTTTTTCATTTCCTTCTATTCCCATGTGCCCAATGAATGTGTGCCTTTCTCCATATCCCAATTCTGTTGTGATACGTGATCTTATTGCCTTAATTTCCGCATGGCAGTCAATATAAAAGATCACGCAACTGCTGTTTAAGCTACTTTCCTCCAGTATATCAGCTAATTTTGGGCATGGCTACTACTTTCGCATGAAATACACTGCAACCGCGACAATACCATTTCCATTAACTTGTAACTGTCGGGCTATCCGTGCATAACCTCGTTTCGCAATTACGGGCCCTGGTGCAAAGCTTCTATCTCTACCTTGGTTCTTACATTCCCAACGAGGCGCCAATTTTAATGGCGCTATACTGAAATGGCCATATGGGCGCAAGCTGTCAATCTTACTCCGAGGCTTTGAGTATTGTTGCATTTCTTAATACTATATTCTTCGACCTTTGGTCTACTGGTAGGATGTGTAATTTTCCTGCAACCGAACATGCAGAAAAGCCCCGGCAACGTCATCTCATATCTGCCTCTTTGCTTGTTACTCAACGACTCAACCGGTGACTTTACTCTTACCAACTCCGCAACAATTTCATTAGTTATCTCATTGGTAATTTATCACTTAATATTAGAGCTTACGATTTCTTTTCGAACACAAGCGAGATTTTCGAGACCCGAGTAATCGAGAACTCAACTTCTCGCGAGATTCGTGTATCTCGAAGTACTCGTAAATCTCACGAGTTTCTCGACATTCTTACTTAATCGCTGAATGGACAGTATTTATACACTTGGTTTTTTTTACTGGTGAATTTTTTGTTGTTTATATTGATTCAATGACATTTAACTCATAACATATTTATTATAGATATAATTTTGTTCGTAATACTTTATTTTTCAACGAGACATCAAGAACACGGCTTCTCGCAAGATTCTCGAATCTCGAATTACTCGTAATACTCGCAATATTCTCGGCTTTCAATTCAGTCGCTGCATTGGCAATATTCTATACATTTCGGGGTGTTTTACTTGTGGTTTGCGGACATTTTGGCTTGTGCTCCAGAAGAAATCGTAAGCTCTATATAAAACAGCCAATGAATCGATTAAGCTCACGAGCCTTACGAGTAATTCGAGATACGAAAATCTCGCGAGCCTTACGAGTAAGTCGTGATTCGAGAATATCGCGAGCCTTACGAGTAATTCGAGATTCGAGAATCTCGCGACGAGGCGAGACTCGCGAGAAATCTTTTCTCGAACATGTTCGAAAAATCGTAGGCTCTACTTAATATGGAAGGATTGAACCATTTGAGCCAACCGGTTCAACGGTTCCGAGGTACCCAGAAAATTAGAAAATCTTACCAATTTAATTGAAAATTTTTCAACTTAAGGGAATTTTTAAGAAAATATTTTCCTTATTATGGGTAAGTATTATTTTCTGAGTTTAAGTGAATATATTTATTTCCCCAGTTTACATGTTTTTCATAAACATGCAAATATCTTAATTATCACTTTCACTTACTTGTGTTTTCTCTGATTTTCTTGAAATTTTCCTTAAGTAGCTTGTTATTTACTCTAATTACTAAAAAAAAGATTCTTTTAAAATATTTCAAAGTAAACTCTTAACTTTCTGTAAGTTGCAAGCCAATAAAACTAACTTAAAAAGAAAATTCCCCACAACTCCCTGCGTATATTTTCTTTTGACAGTTAAAAGGTAAATGAAAAAGTTCGCATACATATTCCTTCCCTAATTTTCTCCAATACGCGACGGTAAAAAAAAATAATTTAAATGTAGTTAGTTTTTTTGTTCTCTTCAGCAAATTTTTAAAGTAACAACAGAAATTTGATTTCTAATTCTTCCGCTGCGCTCTCTAAAATATGTATGCATAAGTATTTGACTATTCCCAGCATGATGAGGCACAGGACATTTTAAATTTAATTGATGTAAAAGAGCAAATGAATGCAATTGCGAACTCTCATCTTGCAATATAGCATAAAGATAAGAATATAACATTATGTGAATGCATATAAAATACTATGAAATTTTAATTATTTTTATATTCAGATTTATGTGTATTCATGTTAGCTTTAGGCAAGCAAATCATAAGGCAATACAACAATGCTGAAGAAAATTAGCCCCTTAGCCAATGAAAAAAGTTTTTTTAGTTTTTTTATCTAGATTGGGAGAAGGATTTTTATAACGAAATATCATATACCATTTTTCTATATTTCAATAACTATTTCAATGGAATATTTTTTTAGACTGACTTAAAATTTTGTCTTTACTTGAAGCTTATATTCGATACGACAATGCTATTTGCTCAATTGGTTTAAAATAGTTCATATGACTGATATGGATATTACTTGCAACGTGCTAGGATACACCCTAAACGAAGCTGGACGTCTGATTTTTCTTAAAGTGGATACGAGTTTTGATAACCTGCTGTCCATAGAGCTAGTTGTAAGAAAATATTTCCTGCTTAAAGCATTCCGAACCCCACATTCTTCAGAGCGTCTGTAATGTTGCTACGATTTCTGGAAAGAGTTTTTTAAGGCTGCATTCCATATACAATAAACAAAGTAATATTTTATTGAGATTAGCAATTGAACTCTTTAAGCCCTGAGGTATCAAACAGGTTACGATTCGTTCAAAGGCATTATTTTCGTAAGGCAGCAAGGTTGAAAGCGGGAGAATATTTGAATGTGAATTTCAAAAATGTTGAATTCTCATAGAACCGACAGTCCCTATGACGCAGAGAAGTCCGGAGAAAACAGACAAAGATGCAAGCCAAAGCGACACCCAACAAAGTGAAGGTAACAGAAATAATAATAATTTATATAGAAAAATGTAAAATTAACACTAAAAACTGCATAACTTATATTAAAGAGAAGTAGAATAAGAATATGAAAAGAGAATTCAGTGAAATGGAATTTTAATGGATTTCCACTTGGAATTCGAATGCGCGAGCACATTAGAAGTATTGCTACGCAGTAATATTGCATCCAGGTTCAAGACAAACACACAGACAAATACATAAATATCCAGCAAAAAATTTTAGCCTTATATAAGGCGTATTTCATATGGCTAATAGGCTTATGGCATGAGGCCTTAATTCTATAAGGAATACTAGTAGTATGGGGCATTCCTTAAAATACTCCTCATTTTTCTGCACTTGTGACACCAAGCATAAGGTATAGGTGTCTGAAAGATAACTTTATATATAAGGCTTATAACCTATATGCAAAATTTTAATTACACAAGGAACTATTACAAGTCATTAGGAATAATATAACAATCTTATATAAGGCGTATGGACCAAATAAAATATGACTTACAAAAAACCTTAATGTAGTGATTGCTGTCTCAGCACCTTTTTTATAACGCTTACAAAAATTAGTCTTATGTAAATAGTTTTACTACAATAACTTGATTATAAGGTTTATGGACCAGGTAGAATAAGGTCAATATGCCATATTTGAACCTTGTTGTAAGTCTTATTGTGCACATAAAATCAGCTATGGCAATATACGATCACGGATCGAAAACTATTTTCACTCAAGCGAGAGAAAAAATTATGCTATCCAACAATTAAAAAAAAAATTATATATTATGAATCTAGGGAGCACGCGTTATCCCTAGTTCACATATTTCATTAATCCGATACACAATTTCGGCGCTATTGTGATTTAAAAAACGGGATTATATTACGGATCGTTACGATTCGGTTCCAGACTTGCATAGGACACCATCTAATTTTATAATCACCTATTTCAAAACTTTACTTTAGTACAGAAATTGTAATCTATCATCGAAAACTCGCTTTTATCTCCTTCTTTTAATTCTGGTTACACATTCTGCCTATGCGAGGTCTTTATTAACCGACCAGTTACGACATGGAAATACTTTTTGAAAGCTTTTCTACACGGGGTTACTCTTCGCAGTGGCTCGGCCAGCCCAGAATATGTATATCAGACATGGAAATGCCCTCTTCAAAAACTCATTTGCCATATATCGTTCCCCAGATGTCAATTCCAGTTGGCGTGAAACACGTGGCGCCGTATCACGTGCTGGAAAGATAAAAAAGCAGTAAGCCAAAAATTTTAAATAGAGCTGCTCAGAAAGTGAAAAATATAGAATTTACATCATTTATAGGTTCTTTGAAAGAACAAAAATTAAATCTACTTATTGAAACTAATTTTTCAAATCAAAAGAAAATCCCGTTTTCTTAAAAATATTACCAAAATTTATCGACTATGTCGAGTTCGATTCTGTTAATCGCGTATCCTTTACGGTTAGGCAACATTTTCAAATATATAGGAGGAATGAAACCAGTATTCCTTAATGCTCACAACCGCTTATGCCAGTTTTTGCTGGGTATATATGCATTTAAATAAATACTTACATACATACATGCCTCGCTCAATGCCATTTCAATGCCAAAAGCTTTACTTTTTTTCACATTTCTTTTACTTAGTTCCAGTTGTAGAACAGGAAATAAGCAAAATGACTAAGTGACTGACTAACTGACGCTTCTGAAACTATGTTTGGATGACTTGTTGCCTTTTTGCTTTGTAAATTCTTCCGTTACTCATGCCGTTACAAACGCTGCTGCTGCTGCTTCAGCATATTTTTTTATGCGTGCTATATACAACAACAAAAAGAACAAAATAACTTGCATACTTTCAAAGTTATAGGCAAAATATGCAAATGTGTAATGTTGGTGTGTATGTGGGTGTGTGTGTAGATGTTTTCGAAGAATTCTTTAATGGCACAGGTTCTAACAAATTTAGTATGTTTAAGGTGCGTGAGTGCTGGCTCTTTATACAAAAGTTTTTTTTTAACATAAATACATATTCTAAGTACCAATAAATATTATTGCGTAGACGTGAAAGCCTATTTCATGCTCATTTATATTTAAAAGAAAATGAATACAAATAGCATATGCATAATTTTTCAAAAAAATTTAACGCTTTGCGTGTATATTTTCATGCCAGATGTTCATGCTTCGTTAAGAAAGGCAATTTGTCAAAACAACTTACGTCATATTTAGCAGGTACTCCTTGCGGGGTGAGAGATAGAAACTGGTAGTGTCAGGTGGTAGTGTGCGAAGTGGTTTATTCAAGTGTTAAGACTTAGATCTTATTTTGAAAAACTTGTTAAGCGTTCATTAAACCCCTTAACACCCATTGAACCAATCTCAGAATAATCTCAATAATTTTAATTCTGAAATTTGATAAAGGGATATGAAGAAAACTAGTTTTATTGCAAAAATAAATTATTTTTTATATTTAGTTAACACTATAGTCTACATAAAACTTAATTTTAAAATTGGTCGTTTTTACTTGACTTTGGTTTAAAGAGTTTTGTAAAAAGCTTATCCAAAAGGAGCAAACCAGAATTATTTCCAAATTTTTTTTAATGCTTCGTACTTAGCACATTATTTCTATTATGGTAATAATGTTATGTGCCATAAATAAATTGCCAACTCTGTCATGATAAAACGTTAAGCAATTTTTTTTTTTAAAGAAGTGGGCGTTAACAAATTTCCATCAGATCTATATTTATTACCAAAAACCAAAATTTTGCTTACCGTTTGCGCAACTTTTGAACTTTCTATATATCCCTATTAGAATGGGCTAGATTAAGAGAAGGTTTAGATGATCGAGCAAGCGGGAAATGCATGGATCCGGGCACGGGCTGCTTAGACTAACAAAGTTGCTTCTATCATTAAAAAGAGAGGTCTGTAGGCTCGTGACGGGTATTCTGACTGGAAACTGCCTTCAAATTAAGCTTGGTCAGTGATAGCAGATGTAGGAAGTGCGGGTTGGAAGAGGACGGGACCTACATGTTTTATGCCGACTCCGAACGGCATCTGCAAGGCAGATGAGTTTTCACTGAGAGCTTTTCATGGCAGAAATACAATCGGAGCGCTTGCCAGACACTGCCGAGGGGCGACCCCGCTTAGAAAAATTTTCTTCTAATTGAAAAATCTTATTTCTAAAATTTTGATGTTGCTTTGCCCGGGAGTTGAACCCAGAGCATACGGTGTGATAGGCGGAGCACGTTACCATCACACCACGGAGGCCGCCACGTTCGTTAGGTTGGTTTGCACAAAATTAGATCCACTGTCATCTTAGATAGGTACTCTTCGCCCTCCTAGCGCTTGAAATTATGTCTTTTTTCTCTGTCACAGATTATTGAAAAGTCCAAAAAACATCTGAATATGAACTTGGGACCAAGTAAATCACTGGAACACCATACCATGTCGACCTCAATGGCTAAGTTTTTAAATTATACTAGAATGCACGGCTGACGTTGTCGTTCCTTTGTGGCTTAGTCTCATTTGAAAAATTGTCCTTAGTCTCGTCGTTAGCAATCCTTCCCTCTCAATATTTGGTGTTTTTTCAAGTTCCCTATTCTATTTTGGTCCATTCTCTAATTGAAACCATATGTATTTCTGCATATTGAACTAACTCTAATTCCGGAATTTTTGGAATGACTCTCTATAATTGGGAACGGATGTAGATATTTTCTGCTCATTTTCCCGCTGTCAGCGTTAGGTAATTTAGTCGTATTTTATGAAACTTTAATCAACGAGGAAATGAAAAATTACTTGAAATATGGCTGTAATTAAAATTTTTCACGGAATTATCGTTAATCATTCCCCCAGGAAGTGTCAAACTTTGGCGATACAGGAGTAAACAAAAAATTAATCAGTAAATAATGAGCGTGAATAAAAAAAAGTTAATTAACGAAAGCTTTATTAAATTTGACATGTTTGCCATTAAAATTGTATTTCAATTAATTCCGTCCATGCTCTACATGCGTACTTTTTTTTTCAAGTTATCCACACAATGTGCCGTTTAAACTTTTCATTGTGTTTCCACACTTATGGCACACTGTTGAATGTATTTTTTCTACTAGAACTTTACGTTAAATTCGTTAAAAATTTTTACAGTTAAATGTTTCTGCTGTCGATTTTCAGTCCTAATGTGAATTAAAAAAAAATTATATAAACACTTTCCTCTAGCAGAGAAGCTAACTCAAATTGTCAAAGTTAAACAAAGCAAGTAAGAAAGTCTAAGGTCGAGCGAAAACGAACATTTATACACAACGTGTGCTCTCATATGTATATATATATATATATATATTAGGGTGAGTCTATTAGTATGGACGAAAGTTAACCGATATCGCGCCATCGATCTTTTGATATGATTTGGGCTCAGAAAAAAAAAAATTCCAATTCGCATACCCAAAAAATTTCTTTTTTAAATTTTTTTTTCCTTTTTTTTGACTTTGAGTTTTAAAGTTTTTTTTCATGACCTACTAAAAAAAATTACCTACATACATGAACATTTTACAATCAAATGAAAATTTTTTTAGTAGGTCATGAAAAAAAAAAACCATAAAAATCAAAGTCGAAAAAAAGTAAAAAAAATGAAATTTTGCAGGCTCGAAAATTACATTTTGGGTATGCGTAGTTGAACTTTTTTTCCTGAGTCCAAATCCTATCGAAAAATCGATGTCGCGATATCGGTTAATAAATCGACCCGGTGTAACATATATATATGAGCCTGACCCGTGCGCATCTTGCGCAACCAATATAAAAGTCTCTTATCAAATAGCAACAGAAACTAGCCGTTCTATTAATTTACAGCTTGCGCTGCCATCTAGCGTATAATAGCAACTGCCGTCAATCAATTAAATCTTACAGCTTGCGCTGCCATCTAGCATACAATACAGCTTGCGCTGGCATCTAGCGTACAATAGCAGCTGCCGGTAATGCAGTGAAAATATTCACAATAGTGCCATAGTACAAAAAGATTACTTTGTGTGCTCAGAATCGTTTATTTTGAACAAATTATTTTAATAAAATATAGCTAAACAAAAGCACTACGACCAAAATTGGCAAAAGCTCGCTAATAACCCGAATCTCCATCTTTGCAACCAAAACTTTATTTATAGATTTGGATTCCAAATAAGAGCGAAATAGGGAACCGTACATAAAAACACCAATTAAAAATAATATAATAAATAATGCATGCCTAAAAGGAAACCACCTACATTTTTTAAAAAATACGTAAATTCATGCATAAATTAAGCACTCAATTTTATTGTTTATTTGCAACCTTCTTACTTTCATTCATTTGAATATTCAATGCTTTAACCCTAATGAGTTTGCCTAACAACTCCCTTCGCATGACTAGCTTATATCTACATATGTATGTATATCAATATATGTATGTATGTATGTATGTATGTATGTATTTGTCTGCGTTTGGTTTTGCATGCTTTAACCACAAAAGAGGGAATACGAGAATATTCAACTTATAAAATATAGCGACTATCATAGAAAATGCATAAAGTGCACTCCCACACAAGAACTGCACCCACAAAATGCATAACTCCCTTTTTTTCGACACCATTTCCTCTGTCCTTTATTTGGCTTATTTGTATTTTTATTTCGCTCATTTCACATTCTATGGCTACTTTTTATTATGCGCTTTATGTCGGTTCCACTTAATTGAATTGAATGGAAATTAAAAATGTTAGAAATATGGCGCCACCAATAAACAATAAAATTTCACAATTTAATAGAGAGCAAACAATAAATATTCATTTTTGTAATATTTTTTTTTTTTGTGATTGTGTTGTAAGGTATCCTCTGACTATTAAGGCAGGAGCGGTTAAAAATCTTTAAGGTGATACCATAACGCATTCAAATCTACTTATTAGCAATCATTTACTGGAATCTGAAATCTGATATATGTTTATAAATTAGGAAGTTTTTGAGAATTTGGTGTTAAATACATATACTTTGCTTTTTTGTTAAAACAAGTTTTGAAGAACTGTATGATTGGTGTTTTTGTTATCGCTTTGTTTCACTGGTTTATCAAATGAAAATGCATGTAACAAAAACTGGAAACAATTTATCCACTACAAGTGAAAGGCTGGCGAAAAAAAATGTACTTATATTTATATATATATATATTTTTTTTAGGGGTGACTCTAGAATGTGTTTGTACGATATGGGTATCAAATTAAAAGTATTAATGAGGGTTTTAAAAGGGAGTAGCCCTTAGTTGTATATCTGAAAGCATTTTCGAGATATCGACCAAAATGTGGACCAGGGTGACCCAGAACATCTTCTGTCGTGTACCGCTAATTTATTTATATATGCCATACCACGAGCAGTACTCCTGCCCAGATTCCAAGGGCTTTTGATTTCGCCCTGCAGAACTTTTTCATTTTCTTCTACTTAATATGGTAGGTGTCACACCCATTTTACAAAGTTTTTCTAAAGTTATATTTTGCGTCAATAAGCCAATCCAATTACCATGTTTCATCCCTTTTTTCATATTTGGAACAAAATTATGGCATTTTTTTCATTTTTCGTAATTTTCGATATCGGAAAAGTGGGCGTGGTCATACCAAGATAAAGTGACTTCAGATAAGTACGTGAACTAAGTTTAGTTAAGATATATCGTTTTTTGGGCAAGTTATCGTGTTAACGGCCGAGCGGAACGACAGACGGTCCACTGTGTATAAAAACTGGGCGTGGCTTCAACCGATTTCGCCCATTTTCACAGAAAAAGTATTCTAGACGAATTAAATGAAAAAGGGCGGAGTTACGCCCATTTTGAAATTTTCTTTCATCTTTGTATTTTATTGCACCATATCCTTACTGTAATCGAAGGTTGACATAATTTACTTTTATACTGTAGAGATATTAAATTTTTTGTTAAAATTTGACTTTAAAAAAAATTTTTTTTAAAAGTGGGCGGTTTCGTTTTCCGATTTCGCTAATTTTTATTTAGCACACATATAGTAATAGGTGTAACGTGCCTACCAAATTTCATTATGATATCTACAACGACTGCCAAATTACAGCGTGCAAAACTTTTAAATTACCTTCTTTTTAAAGTGGGCGGTGCCAATCCGATTGTCCAAGATTTTTCTAGTTTTATATTTTGCGTCATAAGGTCAACGCACCTACCAAGTCTCATCGCTTTATTCGTCTACGGTAATGAATTATCGCACTTTTTCGGTTTTTCGAAATTTTCGATATCGAAAAAGTGGGCGTGGTTGTAGTCCGATTTAGTTCGTTTTAAACAGCGATCTGAGATGAGCGCAGAGGAACCTACATACCAAATTTCATCACGATACCTCACAATTTACTCAAGTTATCGTGTTCAAAGACGGACGGACAGATGGACGGACGGACATGGCTAAATGAATTTCTTTCTTCACCCAGATCATTTTGATATATAGAAGTCTATATCTATCTCGATTAGTTTATGCCGTTACGGATTACCCTTATGCGAACAAGATTAACATATTCTGTGAGCTCTGCTCAGCTGAGTATAAAAATATAACGGCAGTGAAAGCTTTTTTATCATTTTTTCCAATAAAACATGGACTTATTGTTTTTCCATAAGAAGTAGACATCCCGGATTCGAAACTTGAGGATTATTCTAGGTACCATTTCGGGAACACTTCAAGACCATTTCGAAACTGTTTCGGGTACACTTCGCGATTACATCAGGATATTTACAGAATCACAAAATAAGCCCAAATTCCAGCTTTTACTGCCGTTTTATTTTTTACCGCACTTTTACGAAAATATTTATAAGTTTCGCTTTTATTCACTCTTGAGCAATGTGAATTCATACAATGAAAAATCTTTCTATTCCTCCACTGCCGTACCTACCTATGAAATAGTAGTTGACAGGGAGAGTGGCTGTCGCGAATGGCAAGAGAATGGAGGAAAGGTTCGTTTTTTGCTCGCAGTTATTAAATTGAAGTATCATTAATTGCCGATTTGTGCTTCAAATCAGCTTTTCTTTTAAAATCCTGTTAATAGATAAAATATGAGCAGCCAGTTAAGCAAACATATTAAAATATGTAAATAATGCAATATACCAGTCCTCTTCAAAAATCTTTGAAAAACGCTATTGAACAAATAATTTAAGTAATCGAACAGCGATTGAACAGGTGATCGAGACTGTTTACTATTGTGAACGTTTTTTCAAACATTCGCCACTTGTATGAATTCACAACGCTCTTGAGATAAGTACACTTTTTGTCGCCGGCTTTTAAAAAGCTATTATTTATGGTTTACACAGCCCTTTCACAACCGCTTGGAGAATTTGACCTTTCTATTTCGTCTTGCTCTAACATTTCGTAGAGCTGTTGTTGTTGTTGTTGTAGCAGTGCTTCGCCCCATTCAATAGACGCGACCGATCACAAGTTTTCATCAGTATCCTCTAACGGGTGTCCAAGCAAACTTGCATTTTCAACAGGAGTGGACCATAGTGAGAGGGGTGTTAGAGGCGTTGGTGGTTATGTATGTCGAGGTTTATTCTGGATAGGTAAGAGTTTAACCTGTTACAGTACCCAGATCGAAGTTGAGCTGGAGTGACGCGCGTCTCCCTGGCGCAAGTGCGTTCCTCTTTTGCGAGAACTGGGTATTTATCTTTAAGAACTCTGTTCGGCAGGAAATTCTAGACATAGAGGTCCGACGCCTTTTTGCGTATATCACTGAGGACCTGTTTGTGTTTTTTTACTTCGTACGGGCTGTGTTTTGAGGTGCCGCACTTCCTCATAAAGCTTATTTAGATGACTTCTTAAGCCCTGTCGCCTTTTCAAACAGATGTCTGTTGGGATGCCCAGGTTTCTGGGTATTCAACTGAAACTGTTTGTTCAGCATTTCATTTGTCTCCTAATGGTGAGTACTCTTGCCTCTAGAGTTGTTCTTTTTGTTCATCTGTTCTTTTTTTTTTCAAGCAAATTTGTTCACTGCTACTCCCACTAACGAAAAAAGTCAACAAGAATAGAGGGGGTGTGTATGCAGTAATGCTTTGTGTAGGTATATTTAAATGTGTTATGAATAAATAAGTTAATATATATATGTATAATTAACTTCAAAAAAGTTACAAATTTCGGAAGATCCAGGAAATTGAAAGAGTACAGACACAAATTGTAAATAAGAGCTTTTCAAGTTTAATAAATGTATTCATTAGTTTCTTACAAAACATATTTTTCATAAATAGTCCATACATATATTGTTGTAGCAGTGCCACACACAAAGATGACCACACATATCTTTAGTGTAAGTGGCATCATCGACATTCGTGCTCACTGTGAATTTCTGCGTATGTATGTATGAATTTACAATGTTCGCGAACGAGAAGAGAGAAAGAATAACATTAGATAAAATGAACTAAAAGAACAAATAGAACCGAAAGCGAAGATCTAGCTCACTTGTTCAGTTGAGAGACCCGGTCAATTGAACAAGTTCAGAACGAAACGACCCAACTCTACTTGCCTCATTGTTTAGTGTAGGTGGTGTGACGTAAGAAGACAGCCCGAAGCAGTTCTAAGAGCGGTGTTTTAGCAGGCCTGTATTTTTCTCCAGTTTGTAACCTTTAGGCTTCGCGACCATATTAGGAACGAGTAGCATACAATCGGCCGGTCAAATGCTTTGTAAGGGTTAATGCTGCCGGCAAGAGATTTGAAAATGTAGATTCTGATCGAATGTCACACACATTATTTTTGGGTGTAAGGCAGTCGGTAGCGTAAATCCATCGACGTGTATGTCCAATATGGTCGAAATTTTCCGCTTCCATGTTGTAAATAAGGTCGCCGAGGATTTAGTCGATAACAATGTTAGGTTTCTTACTTACTTAATTAATTGGCGCTTAATCGTTTTAACGGTTATAGCAGTCCAACAAGGCGCACCAGTTGCTTATTCGATCTGCCAACCGACACCAATTGGTCACACCAAGTGAGTCTAAATCATTTTCCATCTGGTCCTTCCAGCGGAGTGGGACCGCTCTCTTCCTCTGCTTCCATAGGCGGGTTCCGATAGAAAAACTTTCTTAGCCCGAGCGTCATTTTTCATTCGCATAACATGGCCTAGCCAGAGTAGCTGCTGCGTTTTAATTCGCTGAGCTATGTCTGCATAAAGCTCGTACAACTTATTATTAAATCCTTTTCGGTACTCGGCATCACCAACACGTAGAGGTCCATAAATCTTTCGAATAACTTTTCTCTTTCTTCTCTCCCAGAGCCGCTTCATCTGCTGTTGTCATGGTCCATGCTTCTGCACCAAATAGCAGGACGGGTACGATAAGTGACTTCTAGAGTATGATTTTCATTTGCCAAGAGAGGACTTTACTTTTCAATTGCCTACCTAGTACAAAGTAGCAATTATTGGCAAGAGTGATTCTTCGCTAGATTTCAGAGCTGATTTCTATTAGTGTTAATGCTGGTTCCCAAATAAAGGGAGTCTTTTACTTATACGTTTCCATCGCTTTTGCACGTATAAAGTTATTGCTCATTATGGTGTCGAAATAGAAAAAACAACCGGGACATATATAAATTTATTTTATTTTTTATTTATTTATTTATTTCTTACAGCTTATACTAATCTAAGCTTATACCTATATATATTAGTTAATATATAATCTAATTAAAGTAATTTTATACATCTATTGACTGCCCAAATGGAGCGAGAGATGGATAGCAGACGAATGACACCAATGCAGGGATTTTGCCAGTTGTATCTGACGCTGTTAACGTATTTAAAGTGCGAAGGCAACATCTGAACTGCGATGCACTTATTAGGTTCAGTGATGCGTTACAGTATGAGAATCGGCTACTTTTTGTGAGATTCGTGTGGTAACTTAACACGCGCTTGTTATACCACGAAGAATTTATTTAACCCATAATTTTCCATAACAGAAACAGATGAATATTACTAAAGAGTATCAGCAGAATCGTGCAGTCCTTACACACCCACCAGCCGTTCAAGTCAACTTAAATTATGGCGAACTGAAATTTAGTCAGTAACCACATAGATACATCGTATCCTACACCACTACATACTTAGTTACACCTAATAACTGGTATTAAGACAAAAGGGTGCAAGTATGTGTAAATGAAATGTGCTTAGGAGCGGCCACAAGCAAAAAAATGAACACTAAAGAGACAGAAGAACAAAAAACATGAAAGCTGAACACTAAAGGGAAGAGCAATTGAGACAGCGATGTGAAGGAGGCAAAAATCTAACCTATTGAATGTGTTAAACGTTAATGTTACACATACGCCCCATAGATCGACCCATCCAAACATGGCGTGTAAACGTTTTCAGCGCCGGGTCAGACAAGTAGAAGATGAAAACATGAAAGAAGAGCCATGTAACACAATAAATGAAGCACAGAAAAATAATAGCAGCGTATAAAGGGAAATGTTGACTCCGAAAGGAATTGTGCATATACGATAAGAGAAGGAAAGTGTTTGATTATTTAAATATGAATAAATTATATTCAAATGAAACAAAAAAAGTTGAACTAAGCTCTGGTATTTTTGTGCTTGGAATTTAAAATGAGGAAGCATTAATGGCAGGAAAATAGTTCATTGGTTCTATTATTCACATATCGTTTAGGAGTATGAGCTAAAAATACACTAAATATATTCGTCGCCAAGTCAGCTTCTTACCAAATTTTGAAATGAGTATTTATACCGATTAGATAAATTTGTGTTAAATAGGTACAATACGCAGATATTTTTTAGGACTTATAATCTAGGTTGTGCTAGTTCTCTTTACTAAAATTTCATTAAACTAATACAAAATATGACACATTATTTTAATTAAGACCGTGTCTTTCCTCCAGACCTAGTCTAAAACTTTTTTATGATGGTACATTCCAGCACAATCTTTAATTTGTCGTTGTTATACAAGCAGGCTAACGGTGTTTCATAAAGAACACATATGGGAGATTTTGTAATCTTCAAAATTTTGCCCATCATATTGGATTTTTTGAAGGTGACGTATAACCGTCCCATTATTTAATGATTTTCTTATACACAAGTTTCTACAGTTGCTGGCCGCCGTCGTATGACCAGGCCGATGGTCCTGGGTTCAATTGCCGGGTTGAAACAACATCAAAAATTTAGAAACAAGTTTTTGTAATTAGAAAACAGTCATTCTAATCAGGATGGACGCTTTACAGTGTTTTGACAAGAACTCCGAGAGCTTTTCGGCCATGAAAAGCTTCTCAGTGAAAATTCATCTGCCCTGCAGATGCCGTTCGGAGTCGGCGTAAAACATTTAGGTCCCGTCCCAACAATTTGTAGCAAAAATTAAAAAGAGCACGACGCGAATTTGAAGAGAAGATCGGGGTAAATTTCTGCGGAGGTATATCACGTCTTGTATTTATCTTATTTTAAAGTCGCGTGCGCCTAAAAGTATGCAAGGCCGTGCATTGAGTTGGGCCTTCAACGAGGTGGAATTTTACAATGCCTGCAACACTCACGAGGCTAGCCATGAAGGTATGGCCTAATCTTCTAAATATTTTTTTGATCAAACATTGCACTGTCACCGAGTTTTAAACTATATTTCAGGTTTCGAGTCTCTAGATATGCGGAAGTTAGTTAAAAATCGATTGCAAGATTCCCAATTTAAAACTAGTTTTCTCAATATATGGATCCATGCGCCACCTAGCGGAATTTTTTTGATAAAATATTGTATTGTCACCGGGTTCTGACTTGCGGCCTAAGTTTCAAGTCTCTAGCTCACCGGCAAGTTAATCAAAAATCGATCGCAAGATTCCCCTCGTTGTTCAGGGATTTATAGTTATCTAAATTAGCACGCCACCTAGCGGAACTTTGTTTTCTATAAATTGTATTGTCACCGGGTCTCGAACTATGTGCTAAGTTACAAGTCTGAAGGTAACCAGGAAGTTAGTTAAAAATGGATTGAAAAATTCCCAAATTAAAATTAATTTTCCTAATATCTCGATCCACGCGCCACCTAGCAGAATTTTTTTTATAAAATATTGCATTGTCACCGGGTTCTGACTTTCGTCTCAAGTTTCATATCTCCAGCTCGCCGGGAAGTTACTCAAAAATCGATTGCAAGGTTCCCTGCGTTTTTCCAGGGATTTTCTGGGATTTTCGTTTATCTCGATTCGTCTGCCACCGGGCGCCATTTTGTTTTCGACGAGTTGTAGTGCCACCGAATCGCAAACTATGTGCTAAGTTTCAAGTCTCTGGATCACCGAGAAGTTAGTTAAAAGTCAATCGCAAAATTTCCATTTTGAAATTAATTTTCTGTATATCTCGATCCGTGCGCCACCGAGTGAATTTTTTTTTTCAAAAATTCGTATGGAAGTGAGGGGACAAACATGAAAGGGACTTAATATAAAGGTAATAATAAAAAGATAAAATTTTAGAGTTTTTCAAACAGTAAATCCAAAGCCCCTGAAGATATTATACATATTGAAAATAGGCAATTTTTCAATACAGTGGTTCTTGGTACTATATAAAGTCTGGAAAAAGTTCGTTAATGGCCACGCCAAATTTTTAAAAAAAAGTTGCTTCAAGTTTTACCTATTATAAAATTGGCAATACGATTATATTTATGGCACGTAGCTACAAAGGAGTTCTTGCTACGTAAGTTCTAAGTACGAAAATAAAAAAAAATTGTAGATAGTTCTGGTGCGCTCCTTTCAAGTAACCCCTTCACAAAACTTTTAAATCAATGTTAAAACAAGTAAGGAAGGCTAAGTTCGGGTGTAACCGATCATTACATACTCAGCTGGGAGCTTTGGAGACAAAATAAGGGAAAATCACCATGTAGGAAAATGAACCTTGGGTAACCCTGGAATGCTTTTGTATGGCATGGCTATAAAATGGAAGGTATTAAATAGTCTTTTAAAATGGAGTGGGCCTTAGTTCTATAGGTGGATGCTTTTTCGAGGTATCGCCATAGAGGTGGACCAGGGGTGACTCTAAAATTTGTTTGTACGATATGGGTATTAAATTAAAGGTATTAATGAGGGTTTTAAAAGGGAGTGGCCCTTAGTTGTATATGTGAAGGCGTTTTCGAGATATCGACCAAAATGTGGACCAGGGTTACCCAGAACATCATCTGTCGGGTACCGATAATTTATTTATATATTTCATACCACGAAGAGTATTCCTGCCATGATTCCAAAGGCTTTTGATTTCGCCTTGCAGAACTTTTTCATTTTCTTCTACTTGATCTGGTAAGTGTCACACCCATTTTACAAAGTTTTTTCTAAAGTTATATTTTGCGTCAAAAAACCAATCCCATCACCACTTTTCGTCCCTTTTTTCGTATTTGCTATAGAATTATGGCATTTTTTTCATTTTTTCGAAATAGAGGGCGTGGTCATAGTCGGAGTTCGCCCATTTTTAATGCCAAGATAAAGTGAGTTCACATAAGTACGTGAACCAAGTTTAGTAAATATATGTCGATGTTTGCTCAAGTTATCGTGTTAACGGTCGAGCGGAAGGACAGACGGTCGACTGTGTATAAAAACTGCGTGGCTTCAACTGATTTCGCCCATTTTCACAAAAAACAGCTACCGTCATAGAAGCTATGCCCTTGCCAAATTTCACAAGGATTGGTAATTTTTGCTCGACTTATGGCATTAAAAGTATTCTAGACAAATTAAATGAAAAAGGGCGGCGCCACGCCCATTTTTCAATTTTCTTTTATTTTTGTATTTTGTTGCACCATATCATTACTGGAGTTGAATTCTGACATAATTTACTTACATACTGTAAATATATTTAATTTTTTGTTAAAATTTAACTTAAATTTTTTTTTTTTAAAGTGCGCGTGTTCGTCATCCGATTTTGCAAATTTTTTTTTAGAAAACTTACAGTAATAATCATCATGATATCTTCATTGCCAAATTACAGCTTGCAAAACTTTTAAATTACCTTCTGTTAAAATTGGGCAATGCCACGTCCATTATCCAAAATTTTACTAATTCTCTGTTCTACGTCATAAGATCAACCCACCTACCGAGTTTCATCGCTTATCCGTTTTTGGTAATGAATTATCGCACTTTTTCTGTTTTTCGAAATATTGGATATCGAAAAAGTGGGCGTGGTTATAGTCCGATATCATTCATTTTAAATAGCGATCTGAGATGAGTGCCCAGGAACCTACATACCAAATTTCATCAAGATACCACAAAATTTACTCAAGTTATCGTGTTAACGGACAGACGGACGGACGGACGGACATGGCTCAATCAAATTTTTTTTCAATACTGATGATTTTGATATATGGAAGTCTAAATCTATCTCGATTCCTTTATACCTGTACAACCAACCGTTATCCAATCAAAGTTAATATACTCTGTGTGCAAAGCACGCTGAGTATAAAAAGCGACCGATTGTAACGAAATTTGTGACAGACAATGTTCCAATGACAGTAGCTGCTTTATAGTACATTTCCGCTTTCATGTAATTTACTGTTCATTTCTCTTTAAACGTATCCTTGATATATACATATGTGAGAGCACTCGTTGGGTATATAATGTTCGATTTCATCCAAGCCTAGACTTCCTTACTTGCTTTTTCACTAGTTTTGTATTCCGCTTTAGGATAACTTTCAATGCATAACCAGTTCTTACTGCCCTTAGATATTTTTAAACCATTGAACGACTTACAATCTATATTTTGCCAGCCTTTAATTTGAAAACCCTTTTGACTTTCGACTTGAATACGTCGATTTTTCACTTACACTATTTTTCACAGATGTGAGGGTAACTTCCCTGCAGAAAATATGTGAAACAGTCATGCAAAGCTACAGTTGCGTATTTAAGTGTAAAGAATACCTCCGTACTGCACCTAATCGGATGCAGATTAAGAAACTTCTTTCCGACACTGGTTCCAACGGCTCTGAAGCCTAAACTGTATATTTTTATATCAATTAATCGAGGGTGCGATTATTTTGTATCCATCTACGACTGACCCGGCAAATAGGGGCATTTGGCATCTCATAGGACATCAAAATATTAAAATTGTCAATTGAAAGCAATGAGAGGAGACAGAATTAGATCTGATACCGTCTCTTAATGCGATAATTCTATGCTAGCTCGCGACTAGTGCGATTATCCTTGGAGCTGCGCTCCCCAATCTCTCAGTTCAATATAAAATTCAATAATGCCACTGTATTAGTTTCGGTCCCAACTGCTATAGTCCTGTTAATATACATAGTCATAAACGACTACGAACATTCTTTATTATATCAATTAAATACATACATTTAATCAGCCTTGAAAGTGTAGTCTAATAATATAATTAAATAGAATGTCTTGAAAGCAACTAATCAAGCCAAAATTTAGCACTACTAAATTTGCGATATTAATTGTTCTCCATTTTTAATACAATTAATAGTACGTGCTAGAAAGCTTCCTAAAGCTAGAGGTTATGAGCAATATTAATAAGGAAAATTATGTTAAAGTTATTAAAGGAAGTTGAGATTCTAATTTAAGAAAATTTTATTACATATGTATACACATACTTATTTAAAAATGCTTTATTAAATTATTCCAAAAATGTATTTGAAAAATTCTGATGTGAAATTGAATTGTCTTTGGTGCGTTTTACCTTAAAGTTTTATTCTCAAGTGAAGTGGACGGGCAAAATACCTTGAAGCAATAAATCTGTGCGAATATGCGATAACAGCAAAAATTTGTTTGTGACATTTTTCAGAAGAGTGCCTCAATAGTTTTAATTGTAACCCGAAATCAAAGTTTTGGAGACTTACTTGAAATTTGCAGTTGTCCTTTTTTAAAATATGTAATTTTAACAAAATCAGAGAGAAACGTATGCAGAGCATGCTATACGCCAAAAGCTTCTGGTGGATTTAGAAGGCAGTAGCTGCCAAGTGGTAGCTTACGCGGATGACCTGGCCACCATTGTGAGAGTAAATAGTTTTTAGGACTATTTTGACTCGGTGAGTAGGTGGACAGAGTCGTGGGGATCAACCCCGAAAAATCAATGCTAGTTCTTTTTTCAATGAGACATAAGATCTCCGCTATCAGGACACCTTCGGCTTGGGAAATGTCGGAAAGTAAAATGTTCTCGAAAGCAAATATGGGGGATAAAGCTAGAAATTCTCCCATTACTGTGTACTGTTGCACAGAGGCCATCAGCAAAAGCTGGGAACTCTCGCCAAGTGTAGCACACTGGCTTTCTGAAATGATAGTAAAACCGACCTTGCTCTATGGACCAGCGGTCTGGAGAAAATCGAATATTACCAAAATTCCAGTCTCAGTACAACGCACAGCGCTGGTTGGTATCAGCGATGCTTATAGTACAACACCCACCTTGGCGCTGATTGTAATTTTGAACGTGGATAAGGCAGCTGCGGCCCGGTCACTGATCAAACTTCATTACATGGGCTTTGTTATTGTCGAAAGAAGTGTTTGGAAAGGAATTAATATGGGACAGGTGGCTAGTTAACTGATTCACGGTTGATTCAAAGATGTACGGAAAAGTTGAAGGAAGGGTTTTCTGTCAGCTGCTGTGAAATACTGTGCAGTGGTATTGTGGTTAGAAAATTAAACATCTACTGCGATAGTCCAGTGGCTATTAAGTTGTTGCGACAGCTTTGTATGAAAGCACCTATGTTGCCATATAAATATGTAAATAAATGTAAGGCGTGGTAACCTCTGAAGAGATTTTAGGCCGAACTTCTCTTCCAATTTGCCTCGTGCTCCTTTTTAATTTTTCTTACAAATTGTTTTATGCCGGCTCCGAACGACATCTGCAAGGCACATGAGTTTCCACTGAGAGCATTTCATGGCAGAAATACACTCGGAGTGCTTGCCGAACACTGCCGAGGGGCGACCCCGCTTAGAAAATTTTATTGGTATTGAAAAAGTTTGTTTCTAAAATTTTGGTGTTGCTTTGCCCGGGGTGTGAACCCAGGGTCTTCGGTGTGGTAGGTGGAGCACGCTACCATCATACCACGGCGGCCGCCATATAAATACGTAAATATGTAAATACATAAATACGCATGCTTGCTACATATACATACATATGAATATAGAAATGAAAATAGCAATCACAAAACTGATTCTCAATTCTTTCAGTTGCAGCTCTGCTCATTCACAATTTCTTCTCTCGCATGTAGTTGCCAAACTTGATTTTTTCGAACAAAATTTGTAGTATAAATATTTGACGTAACATTTTAAAAAGAGAACTTGTAAGTTATAGAAAAGTAAAGAATCAAATCGCAGTAAGGTAATTCACCACTGGAGTAACTTTACATGTAATTCGGCAAGTTTAATTTTCGTTCAAAAACAACTCAAACTTTTATTTTGTTGGAAACATCAACATTAAAAAGTATGTTTTTTATTATCTTATTAGAATCGTTCGCGTGCGTGAAAATTCAAACTTGATCAAAATGTTACTAACTTTGGAAAAATCCTGTTCTTTCAAGCAAAACTTTTGTAACAAGAGGGCAAAATTTTGCATTTCGCTTGGACGAGAATTTGCAAAATTATACCCGATAGATAGGTGTCCCGGTATCTCATAATTTTTTGCACAGTAAATTCAAAAAACGGTTTTTTCGTTTTGTATTGATAACTGAACAACTAGTTTTTTGTTGGTTTCCCATTTTGTGTGTTTTTTGGATTTGATGGTTTTCTTATTTTGGTGTTTTTTTTTAACAGGTGGCACCATCGTCATAATTACAAAGTAGAGAGCGCGGTGAGCGTAAAATTCTCTTTGAAATTCGCTCATGTATTGACAGTTGATTGCCGTTGAAATGACCTGTAAGATCAGTTGTGTTGAGAGAAAAATCACTATCCATAGCACCATCTTTTTCAGTGTAAATGGGCTTCGAGTAAGCTGATACAGCTCTGATTGGACAGTACCTTCTGCAGGGTAGCGATATTCTTTTGACCGGAAGTGGATAAGAAGCGATCTGCTGAAATTATTGGGTTCATCAAAGCTAATATATCAATAGTGATTGGGGTTTTAACGGATCACTGTTCATAATACTGGAAAACTTTCTCATTGCTGCTGAATATAGAATGAAGACGAGGATTCGTCGAGACACTTTACGTTTTACTCTGCAGCTTTTGACAGAACTAGGAGAAATAATTTCGGTCTCAGCTAACTAGGAAAGACTTATCCAAAATGGACAAAAGTCTTATTCGCAGCTACGTCGTTTTCACGCAACGGCTTTCTAAATAGCTTAAGCTTATGTCATCGTTATTTTATGTGGTATTACAAGGGACCTTTATGTTGTCAAAATAAGATAAAACTCAACCTAACCCAACCTAAAGCGTAAAAGCAGTGATAATTTGTCTGAGAATAGACCTAAATATAGAGATCACAATGCTAATTATACTTTCAAGTCTAGCTGCAAGGCTGGACCCGTGGCCGAATTAATTTCTATTATTTCTTATTTTGAAAGTTCCACAAAATCATGAAATACATACACTAAAAAACATCTTTGTTGTTTTGGGGCACTCCAATCTACATGCACTAACCTTATACTTCTTCCAATGCAGTGTCCAGTCCCAGCCAGCTGGATGGTAGTAATTAAAATTATACAAAACCAAATTATAAACAACGGTACTTTTACTCAAGCCTACATATGTACATATATCTACTTAAAATGTAACACAATTCAAACATGTTTCCATTCACCTAAGCTAAATTAGCCCAACTTTAGCAAACCTGGATCATACTCCTATAATACCATCTAAAAAACATTTCCCGGCTTTAAAGTAATCATGTACATATGTATATACTAGAATAAATACATATATATGCATACCTTTAGATATAAATTGAGTATTCCAGGCAGCGAACTTTCTTTGTGTAATATGCATACATAAATACTCGACTCTAATCACCTAACTTAGTTCTGGATAAAAGCTGGTGTCGAAATTTGCTGTAATGTATTCAAGATGATAGTTTTGTATCGAATTATGTTTTAATTAAAATCAGATTAAGCAACATCAAAAACAAAACTTTTCCTATACAAACACACAATTGCAGCTCTAATTTGAAACAACTACGAATGGGAAATTTTCATTCCAATATTAAGCAACTCTTTTGTTGCTATATTTGTGATTATTCAAGATTTTGTAAAGAAAACCGTTGTTGAATAAATGTTGCGTAATTGCTGTTAAGGGTTTTTATCAGTTATGGAGTATAAAAGAAATTAAATAAAAAGGTTAGGATTTTCGTGTTCAAAAAATTTACTTAATAAATTTTAGTAAAAACTTAAATAAAACTTGAAAAATGTATGCTACTCCATTTTTGATAGGAATTTTACTAACTAATATATGCAAGTAATACTACTTGATATTCATGCCCACTTATACGATGTCCTCACTGAGGTCCAAAGGAATTCCACACGGAGCTTTCGTAAAACACTTCATAAATCATGTTATGATTTAATTGTTTTTACTTGCGCTTTATACTTCTCTGTTAGAGAGGACGATGTTATTCCAGCAGAATTTACAATATATCAGAATATAGAACCTTAGACTGGGTGAAGCTCCCACAACAGACATCATAGGCTGAGAGATGACGATCTTAAGGATTTTTTCCTCCCGGGGCTTTCGGCATCTGAAAGTTAAATCCCGGTCTCACGAGAATATCCAGAAATTTAAATTGTATAGATTTTTTATGGTTTTGTGAATTTCAAGTAATTATACTTATATGTAATTATAATAGAAAATACAATTTATACCATATCATACATTCATTTTTAGTTGTATGTGAAAATATCCGCTGAGCACAAAATTATCTGTTTTATCTAAACAGTATTGCAAACGCATAATAGTTACACTGTCCAACAGTTATTTTACGGTAAATTATTTTAAATCAATTTAACATTAAACGGGTATGTTGAATAGGAAATTAGATGATTTCTCATAAATAAAAAAAGATTTTCTATAAACTTCCAGAGTAGAAGTGCTAATTTCAGGTACAAAAACGCACTTCAAAACAATAAATAAATAGACGTGATATGAACTCGAATGTACCCAGAAAACGTTGCACTTCATGTTTGAATATCTCAAAAGCATGAAGTACAGGAACTACTTTGAAACGGATTCACCATGTTGAGGTCTTTTAGAAAATATAGTTTCTGAGATTTAAAAATATCTCACACTTTTTTGCAGGGGTTGTTCCAAGTTGATTTTTTAAGCGTTTGGCAGCGTGTTGACAGGATGCTCTAAATAGCGGCGCATTCGGCAAACTATCTTTGTGATGTGGTAAAAAGAGATGAATGGTACCACGATAGTAAGTTTAAAGTTCGTATGAGGGAGTCTTTTGTGTTTTTGATATCTATGCCTAGGAATCACACTTGATTTTTCTCCAATGATCAGAGTGCTAAGATACTTCGTAAGCTACGCTTATCTCATTTGCCTCGATATACCGCTGTTTTACCTTGAAATTGTTATTTTTTGTGACAGCCAAATTATAGTGCTGAATCTACACTAAATTATTTATAAATCGCAATTTATTCTGAAAGCATAGAGGGCAGATTACCTCATATATTGAAAACTTGCTCTTTTTTGAACAGGGAGCCTTACTAAATGTATATCGCTGAAAGAAAACTTACAAAAATAAAGGTGCACTTTAGACAAATAGTCAAACAAAACAACAACTTCACGATCGTTTTAAGTAGAAAACTTCTAAGCAAAAGACTTCTACTGCATTTTTCTTACCAACATTTTTTACATAGATGTATGTATGTATATGCATAGGAACAACTTAACTAATACATTTCACTGGTTCTTTATTGTTTTAATATTTTGACTATTTATGTGTGTGTGAAATATTAAACAAAATTTACGTGACAAGTGAAGACCATAAGTAAGATGGAAATTATTTATGAGCAATAGTCTAAGTGCATACAAAATAATAAATTTAAATATTTATTTACATACTTGTGTATTTGTGAATGCATATATTTCGGTTCGTAAATATGTAAGTATAATTGAAATGTATAGTTTTGGTAGACAGTAGTTGTCGCTGGTTTATGACAAATGGTTTTAGCAGACTACAACGCAAAATGCACTTAAGACTTGTAACTATAACTTCAAAATAATTTAGCTTATTCATATGTATGTGTCTACGTTTATTTGAAAATACAAAATAAAATAATATTTTGCAAAAAAATGCATATAATGAATTTATAGATATGTCAATGATTAAGGCCAAGGAGGTCAATTTCTTGACTGTAGCTTGTCCAGCATTTCTAATATAGAAACATGACTCCAAACCAATCCTCACGGCCAATTCAGTCATTTTAAAATGTTACCTCGGTTGTTATCTTATTCATGAATATAGCCTACAAACAAAGTGAAATTCGCTTAGACGGCGGATTCTGAAAAGATGCTCATGAGTAGGGCAACCCAAAACGTGAAAAAAATCGTATTTTAGGCCCCTTCAAATATGCTCTTAAAATCTAAGTTTATGCTCAAAAGTATGCATTGAAGGTTTTTATAAGCTTCAATTCTATTTTTTATTTCGAAAGTACATATCAATTTGGCAGGAAGCTTAAGTCTTAGATATGTTTGGCTTCTTAACTCGTCTACATTGCATGCACGTTATCATGTCGGATCTAACACTCTAAAGATTCGGATCTTTCGAATTACAGCAATAGCAACGACCTTTGGAATTCCAAAACATAATTTACGTCAAATGGAAGCAATAATGGAGAACAAGAAGAAGTGTAACTACGCCTCAATATTTTTATAATCATGTTTCGTAGAATAATCTTTAAAAATAAGCTGCATCACACGAATTCACCAAATACTTATATTTGGAGAAAAAAAGAAGTCTTATGACCTAAACCAGCGATCTTGGAGTTATAACGCGGAATCCACGTCAAAGGAAAATGTTCCAAAATTTCTTTTGCATTTCCATTTCAAGCCGAAAATAAATTTTTCTTGAGTTGGAAAATATATATTTTTAATTCCTTATTCTTCAAAAATTTACATTCAACAAGTATGTAAACAAGTTTCTAACAAAAAACGTATAATAAAAATGGAAAATAAATATTTTTAAATAAAAATGACTTAAGTGTGACTTATAAGGGAATATAAAGGCATTTTCTTACCGCGCTTAGATTCCACAATCTAGAGCTAGATTTAGGCCAAAAGCTTTATAATAGCAACATTGGTTTAAGGCACTTGTTGGATTGTTTGAAAGCGAACCTGACTCAAATTATGCATCTTGGTCCAACTGTACATATTGAGGAATAAGTATAGTATAATTAATTTTGAATATCGGTTGTTGGATGAAACATTAATCAAGAATCCCAATTTCCTTGTTCATTTAAAGAACGCACTCACTCAGAATCCTATTCAAATCTCCGCTTATCTGAGCATAACTTTGGTACATTTGGGTGTGGGATAGGGCTCTTTCGAAAACAATTCTGAGATAGTGCGTTCTTCGGCCGAATCACGAATCTTGCAAAACGGAGAAATATTTGGGACACGAACGTCCTGTTCAAGTAATTTAATTTTTTAATCTATAGTTTTTTTTTTTTTGGAATAAAAGTACTTTAATTTTCTTTTTATTTTAACAAACTTGTATCAAATTTAGTTTTTTTTTTTTTTTTCAAATTATATTCGTTTTCATTAAATTTTACCTGACATAATATAGCCTCAAAATCCGGTGAAATTGCTTCCGTGTGGAATAAAAAATATGCTTTTTTATGCCTTTTATTGCCCTGCTCAAAGTTGTGACTTATTTAATGACAGCATGTGTTGCCATCTGTATCAATTAAGTTTTGCCATAAGTACGTGAATATAAATAAGGTATGTTTATACGTAAGTAAATATTTTGACAATAATTGGATGCACTAAATTTAAAGAGCTCACATAACCAGGGCCATCCAAATCTCACCAACCTTCACGAACCATACCAAATTCATTATTTAACATTAAAACGAATTTCATTGATTTTCATATTAGTGTTTGCAACAAATATTAGTCTACTCAGACATATTTTATATTAAAGTTTCTTTATTTATTTTGTTTCATTCCAGCTAAGCGAAGATATTGGTTACGTCATATATTCGGCATGCGGTTCCTTCTACTTTCCTAGCTGTATAATGGTTTTCGTTTATATACGAATTTATTTCGCTGCAAAAGCGAGAGCGAGACGTGGAATCAAGAAACATCCGCGAAAAACCAACAACGAAGAGGTAACTTGCACAAAAAATACTGCAATAACTAATTTACAAAATAAATATCATTTCATCTTTACACTTAAAAACTCTATTATTTCTCCTACCACTCCTCTTTTCACATTTTCCCCCAAGGCACCAGGTAGTTGGTACAACTTGACGAAACATGTTGCTTAAGATTTACTCGGCTTTTTCACTTATGAAGTAACAAAAAAACTATGAAAATAATAACGGCTGAGAATTGAGCTGTTCGTATGAAATGTTAAGCTTTTTACAAGGAACAATATTTTCTGGGACACGAATTTTGTAACTCTCCCAGATTTGTTGCAACTTGAGCGAATGCTTCTTTGACCCATTAATATCTGCGTGCAAACCAAAAATTACTCAGACGTTTGGTAGTATAAATATATTAAACATTTTATTTATTTTATTTATTTAAAATTTATCCGCACGATTTACGTTTTCGAAAAACAGAAAAATATCTTTGAGTTTTTTGGACTATTATGTTCATATTTATTTGGCATAACATTCCTCCTACATAGGAGAGCTAAGCCGAGCTACTCGCTACCAGCATCAAACTAGACTTGCTTAAACAAATTCGTAACTATGCCTCAAACTGCAAAAGCCTAAGAATTTTAGTTCTTTTACATTAATTCATGCTTCATTTAAAGCGACTCGCCACTTTGGGCAACATTATATTTCCAATCTATGTTTTCAGGTATTGCAAACAAAATTTATTGAAACTGAGCTGTTTTAATCCCCACTATTTTAACCGCGGCCTTGATATTTCGCAACTTAAGGCCATAGAGGCAAACTAACGATTTCAACGCAAAAACGCAAAATTCAACCGCAAAACCCTGACAGCATCTAAGCCATTTGCGTCGACCCAAAAATCACAAACCCACCAGTATTTTTGGTGCACACGCGTAAGCCGATAAACAGAAAAGCAGTTGCATGCACACTGCCGTCGATGGGGTGATTGCATTCGTCATTTTGCATTTATCCACCCAGTTGATTGCCTCTAAACAAAGTATCAATAGAAACTATGGAAGAGTGCACCAAATCTGAGCATGTGCGTGTGTGTTAATGATTCACGAATATGTTTGTGCATTGAAGTGTGATATAGTTGGGCACAGTGCATTAAGTTTTTAATATCCTCTCCCTTTTTTTAAGTGTATCTATGGCCTTAAGTTTATGTTGAAACAAAGAAATTAAAAGAAAATTAAAAGGCAAAGAGATGTAAAATGTAAATGAAATATACATTTAGAAAACCAATATTTGAACAGGCTTCGATATGCAACAATGTAAGCAGGAAAGTGCTATAACGCCCCTTTCAGAAAAAAGTCTTATTTGCGGTATCTTCGAAAATATATTAGGTTCACACTTACTTACTTACTTAATTGGCGCTTAACCATCTAAACGGTTATGGCCGTCCAACAAGGAGCGCCAGTCGCTCCTTCGCTCCGCCAACCGGCGCCAATTGGTCACACCAAGGGAGTTTAAATCGTTTTCCACCTGGTCCTTCCAACGGAGTGGGGGCTGCCCTCTATCTCTGCTTCCATAGGCGGATTCCGAGAGAAACACTTTCTTGACCGGAGCATCATCTTTCATTCGCATAACATGGCCTAGCCAGCGCAGCCGCTGCGTTTTAATTCGCTGGACTATGTTGATGTCTGCGTACAGCTCGTACAGCTCATCATTAAATCTTCTTCGGTACTCGCCATCGCCAACGCGTAGAGGTCCATAAATCTTTCGAAGAACTTTTCTCTCGAACACTCCCAAAGCCGCTTCATCTGCTGTTGTCATGATCCATGCTTCTGCCCCATATAGCAGGACGGGTACGATAAGTAACTTGTAGAGTATGATTTTCGTTGGTCGAGAGAGGACTTTACTTTTCATACACAAGATATAATAAGAGGTCAGTGCGCAGGATGGGAAGCAAAAAGAGAAAGAAAGAAAAAGCGTCAAAAGAAATGTAAGTAAGCTAAAGAGGACTTAAATATATTAATGAGAAATGGATAAAAAGGGAAAGAAAATGTACACTGATAAGATAATAAAGAAATCGAAAAATAAAGTATAGCAAAATAGAAATGAGCGGAGGCACGAAGTTGAAAAGTGATTGGATTTACAAGTACATGGGAGAAGAACCAGAAGAAAAGTGGAAGTTAGGGGCAGTTAAAGTGATTTTGACAAACACAAATAGGATTAATCAAAGAAGAGACACTAGGAAAGGAAAGTGAGGACGAAAAGTAAGCGAAGGTGGACGGGGCAGTGGGTTCAGGAACGAAGAGGAAGGAGTTGAAAAAATAAGAGGGACAGTGAGAGTTAGTGCAAGACAATAATGATGCAGATGCAGGGAATTGGGATGAAGGAAATTTTAAGTTATGGCTTATACCACTCCTCCGCTGTTACGTGGGGCCAGTTTACTTCATAAATATTTTTACGAAGTAGTCACAAGGGAAGAAAAATAATAGAAGCAGCTAAAAAAGTAGATGGATGGAGAGGGGGAGGAGATGACGGCTGAATTTGTTTTATGTCGACTCTGAACGCCATCTCTAAGGCAGATTAATTTTCACTGAGAGCTTTTAATAGCAGAAATACAGTGCTTGTCAAACAATATCTCGCATAGGAATATTTTCTTTTAACTGAAAAAAAAAACTTGTTTATAAAATATTGAAGTTTCTTATCCCGGGGCGTGAACCCAGGGCCTTCAGTGTGGTAAGCGGAGCATGCTACCATCACACTAAAGCGACCTACCTATGTATTTAATTTGAAAATAATTCCCAAAAGCGTCATAGCCCACTCTTAATCTCCTCTCCCTTTCAATTGTTTTCACATTACTTCAGCTTGTTCCTTTTTGCCCAATTCTAACCTTTCTCTTTTTCTCCAACTTTATCATTATATCTCTCTCTATTCCTCCCGCTCCAGACTACCTTTACTTTTTCGCTCACCCTTACTTTCCCGGTCTGTGGCTCGAATCATAACTATCATGTTTTCGAAAAGATCAGTCGATGGCTGGCTTTCCGGGAAAACAAAGTATCCTAACGCATGACCAAGGTAAACAATTTTCTTCTTTCTGTTACAGGCAGTTGGTGATCGTGTTTCAATAACTTTTTTATTTATTATTTACCTTTATATTAAGTCCCTTTCATGTTTGCCCCTCATTTCCATACGAATTTTTACCCACGGAAAAGTCTTTTTCGGTAACTTCCCGTTGAGCTAGACACTTTATACTTAGAACATGGTTCAGATATGGGAGACATTGCAATGCAAGTGAAAAAAAATCCGCTAGATGGCGCACAAATCGAGATATACGGAAAATTAATTTTAAAATGGAAATTTTACGATCGACTTTTAACTAACTTCTCTATGATCCAGAGACTTGAAACTTACACATAGTTTGCGAGTCGATGACACTACAATTCGTGGAAAAAAATGCCGCCAGTTGGCAGACGAATCGAGATAAACGAAAATCCCTGAAAAAATGCAGGGAATATTGCGATCGATTTTTAAGTATCTTTCCGGTGAGCTAGAGACTTGAAACTTGGGCCGTGAGTCGGAACCCGGTGACAATATTTGATCAAAAAATGTCGCTAGGTTACGCATGGAACGAGATATTAAGAAAATTAATTTAGATTTGGGAATATTTCAATCCATTTTTAACTAACTTCCCGGTTACCTAGAGACTTGTAACTTAGCACAAAGTTCGAGATTCAGCGACCATACAACTTATAGAAAACAAAGTTCCACTAGGTGGCGCGCTAGTCAGATAACTCCAAATCCTTTAAAAATGGGGGGAATTTTGCCATCGATTTTCGAGTAACTTCCCGATGAGCTAGAGACATAAAACTTCGGCCGTAAGTCAGAACCCGGTGAAGATGCAATATTTTATCAAAAAACTTACGCTAGGTGGCGCATGGATCGAGATATTGAGAAAACCAATTTTAAACTGGGAATCTTGCAATCGATTTTTAACTAACTTCCTAGATATCCAGAGACTTAAAACCTGAAATATAGTTTAAAACTCGGTGACAGTGCAATGTTTGATCAAAGAATTTGAGCTACGTAACGCAAAAGTCGAACTATTTAGAAGATTAGGCCATACCTTCAAGGCTAGCCTCCTGAGTGTTGCAGGCGTTGTAGAATTCCACCTCGTTGAAGTAGCTGACAAACGAGGTGGAATTCTCTTGTTATGATGCGAGGTGGAATTCTGTTGTTTTCGCCAGTGTTGTCAGCGAAAATTCCACTAATTCTCTTAAATCTTGCAATTTTGAACAAACAAATAAATAAAAATAAGAATTTTCGCTTAGGAATTACTTAAATTACTAATCAAAGTTGCTATTGCCTTTTTGTTGGCAGTACTAAAAAATTGAAAATAAAAAGACGATAAAAAATTTTAAGGACTACCTTTATATAAATGGACCAAAAAATAGAAGGAATTTTTTCCTTTAATACAGACATAGTTTTGTTGAATTTTGATTAAAAAACTTTAATAATAGCTCTTGCCAAAAAATTTTGGGATTTAAAATATAAAGGTAGAACGCGTGTTTAAATTTTAAATAATCAATTAGTTAATCCCAAGTACATGGTTTGCCATAAATTGAAGGATTGCGCTCCACCTTTATAGCTTTAAATCCCAAAATTCTTTGACAAGAGCTATTATTAAAGTTTTTTAATCAAAATTCAACAAAACTATGTCTGTATTAAAGGAAAAGTTGCTTTCTATTTTTTGGTCCATTTATATAAAGGTAGTCCATTAAATGTTTTGTATCATCTTCTTTTTCATATAACCTCCGTTTCATCCATATCACTTTATTATATCTTCTTGAATTTATTACTTGTAATACATTAAAGTTTTCTAATATTTGGTACTAAATGCGAATAAATAAATCAAAATTTAGTTGCGGAATACATCCAAGAGTTGTTTACTATTTTAGGAGTCTAATTAACGGAAAATTTAAAGCTGCCGATATATGCACTACATATACATATATTACAATACCATTCTATGCTGAATGCCACACCCACATTAAATGCATACGCACATGTGAAATATGCCAAAAGGTGCTTCTTTTTCTTGTTAAATTTCAGTAACTACTGTGGCTGTGCAAATATTTATCGCTATGAATTTGCAAAACTCTATAAATGCCAGCGGTTAAAAGCAGAAACATCAGTTTATCAAGCAACCATTAGCCAACTTTGGTATAGAAATTCGCAATGCCATTTGCACGCTTTCACCCATACATATGCATGTAGGCACACAGCTATTAGTGAAATAATGCATTTCAGATGTTGATGGAGCATTGGCATGACGCTTTAGGCAATTGCTTAATCACAGCAAGCGCGTATGAATTCGCGAATTTAATCTGGTGAATTTTCCGGTGATATGCCATGCATACAATAGAATCGAATGCAATTTCACATTCGCACTTACTTACATATACATACCGGCGAATAATAAATTCTTGCATTGGCCACCGCCTTTTGACCGTCACTACGAGGGTGAATAATAGAATAATGAACGTTAACCAGTTAGAGAGACAAACGTAATGAACAATTCACTGGGAATATAATGCAAAGAGAACAACAGTAGTAACTCCTGAAATAAAGGCTTCTATTTCAGCTGTGGGTATCTTTCATTGTGGTGTGGTGTGTTTTCCGTGGTTTTTTTAAGTTAACTGCTAAGACGACGTGAAAGTAATGTTTGGAAGGTTTTTATTGAGAATGAAATTTGAGAAAAAATGGTCGGGCTGCGCTGAGTAATAATAGATCAAGCAGTCGCAGTTTACTACGTCGTTGACTGGTCCTTAGCAATGAAATGGGGAGCGACGGTTGAAGCCGTTTAGTGAGTCCCGTTTATTTGTTAACCACGTAACTAAACTCTTTGAGAAAATCTATTTTTATGTGAGAACACTCATAAGCCCTCGATTAATCAGTTTGTCGAGGTGATAGTCTGTTTACCGAAATAAATTACCTTCCTAGTTTTAAGGTCTTTCCTAAGACCATGTTTCTACATTTTTGGCATGCAATATGATATTTAATTTTCTTCGCTTTGCCGAAAATTTCTAAATCGTAGATACGTGGTTAATGAATAAACGGGACAATATAGCAGATATGGCGGCCGCCGTGGGGTTACATCTGTCGATTCGGTATTCAGCGTTGAAGTGCCTCTATTGGATTTTATATTGAAGAACCAAATAATATATAAGATACATTGCTTATTTTTCTGAGCACCTGTTCATAGAAATTTTAAATAACCTAAAATCTGCCGTCTACTATTTCTCAATAACGTGTACGGTGACACATGCAGATTCTTTCTGACATTATGGACTTTTTCACTTTATTATGTGCATTATTGACCCTCTTGGCGGACGCCGTGGTGTGGTGGTTGCGTGCTCCGCCTACCGCAATGAAGATGCTGGGTTCACTCCCCGCGCAAAGCAACATCAAAATTTAAGAAACAAGTTTTTTCAGTGAGAATAAGTTTTTCTAAACGGGATCCAAATGTATTTCTGCCATTAGAGCTTCTCAGTGAAAACTCATCTGCCTTGCAGATGCCGTTCGGAGTCGGCATAAAACAAGTCTGGCCAATTTTTAGGAAAAATTAAAAGGAGCACGGCTCAACTTCGGAGAGAGAGAAGATAAGCTGTAAAGTTTCAAAAATCACGTAAGACCTACACAATCTTAGACAAAGAAATTTACTTATATTACTAAAAAAAAAGGACTGCAGACTCATGAAAGGTATTCTAACTGGAAACTGCCTTCTGGCGCCACATTCTTTTAAATTAGACTAGGTCCGTGATAGCAGATATAGGAAGTGCTGGTTGGAGGAGGAAACGGTCGAGCACGTTTTGTACCCTTTGTGCTTGCTAGACCAAGAACCCAACTATTAGAAGGAATATAGCTGACAGATTTAGGAGCAGCAAGTGGCATAGTTCCGTGAAAGCTTCTAGTGTTTGCCAAGAGAACAGAATAACTTTGTAACGTAGGGCATTCCGAACAACGATAAACCAGGAACACACATAACAAACTTCAGATATCTCAGAACGAGCATGCCTTAGTCTGACGGCAGAGTGCTTTTTTAAGCTATACTAGGCGGGAGGTAATTTTAGTTTTCATATATTCAACAAGCTTGAAACGTTTCTGACGTTTGTCATCTTTTATAATTTTCCATAACAAATCATTTCCGTAGCTTTCTATCTTTATATTATACCAACTCTATCGTCAGCCTTTATGAATTATTTTTTTCACTCTAAGCATTTTGATATGCGCAACTGAGTATAAAAAAGTATAAACACTTCATCTTCATATAAATTTTGGTTAGTAGATCACTAAGTTCAGTTAGAATACAATTAAATCTTCACAAACATTATTTGTGCTCAAAGTTATAAACACTCAAATTTTCATGAATGATTAGAAAATGAAGATTTTGTGATTCACAATTTATTCAACACTTTACGTATCGTCGCCCGCTAGCCAGAAGCATGAATGCGTAATTTTTCCGATTTTGTTTTAGAGGTCTCTTTGGATTACTCTTTAGATTCTCTACGTTCCCCTGAAATCTAGAGCTTCCTACGTACGTGGAAACCCCAATAATTTGCAATGCCATTTTCACGAATGTAAAATTCAATCACACATATTGAATGACACATTAGTTGATATGGCTAAACTACTTTTTCAATTTTTGAAAAAAATAAGAACAGCAGCTATTCGTATGTTTCATCGTTCGGGTATACGCGCCTGGTATTCTTCAAAAAAAGTTAGACCGATGAAGAATTTTTAATAGCTTAACATTCGAAAAAAATAGTTGCTTAATTGAAGGCAAACCGGTATATTCGAAGCCGTTGCCTCTTCCCGAATCAAATCAGTTGTGTGAAAAACTGGTTATACCAAAATAAAATCAATATTTTTATAAAAATTTTGAGGGCAACGGTTTTTCCGAACACAACATTTCAGAAGATTCTGATGCTGATGAGAATACGAACTAGTTCTATGTTTGCAATAATATCTTAAATAAAAATACATTAGTGTATATGAAATTGAATTGAATGTGCAACTTTTTTCATTTACATACATATTTCGATAAGTCAAAGCCGCGGATGTTTTCCCAAGTACTGAGGTCTTGAATTGGCCCTAATGTTATTTAAAAATCAATATGTAATGATTTTTTTACGTCTTTTGAGGTTAAGGCCATACCATTACCAGTTGGGCCAATTCTTATAGCTTATTAGGATTCAGCGCATCAAAATGCATAGAAAGCATGAGCAGATTAACCTGATTCGACTACTTTTAATTTTTTTTGTATAGATGTGTTAACAAAAAATATATCAATTTTTTAAATTTTTGTTGTGCCAGAAAAATGAATATGCTTAATATCGGAGAATAGAAGGGATGCGAGCAGAACAATTAGCTCAGTTAAAAGAGCATAGTGTGAGTATAATATATAAGTACAGTTTTACACTAGAAACTAATTCTTCTAATTTTGAGGGAGCAATAAACTTTGAAACTCGATTTCCCAACATTTTCATTTTGGCACATTCATGCTTCTGGCAAGAGGGCGACGGTATGAAGCTTGACTTTTGAGGGGAAAACTAAATTTTGGGGATGGGTGTTCTTAAGAAATTGATATTATGAAAAAATATGGGAGTATTAGATGGATTTTAAAAATGCAGGTAGAGCCAAAGTGAAGAACTAAACGTTTCTTGCGCTGCCTTCTGATGAACAACATCCATGAACAAAATCTGCTAGAACTATTTGTAATCACACTCATTTATTTTCTTTTTCTTTCAGGTTACCAGCTTTACCACAATCGGCAAAAAAGGAACAATTCCAATGCCATCGTCGAGCGCTATAAGCGCACTACAAATGAATCAGCAACGTCAAATTGCGACCATCGAAACTCCACCGAACAGCGCTTCGCTGCAAATGCAAATACCCACAGTGACGTGTGATCTTGCCTCGGATATCTCAACATCAGAGGCAGCAGAATTAGAACCGCATCCGCTTGTATATCACAATGGTAATACAGCAGTCCCGTCCTCACTTAGCATGCTCACGCCCGGCACGCCTAACTTTACTTTATCTGCGGCGGATAAGGAATCACTTAACGTTAGTACGATAGCAACATCAAGGGGAGCATTAAATGTACCAGTACCACCCTCAATGGCTGCTGCAACAACAAACAACACATCAGCAATGAACAATAACAACAATGACAACAATGTTACAGCCATACCAGCGGATGGCATAACAAGTGGAACAGCGACGGTAGAAGGCACCCTAAATGGTACAGCAACAAGTAGAACAACACTTACAACACAAAATACAAGAGGGGGTCTTACAGTAGGAGCTGGAATATCGTCCAACGAGCTACGTGTTTCACCCATATCAGGACGATGTCGTGCACTCTCAGTAGGTATTGATACAGATATGGTTAGTGAATTCGATCCATCCAGTTCGGACTCAGGTGTGGTAAGCCGTTGTGCAGTGGTCAAGCCACTGAAATTTAGGCTGTGTCAACCGATTTTCGGACGTAAAGCAGGTAACCAAGCGCGACGAAATGAAGCAAAAGCGGCCGCATCAGCAGTGGCGATATCAAAAACACTTAAAACTCCCGAAGTGGTAAAAGCCGAACTGGAGCCAGCTATACCGAAACCGCAAAAGCCACGTGATCCTGAGAAGGAAAAACGACGCATTGCCAGAAAAAAAGAGAAACGTGCTACACTTATATTGGGTTTAATTATGGGTAGCTTTATTGCATGTTGGTTGCCATTCTTCTTTCTCTATATACTGGTGCCGGCATGTGGTAGCTACTGTAATATACCAGATTCGGCGTTTGCTATTGCATTCTGGTTGGGCTATATGAATTCCGCTTTAAATCCGGCCATTTATACAATATTCAATAAGGACTTTAGGCGCGCCTTTCGGCGTATACTCTTCAAGTGATGTTTGGCCTATGTGTGCTGTTATCGGTGCGTTCATGCGAGTATTGAAAAAGCAACGGAACGTGCCATGGGCAGCACACCCATTGGTTATGGCATGTACCATTACAGGCGATAGATTTGGTTATTTCCTTTTGTGCATTAAAAAAGAGAAAACAAAACAAAACATATGCAATACATAGAAAGATTCATATGTAAGTATGTACATATATACATATGTGGTATGCCCCCCCCCCCCCCCCCCCCCCCCGCGTGAGAATAAAGTGGTCGAGTCATTCCTTTAAGCGAACCTTTTAGAATTTCAAATGCCTTTTTGTGATGAATTCATCGAAGCTTCGTGTCGCTAATACTCGTTTATTATTCTGGTTTATTGGTTTATTTTTTATGTTGTTCTATAAAAAAAAAATAATTGCGTTCACGTTTTTATTGTATCATAAAAAAATTGTTGACAACACAAAATTAATGCTCATTTTAAAGCAATGAATGGCTGTGAAACTAATGAGTAATTCATATTGACAATTAGTTCTTAGTATTTTTAAAATTATTTGAATTTTATTTTGGGCAAGTTCGCGTTATTTCGTATGTTAATATTATCAGCTGGTAAAGTTAGAACAGTTTAACTTATTTTTGTTTTTTATTTTTATTTCGACTGCCCTTCCAATCAGATTTAATGTTTTGGAACTTCGGATGACCCTCTATTCACAGTATATAGGTTCGCACATATTCATGTTCGAACAAAATTAGAAGTAATTGACAAAGTTTTTTTGATATTTTTCGATATATAGAATATCCTCTGTGGTATACGGTTTGAATTAGAGTGCCCAAAAGCCCCGGTTCCTTAATTTTTCTGCGATAAAGGAACACGTAGAGAAAGATTCGGAGAAATTGAAAATAAAGACGAACTGAAATAGGAATAGGAGGAGCTTGCTTCGAATCTCATTGTTCGAGCGAATGGTGGCTTTTTATAGGGCTGCCTCAAAATTTTCAAATCTCGTCACTCTCCATGAAAGGCATTGCGAACTCTAACTTTTGCCTTTTTATTTGTACGTGTGCACTGCTGTCCATAGCAGAAATACATTTTACTACATATCCATCAAACACAAACTCCGTGTTTGCCTTTTGTCTTATGCAAAATATCTCTTGACAGAAATTGAATTTTTCATTTTCTCTTTCTACTTATTATTACCGAGGTTGGACGTGTTACAGCAGTCAGTCGAAACTTGCAAACAAGCAGTGAAAATTACATTTTTTATTCGGAAATTTAAGATATTTTGAGAAAACAATTTAAAACCTTAACATATCCTTGAATATAAACTTTAAAATAGTATTTGTTCAGTGAATCATTAAATTGTAATCGCACAAAATCTATTGGCATCAAAATTCTTAGATGGCAGTAAGTTTGCTATAGATGTGGTAACATATTCCATATATAAAAATTACATTTCCTTTGGTAGATAGACGCTCATCACTAGAATACCAAATATAGTTTGTGATTATGGAGCTGTCCCGAATCTCCCGAACTTTATACCTAATCTGACGTTTTGGTTTTCAATAATTTGGAAAGGAAAATTTCTGGTGATAGTAGTCCATAACTTTATTTTCTAACTTAATTACGCCATAACAATTTTTTCCTGTTGTTGTTGTTGTTGTAGCCACAGCCGAAGGCCTTGGGGAGTGCTATCGATGTTGATGGTCCTTTCCGGATGCAGATCTGGTACATTCCGGTAACAAGCACCATAAATGTACTAGCCCGACCATCCCGGGTGCGATTTAGTATGACAACATGCAACCTTCTAGGCCATACCGCCCTCACACCCGCTAGATCTATCAAGAGTTCGGGGTCGCCAGAACCTCGGCTGTTAATGAAACAGGATTCGCCACGGGTAGGTGAGGTTGATAATTGGGTTGGTGAAGCGCCGGCAACTCCTTGAAAGGGTTGCGCTACACAAACCCGTTGAATCAATTTGGAATTTGATTTGTTTCTTACGACAGGCATATTTACCGCGGGTATGTTCTAAGCCCCTAACCCACTGGGGGTCACAATTTTTCCTCATGTAAGCATACGAACTTTTAATGGAAACATTTTGCAGATATTCAGAAATTGATCTCAACCTATGAAAAGTTGTGTGAGTAACAAAATATTGAGCAATTGTTTTTTTTTTTTTTTTTGTAACTTTATTTTTTCTTTCTATAAGAGTTAGTTTTCGGGTTGATTTCTTGACATTCAATAATACGTAGTTAAAGGCCTTCGGTACTTTGAATTTGGGTCCGGTGTCATAGTTTTTGGATTGTTTTTAGTTTTCGAGATATTTGTGCCTGAAAGGGCTAAGCTCACGTTTTTCTGCTATATTCAATATGTTGTTTCCTCAGGCAAACTTCTTTTTTTACAACACAACATTTAACATTTTAAAGTGCAACTCCTTTGAAAATTGAGTTTTATTTTTAAAAGAGCTCCCTTGTCGACTTCAGATATTTATTGTTCTTGCAACTGGCTAGCAATATTTTCTCGATAGATTTTTTTTCACAAATTTGAAGTCTACTTTTAGGCATGTTAGTCACTTAGCAACACTAACACCTAATTGCTGGCGGGTACAGCAAATCATAGTGTTCGAAAAAAATATATTAAATTTATCAAACAAAATATTTAAGATAAACGGAAATATATCGCCTTATCCATCTGCTACTCAACTCCAACCCCAATATAAGAAAGTCTGCCTGAAAGTATGCTTCACATAATGCCTTTATTTGCAGCGAACAATGACGCAAGTGAGAAAATGTTTATAGCACTTATGTCACAAGCTAAGAAAATTAAAAATCGTTTGTGAGGGAAATAGGGGATTTTTAATGAAAATTATTTGTCGTGGCAAAATAGTTAATGCAGCCGAAAAACGCGAATCTCATACATTTATGTAAGAATATGTAAAGAAGTACCAAAGTGAAATCTACCTTTTTATTTAGAATTAGCGAACTAACGAACTTGATTAGGACTCTTTTTAAATTTTATCGCTCTCTGTAATTTAATTTACAAAGAATATCTTTGAGTTTGTCAACCATCGCCTATGGATTTGGTGTTTAAAGGATTAAATTGTTATCCTTATATATTTACATTTCGGCGATTGCTATCGAAGAGATAAGTTAATTAGGTGAGCTAAAATTTGGAAGCCCATTAGTTAATTAAGCATCTAACTTAATTCAAATGTTAGAAATTTATTGTTCCTCGTGGCGAAGTTATCGACAAATTAGGTATCATTCTGAAATATCATTTTGTTGGATGTATTGAATGCGACTATCGTAAAACATTAATTTATCATTGACTATTTTAGTAATCATATAAATATATTTGGTGCATACACAAACCATACATTTTTCTCGCTTTGGCTGCACTCCAATTAAATTATAAAATTAACACAGAGATAATCGAAATTTATGAGCATTTTTCATTTTCCATTTTCCTTTCATTTGCTTGTTCTCACCAAAACAAACTGATTGCAATCCTTACTATTTTCACACGCTGATTATTTTCCAATTTTCCTGATTGCAGATTGCAAAGCATGTTTTGAAATTTTCTAATTAATTGGCAAATATTATATTTATATATTACCTATTGCACACACACACTTAAATCGTTTGTATTTGTTCATACGATGAAACCAGACTTTTGCTGTTTACTACTGAATTTATGTAATTTATTTTTATGTTTTGAATAAATGATTGTTTTTGCTTGCGTTTAAATAATTTGCATAGAAAAATTAATTGTTTTTTGTGTCGAAAATTGACACCTTGAGCTTGAGCTGATTTGTTATGAAAACTGACTTAATAAATTGATGCCTTTTGTTCATATATTATTTGAATATATATCAATACTAGCAGACATGGCAGACGTTGTTCTTCCCTAAATTTGGCCCATCTGCATACATTTTAATAAGCTTTTTCCATCTAACTCTGCCCTCCGCCACCCCTCTTCACTTTTTCCTGATCCTTTTATTCACTCCTCTCTGTCTTTTTCGCTTCATCTATAACCATATTCGTCTCATTCCGGTGCGTATACGTAACATACGTAACATATAAAAAAATTTGCAATTAAATAATATTGCGACTATAAACTGAGATATAGCCTATCCTATATTTCAAGTTAGATCAAACTACACAAGGGGTACAAAACAAATTCAAAATTGGTTCAATAGTTTAGGAGTCCACCGCGGACAAACAATGTGACACGTGATTTATATATAAAGATAATTTCTTGAAACTAGCTTTTCGTCAACTTTCATACATCATACAAACATATATATAAGTAGATATGTTTACATACTTACACACATTGTTTGAATATCATAAGGGAAATCAATCTGTCACTCATTTTCCTTATTATTCAATCAGACTTTCATATTAGTATTTTCTCGTTTTTATTTTTATGTATAAAAATTTTTTCATAATTCACAATGAATACAAAAAGGCATTTATTTGCATATATGAATTTGCGAGTGCTTTTATATTTGTATTAGTGCATACATACACCTGTGTTCACAAAAACAGTAGCAAAAGTTATTTAAACTATTTATTTCCGTAATTTAATTTTGTTAGCTAAATAAGACACTTAATTAGTTTTTTAGTGAAAGCAGTTTTAAATAATTTCACAAACATTTTCGAGAAACCTTAAAAAACTTATTAAACAACGAAACAATTGATTTTCCGGCAGGGACCCGCCCTGATGTATGTTGGAACGATTTTCCGTCATCCAAACGATGTTGCGTCCTTTATCAAACTTGGTGTGTAGACAAAACGGCAACAAACATACAAAAGCCGTTAAACGACTTAAATTAAATTATTTTACCTGCCTTAATTAATACCCGTTTTTGAATGCACACATAACACACACATACACGTGTACACATTTCTATTTTCACAATACCTGTTCATGCGGTGACGATTTATAAATATAAGATAAACGACAGCAGCATATCTAAACAAAAAAAGGCACTGAGGATGGCACCGGGCTGTTTCCAAAGCAAATTTTTACAAGGGATGACGGAAACTTGTTTCGATTTACATAATTTAAAAACTCAAAATTTTAAAATCTCCATAGAAGTTTCAAATTGTTTATTCGGAGTTTTCTAAAAAAATAGTTAAATATGATGTTTTGCAATTCAACTAACTTTAGTTTCTTTCCAAAAGCTGCCTCTGAATGCTTTTCGAAACAAAATTTTTATTTTTTTTTTTGTCTTTTATATTTTCATATTCTTCGTTCAAAGTGATTTGTATGAAGCTTCTTAAAGAACTTTCTGTATTTGCTATTTTTTAGTCTAAAATTTATTGGATTCTAAAATTTTCTTACAATGCCAAAGAAAAACTTGGATGGTTGCAGATATTTAAAAATCTTTCGAGTGTTCTTATTTTTTTAATGGGTAGGTTTAATTTTACTGAACTACAAAACTGCTCAAACATTTCCAGAAAACACCATATAAAAATTAAACAATTTTTATGAAAATTTCCAAAATCTTCCTGAATTTTTGCAAAAACGTTGTTTAAATATAACGGCTAGCTCAAAGTTGCATTTGAAAAGATGGGTGTGGCCTTTTCTATATATACTCGAAATGATTTTTCAATTACTACCTCTTCAAACAAGGTTATATATGTATATCGCATAAGAACTATGGTCCCGATTGGAAATGGTTAGAACGTTGTAGTTGTTTTTGTTGTTCTTTTAGCGATAAAGACAATGCCCGAAGGTTTTGGGGAGTATTATCGATGTTGATGGTCCTTTGCCGGATAAAGGTCCGGTAAATTCCGGTAAAAAGCACCATTAATGTACAAGCCCAACTAACTCAGGAACGATTTAATATGACCACTTTGGAACTTCTACGGCATCCCGTCCCCACTCTTGAATTATTTGGATATTTTAGACGCCTACATATAAAATCGAAGCCCCGTAAACCACTGTGCAGCAGGCGTTCAAGTTCAGATGCATATGAATGCAGGTGTACTCGAGTTCAAAGCTCAGCAGCCAAAACGCTAGCTAGCTTTATATTACTTACTTATTTAATTGGCGGTTAACCGTCTAAATGGTTATGGCCGTCCAACAAGGCGCACCAGTCGCTCCTTCAATTGGTCATAACAATGGAGTTTAAATCGTTTTCCTCCTGGTCCTTCCAACGGAGTGGGGGCCGCCCTCTACCTCTGCTTCCATAGGCGGTGCCTATAGAAACACTTTCTTGGCCGGAGCATCATCTTTCATACGCATAACATCGCCTAGCCAGCGCAGCCGCTGCGTTTTAATTCGCTGGACTATGTGGATGTCTGTGTAGAGCTCGTACAGCTCATTATTAAATCTTCTTCGGTACTCGCCATCGCCAACGCGTAGAGTTCCATAAATCTTTCGAAGAACTTTTCTCTCGAACACTCCCAAAGCCGCTTCATCTGCTGTTGTCATGGTCCATGCTTCTGCCCCATCTAGCAGGACGGGTACGATAAGTGACTTGTAGAGTATGATTTTCGTTCGCCAAGAGAGGACTTTACTTTTGAATTGCCTACCTAGTCCAAAGTAGCATTTATTGGCAAGATTGATTCTTCGCTGGATTTTAGTGCTGATGTTGTTGCTATTGTTGATGCTGGTTCCCAAATAAACGAAGTCTTACTATTTCGATTTTATGGCTGCCAACGGTAGCGTGGTTGCCAAGGCGCGTATGCGCTGACTCTTTGCTGGATGACATCAGGTACTTCGTTTTGTCCTCATTCACCATCAAACCCAACTTTACCGCTTCTTTTTCCAGTTTGGAGTAAGCAGAACTAACAGCGCGGGTGTATAGGCCGATGATATCAATGTCATCAGCATATGCCAGTAAGTGCACGCTTATACATATACTACAGTGCGGCTAAGTTCTGCAGCTAGTATAATTTTCTCCAGCAGCAAATTAAAGAAATCGCACGATAGGGGGTCACCTTCTCTGAAACCTCGTTTAGTGTCGAACGGCTCGGAGAGGTCCTTCCCAATTTTGACTGAGCTGATGGTGTTGCTCAACGTCATTTTGCACAGCCGTATAAGTTTTGCGGGGAAACCAAATTCAGACATAGCGGTATATAGGTAGCTCCTTTTCGTGCTGTCGAAGGCGGCTTTAAAATCGACGAAGAGGTGATGTGTGCCGATTCTCTTTTCACGGGTTTTATCCAAGATTTGGCGCATTGTGAAAATCTGGTCGATGGTAGATTTACCAGGTCTGAAGACGCACTGATAAGGTACAATCAGCCGGTTCACGGTGGTCTTCAATCTTTCGCACAATACACTTGAAATGACCTTATATGCGATATTAAGAAGGCTGATTCCACGATAGTTGGTGCATTTTGCAGTATCCCCCTTTTTGTGGACACTTAGATCCCAATCGTCGAGCATGCACTCGTCCGCCCATATTTTGCGAAGAAGCTGCTGCATGCACCTTACCAATTCCTCGCCGCCGTACTTGAAATAGCTCCGCAGGCAATCCATCAGCGCCCACGGCCTTGTTGTTTTTCAATCTGGTTATAGCTATTCTAACTTCGTCATAATCGTGCGGGGGGACATATATTCCATCATCATCGATTGCGGGATCGGGTTCGTTATATCTGCGCGCCGAATCGCTGCCTCCATTTAGGAAGGCAGAGAAGTGTTCCCTCCATAAACTAAGCACTCTCTGGACATCAGTTCCAAGGTCGCCGTTTTCGTTCCTACAGGGGTTTTCCCCGGTCTTAAAACCTTCCGTCTCTCATCGTATGTTTTGGTAAAATTTTAGGGCGTTATTCCTGGTGGCTAGCAGCTCAAGCTCCTCGCACACACGCCTTTCTGGTTCTGCTTTTTCTTCCTGAAAACGCGCCTTGCTTTCCTTTTCAACTCCTCTTGTTGCGCTCGCGTTTAACGTAGCCCTGTAGGCAGCGTCTTTTCTTTCAATAGCAACGCAGCATTCTTCATCATACCAGTTGTTTTTTCGTGGCCGCCGGTAACCAATTTTTTCCTCGGCGGCAGTACGAAGTGCTTTGGAGATATGCTCCCACTGCTCCTGTATTCCTGGCTGAGTTGTGCTCTCAGAGAGCAGGTGTGAGAATTAAGTTGCGAAATCATTGACAGTCTGTTCTGATTGAAGTTTTTCGACGTCTAGCTTTCTTTGTGTTTTTTGTTCCTTGGTTTTAGCCGCGCTTTATATAAACAAAACAAATAACCCATAAATTACTTATACCTTTTTTGGTACTATTCTTGTGAACACCACTGTAGGCGTTATTTATGCAATCTAATAGGATACTTCGGTAAAAGGAACAATTTTTCGGCATGCAATATGCCACTTCCATACGTATATATGGACGTATGTATCAACGTATTTGCAAAGGTGTAATATTACCAGCAGCTGTCTCATTGTCATTCAATGTATGATTTATTTCGAAATCTCTAATGACCATATTTATCAATTTAAATTTGATTGTCCATTTGTCTCTTGCAATGGACAAGCCTAGATTATTTTCAAAATAATACAAAGAAGATAGCATTTGTTATATAAAAGCTCCATCTATCAAGTATTTCAATCAAGTTTATGTCGAACAAAGAGACAAACTAGGCCTTTTTTGATTGCATGATGAAAATATTTATGAAAATCTTGGCATGACAAGACAAACAGAATTCTTTAAGGTTATGTAAGATAAAGTTCATTTTTATCTTACAGCTTTTCAAAAGCTTATGCGAATCTATTTTCCGGTGAGAGATGTACCTTGATATTAAAAAATAATCCAAATTTACGTGTTATAAATTATCAACGACGACGATTGCAAAAGTTAAAAACTGCAAAGTTATTAAAAAAAGGACTTTACACATTTCGTAATTTATTATAGAATCAAAAAAATATTTTCATACAAAATTGACTTTGAAGCGTCTGGCAGAAATAATGGCAACGAAAAGTGTGTGCCAATATCGGTTTTCACTTTCTAACGATATTATCTGCCATATATATTAAAGTTAGTAATGAGACTGTGAGTAAATTAAACGATATTTTGACGCACCTTCAACGCCCAGTATCGGTAAATTGGCCTACGTCCCAAACTAGTGCACACTTACATTACCCTTTACTGCACATTTTGTTTGCCAGAAAAAAAAGTACGCCTGGTGGCTCTATGATCTTGCTCTAATAGGCTTTGCCGTTTATCGGAAATATTTATATAGCAGAGTTTTGCAGATTTGATACTTGGCATGAGTCCTTACACTATGCTCGGGCAACCGCCGTCTTTGCACATTATATGCCCTTATTAGCATTGGCAGGTTATTGACGATGGCATCTTGTTGGCATACGTGGCAAACTAAGAACCTTGAAGAATATCATTCCCTTTCCCTTACAACAAGGGCGCTCTGCCACACATCCAGATTTAAGGATCAAGTTTTTCTCAACATGACACATACTGCAGACTTTGGGGTATACTTTTTCGTAACACTGTAAACTAATGCCATCACTATAATATCAAAGGGAAAAATTGTGTTCTAAATCACTTTTAAACGCCAAAAACTTCCACACAATCTAACAAACTTTGTTAGTGAATGCAGCGAACAAGGATAGTCCAAACCACTGAGTGAATCCAAAATACTTAACGATGCGTTCAGAAAGTTATCACTGAAAGATTGATCAACAGTTGTATTTGCTGCAAGCGTCTATATCTAACTAACGTTATGAATCAGTAACACCCGTCCTGGCACAGATCTGCTGGGTCCGTAGATTTCACTTTCAAGGTCACGGGAAAGTTAATTTCATAAGACTTTAGAAAAATATTTAAATATAGCCAGAATATAATTGGTAGTAGTTTGGCCAATCTTCCGATTGAGTTTTCGCCTTGCAGAGTTCATCTGCCTAAGCACTTGACGTACACAAAAATTGGAAGCGAAAGTGAGCTTACTATCACTATTATTATTATTATTAACGGTTTCACTATCAACTTATAAGCTACTTCTAACCACTTAGTGTGGTTTATTATCAGCAATGCTAATCCACTTATTTATATTAAATGGCCATATCATAACGCTCTGCTATTAAATGACGATGGCATTATAAATATATATGTATCTACACATGTACATATCTTGAGTGAATAGCAATTACTTCATAGAAAAATTAAATACTTAGATATTTGTATGAACAAAAATACCTGTAGGTATATAAATATATACATACGTATCTACACTTCTATACATCCATATAATTTTTTCAGATGATGAGTAAGAGTATCATTGGCATCTACATAGCTATATTCTGCAGAAAACGATAATCCAACCCTGCTATATTTCTAGGTAAAACACAATCTTGTACATGAAGATTTATTTAATGAGAACACGTACTGAATTCGTTTCACATATATATTAGACCTTTAGGCTACGAGTTGTTTGAGTTAGTGTATTAAAATATTTGGTGGATATTTTATTTATTTATGTAAGGCGCGATAACCTCCGAAGAGATCTAAGGCCGAGCTTCTCTTCCAATTTGCGTCGTGCTCCTCTTGATTTTTCCCTACAAATTGGCCGGACGGGACCTACATGTTTTATGCCGACTCCGAACGGCATCTGCAAGGCAGATGAGTTTTCACTGAGAGCTTTTCATGGCAGAAATACAATCGGAGCGCTTGCCAGACACTGCCGAAGGGCGACCCCGCTTAGAAAAATTTTCTTCTAATTGAAAAATCTTATTTCTAAAATTTTTGATGTTGCTTTGCCCGGGAGTTGAACCCAGGGCATACGGTGTGATAGGCGGAGCACGCTACCATCACACCACGGTGGCCGCTTTTGGTGGATATAAACTTCATAAATATCTAATTCCATTTGTCGTTATGTGTCTATATATACTCGTACATATTCACATACACATATATGTATTTTTTAAGTAAGAGATTTATTGAGATTATATCTCAGCTGTTGTCGTTGATTTTATAGATATGAAATTAGATTAAAGTTTTTTAAATTTGCATGACTCAAAACCATGTTGCCATGTTTATTTACATTTGTATGTGTAGTACATATACAGGATTTCATTAAAGCTTATAAAGAGGATTAAATGCATAGAGCTTCTATATTGGCAATAGGCAGAAATATCAAAGAATAAAAGAGAGTACTGAAAAGGGCCAAATAAGTGCCAAATGGCTTCTTTTTGTCTATTTTTTTAGTGCGAGGACACCCACTAAAAAAATATTTCGTGTAAAGCGTATAAAAAGCCTAGTGGAAAATGTAACTAAGTTTAAACATTTAAAATATTTGCACCTACCGTATTTGAAATCTATTCTGGGAACGGAAAGTAGTGCGGAACATGATTTTCTAACCATTTTACCCCTTCTATACCCGAAATGGGTTTTATTAAATTTTATTGAGATACTTATTCCCAAACTTTCAAGTTTGGTTCTCAAATGGATTTCAAATTGTTACCGTTCGTTCTAATGCTAAACGTACTTTTTTTGATATTGTATCTTACCTCCTTGTTTTACAGAACGAAGTGAAATCGAAATAGAGAGGACAATTTACGAATATCCGTTTGTGGCATTGCGCTCTTCCAGCTTATTTAACAAATTTGCATTTGCGTTTGAGAGTTTTTTTAAGAACACAATTTAACTAGGTTAAACGATTTTTCGATTTTTATTTCGAATCGAACTACTTTATTCAAATATGTAATTGATTTTCTTAGATTATTCAAATAATCGCAACTCCATGACAATTCGAATCCTTTACTAGAATCGTACGTTCGATTTTTATTTATTACGTATACGCCATGTGTGAGCCTCATGTGTCTTCTTTGTTGAATTTTTGACCTTTGTTTTGATTGCTTACCAGATACTGAAATATTTCAATGGTCATACATTTGAAAAAAGAAAAAATAAAATATAATAAAATGGGAAACTCCATCATGAATATGAACCGAAAACGGTTTCGCCCCTTTATTTCAATAAAATATTTCTAAGAAGGGTTCCCATACCTTTTCTGATATATGAATTCCTTTGCATAACCGCTATGAATACGTCTTAATGAATTTTTAATTAAGGTATGTGCTGCTATTTATTGTACTATGGCAAGGTGGCCAGCAATTTGTATTTGTAAAGTCCACGAAATCTGTAAACATGTATCAAACGAAGAGTATTTCGCACAGTTTAAAAAAAAATATTTTTGAGTAGCCTGTCAGCCCAATTTCAGTATTTGCATAATTGTGTGGTGAAGCTATAGAATTTTTTGCTCGCTTTTTTTTTTTTTGCTTGGTTTCTTTTTAAAAAATTCGCATAAAATTTCATTTAAGGGGTAGCTTTTTCAGAAATAATTTACAGGAATTTTAAGCTAGGCATAATCTCAAAAAAAAAATCTATTTACAGTGAACACGGAATACCAGAGAATATAAAAAGGCAATTTGCTGCCTTGAAGTATGCAATAATTTTCATGCTTTTTTCATTCGCATTTCCTCTGCAAATGAATATCGTTGGCTTAGAGCATTAACCTCATAAGTACCACTTTCAAGAAAAATGCCCTATGAAGAAATCTCGTAGAGCACGAGATATTACATCAACGTTCAGTTTGCTTCATATCGTTTCAATGCAAAATAATATAGTTTGTTTTTTGGCTGTCATGTAAAATTTTTTGTTTATATTAACTCTGAGTTAAAAGGTTAACTTGCCGTTCTGCAAGTGGGCCCCAACAAATTAATACTCTATTCCGACGACATTAGTGTGATGCATTTCTTATGAAAAATACAAATATCTCTATAGGAACCAAAGAGAACGTAACGAGGAAGAAGAAAGAGTGTTGCATATTTCAAGGGGCAAATTCCCTTTACAATAGCCCTCAAACTGTAGGGGTACATGGAAGACCTTTGCTGACATAAACGGGAATAATTCGTTCTTTGAAAAGAGAAGCTCCACCAAAAGGAAATCTTTCAGCCTGTATAAAAAAGAAAAACTGGCATTAGTTCATACTCCTTTTCATTCTAGACTAATTGCACAAATATACATTATACGTATGCTTGTACATAAGGGAATAAATGACGGAGGAAGATGTGCAGTTGTATGTTTCAAATATCTTTTGAAAAGCTTGTAATTTGCCTACGGCTGAAGTTATGCCATAGAAAAAAAAAGCACATACACAAAGTTAATGTAGGGCCGTATTTAGGTGATGAAGTACATGCAAATTTCACAAACGAGCGAACAAACTCATTTAAATTATCAATTCAATTATGTGTGTCTGAGTTGATGCATTTATGTTAATATAAATGTGCAGGTGCACATTTGGGTTGTTTGTATCTGTTTTCATATTTTTTTTTTTGTGAAATTATAAATATGTATACATTATTTGCGATGCATTAACACATTTACAAAAAGCAGACAATATTGACATTGACACATTCACCAATGCTAAATTTTCTTTTGCTTTCACTCGACTGAACGAAGGACACCGACAGCCAAAGGAAGAACTCAAATATATCAGCAATGGCATTGCAATCACGCCTTTATGCAAACAAAATATGCAAACTCATTAAAAAAGACTGTTAGCTTTATAGAAGCTTTAGCGTGGAGTTGTGTGGAATATGATTTTGAATGAAAGTTCTGTATTCAATATTCTGTTTTATTTTAAATTTCAAATAGAGAAATTTTTTACTTTTGAAATTCTTATTTACAAAATTCTGTATAAAAATATCGGAAAAGCATATGGATAAAAAAAGAAGCGCTTTATTTTTTTTCATATAAAAATGGTTACATAGACCAATCAGATTATTGCCAAACAATTTATTCATCTTTAACTGTTTCAATGTAAAAAAGAATATAATGAGAAATATTACTAAATTACACTGTGTGACAATAAAAAAATACCTGGGAAATAATACCATTTTTCGAATAGATATTGAGATTTTAGAATGACTGCATACCAAATTTTTTTTTTTTTTTTTTTTTTTTTTTTTTTTTTTGTACTCGGATGTTGTGGCAGCGCACTGCCCTCAAGTGGCCCGATGAAACCAGGCTAATCCTGTTTTTGGTTTTTTTTTTTAATTCATACATACTTTTTTTTTTTTTTTTTTTTTATGTATCCTAATTCTTATTTATGTGTTATTTATAATTTTTTTGTTACCGAGTCTTTGAGAGGCAGTGGCTTCTTAAGCGCCGAGATCTAAAACCGCTCAGCTACAGAGAAACTCATCAGCTGAGAAATATAGATTCACAAAATACAATATACTAAAAGTAAATATAATTTTTTAATTATTAAGAGAAGATAGAACCGTCTTTTTTATGGCAAAGAGCGAGTCCGAAACATCAATTATTCTCGAGTGAGAGTTATAATCTTCGCACAAACATAGAAAAGGTTCGTGTAGTTGGAAATTGCTTCTGCATTGTTTAAGAATTATAGGTTTATAATGCCTTGAAACTCGGCATGGAACATTCAAGTTTACTTCGTTCAAAAGAAATAGGCTTGAAATCGATCCATTTAAAAGTCTAGCCATAAATAGTACACCTAGCATTTCTCTACGACTTGCAAGTGTAGGAAGATTTATTAGTTTTAATCGATTAGTGTAAGGAGGAAGATTATACGGAGAGTCCCATTGAAGATTTCTCAAGGCGAAAAGTAAAAACTGTTTTTGAATTGATTCTAGTCTATCCATATGAACTTGATAACGCGGATTCCAAATTATCGATCCATATTCTAATATCGGCCTCACCAATGACGTAAAAAGGGTTTTTGTAACGTAAGGATCACCAAACTCTTTTGCCCATCTTTTTACAAATGCTAAAACCCCTCTCGCTTTATTGACTGTGGCATTAATATGAGGGTTGAAACTAAGTTTGCAATTCATTGTAACTCCCAAGTCGACAAAAACAGCAACGCTTTCCAGAGTTTGGCCATTAATTGTGTAGGAAGCTGGCTGTATGTTCCCACGTGAAAAACACATGGATTTACATTTTTCTATGTGGAGAGGCATAAAATTCGCATTACACCAAGTTACTAAACGATTTAAATCCGCCTGGAGTACAGAACGTTCTTCAACCGACGCGTATGACTTAAAAAGTTTTACTTTGTCGGCATACATTAAAAATTTAGAAGATTTTATAGTTGTGGAAACATCGTTTATAAAGATCAAAAACAAAATAGGACCGAGATGGCTGCCCTGAGGCACACCGGAGGGAAAAATGACTCTTTGAGTTCCACCGCAAAGATAGGAGGAGATCCAGCGAGTTAGGCCAGGTTGAAAACCAAGCAATTCGAGTTTATAAACAAGTAATGAGTGGCGTACTTTGTCGAATGCTTTGCTGAAATCAGTGTATATAACGTCGGTATGATGATTGTTTCTAAACCCATTAAAGACGTGAGTTGTAAATTCAAGCAAATTGGTTGTGGTTGATTTGGCTCTACAAAAGCCATGCTGAGAACTATATATCAATGTAGAAATCGAAAATGTAAGGTGATTAGTAACGATTGCTTCGAAAAGCTTAGGGATAGCGGAGAGCTTTGCTATTCCACTATAGTTTTCAATAGACGACTTGCTTCCTTTTTTATGGAGTGGGATAAGAAAAGATTACTTCCAAGCCGTCGGGAAAATGCCATTTTTTAAAGAGAGGTTAAACAGATCAGTAAGGGGCTGGTAAATGTATTCCGCAGATTTTTTAAGAAAACATGTTGGGATCAAATCGGGACCGTATTTGAAGGATTCTTTTAGGGTCTTTAGATGTAGTAGAACATCTTCAGGCAGCAAATGTGGGGCATATATTGAGTTACTAGAATGGAGCTCATACGGATAATTTGTAGGTGATGAATCAACCACAGCAGAGTAATTAGAGTGAAAAAATTGAGCGAAGAAGTTTGCGATTTCTTGATCGTCGCTGGAAATGCTATTTCTAAACTTCATGGCAGAAGGAAACCCGTTAGTTCTGCGTTTAGAATTTACGAAATCATAAAAAGACTTCGTGTGGCAAATAATGTTTCTTTTAATTTTACATATGTAAACTTTATAACACTTTTTATTAAGTTCAAAATACTTATGACGGAAAATAGCGTACTGTGCATAATGAGAATGTAAACCGGTTCTCTTATATAATTTGAATAAACGTGATTTCTTATTTTTTAAAGCTTTTAAATCTTTAGTAAACTGGTTCAATATACGAGCATATTCGTTTGGGCACATGTTTTTCAAATAAAGTATAAATGGTTTTATTAAAATGTAAAACGTTTTCCTCTACATCCTCTTTATATCGAGGCTACGTTATCTCAGAAAGCTCTTTATTTAAATTGTTGAAATTAGTTTTGGAAAAATCAAAGCATCTGGTAGAGACACGTGTTTTGTTAGTGCAGCCGACTTCGTTGCTTATGATTTCGTAAGTTATCTCAAGAGAAGGATGGTAAGCATCTTCTGGCAAAACAAGAGGTTCACACCGATTTATAGAGAATTTAGACATGTCGTCAACAAATGCTAAGTCTAAGAATTTTCCATACTTATTCGGAAAGAAGTTGATCTGATTAAGGCAAAGATCAGTAATTCCATCCAAAAAGTCATTGTTATGCATCTTGGATGATACGGGGACAATATTGTGATCAACGGTATTCCAAGATATATGTGGCAGGTTAAAGTCGCCTAAAACAATAATTGAGTCCGTGGGCTTTATCATCGAGTTGACTGATTGTAACAGTGAAATATGGTGCATATACACTGATAGATCAGAAGACGGTGGAATATAGCAAACGGCTAAGTAAATATGACCCCGGCCTAGTAAGATTCGGATGCATTTCAACTCGATGGAATAAACTTCGGCTAAATTAACATCTTCAGATGGAATTGAAGAATGTACAGCTAGCAAGACACCACCTCCGGTCCTATTTAAGCGATCATTTCTATAGGTCTGATACTCACCGCAAAAAATTTCGGAATTTAAAACATTGGGTTTCAGCCATGTTTCGATAAAAGCAATAATATTATAGTTACAGTGAATGGTTATCAAATATAAGTCAGTTAATTTAGTATTTAAGCCTCTAACGTTTTGATAGTAAATGCTTAAGCAAGATGTTAAATTAAGTTTTTTGGATCGGAACTTTGAGGAGGAATTTTTGCTACATTTTGAGTAATCTCAATAGTCTTATGCACAAATTCGCGAACAAAAGCCCCTGGCGGCCAAAATGCGCTGTCCAAAAGTTTATCAAAATATTTTGAGTAAACATCAATTCTAAATGAAGAAATGTTTCTTTCGTAATTAAATTTAAATTTTCTTAAAGTCATGCCGTCAGCCTTAATTTTCGAAGTGACATAAGACTTGATATCCTCAACGGAAGTGTCGTTGTCAAAGCGAGATACAAAAATCGATTTTTTGAGCGGGACTACAACCAGCTTCTTAGGCGGTGGTTCTGAATAAGAAGTCACAGATTGAGAAGTTACAGTTTCAGAAGTTACAGTTTCAGAAGTTACAGTTTGAGACTCTAAGGTTTTTTCCGCGGCTTTAGAAGTGGATGGAACCACAGCTTGCGGATTAGGGGAAGCCAAATCTATGAGCTCCACTTGCGGAAGATTAATGTTCTGAGCAGGATTAAGATTCAAAGCGTTAGGTGAGTCTTCAGAGTGTTTTTGTTTATTATCGCGGTTGTCGTTTTTTCTATTTAAACAATGCGGTAACTCATCCAAACACTTGAAGGATTTGAACAAGCTATCGTATTGATTGAACTTTTCCGTGATTATGGAAAACTCTTTAGCAATTTCAGAAAACGCATTTTGTGTTTGCTAAACAGTTTAAATAGGTCAACCTCAGTTGATCTGCATTTAATGCATGACCAACGTACTCCCTTCTCCCCATCATTGACAGTGTCAACAATTCTAGCCGTCAGTCCCGCGTACTTTCCATGGGCGAGCCCATCGAAAACCCAGCAAGAGACAAAACGTTCGGATTCGCTTTTTACCTGACAGTTTTTGAAAATGCAAGTCATTTTTTATAGAAAGGTGAAAATAGACTAGTATAAGAATATAGAAATGGTAAAGATATGTTTGTAAATTACAAAGAAAAAACAGTTGAAATAGCACTGAGAATGAGAAAGGTTATATAAAGCAACTCTGAAAGTTTGGGAGCTTAGCGGTAGCTAGCAGTTTTAGAGTCACTGTCACTTGACACTTAAAAAGCGACGCAAACAGCTGCGAAGACAGTAAATTGCGAGAGAAACAAAAAGTGTGCGCACAAAAACAATTGCAAGGTAAAAAGGTGCCAATCAAAACTGCAACAAAAACACAAATGCACAATGACTCGGCAAACACAATATGAATAATAAGAAAACTTTAAAAATTCACAAAATCTTAACTTTTCAAAACAAACCAATTGTATTAAAATGAACTCTAGGTTTTCGCACTTATTTTTATCGCAAACTAGTATTAAAATTTAGATATTATAATTTAAAACTCTCAAAATAAACACAGCAAAATAAAATGCAACTTCACAGCTATAATGACGTTTGCTAATTTTGCTTACGAGCCTATACCTTTGTTGGTTATGACCCGATTATCAGTTCATTTCCAGATATCATAAGAAGAGATTTCGATCTTTCCAACGATTTATAAATTAAATAGTAAAACTTAACACAACTGCGAAAATTTGCAAAATGAACCAATTTATTCACCCTTTTTGGGTTTTGTCCAGTTTGCACTAATTTATAGGTATATAAATAATATATATAAATAAATAATAAATATAACTTCAGAATTACAGATCAATTATGAGTTCAACAACCATTAACTCTTTTAATATGCTGAAAACTGACAAACTTATTCAAATTTTCATGAAAATAAAATTTGAAAATATATAAATTACTAGTTTTACCAGGCGCACGTAACGCCCGAGATCAAATGGATGTTGCATTATTTTTTCTGTTTTGTTTGTTGATAATTTAGTTTATTGTTCTGTAAATTGAATTGAATTTTGTACGCATATTTGGTGAAATTTTCTTTTAAAAGTTTTTATTATTGCTTCTTATTGCAATGCATATGGGTACACAATATTTTTTGTTTTTTCGTTCGGTGCAAAGATAAACAAATTTTTTGGCGTTCCAACTCTAGAGAAAGCAACATATAGCCGGCCATTGAAAAGCGCGGACTCTCTAAATTTAGTAAGCGGATATCTTTGTGCTTTGTTGATTGTAATTGCAAAAGCAAGGCGTACAGGAAACTGTAAGAGGTTAAAATTGAATGGCAAAACTATAGGAATTATTGAGATCCGTGGAATGAGCACATCTTCACCTTCGCTTTTACCGCTGATGGTTGTTGCTTCGATTACATTCGGCATTAATTTCTTAACGCAAAATCTGGTTCCATTGCACAATTTTGGTGGGTCTAAATTCCGAAGAAGCCTGACTGATGAGCCAATTTTCAAAGTTAATATATGCGCAGGCATTCCAGGTGGTTCTAAGGAGTATAGAAATTCATTTGGATAATTCACAATTTTATCTTCATCTGTAACTGTGTCGATCGATTTATATTTCGTCACTTCACCAGGAAATTGATTTTGAAAGCGATCATTATTTTTGCTAACATGATCATTTTTGGGAGCTAAGATAGTTCATTCGCATAGCCAAAAAACAAAAACATTTAAATTTAAAATTCTTAATTCTGAAATATGAAAAACTTTCGTCTTGATCGAAGGAACCTCGAGCCAAAATTTGGTGATGATCGCAGTATAGCAAACACGTGTTCATAGGGAACACACATACAGAATTTGATTTTTATAGAAGATGTAGATAGACTGAAGCTAAACAATTTTTTTAGCAGCGGCAGATTACTAAACGTCCAAAAGGCATAACAGCTAAACTTAACAATGCAGTCAAACTTTAGGTGTTCCCCATTCCACATTTTACTGGAGGTTTTAGGACTTAACGTCACATAGCTCCTTACCAATTTTAATTATCCTACCATTACGACATCCAGATATATGCAGTATAATATATTCCATTTGTATGGGAGGTGCCACGCCCCCTTTTTCCCAATTCCATATTTTCTTGGTGGTGTTAAGGATTGACCTCAAATAACTCCTTACTGAATTTCAATGTTCTGGCATGTATACCTTCAAAGGTATGCAGTAACACAGATTCCATTTGTATGGGAGGTGCCACGCCCCTTTTATATACCTAAATTATTTTTAGCCTAAAACCTTCCCGTTGATCGAAGGAACCCATAACCAAAATTTGGTGATGATTGATGTGTGGGAAATACGTTTCCATAGCGAACACACACACACACAGATTTTTATATATATATGGCTAAACCGATTTGGGATATCAAAACGACTCAGAATGTTTAATCGGCAATTGTTGTCCCATATGACTATAACTTATATTTTTTTATTAGTTTTGGATAGGAAATTTTCCATTCTTTAGAATGACATGCATAGATATCCTTTTTTGCAACTATGAAGTTTATCGAGCGGAATAGAATAAATTATGGTCAAAGAGTAAACTTCGAAAAATTTCACTCCAATTCGATAACCCTTTTAACTGCAACGATGCATTCAGGGAGCAACAGTTTATATAAAATAATTCATAACAGTTAATTTGTTAATCATACATGAAAAACTCAGAGAATTAAATTATGAAGTTAAAAATAAGAAAAGTTCTATTGGGCCTGAGATCTTGCAAAGTTATCTACTTTCATAAAATAAAAAAAGGCCATTTTCATACTATCCAAAAATCTTTAATTTTTCTAAATTTTCAAAGGCATATTAAGACCATTATTTATTATATGCCGCCTAGCAAATCAATCTCTTTTTTGAACGGACAGCTTAACTTCCATATTTTATGCTGACTCCAAACGGCACCTAAAGGCAGATAAATTTTCACCGAGAAGCTTTTAATCGCAGAAATGTACCCGGAGTGTTTGACATCTGCTGAGAGGCTACGCCCCTTAAAAAACATTTTGCTAATTAAAAAACTTGTTTCTAAAGTTTTTGATATTACTTTGTAGGCGGATCATGCTAGCACCACGCCGACTTCACTTACAAAAGAACTAATTGTCATACTTTGGTTACATTCGGCTTATTTAACCTAATTATGTGTAAGAGTATTCTTACTTTCATTCTTTACTGGATGATTCACGCGCCACGTTCTCTGATGTATCGGTGTTCCTGCCTCATCTTGTATTCGTTAGCATTTGCTATGGCTGTCATGCCTGCATACGTATAGCGTTCGTTTTGTTGTGCTTACGTTCCTGTTGTTGTTGCCGAAGCAGCATTTGTTTATTTAAGGGGGTATTTTCGGAATTCAAAAGTTATTTTCGATACAAGACGACATTCGCCTCAATAGTGTTTGGCTTAGCTGCCTAGTACAATACTGCAACGAGCTTTGAGTCTCTCCTGATTATTACTTGTTTGTTGTTATCGGTTATACTGTTTTCACACAGACGGCTTATTGAATAATAAAGGCAGTTTTCTACATTAAGACGTTTATTGAGCTCAATCTTCCCTACAAAATTCGAATCTATAATTATTTCAATAGTAGCTAATCGAATGCCTAATGAAGTCAAAAGCACAATGCAACTCTGTTGTGAGCGTTCAGTTTCTTAGTTTTTGGTGTGTTCAGTGCTTAAAAATGTCATTTGTCAAAGTAAATGTCATTGTCTGCATGGCGGAACGATACAAGGTGGCCGCCTCGAACAGCTGATTAAATAAAAAAAAAAATGTAAGGCGCGATAACCTTCGAAGAGATCTAAGGCCGAGCTTCTCTTCCAATTTGCGTCGTGCTCCTCTTGATTTTCCCTACAAATTGGCCGGATGGGACCTACATGATTTTATGCCGACTCCGAACGGCATCTGCAAGGCAGATGAGTTTTCACTGAGAGCTTTTCATGGCAGAAATACACCCGGAGCGCTTGCCAAACACTGCCGAGGGTCGACCCCGCTTAGAAAAATTTTCTTCTAATTGAAAAACCTTATTTCTAAAAATCTTGATGTTGCTTTGCCCGGGGTTTGAACCCAGGGCATCCGGTGTGGTAGGCGGAGCACGCTACCATCACACCACGGTGGCCGCCCCTGATTATAACCCTTTTTTATTTGATTTGATACATCAACTTCCGGCGCAGTACGATTTTGACATTTGTCCATCGAATTGACAAAAACAAAGTACATGGAATTCTTATTTATGTATGGAGGTATGTCACCATGCTGCCACCTTGTATCGTTCCGCCATGATTGTATGTCATATAGCATTGTCATTTTATTCGCTTGTCGTTTCATCCTTCATACTAATCGAGCAGTTACTTCTGTGTGAAAGCAATAAATTTACGATTTCATTAGAAGGTGAAATGAGATCATTAAGTTTCTGTGTGAAAACAGTATTAGTTTCAGTGAACAGTCGAAAAAATGGTCTCTAATATTTTGTACAAACATTTCACAATTACATGTACTTGCGTGTTTCTATTACGACGTGTTTAAATTGAGCAATTCACTGATTACTTAAATTGCACCGTTTGTATACCAAAAAAGTTGATTCGTAATTATTTTCTCCCAAGGTTAGGACTTTTCGCGAAAATATTTCTTGAATAGTTGTTATCTTATTTCTTTTCCTTCTGTGTCTGAAACTTTTCGCAAATACATTTGCCAATTTTTTAAAAACCGAGTTTTATGCAGACAATTTTGTCGCAGAGAGTAATTTCATATCCGTTAAGCGCTATTACGAAGGTTGTTTTCATCTGAGCTACTAACAAACTTTATATCTCATAGTATAAGGTTATTAGTGAAAAAAATTAAGCCTTATATAAGGGAATATTTTTACTAGGTATTATTATGCAGTCATGTGCATACTTTCGTACCTATTACTTATATACACACTTGTGGATGAACTATTGGGGATTGGGGATTTGCAAGTTGCGACAAATGCATTCATCGCAACAGCTCGGATATTAAAATAATTGTGCATATATGCATTAATATTTAGGGTAGATTTCATTGAACGATTACAGAATAAAATCTTGGGAAATAAATCAGTTTGCATATTTAGTGGTTTGGCATTATCATGTCTTGGGGTGAATACAAATTTTTAATAATTTAGATATTTTAATTACACTAACGGTACAGTATTAAGCGAACATTAATTTTGAAAATACAAATCTTAAATATGGTTCAGAACTTTAAATATGGAGAATGAGAGAGACAGGGAAGCAGAAGACGGCAGAGGAAAAATTACAAAATTACAAGAGTAAGAATTGAATTTAAAAAAAGCGTTGCTATTTTAAAAAATGTTTGCAAGGTATATGAAATTGTGAATGGGGTCAAATTTTCCAAGTGTACCATATTTCCGATGCTTACTTTCGATTATAATATTTATATCACTGGAAAGGTAAAAGAGTAACAAAAAATACTAATACTGCGTTTTTCGAATAATAAATCATATCCACACTATTAGGAATAAACTATATAGAGAGTGTATGTGCCTACATGATGACCAAAAGGAATAGAAACAAAAAGGCAACTCTTAGAGACCAATTTTACAGCGAACAACGAGACATTCATATGGCGGAGCAGCTAAAGGCATTTGCCATTGCACTGATATGAATGTTGGAGATTCGAGTTCAATGCTCAGCTCCCGAAAAGCTAGCTGACGAAAAAGTGAAATTCAGAAACATATCCTAGTAACCATCGCCGTTTGTAAACTTACAATTTTTCTCTAATATCAATAACAAAAACCATTGTATAAAGCAATATGAGCAAAGCTCGCTAATTAAATGCATATGAAAAAATATTATAATAAAAAAATATTCGAAAAAATATATTTTTTTCGACCAATACTAAAGTTTATAAAGTATGGAAAAAATGCTAAAGAAAGCACTTAATGTGTTTATTTTTAAAAACAGTGCAATATAACAGAAAAATAAAGAAGTTAGGAATGCAAAACTTTTGTTTTTTTATTTTTATTGCATCTTTCAAAAAAAAATTTAACTATTCGGCGAAATAAAAGAGAAAATCGCCCAGCGTGTGCATATCAAGTAATATGGAGCTAAGTGCCCATGCGTACGGGATTGACGAACTTCGATACAATTTTTATGGGGATGGAACTGTATCGTATATTTTTGGGTAACTTTATTTTCAGCGACAAATTAACCTGTTTTATTACATATGGTCAAGCTTGTTTTGATTAAATAATATTTCTATATGTTCCATTATTTGTTGCCACTTCAATCAAAATAAACCAGTAAGGAAAATTCACTTAGCTGAAAAAAGTACGGAGCGCGAGGTGCCCGACATCAATTCAGGAGTTGTCTCGAAATTATTCCAAAACAATCTCAAAGCGATCCTGGAATTGTTCCAAAATGGTTCTGAAACAATCTAAAATGAATCCCTAAGTGATCCTATAATGATCGAATAACTTTCCTGAAATTTTTTCGAATTTGTCCCAAAATTTTTATGTTTTAAGAGAAACAATGATGAGTTTCGAAATCAAAATTTTGGCAAATTTTGCCTGGCAAATTAAAGACTTTAAATACTTTTAAACAATTCGATTAAGTACGTTATGAGTAATCAAATAAACTTATGTTTCCATTTTATCTCTTAGTTGCTGTTCAAATAAATTTCATAACTATTTTACTCAGTATTAATTAAACCACATGAGCCACAAACATATGCATTCATTCATACACACATAGGCGTCATGCATAACTATAAATGCGTTTCATGATTAAATACCACTTAATAAATTGATTTTGGTGCTTTTATTAAAATAAAAAATACATCCTTAGTAAATTTTTATATTGCAAATGGATGACGTATTTATTTATTAATTAACAATAAATTATTACAAGCTGGCTGCAATATAGAATTTTTTGCTGACCCTCAGATTTGCATATAAAATCATTAATTGTAAGTTTGACAAATAAATGCAGATCATTTCTTTGATGCTATAAAAAAGTTATTAAGTATGCATGCATATATTATATTGAAGATGTTGCGAATATTAGTCGAATATTTTAATTTATGCAAAATAAAATAACGGGATATGCAATTACAGAAACGCTTGAAGCTTGTAAATATATGAAAATAAAAATTGTGCCAACTTGCTTTTTATTAAATACATTTTTTTTTAACTTTTTACAGTGCTTTGAAATTTTGGGAGGATTTTCTGGAGCCACTTAAATTTAATACTGTCCTTATTGGTCCAGAATGTCTAGCGCAAGAATTTCCCATGCTGTTTTCTCTGTGTTTAAATTTTTCCTAGTTATTGGTAGAAAATTAGCTGAAGGCCCCAGTAATAATTTTCTGTCAACACTATTGTAAATTAAACTTTTTAATTGAAACAATTTTTTTTAAAAACATTTTTTTTTAATTTTGGAGTGCTAAATGACTATATTTTTGTTGTCGTTATATTAAACTAATCATTATAAAAATAAGACACCGATAACTTTTACTATTCATAAATGGAAATTTTTCCAACTTTGCTAAATGATGCGAAAATAAATATATAAATAACTGCAAGGCGCGATAACCTCCGTCGAGTTTTAAGGCCGAGATTCCCTTCCAATTTTGATCGTGCTCATTTTAGTTTTTCATATAAATTGTTTTATGTCGACTCTGAACGAGATCTGCTAGGCAGATGAGTTTTCACTGAGAAGCTTTACATGGCAGAAATACATTCGGAGTTTTTGTCGAATCACTACCGAGGGGCGACCCCACTTAGAAAAACTTGTTTCTAATTGGAAAAAGTTTCGATGTATCTTTGCCCTGGGCTTGAAGCCGGGATCTTCTAGTCCAGAAATGATACTGAAGAACTCCCTGTCGTGATCCCGCATTATCTCGAAATTACTTTGGAAGGATCCCATATTGATCTCAAATGGGCGAGAATGAGCTGATTTTTCTTTGCTGACGTCATGTACCTCATTTTGCCGTTGTTCAACGAAATACGTCCATTTTTGCGTGCTTTTGTACAGTACCGAAGAACAATAATTTTACATTACCTATGAAACTTTTATTAAAACAACAAACAAGAATATATTTTATTTATGAGTTGTTATAAGTCATTTGCTTATGTAAATTATTTAAAAAACCAAGCATTCAACAGCTGCGTATGAAAGAGTTGTCAACACAAAATACTAAATTTTTTGTGGACTTAGCAACGTACCGTATGATGTGTAATGAACAAATAAATAAACCGAATATAGAAAAGATATTTTAAATAATCACAGCGTAATGACGGATTACACTGTGTGCTCTGCATTTTATATTACAATTAAAAAAATAAAAATTAAAAAAAATTATTTGCAGTATTGTTATTTGCGTTGCTATTGTAATTTATTTGATAACATTAACTGTATTAATACTTTTTTTTAATATTTTTGCTTTTATACAGTTAAGTAGTCGTTATTGTTTGCTTGGCAGTTTTGAGGACAAAAATCGATTTTTTTTTAAATTATGTGAACTTATTTCTTGTGAAACGTTTTACAATAAAAATTTGTCATGCGCTGACATTACAAATGATAATTACGTAGATACTTTTTTTTTGTAATACTTGCAAATTAATTACCATTACTATGACATAAACAGAAAAAAATATTATAACAAATTACTGAATTTGCATAGTTCATGTATTTAGGTGATAATTAAAACTGCTGCATTAATTTCTAGCTACAAATGCTATTAACATAATTCTTTTTCATTTTTTTATTATTTTTGTCCTTTACTCAACTTACGAAAAAATTCAATTTTAGCTCATCAACATATGTAAAGCAATAAATATACATATATGTACAATTGTATGTATTAAAAATGAAGTTTAGCTTAGCGTCAATGTGCTCGCATCAGTCAATGTCATTCCTCATACGCCCCGTCGGAAGTGTGCTGCAATTATTTCTGTTTCGTTTCACACTTTCAATACAAGCAAACAAACTTGCAAGCTTACATATACCACATACATACCCATATAATTATATGTTACTTACTTTTATAAATCTCACAGTTGAATTAAGTTTACTGCTTCATTGCTTAAATTCAGATGCGTTAATATTTCACTAAATCGTTAGCATTATCTATGTAAATCACATGGGATCTGCCACCCCTACAATCGTTATCGGACACGAAGAATAATTGAATGGAGCGAACATGAGAATGCATGATAAATAAGTTATAATAAATTTTCATTTTCATTTTCGACGTCCCAGGGCTCAATATTACTTTCATATATGCACATACACACAAAATAACATAATAAATGATAATACATACTACCAAATATTTAGTTAATACTAGAGGTGGAAAATAATCAACGATGTTTAAGTAAGTACTATCGATAGTATTGGCACCATGTAGACTGAAACGACGTGAGAATAATGCATAGACGAACTGCCGATACATCTAAATAGAACTCCAGAATGAGATATGTTAGCGATATAGACCAGGCAAGTGAGGACATTTGCAGGATTTATAAGATATATAATCAGTTTAAACTAGTAATTTAAGTTAGTAGGGTGAAATATAGCAAAGTGTGCACTACAACTTTTCTTAGTACTATTTTGTGAAATCAGTGAAGTGGGCGCATTAAAAATAAACAAAAACAAGTAAAGGTGTCTAAGCTCGGGTATAACCGAACATTATATACTCATCGTGAGCTTCAATTGTATATTCCATTTCAGATAAATTACTTCTCTATATTTTACATGGCACCGCCCGTTTAAAAAAAACGTCTCTCCATTCCCTCATACAATAAAACTTGATATGTGAAAAATCATTGATTCAAAACTATTTTTTGCTAAGCTATAGCTTATTATTCTAGTCCACGACCCTTTTAAACTGGTTTTATATCTAAGTTGCCGCAGTCTTTAACCGACCCCGTCCATTTTTACTAGAAATATTTTCTACTATGGGGAAAATTTGTATTCCCAATTTTATTACGATCCGTTATGTTTTCTTCGAGTTATGGCTCCCGAAACATAGAAAATTGCTTAGTCATAAAAATGGGCGGTGCCACGCCCTTTTTTAAATTTGAAGTTTTTCTTATTTACTGTTATAAATCCTCTTGGGAAATAAAAGACCATTGATATAAATCTCTTTTTTGCAAAGATATAGCTTAATTTATTCGTCCACAATTCCTTTAAAATCGTTTATATAAAAGTGGGCGTGGTACACACCGATTTCATTAATTTTTCTTCAAAGCATTCTTTAAGTAAAGGCAACCACTCTGCCGAATTTTGTTACGATAGGTTTAACGATTTTTGATTTATGCTTGATAATATTTGTAAAATTGATTTCATCACATGTGGGCGGTGCCACGCCCATTTAAACAAATTTTTATCAAGAGTCTCAATATTAGTCCACTTGTCAAATTTCAACATTTTAGGTGTATTATTTACTAAATAATCAGGTTTTTTGTGTTTTCCAAAATGTTATATATATAAAAATTGGGCGTGGTTATCATCCGATTTCGCTCATTTTCAGTACCAATCTATTCTGGGTCCAGATAAGCTCGTGTACCGTGGTGAAGATATCTCACTATTTACCAAAATTATCGTGTCAACGGGCAGACGGACGGACGGACGGGCATGGCTCAATAAATTTTTTTTTTTTTGTTACTGATGATTTTGATATATGGAAGTCTATATCTATCTCGATTCCTTTATACCTGTACAACCAACCGTTATCCGATCAAAGTTAATATACTCTGTGTGCAAAGTACGCTGGGTATAATTATGCAATTTATTACAGTAGGAATAAGAATACAGTTCTATAAATAATACGTAAGGAAGGCTAAGTTCGGGTGTAACCGAACATTGCATACTTAGCTGAGAGCTTTGGAGACAAAAAAATGGAAAATCACCATGTAGGAACCTAGGGTAACCCTGGAAAGTGTTTGTATAACATGATTTGAGGTATAAATCATGGGAGGTATAAAAGAGTATTTTAAAAGGAGTGGGCCATAATTCTATAGGTGGACGCCATTTCGGGATATCGCCATAAAGGTAGACCAGGGGTGACTCTAGAATCTCTTTGTACGATATGGGTATCAAATGAAAGGTGTTAATGAGGATTTTAAAAGGGAGTGGGCCTTAGTTCTATAGGTAATGATTTGAAAAATTCTTCGAAGCAAAATATTTTTAGACCATAACGCTTAGCAAATCCCTGCCTTTCAACGACTCGGCAAACTAAAAATAACAAATCCGCGCCTCATGCGGATGCGGGCCTTGTGTCGGTTGCGGGATATGGTGGATAAACAACTGGGTATTATTACAGCAATATGCTAAAAAATATTACAGCAGTTAACATTTTTTTTTATATAATTAATGTATTTGCTGGGTTAGTTACTGAATTTTTCCTTATTTTATTAATACTTAGGTTCAAAGCCCAAATGAAAAACTTTATTTAATTTTCGGAAACGTTAAACTAGGTTAAATTGCTTTTCATCTCTAGTGAATAGAATGTCACATACATTTATTTCCAAAATTGTGTAAAGTATGTGTTTGCTTGAAGAAAATATTCAAAGTCGGCTTAAAACATGTACATAAGTTCCGCCTCATTTATGGGAAGCGAATTTTGGCCTAAATCTCCTCGGAGGTATATTGCGCTTCATATTTTTTGTAGTGATCTCATAACAAGATAAAACGTATAACAGTGCAATAAAGGCTTATGATTACTTTATCATAAAGTTTATAAAATTTTTTGCTGGGTTAATGCATACATCCAACAAAAACTTTCATTCATAGCATTTCCATAGCTTATGCGAATTAATTAGCGAAAGCAAAACTTTTACATTGATAAAAAAACCCCAAACCAAATAAAACCAAGAAATATATTCAAATAACGTCGATGCGGCGGTACGCTGCTAACTTCACTTTTCACTCAAAATGAATTTTTTTAAAATAGGGGAATGGGGAACGATTTCTGCGCATGGTCTTAAAAGAAAAGTGCGTGCTTAATGTATAGAGTAGCTAAAAATTACGAAAATAAAACCTGCGGACCCCAATAAATCTATTAAAGGCTGCTTACTTCAATTATCAAACATTTTAAATTTTGTCGGGTCTAGCTAACAGGTTAGGAGACACAGTTTAGTTGGAGCGGGAGCTTAATATAACAAGTAGGTAATATCAGTTCTCGTATATATCTTATCTTTACTCACAAACATGTCCGACACGAAATAGAATAAAAGAAACAAAGGTATTCAGAAAGAAAGCACTCAATATGACAAAGAGTGGTTTTAGTGAAAGTGTAGCTTTCGCCAAAGGATCAATCCATTATTAAAATTCATCCTTTTGAACATCATGCGTGGCCGTAGTCAAATTTTTGCAGTTTTCAGTACTCATATGTATATTAAGGGCCAAAGTTAGTTTGTATACCGAATTTGCTGAAGATATCTCAATGTTTTCTCAAGTTATCGATCTAACGGACGGAGAGACAGGGAGCATTCTTTATCTTTTTCGAAACTTACAAAAGTGATCTACGGAAGCCTATATCTATCTATTTTGTTTTATACCGCTATAATTCACTGTTATACGATTAAAGTTGTTATACCCTACATACAAGTGAAAATGCAAAAAAAATTTATTAAAGTGATTAATAGTATACTCCTTTAATGGTAAAGAATCATAATAAAGTTTCAACCAAAGAGAAATCTAAACAAAACAAAATACTTCCTTGATTCAAATTTCATTACTCCCAAACGCAGCTAAAGCATAGAATAATAATGTAACGAATTTGCTTCAATTCGCCTTATTTGCAATTTTCTGCTAACGTTCGTATCGCTAAACTGTTGAATAAATAACTCCAAATGGAATAATGGAAAAATGGCCTTTATTAAAGTGCTTCACAATAACACTTATACTTTGCAACGAATAGCTCGCTTAATAACCAAACTGATTGATAGCTCAAATGAAACTCTACTATTGCCCGACAGATTTCATGCTTAATCAAAAACTGATTGATAGTTAAAACGAAACGGACTTCTCGCTTCTACTGTTGCCGCCCTTTTATACTGTCCGATTTCGTTGTTGCATATTTCTAGGCTTTTCTAATTCCAGAACTTACTAGTTAGTTATAAATTTTTCAGCTACAACTACAGATGTATAATTTTTATAGCTTCTCTCATACCCCATGCGCTTGTATGTGTGAGCAACGCTTCCACAATTACAATTGCGTACCTTTAGGAGCACCTCAGATAAGATATCTGCATGTGTCTGTGCGTTGCCTCTCCGCTACGTGTACGTGTATGTGTAGACGCAATGGTTGAATTATTGATGTGAATTCACGTCACTGCCCAACATCGGCTTAGAGATAGCAGTACCCCTTAGTGTTGCTAATATTCGTAACAATAATTTAATAATTTATATCCCTCAACTCATACAGTCCTTGTGAGAGGAGAAAACAAATCGCGAATTAACTCCAGAGCGCATAAGTTCATTGCGCACTAAACCAATTAAGCTTCTTACAAACTACATAATCGCGCTGCCAAGATAAGTTAAAGAGTAATCAAATTTGCTCCCTAAATTTCGAAATCATATTCCGTATGCGATAGCATTTATCTATGTGAATACGAGCATTCATGTGTTCGTTAAAAGAAATGTCAAAGTTGAGAATCGCATAATTTACTATTCATTTTATTAAGAAAAGTTGTAAAGACAAATTTATAGCAGATTCTACACAGGATTATGAACACATCTGTATACGTAAGCATATTTAATGTCAGTATTAATTAGAGTGACTTTTACTTGTACATACTAGCCGAATCCACAATTAAATCGAAATATCAGTACACCCCTCTAGTAGTTGTAACCAGCAATTAGTTGTACCCACGGCCGCTTGGAGGTCGGTGTGTTAATGATGATGTTTATATTCCAATAATTCGACGCAACCGCAAGCGGGAAAAGGCATTCATACACTGAAAGAAATGGTGCTAGTAAAATCAACAAATCGGTTCTGTTGTTCTTGACTTAACGGAGATTCGGTGAAATTGATCGAATTACGGTTAATTCGACCAAGTTCTTTGTCAAACGAACAATTTAGTTTAGTCTTTTCAGCAGAAGAGAAATTGTCGCTCTTAATTTAACAAAATTCTGTAAAATTGACAGATTGCTGGCAACTTAACTGATTTTTCTGTTAACACAACTGATCTCACTTGTCATTTCAACAGCGATCAACATTCAATACATGAGCAAATTTCAAAGAGAACTTTATGCTCACTGCGCTCTCTACTTTGTACTTATGACGATGGTGCCACTTGTTTAAAAAAAATACCAAAATAAGAAAACCACCAAATCGAAAAAACACACAAAATGGGAAAACAACAAAAAACTAGTTTTTCAGTTATCAATACAAAGCGAAAACCCCTTTTTTTGAATTTCCTGTGCAAAAAATTATGAGATACCGGGACACCTATGTATCGGGTACAATTTTCCAACTTATCGTCCAAGTGAAATGCAAAATTGCGCCCTCTTGTTACTAAAGTTTTGCTTGAACGAACAGGATTTTTCCAAAGTTAGTAACATTTTGATCAAGTTTGAATTTTCACTCACGCGAACGAATCTAATAAGATAATAAAAAACATACCTTTTTAATGTTGATTTTTCTGACAACATAAAAGTTTGAGTTGTTTTTGAACGAAAATTAAACTTGCCGAATCACATGTAAAGTTACTCCTGGGGTGAATTACCTTCTATCGATTTGATTCTTTACTCTTCCATAAGTTACAAGTTCTATATTTAAAATGTTATGTCAAACATTTATACAAGTTTTGCTCGAAACAATCAAGTGTGGCAACTACATGCGAGAAAAGAAATTGAGAATGAGCTGAGCTGCAACTGAAAGAATTGTGAATCAGTTTTGTGACTACCATTTTCATTTCTATTTGCAAAGCGAAGTTCAAAACTATAAATTAAATAAATTATAAAATATAAAATTTGGCGAAAGTGCATTTAATAAAACAAAATAATAAAGTGCATAATGTTTAACGTGTGCCAGCATATTTGATGTAAGCCCAATTGGCGTTCGGTTAGTAAGTGCCACCGTGGTGTGATGGTAGCGTGCTCCGCCTGCCACACCGTATGCCCTGGGTTCGCATCCCGAGCAAAGCAACATCAAATTTTTAGAAATAAGGTTTTTCAATTAGAAGAAACATTTTCTAAGTGAGGTCGCCCTTCGGCAGTGTTTGGCAATCGCTCCGAGTGTATTTCTGCCATGAAAAGCTCTCAGTGAAAACTCATCTGCCTTGCAGATGCCGTTCAGAGTCGGCATAAAACATGTAGGTCCCGTCCGGCCACTTTGTATGGGGGAAATCAAGAGGAGCACGATGCAAATTGGAAGATAAGCTCGGCCTTAGATATCATAGGTACTTTCGTACAAAGCTGTCGCAACAACTTTTTTTGTTCATTTGACTTCTAAAACGGTCAATTATGAATCAACGATTTGTGCGCAGTTGATTCAACATCTAGTTGCGATGATTAAAAGTTAACAGAAAATACTGGAAACTCCATCCTGCTGCAGCTGTATGGAGGATGATGAGTTGGAATCACCAAATCACTTTATGCTTGATTGCCCAGCTTTTGCCAGAACTAGGCGAAAGTACTTCGGTCGCGACTCACTTGGATCTCCCGAGGATTTATCCAAAGTTGAGATCGGTATCATTCGGAGCTTTATCGTTGCTACCCAACGATTCTCTAAGTAGCTAGATCTAAGTCACCGTTATTTTTTGTGTATGTGGTATCACAACGGACCTTCGTGTTGTCCAAGTGAGCTATCCTGATCAGGGCAGCTACCACCTAACCTATCCTATCCTATCCTAAAAGAAATTTGGGTTGAATTGACCCGTATTTTGGTTGATTTTACCAGTCTTTTTCTTTCAGTGTATACATCGCTCAATCGCACCACACTTGAACTAAGGAATTTAAAGGAGCTTGACTCTAGGAGTAGATGTTGAATTCCCTAACCGTAGTAGCACCAGCAATCCATCCACCGCATCCTACATCGTCTAACTTCGACCAATCCATGAACCAGCTATCCTTGCCACTACCCAATAGTAACTCCTTTCCCCTCTTCTCTCTCGAGGGGATGATAATTCTAAAGCTTGCACATGGGGAAGTTGTGGCACACAGTGTTCAGTCTTGTCTGGGCTGAAGTCAAGGTTGGTAAGAATGCTGTAATACCTTGGGTGTGAAGGTGTATATCCCATGTTACGAAGCCTAATCAGTGACCGGGCCGCAGTCGACTTGCCCGCAATATCCACCTGATTTGGGTTCAGCATGGCATTAAATGCCAAGGTGGCCCCATTTTATAAAGGAAGACGGTGTGCTTTGCTTGGCCAAAGTCGCAAGCTCTTTCCGATATCCCCCTCCCTGCAGCAGTACAAGGCAAGCTCTATCCCTCACACTTGTTCACCTGGGCACTTTCCTGTCGAAGATAGTCCTATCCCTATCAGCAAGTACCAACGATATTCCCCCAGTCCAGACCGTTCTAAAAGTGGGGCTCTTGTATCTCCTCGTAAAAAACGCTGATTTCCGGTCAACATGACTCAGCCTAGCCAATGAGTTCAGATAGCCTTGAAAATAATGAAAAACTTACCCCTGACAATGATATGGCTATCACACCGACCATCACTTGGCAGCCACTGCCTTCTAGATCTAATATAAGCTCGTATAATAACATAGCCCAGAGCAGAGCAGCTGGAACACCCCCGTGGCGTGCCCCCACATAGCTTCAAGCACAAAAGTTTGTTCATGAATTCAACCCGAGTCTTTCCAACTCCTAAGCCAGCCAGAGAATACCAAGAGCCCCAGGCGAAATATTGTTAAATGCTCCTTCAATGTCAAGAAAGAATGCATTGAAAAACTTTCAAATATTTTTCCAAACGATTTTGAGTTTTTATAAGATATACGTACGGTTTAAAATCTAGGAAAAATTGCTACATTGCTCTGAAAAAAACTTGTATGACAAACACTTTGGAACTGAAGCCATATTTTATACGTACACATAGGAATTAATTAATGGTTGAGCTAGCATTTATATAAATGTGGAGTGCAGAAGCAGACATAATGAAAGCTCTATTGAGTTGCATAAAAAACTGGGGCACGGTGAATTTTAAACCAATTGCATGATGCTGTAGTAGTGACTAAAGGAGATGTGATAATACCATATGGGATTCTTATATATAAAACTCAAACCCTTAGTTGGATAGAACAAATTTATGAAATGTGAACAAACATTTCCGTCCTTCCTTCCGTTTTTATAAACTTTCTTTGCAGGGGAATTTTTTTTTCACATTTGTACTGCCCCCTTTTATGTAGAAATATATAAATAAACATTTTTGCTGCAAGGGTAAAAATTGTATGCGCAGCTAATTTTGCTTGTAAATGTCTATAGAGTACGATTCACATTCACACACACAAAATAGATGTAAATCAACTTAGAGTAGAATGCGGGAGATATTTACAATGTTTTTCACACTTCTTACTACATGAATGCAGTTTGAGAGTGGGCTCGCAGTAGCAGCCAGTATTTGTGGCACCGCGCCATACAATCACTCAATGACATGTGAGTGTGTGTTTTTTGCTGCCTCATTGCACTGGCTCACACATAAACACACACACACACACATACGAATATTAGCGAGGATGCTCATACAAACAGTTCAACAACTTACGCAACCACACTTTTATAAAACATTTTTCACTTCGATTTTTTTCCTTTTATTGTTTTTTATTGTTTTTCTTCGATTTGCACTTTTAGGTTCGACCTCAACCGTTTGCCCATTTTAGCGTTGTTGTCACATGTCGTCATTTTGCCATAAAACATCAGTGAAGTGGCAGCCAAGGAGTTGTACGGAAAACCGATTTTTCAGCAAAAACAACAATACATTTTGTTCCTACTCATGCACGCTGACAATGCGACAACTAGGGAAATATATATGTATATGTGATGCGTTTTAGCTGAAATCCCTTAGAACCATATTCACCACAACATAAACATAGCATGGAGCGTATTGAAGCGAGATAGAATTTTAAAAAAACAAAAAAATTAACTCTAAATCTTAGTTTGCTTAACACCATTCGCACCATATTCAGAGGAAAAAAATATTAAAAATTGTCGCCTAAAATAATTTGCACAAACTAAAATTGATACCTTAGGCTGTGTCTTCAAACATACATTGAAGACCGACCCGAGTGAGTGGAATATCACTCTATCTCAGCTGCTAGTTTGAAAACGCCCTATCTGAAAAAATATTTCTTAAGCGCCTTGTCTAAATTTTTTTTTTTCATAAACAGTCTGTTCTAAATTTGTATTTATTTTTTTTTTTTTTTAAAGGCATCGGATTCCGCGATAGAGCCTATCACAGCGGCTATATATTTATCTTCATAGTTTCTACTTCTGCTCTGTTTTTTGCCAATTGACTTTAATAGTGCTGTGACATCTGTCGAAGGAACGATAGGAAAATCAGGCTTATTCGTATGGCAATGATGCTACAATGATGTGGTGGAGAAACAAGTTTTCATTGATTGAGTAATGTAATGGGGTACCTATTGCGAGTATTGGATTATTCTGTCAAGTATTTTCCACATTTCAAATAAGTTTATTCTTTCTAAGTGTATATATACTAAAATTTTGTTAAATGGTTCTGAAAGAAAAGCCATTCGACTTTTCTTCTTTTATTATTATATCGTCCTAAAACATGTTATCCTAAAATCACAGTTGTGTTTGTATTTCACAATTTTCGCATTCGATTCCAGATTTTTTTTATTAAAACAAAAAATCTCGTTTCCTACAAATTTACCAAAGCAAAGCTAGAAAAGATTTGCAAAAATTTGCATTCACTGCTATTGTCAAACGAAATCGTTCAGCAAAATTCACGATGTCACTATAAGCTCTTGTTTTATGCAATTGCTTTAAAAGGAAAACAACTTCACAAGAAAATGAATATATCCAAAATAACCACGAACAAAAAACACAAAAATTCAGTTTTCTTTTACATCGCAATAAGAATTTTCCCTTGCTTTAGCAAATGCATGAATAAAAAAAAGTGGGGGAGATTCAAGTTCTCTCAATTAGAATTGTCTTCGCACATTATGTCTTCACTTAGATCTTTCCGCTACAAATTTATTCTGACGACGGCATGATAGGATGCATTTTAAGCTGCATATAGAGTTGTTGTTTTTTATTATTATTGTTTATTTTGTTGTTTTATTTTGCCCCAGTTATGTTCCTGTGGTCAACTCTTAGAAAAGAAAGAGTAAAAGAACAAAATTTGTGAAAATAAAAAAATTTATTCGTTACGGCTTTTTTTTCAATTTGGTACTTTCTTTGCTTAATAACGTAAATTAGTAAAAAAAAACATTCAGTTAAAATTTTTTTTAAAGTCGGATTGGCTCAACAAGCCACTGTCAAATCCAAAATCTCTCTCTTATTTGATTGCGTATGTTTTATACGCAACATAAAAGGGATTTTGCCTCATAAGTTTGAATAAAAAAGTACCATCTTAATCGTAAGTTAGTAATATGATCCACATAAAAAATCATAAGCCTTGGAAGGGTTCTACATGAGTCGCACACATACAGACATACAAAATTTCGATTAAAAAGCTTAGAGCGATGGCCAAAACTACAACCCGCACTAAACTATGTATATATGGGTGTTTTTAAGTCCTTAAACTACATGACTTCCACTAATGAAATATGAACACTAATTTCAATTGAGGTAGCTTGTGGGTATATAAAAAATCTGGTCAATTCAGACAGCAGTAGTTAACTCAAGGTAAGGATTATCCATTCGCAGCTGAGTACTTAACCCAAAATGTGTAATAACTTATACACTTGCAGCTATGCTAGACCACACAGATAAAAGTACATATTTACAGACATAAGTAGCTATGTGTATAATATTTGGACATGTGTTTGAATGTTAAGTTTTTTTATCTGGGCGGGATATCCTTGCTACTTAGCAAAACGAATTTTAGTATTTTTGTACTTGTCTCTTTTACAAGGATAAAAATATTTAAAACCCTATTGAGAAAGGGAAGAAGTTATTAATAGGTAAGTGGAACGATGCCGGCAACCCAGGTCGCCCAAATAGCTTTTAAGGAGCCATTTTGATGCCATAAAACCCGTCCAAACCTACTGAATATTAGATCGGAATTATTCAACAATCAGCATAAGAATACTTGAAAATCTTATTTCCTCTAACCTACTCAGATTTTCAAAAAGGAGCTTCTCGGGTGTTGGTGTTCTTCCACTTTTGCTGTGCTTTGCTCATGTTAAAATCTCCAAACTTCTCCTTGGCTACAGACGATGGATATTTCTTCAGTGTCAGCTAACTCAGCTAAAGGTTGTTTGCAGTCATCCACCAGATTGGAGTTAGTATGTGGTTCGATATGTAACGCTTTTATTGCTGCTTGACTGTCACAGAAGATAGCTACCTATATTCCTGTCCTGTCCTGAAGCATCAACGCTGGGAGTATGCTGAACTTTTTGTAGGCTTGTAAGATTTCTGTTCTTACTAAGAGCTTCCCACCACATGGTATTTACTTTTCAGTTAAGTTTGCAGAAAGGAAAGGATCGCGACTTCGGGTTACGCCGCAATCTGCAAACTGATTGTATGAATTTTTCTAAGATATCATTTATAATAATGAGCCACGCAGAGATGAGAACAGCCCAACCCGTGGTGTGCCTCTACATATCTGCTTACTAAGTTTTTTCACTGATCGCACCACTTCACGCAGCGCAGTCTCTGTGCATTTTCCCGTCAAATGGTGAGCTCTTAAAAGATGACCTCATCATTAAGATCCTTTTAGTGTATGACCAGTAATCTTTCGAGAGTTTGTAAGATAAACGTGAGAATTTTTGGTCTTAAATTGAAAGAAACTGTTCTTGAAACTATCAAGTGGTCCAGAGAATTTTACGTTGAAAATTTACTTACTGTTTTTACTTTGTAGCTTCTAACGACCGCAGATTACAGTCCGAGGTGATGTTGGGACTTAAGTCCAAAACATTGGTGGCATGAGGTTCGTCCATCGCAACTGATCGACTTCGTTGTGCGCTCTGAATATAACCATATTTAGGGAATCGGTGAAGTCGTCATCGTGGAAGCTGATCTTTTCGACCAAAACCCTTACGCCATTCTTTCCGCCGTTGAAGTTGCCAAAAACATGGCTTTTAATATAGGCTATCAGCGATCTACCTACCTACACTTAGTAAGAATAAAGTTTAATGGCCTACAAAGCTGCATTTTTAGTCTTTTGTTTAAAATATATAACCAATTTAAAAAAAAATTTTAACTTTGAAATGTTCGAAACGGAGATATGTTTATAAGATTTTTTATAGGGTTGGAACATTTCTACTCTGAATGGATTGCAAATATGAATTTGGGTATATAAATTAACAATTTTAACTACCACTTACAAACATTTTTCTAAAATGGCATATCAAACCCGTTAATGCAAATGAATCACCCTAAATGCTATATGATACAGCTGCCACCGTTATGCACCTAAAACCACTTCTATGTTTGCAACGCATTACCAGCTGTGTTTTTTTATATATAAAACATAATTTCCTTTATTTATATGTAAATATGTATCTATGTATTTGTTCACCCAAATGAAAATATGTTCTCATTTCGTATTTACTTTTCGGTCCCATTTTTATACCCAGCTGTACTTGTACACAGGGTATTATAACTTTGATTGGATAACGGTTGGTTGTACAGGTATAAAGGAATCGAGATAGATATAGACTTCCATATATCAAAATCATTAGTATCGACAAAAAGTTTGATTGAGCCATGTCCGTCCGTCTGTCCGTCCGTCCGTCCGTTAACACGATAACTTGAGTAAGTATCGAGATATCTTCACTAAATTTGGTACACGAGCTTCTCTGGATCCAGAAGAGATTGGTGTTGAAAATGAGCGAAATCGGATGATAACCACGCCCACTTTTTATATATACTATAACATTTTGGAAAACACAAAAATCCTGATTATTTAGTAAATAATACACCTATAATGTTGAAATTTGACGTGTGGACTAATAGTGAGACTCTTGATAAAAATTTGAAAAAAAAAATTTTGAATGGGCGTGGCACCGCCAACTTGTGATAAAATCAATTTTACAAATATTAATCATAAATGAAAAATCGTTACACCTATCGTAACAAAATTCGGCAGAGAAGTTGCCATTACTATAGGGAATGCTTTGAAGAAAAATTAACGAAATCGTTTAAAGACCAAGCCCACTTTTATGTAAAAGTTTTTTAAAAGGGTCGTGGACGAGTAAAATAAGCTATATCTTTGCAAAAAAGAGCTTTATATCAATGGTATTTCATTTCCTATTTGGATTTATAGCAATAAATAGGAAAAAGTTCTAATTAAAAAAAATGGGCGTGGCTTCACCCCTTTTACGACTAAACAATTTTCTGTGTTTCGGGAGGCATAACTCGAAGAAAAATTAGTTCAGAATAGAACCATATGTATATGTATTATTGCGCAGCCTTGTAACGCTATTAAGCACACAAAACAAACAACAACAGCATTTCTAGTGTACAGCTGGGTATGTAATGTTCGGTTTCACCCGAACTTAGACTTCCTTACTTGTTGCTTGCTCATTTTATTTTTATTTTTTCAAAATTTTCCTCATTTCATTGTATTATGTAAATGAAGAAAAAATACCACGCATATACATACCCTCCATTCCCTCTCTCCTTGCTCGTTGGCTGTATTCATAAACACACAAATTCACTTTGTACACATTATGTAAATAGCTTTGAAATTAGTTTTTATTTGGCATATATCGAATGCCCTTTACGCCCGTAAGAGCTACGTCTATACAAAAACATCATACGACCTCCCTTCAATCCTACTTTTAACTAGACCGAAAATCCGCTAGCATTTACTTGTAGTGAAACTTTTGTTTTACTCTTTTGTAATGAGTTACATTTTTTATAAACAGTCGTTCTTCTATACATAAACAAACAAATAAATGTTTTTCAGTTCGGTTTAGCATACTTTTGGGCGGAAGCTTAGGCTATTCAATGGCTTCTGAATGCATGAAAAAAAGATGTTGCCACTAATGTTGTTGCAACTACTAAACTATTGTAACTGCATATTTTATGCATAAAAATTAAATATTTGGCGTGGTGCATAATTCTGAAGCATCACCGAGTGCAGCAACACAAAACAGAAATGCTAATTCAAATAAGAGCCCCTACTAAGTGAGCAATTCCCAACTGCTGTGTTAAAGTACATACATGTGTATACATGTGCATGTATATAGGGGGCTAACTCAAAAAATTATGCGAGAGTGCTATGGTATATACTTGTCAGAGCTGGGAAAAATGCATTTATTTTTAAATTAATTTGCATTTTTCTCTCAAATGTCATGGGTATTACTGACCAGATATCGTCATATATGACTGGCTGGTTGCGACTTTTAATACCTTACACCGGCTTAAAAGATGTTAAAGTTTCACCATATCCATACCTAACGGGTTTATGAATGTGGCTTTCTAGATGGCTTTAAAACTAGTTTGGTTGTGATGAAAGTCTGTTCGACTATGTTTTCATTTTTGTAATTGGACGATCTTATCAGCCAAATGCAATCCATTCGTCGAAGACAATAGATGACTTTTCCTTTTGTTTTTTTCGGAAAAGAGTTTGACAGTTGATTTTACTCAAATGGGAAAACTTGCAAGTACCTAGGAGCTGCTTCATCCAAACAGATACTGCCGTGTTTTTCTTGCATACTCAAGTTGGTTCTCTTGGTCACATTTTCGGATCGAATTGAAAATGTCACCAACTTTCAGTATTTCACCAGCTCAAGTAAAACATGCAACGCTGCGTTGCAACTACACGATCCCCACTGAAACTTCATCTGCGCCTTCACGCTTCAACACAGCAGCACTGGTAAACATGGACCAGCTGTGCAACAGACAACAAACAAAAGTTGAGTGAGGATCTGCCAACGGCCAAAACCAATGGCAATTCGCTGCATTACCAAATAAACATTGTATTCCACAGTTGGCAACTCCGTCCCCGCAGTGTCCTGCCAATGTTGATAGTTCAAGTGATAGAGGAATGCTGCCTTACCCATGCACTCTTCCACTTAGCAATCGTTTCAGGTTTTAGCCTTGGCTCCAATATTGTGAGAAGGCAGTGTTCTTTGTATTTGCTCTTCCTTCTCCTATCAACGAGTCACATAAGGCAGAGCTGGTTAAACGGCACCTTACATTAGTTTGCGAACACCGTGATTTGTAGGTGACGACCACTACGAGTGTGTACCTACCTGTGACTTCACCTGAAGGATCAGCTGGTTCCATTCAGATAGATCCCCTTGCCACAACAACTTTTGACAGCCCGCCTTAATGCCGCTCTCATTTGATGGCAAACTGCTACCGTCCCGATTCTTTTGCTGCTTACCCTGGTCGTTGACCTGAATTGTTCGACTGCACCCGCGAACGTTCGCTGGTCTATCGTCGACCACGGGCATCCCGCTATAATATTAACCTGTAACACTATCCGCCCTCGACTTCTCTGTCCCTAGTAATAATATAATATAATAAACCTAAAGGAAGACTCTCCGTACAGGAAGTGAAAGCCCTACTCACACCTCAATCCATGTTTGCATTCCAATTGAGCATATAAATACTGTGTGCATGGGGTCAAAATATTTTAACTTCCGTATCATAGAATAAGATCAAGCTTTCTCTCTTATTTTTTTGGTTAAAGTGAAGTAAATGTGAATTTTCAAAAAATGCAGTGAAATTTTCCACTAACATATTATTTTAAAACCGCAAGGACTTTACATTAATCAGGACTTTAAAATGTTACTTAATACAATACAAAAATAGTGCATTACTTCCAGCTCTGGTATGAATAAAAGCTGCTACCACACACCAGCCACTTAGCCACACACTCACCCACCAAAATGACCACAACAACTGCGCTTGGCGCTGGGCCATGCATGGCGTATGAGTCATTTTTAGGTCAGTTTTCACTAAATTTGCATTGACATGCCATTCGTAGCCACATTTTGGTCAGCTTATTGCAACTTTTCTACAAACACATGTATGTACATGCTTACAAAGATAAGTTATTGTAACTTTTAACTTTCTCTAGCGTTGCGGCGCACTTTTTCATTGTTTATTCCTTTTCTAATAGAAAAAAAGGTTTTTTGTTTTTTTCATTTCATGAGCGTAAATTCCAAACACACACACACATATGCGTACTGGCTCGACTTGTCAGTTGGTTTTAAAATACAATAGCGCCCATTTAGACATGCTTGGTAGCATTTGTTGCTATACCAAATTGGTTTTCATATGCAATTTCGGCAAATAAATGCAAACACAACAACAAAAATAACTTCATACTTTATTTGACTTGAGCAATGCGGCAAACCAACTTTTTTGCGTCACAAACCGTGAAAGGTCTGAGACAAATCTAGAATCTAAAATTTCACGTTCCCCCTCTGCACATATTATTTATTTACGCATTTTAAATTGACTTTCACTTTGGCGAAATTCAAATGTTAATGCTAACTTCTTTGATATGTAAATATTATAATGATTACGAATTTTTTTTTTGGCATGGCATGGCACATACATATATCACATTTACATATGCGCATATAAATGCGTGAATATTTTTCGGATTAATTTTTTCCAAATGAATTCAGCATTAATTATGAGAAAACAATTTCACTTAGCAAATACATTTGTTGATACAAACAAATTCATTAAAAGATCGTAAATCTTATTTGCACAAAACAGAATTTTACATTTTCGAGTGAAGCGGTAGGTGCAAAGAAATATTGTACAGTTACAACGATGGAATATATTCTTAATAACTCGCCGAAAAAAAGTCCCGAGTTGGTCCGTTACATAGGCCCATTGTCGTGGGAAGAATGGCAAGGATAATTCCACTACTAAAGCCTGGGAAACCAGCTAACGAAGGCGAATCATATCGACCAATATCCTTTTGCTAGTAGCGAAGATATTGGACACCGTCATGCTCCCTCATTTCACTGTTAATTTTCTCCCAGCCCCCATCAACATGTCTTCCACAAAATGCATAACACTACCACAGCGCTAAACGCCATAAACGCTCAGAGAAATTTCGGAAGGGTGTCTTCTTATGACCCCTGAAAAGTGGTCCATGGTTAGGTTATGTTAGGTTAGAGTGGCCACCGGTGCGAGCTCACTTAGGCCCAAAAGGTTCCATTGTGATAACACGTGGATATCTCCCCTACTCAAACCAACAGGTCGATTCAGCAAATGTCAGGAATTTCTTAGGTTCCAACACAGATCGGTTCACCAAGATCGTCAAAGAAGGGATATCCCAGAGATTCCTTCCTCTTGCGCCAAAGCGCAGGACAGTCGCACAGAAAATGCTTGACTGTTTCTATTCCTCGTCGTCTTTGCAGCTCCTGCAGTAATCATTATAAGGAGCACCCAGCCGTTGTGCATGCTTCCCGATTGCTATGTGGCTGGTTATAAGTCCATCCAGATATATGCCCCCTTCTAAGAAGAAGGAGATTCTTGTACATCTCCCGTCCCATTCAGGCCACACGAGCTTAGTGTGGTAGCAGGACACGAGTTTGCTCCATCTCACATCCGCTTCCCTTTCACAGTGAGCTTACAGGTAGCGAGCGGCATGCTCAATCCCTTCCAGGACGATGAAAGCGGAACGGATGTGCCGCCTCTTGCAAGTTCGTCAGCCATCTCATTGCCCGGTATTTCCGAGTGTCCAGGCGCCCATACCAGACTGGAGGAAGTTTGCTCAGCGATCTCGTTAAGAGATTTGCGGCACTTCTCCACTGTCCTGGACTTACATGTGACCGATCCAAGCGCTTTTAGTGAAGCCTGGCTGTCAGAGTAAATACAAATTTTATTATAGCCGTGAACAGCGTTCCTCAGGTGAACAACGTCCTGATTTATAGCAGCAACCTCCGCCTGGAAGATGCTGCAATGATCGGGTAGGCTAGTTGGGGTGCACAGACACCGCTGCCCACCTTTTTATCCAGTTTGGAGCCGTCAGTATAAATTGGCAGCCTTTCGCTCAGGTCCGGCGGCTCCTTCGATCAATAATCCCTATCCGGGATAACAACCTCGTACTTCATATCGAAAAATGCAGTCGGAGAGCAATAGTCAAACGAAGGCGAATCCAGATTCTTAAGGATGGCTGCATGGTCAACCACATTATCTCTCCAGCCGGATAACTCCCGTAGCCGTAGAGCAGAAAAGGCCGCAAATTGTTTGGCCATTAAATCTATTGGCAACGTATTAAAAAGAGTATCCACCGCTTCCGCAGGTGTAGTGCGTAGAGCGCCCGCCATGCAGACTAGAGCACTTATTTGTACCTTCTGGAATACTCGTAGGTTCGATTTTGTACCTAAACTCGTACACCAGGCCAAAGCCCCGTATAGAAGGATTGGTCTAGCCACAGCAGTGTAGAGCCACAGGGTAACATCCGGCGATAGTCTCCATCTTCGTGCAACAGCTCCCCCACAGCTGTACAGTGCCACCTTTGCTTTTCTCACGCGCTCCTGAGCGTTTTCCCTCCAGGATAGTTTCCTATCCAAAATTACTCCTAGGCATTTGGCAGAGTCCCTAAGCGTCAGGGTCGTACCCGCTAGCACCGGCAGCTGCAACACAGGAATCTTATATTTCCTAGTGAACAAAACCAGTTCTGTTTTGGCTGATTTGACCGATAGACCTTTACTCGTGGTCCAGTCCTCCACCAGTCTCAGCTTAGTTTGCATTAAATCGCATAGTGTCTGCGGAAACTTCCCGCTAACTAACAGCACGAGGGCATCTGCATATGCGAATACCTTGCTGCATCTGTCCTTCTCATGAAGAACCAAGAGCTCATTAAGTATGGCAACCCATAGAAGTGGAGAAAGTACCCCCCCTGCGGGGTGCCACTCCGTATGTGTTTGACCCCAGTTGAACCAGCTAGGTCGGCATGAACCTTTCTTCGCAAAAGCAACCGCTGGACAAGTTTCACTAGCCCCGAATCGGCCTCCAAGCCGGTTACTGCACCAGTTATCGCAGAGGGCGTACCGTTGTTAAAAGGTCCCTCAATGTCGAGGAAAGATATGAGTGTGAATTCCTTGTACGCCAAGGATTTCTCGATCTGGGAGAAAACTGCATGCAAGGCTGTCTGCGTGACTACCCCTTCATATACGCATGCTGGGATGTAGACAACTTTCCCTCCAATGACTCCCTTAAAGTTGAGTCCATTAACCTTTCGAGTGTCTTCAGCTGGAAGGATGTCAAAGATATCGGTCTGAAGTCATTAGGGGTCGCGTGAACAGTCCTTCCAGCTTTTGGTATAAAGGTGACCCTTGAATCGTACCAAACCCCATGGAATATGGTTGAGATCACAAACTCCTTTGAAAATGTTATACAACCACAAAGAGCTCAGCTCGATTTTTTGTTGAAGTTGTACCGGGGCCAATCCATCCGGCCCTGGTGCTTTGAAGGGCTTGAACGACATTATAGACCATTTAACTTTACCCATAGTAATGAGCTTCCCCTCAAACGGTTCGCCAGTATGAGCTTCCGTCCAGTCTATTTCTTCATCACTAGCGCCTAGAAAGTGCGTACTCAGGAGCAGGCGTAGAGTCATCTCTGTCGTATCCGTCCATGTCCCATCAGATCGTTGCAGGCATCCCGGGACACTTTTTGTAGCACCAGAGAGCACCTTTCTGAGCATGGATCACTCAGACGCCGTTTCCATTTCGCTACAAAACTTCGGCCAGGAGGTCGTCTTCGACGACCTTAGCAGTTTTTTATAATCCCCGAACATCATTTTGTATGCATCCCATTTTTCAGCCGCCCTGGATGCTTTAGCAAAAGTCAATGCTTTCCGACAAGCCTTGCGTAGATTCTCTAGGTCCGCGTTCCACCATGGTGGTTTGGTTTTACTCCTAGATTTCTTCCTAGGACAGGCCTTATTAAGAGCCTCCTGGCAAGCCTTTGTATACTAGTGAACCATATTATCCAGCTCTGCAGAATTCTTGGGAATATGAACCTTTTTTGAAGCTCCTCACTATAGATACGCCAATTGGCGTTTTTTAGGTTTCTGTGCCAGCCAGTTCTGAGCGTCACCCCGCCAAGGTCGAAGCGAACAAATCTATGATCCGAAAAGGATTGAAGACCACAATCACCATCCAGTTTTCTATCAAGGATTCCCCGCTGCCCGAGATGAGGGTGACGTCCAGAACCTCCTGTCTGCTCCTAGTAACAAACGTGGGTACCGAACCCTATTGCAAGTGGGTGATATATTATCACAAAATTATCGATAAGTTACCGAAAACTCATCGATTTTCTATCGGAAAGCCAACAATTTGTTATAAAAAAGGCTATCGGTTAGATAAAGAAAATTTATTGGTTTTCTAAACGTGGTGTTGTCAGCTTGTTACCGATTACTCATTGCCTTGTTATGAAACTGATACCGATAAAATTTCAACATAAAATCGCATCCGTAAACAGTCCTTCAACCAGCCGATAAGGATTCTATACGAAGCCGATGTTATTAGTGATAAGAAACCGACAAAGCTAAAGCTGTTGTGCTTTATCATCCACCCTTAAGCGAACTCTACTTTATTTATTTTATTTACTTTTTAATTTTTTAGACGGTCACCTCTATGTTTATGCAAAAAACGTCACGAGTATAAATCTCACTGTGTCAAAATAGAAGCTTCCTCCCAGCTTTCAAAGAACACTTTGAGATGATCCTGGACAAACCAATTCATAAATTTTGGCTTCAGGCTGAAAGACACAGGTAAAAATTTCAATGGAATGAATAAAGATATTACGGGGGCTAGTTTTGCTACCGGATGAAAAAGAAAAACTTGGATCCCGGAGCATGCGAACTAGTTCAATAAATGTAACTTTTTGTTTTGCGTAGGCAGCTTGTTTCAATCCAACATCTCGCTCTGAATTTTATCCTTTTTAAAGTTTTTACCGCTTATTATCTAAAAGTACGTCCGCGCTATGTTAAATTTGCAAACCTTTCGATGTTGCCGCAAAATCCTGAAAAGTCCCGTTATCCCTTTGGGAGCAGTTATGTAAGTCTTTTCATAGCTTTCAGCAAGGCTGGGACGGTACCTGTCCCAATTCTATCCCCTCGCAGTAATATATGCTGAAACTTTAAACGTTGTGATGCTCTGATAAATGGAATATGCCCCCCCCCCCTTTGCGGGAGTTCATTTCTATTTGATTCAACCGTAGGTTGTTTCGAAAAATTCGCTGCTTTTAATTTGTTTGGTACAAGTGTGGCTGCAGCTGGTTTCACTCTGTATCCAATTAGGGTCAGTTCGGGAGTCGTCTTTAAACCTGTTGTGTAAAATTGTAGCTTTGTGTAAGTGTCTCCCATTTTCTCTGCAGTGCATTCTTCCATATCGAACTCACAACTTAAAACATTCTTCAAACATTCCTCGATATCAATTCGTATGATCTATCGCAAATTGTATACAAAAGCGTCAAACCATTTACACTTCCAGCATTTTACTGCTGAACTGCTCGTCGCCTACTTCAAAATATCTGACATTGCATACTTTTCATTGCCTTTTTATCATTTATTTTATATTGCTATTTATTTCATCTTCTTCACTTATCATCTCAATAAAACTACTTGCAGCATTCCACCCTCTCATAGATAAGCGAATATTCTACAAATGTCACGCTAAAGAATTTAGAGAATCCTCGATTGTTTCTTCATAATTTACTTACTTTCCTTGCTCCGGCTGATTCCGTTGATTCACTGGATAAATTTGCATAATTATTCAAAGTACGCAAACAATAAATTGCAATAAATGTCCATTCTGCCGGATAAAACAACAAACCCTTTGATTACACTGAAAACATCAATTGGTATTACGTGTTGGTATTAGTGTGTTAGACTGTTGCAAAAAAAAAGTAAAAAATTATTTTTTTCGAAATACGCTTGAAAGAATTGCTTTTTATATTATGTTATTGGCACATACGTACATATTAGGGCAGGTCGATTTAAAAATCGCTCATTGCTCTGTGAAAATCGTATTCTAGGGATCAAAATAAGAAACTTTGCCGAAGGAACCATACCTCTAAAAAGAATTCTGATGTCCCCCCCTTTGGGTCGAACTTTTGGGTAGGGGCAATTTCAATTCTACCTGCTGTGTCTTGTGGTGGCTTAAAAAAAACAACACAAGCAATTTTACGATCTGCCATTGTGTCACAGTGATACCTTCATTTTTTAAAACGGTTGAATAAAAAACCCACACAACTATATTTACGACATGCAAATGCATCACAGTAGTGCCTTGGTTTTAAAAAGGGGTTGTAAAAACGCTAATTTCTAATAATTTTTTTTAATTTTTTTTCTATTACTAAGTTAAATTCATTTTTTCATTTACATATGTTCTGACTAAATAAATTTCTAAAGAGAAAAATAAACTCCAAAAAGAAAAAATATAGGCATTTCAAAGTGGGATTTTTCAAAATTTGCCCCTACGACCCAAAGGGGGGGACATCAGAATTCGTTTTAGAGGTATGGTTCTTTCGGCAAAGTTTCTTATTTTGATCCCTAGAATATGATTTTCACAGAGCAATGGGCGATTTTTTTGCCTCCCCACAAATCGACCCGGCCTAATACATATCCTAGCTCAAATCGTGGGCAAAGCAACATCTAAAATTCCGAAAAAATACTTTTTAATTAGAAACAATTTTACTAGGCAATGTCGTCTTTGGCAAACACTCCGAGTGTATTTCGGCTATGAAAAGCTGCTCAGTGAAAATTGGGCTTTGCTGATGGCGTTTAGAGTCAGAACAAAATATGTAAGTTCCGTCCTACCTATTTATAGGAAAATTAAAAAAAAAAGCATCGCGCTTCTCTTTTTTATCTTTTTTTCTAGATACCTGGATCTGGAAACTGTACGGAAATTTGAAATTAATTTTTATGCAATTTTTAGTTTTCGGTGAGTAGTGGAACTAATATTTTGTCGATATTTTTTCTGTTTTGCTTTGTTCATTTTTGTACAGGCTGGTTATTTGATGTATATTGAAACGATTTTCCCTCATCCGTTGTCTAATTTGGTTTGGAGATAAACCGATTTCGACGTTGTGCCATATAATTTTTCGTTTTTTTACAGAATTGTGAATTATGCTACAAAGAAAATATTGAAGTCAAATTTGATATAACGTATTCTGTTAGATAGATGGATGAACTACGCGCTTAATAACTTTGATTTTTTTTTTCTTCAGTACAGCTTTCAAAACTTGAAATGTATTGAGTTTAAGGCGAGAACTTATGGCACTGAGGTATTGATACGGGTTGAGCCACAACATTTTACAGGTAAAAAAAGCGATTTTTAATATGTGCTTGGATGTCTAAAATGACGGCTGCAATTACAAGCGATGCAAAGGCTAGTGTAAGAAACAAAAGAACAATTCAAACCGCTTAAGTCGTTTAAACACCAACTTATAGTTTTTTTTGGCATAACAAGAAAAAAACATAAAGTGGCGAGCTAGGTTTGGTTGAACTCGCCGATCTCTAAAGACCAATATGTGTCCCAACTCAATAGAAAATAACCAAATCCATTGCATAATTGTACAGACTTAACACAACGAATTGAACAAACACATGCCATACACATCAAAATGGTCAAATCAATTTCGATAAATTCTTTTTATGCATTTATTAAATACCAAACTAATTCATGCTTTTCGCCAAAAAGTATGAAACAAAACTAACAAACAAACAGAGATATGGTAACAAACACATGCACACATGCATTTTATGTTAGCAAATTAAACGTTGAATAAAACAGAATAGAAAAAGTTGTGTAAAAAAAAAATTCATTTTTTACATGATTTATTTGACTAAGAAAATACTTATATTATGTAATCTATTTTGACTGATTATTTAAAGTAATTATGTGTCTATTTTATTTATTTGCATTATAAAATCGGATGCTGTTGGAGTATTGCCGAGTAATTTATATATGTGATCTGTATATGAAATTATACTACATTTGTAGAAACATTTTCTTACAGGTATATAAAGAAAATTTCTTTAAAGTACAAATGCAAAAATTACAAGAGGAACACTTCAACGTAGGTGTAAGTTGTAGACAACGCACCTGCTCAAAGTTTTTTTGTTGTTATCTCATTTTTTGGGATATTTCAATAATTCTAAAATACCTCCCTCTATGGAAAATGAAGCAGGTCATTTGCGAGCTCGTTATAGCTAAAATATCTTTAACAACAAGATATTAATTAATTTTTTTGTTGTTTGTCGATCTGGTACATCCAACGATGTAAGTCATATGTGTACATGTACTTTTATGTTTTTTTATTATAATACTTGTATATTTGTATTTCTAGTCCTGAAGATGACTTCTAATTGAAGTCGAAATATCGATAAATAAAAAACGACAATATATATCATATACAAATAAAAATTTGGCCTCGAGCTCGACAATTTACAAACATTTTTCCAAAATATTAATTTAATTTATTTAATGCGCATATAATCTCAGTGTCATATTTGAAATGTTTACTTAATACTAGTACAAATTTATTATTTATTTATATATTTATTATTTTGTTACTAACAGAGCGTAAATTCAAAAAGGGGAATGAAAAATGAAGTAAGACAGAAGCATAGATATTTTTCATAAGTTCATTAACAAAGGATCTGCGGTACAGCTAATTTGAAGCGCTTCGGATTTAATTCTAACTTTATTTTATTAGACAAAGCATTCCACAACTGCACAGCCCTAACGAAAAATATTCTCGATGTTACTGAATACTTAAAATGAGGTACAATTAGATTTCAACTACGGGATGACTGTGCGAAAGTAAGTTTTACAAACAGGTATTCCGGTGTACGAGAAAAGATAATCTTATGTATAAATATTAGTAAACGACGGTAAAAGAACGCTGATAAACTGCATTCAAGAATAGTTTTTGAGAAGTTCGAAATATGATCATATTTCCATTTAAGATAGATATATCTGGCACAATTATTAATCAGTAGTTGATATTTATTCATGGAAGCTTTATCCAGGCAACCGTATATCAGTTCATGGTAAGATATTAATGGTATTAATAGAGCTTTGACAAGTTTAAGTTTTTTATCTTCTCGAATAAAATTAGCCGTTTTCCATAAATGCCTTAATATATAATATAACTTACTAATTGAGGAATTCACATGATCAACACAAGTAAGATGCTTATTTAAGATAAATCCCAGTGTTTTGACAGTCTTTCCATATTCCACAACACTTCCATTTAGAACTATTGGAGAAATGCCATCCAGATTGTAGGAAGAAATGTGAGATAGCAATCGCCTGCGTTTTGGATGTATTATGGTGTAGCTTGTTCTTTTTAGACCATTGAAATATAGCTTCTAAATCTTCATTTAATCGGCAAACAAAATCATCCATTAATCCAAGAGGGACAGAATAGTATAACTGAGCATCATCCGCGTAGAGATGAATGCATACATTACGACAGCATTTTTCTATGTCATTAAGTTACAAACTAAATAAAGTTGGATAGAACCATTTGGTACCCCAGATTTTACTAGTAATAACCAGGATTCACTATCTCCACATATCACCCGCTGGTACCTGTTTGTCAAATAGCTTTCAAGTAGCTTTACAGCATCGCTACTGAGTCCAAAATATTTTTTTAACTTATGCAGGAGAATTCTGTAGCAGACCGTGTCGAATGCCTTAGAAAAGTCCAACAACGTAAGAATTGTGAAGTCGCCATTGTCAAAGTTTGGTCGTATGTCTTCTAAAACCATGAGCATAGCCGTTGAACAACTATGTCCAATGAGATAACCTGATTGATTTTCCGAAAGCAGATTTTCTTCAGTTAGATATTTCCTAATCTGGTATCTATCTGATAAACATTGAAGAATACTTATTGGCCGAAAATGACATGGTTGGGAAGCATTACCCTTTTTTGGTATAGGTATAATATTGGCAACTTTTCTAGCATCAGGAAAACTTAGAGATGTTAAAACAAAATTTAAAATATGCGTCAAAGGCGATATTACATATGGTAATATAAGTTTAATAAATCTTAGACTAATTTTATTTTCCCCTGTTGAATTTAATTTTATTGAAAGTATGGATTGTACTGTTTCAAATTCAGTGATATTAGAAAAGTTAAATTTACTGCACCCATCAATCAAAGAATTGTCGCTGGAAATATTTGACTCACTCTCGTTCGGTAACTTGGTAGCAAAGAAATCGTTCATTTCATCAGCCTCAATCGAGCAATCCGATTTTAAATCAATCTTTATACCAAGTTTTTTTTAAATTATTCCATATAATCTTTGGTGGTAGGGATACATCAAATTTGCTTTGGAAATAACCTCTTTTGGAATCCCTAGTAATTTTCATAGCTCTGTTTCGCAATATCTTATAAGCCTGCCAGTTTTCTTCACAAGAGGATTTCCTCCAAAGTGAATAGCTTTTATTTCTTGCTTTTATTGCCTGAAGTACTTCTCGATTGAACCATGGTTGCTTATTTTTATTCACTCTAATGTTCTTAAGTGGAACATATTTATTAAATAGGTAGTTAACCAAATTGGAAAAATTGTCAACCTTTTTATTTATGTCTGCCTCAAACCAACTGTCATTCCAAGGAAGTGAAGATGCTTCAGCAGCTAAAGCTCTGACATTGATTCCATTGAAATCACTGTCTATTGAGACGTACAGATTTCCAATGGAATTAGCATTGCAAAACTAAATTATAACTCAAAAAAATTAAGTCATGGTCGCTAACACCTCCTAGAGAAAGCTAATCAAAAAGTAAGACATTGCTCATGTCAGCCACACAAAATACGTCTAGTAAACTAGGTTTGCAATGGGGTCCGAAACGAGTGGCAAGTTTATTTACAATTTCCAATCCTACGCCTGATATGGACCCATTTTTTTCCACAAGCAGATCTACATTTAAGTCTCCACACAAGAATATGTGTTCATAAATTGCACTGTATTTATCGAAACTCTTAAAAAAATTACCCAAATCATACGACCTTTTCGGATTATATTCACATGAAACAAGGCAGCGCTCAGAATTATTGAAGAACACAAACATCAAAAACTCGGCAGGATCAAGATGATCTGACCTGTAAATTACTCTTCCCTGCAATGACCTTTTATAATAGATCACGATACCACCACCGCGTCATTCCTTACAATACAGTAATCAAGAAGTTCGTAATTACAATCAGCCATATCATTCTGAAACCAAGTTTCAGTAACACAGAGAACATCAATACACGCAGAGCTAAAAACGGGATTTAAATAATCAAGTTTTGTTTGACTCAAACTTCTCGAGTTAAAATGACAAACCTGAAATGCAGGATGACAATCACTCAAAATCTTCAGTACTATTTTATTATTACATTCGTTAGAGCCAACAGCTGAGCTATTTACGTTCATAAATAAATCCACAAATGTGCGTTTCAAATTGCCAACATACTAGAGTGCATAACTGAGAAGGGGTAACAGGAGAGTACATATGGAAAATGATTAAAGAATAAAATAAAATAGAAGGTGCATGTGTCTAAACAATTAGATAATTCATATGAGACTAGAAATCTTGGAATCAATTCCTAAGTAGATTTGTGGTTAGCTAGAGACTTGAAGTTGTAAGCGTATTCAGAGGACAAAAGCAAAATACTCCGATGGGGATGCACGGATTATTGTATTTAGAAAAATGATATGGATGGGATGGCGTGGGGAATATTTCCATAAATTTTCATTCAAATAGAAACTTGAAACTTCACATTTAGTTAAAAGCACCGAAACAATGTAACAAAAGAGGATAGTAAAAATCTAAATTATAAAAATTTGAACACTACTTTTATAACGATGGCACCGGAAAATTAAATTTAAATTCATCAAATTTATGTCTTTGTTTAAGGACACATTTTGCACTACATTTCATGCGCTTATATAAAGGAAGTGCTTGCACGCCACCAAAAGTGTCTACGTTCACGTTTTTTTATTGTTAAAGAATTTATTACGTTTGCGCGAGCGCACAGTGGTGTATTTAGCTTCGCTAACTGCAAAAAATTAATAACAAAATGAATTGAACTGCTCTTTTTCAACCGAATTTTTTTTTTTTTTTTTTTTTTTTGAAAAATCTAAGAAGCAATGAATTTTTTTTTAATTAAATAAAATTTATTTCCGCCAAGCACATTATTTGAAAAAATCTTAGAACAAATTCGATAAAATCTAAGAATTATAAAAGTGTTATTGTTTAATGGCTGCAGAACTTTCTTTTGGCATTGATTTTGCTGTGAATACATTTAAAAAAAAGTTTTTTCTGGAACAGCCACATTCTTCGATTGCATTAAATTAAATTTATTTTTGCTATTAAAAGATTGCTAAGATATTCTGAAAAATTCTATTAAAAAAATGCTCACAAGTTTTTCTGATAAGTTACATAACAAAAATTGTTCCACACAATATAGTCGTTGGAATAGGTAACACTTTCAAAATACTTAAGGTGAGAGATCTTCGTGGGGCGTCGGAAATTTATTAACCCATCGCGTGAGCTCAGCGACTGAGTTCGGCAAAATAAGCATGGAATCAGTTTTCGCTTTTACGTCAAGCTGTAAACATCTCATGAATGGCTTCTATGCTCAAATTTATTTCAAAATGTTCCTTATACTCAAATACTACTACAAAAAAATATTGCGTTTGAATTTGTGCATCACTGCTTTATATCTGCGGTCTACGGCATAAAACTAAGTTGACGTGTTTCAATAGTTTTATATTTAATTCCAAACTATAAGATTTTTCTTACAGTGTTATCAATACATCAACAACTACAACATAGGCATTTTGCTCATTTACTACATGTGTAAATATATATATATTAAGACAGTAGGTATTGTTAAAATACGAAATAAATTACTGAACATAAATAAACTCAATCCACTCATGTACTTACGCATATATGTACATAGTATTTCTGTATGTATGTATTGTATATACCCCTGTAGTTCTGCAGGTTTGGCACTAGGCATGAGAGTACTCATACCCGTCGTAGCATCGATAACCTCCGTCTATACACATTATTTCTACTTTAAACATTGGCATGTCATTGGATGATTGAAAAAATCACACTCTTGCCTTACAGCAAGGGCACCCAGCCACACAATGCAGACTTTTGACTATACTTTTTCTCAACATTCTCACATTGTAAGCTATATACCTTGAAAAATATTTACTGAAGGGGCTTGATAATGTGGTATGAGAAAACGCTTGTCAAATTGCCACTGCTAGAACAACAGAGATTAGTTTATAAATGCGTAAGAAAGTGAATAAAATCAAAATTCTACATAAAAGCTCTTATCAAGAAATTCAATAAAACCAATCAAAAAAATGCAAACTTGTTATATATATACTTAAATGTATATATACGTAGGTAAATATAAATGAAAATATATGTACGTATGTATGTACATACCTGTTTCATTGGAACACCCAACTTTTTTTACTCGTTAAATATACTTAAATTTTAACAATAAAAAAACTTAATTTTAAGCTGGAGTCTTCCACTATGATTACGTCAATATTTTCTAATTTTACTCAAAAGTAAGTTTAAGTATCTACTATAAAAACATTTATGCAAGAATTGTAAATACTATATAATTGTCACCTAAATACCCATTCGTACATATTTGCGTCAAGATTAAGTTCTTGTATTCCTAATTTCTGTTATTTTTTAAAATATCATCATTTTTTAAGTATTTAGATATTTAATGACAGGTTTTCATAGTGGTACTAAAATACTGAGAAAGGTTAAAGAAGACTTGCTTAATAAGTAAATTTACTTTGATTTTTTATTTAAAACAAGATATTTTAGCAGTGAAGGGATTCATATTAGGCTAAATAATATCAAAGTCAAATTTCTTAGGTCTCGGAAATTGCAAATGCTTCAATTTTGTAAGTCTGCCATTTTTGAGGATAAGTACCAGTTAAAGTCCGATTGAAAGGTTAGTTTGCCAAGTATGTAATCAACTGGAGCCAAAAAATTGTCTTCATTTTCACCGAAACCGAGTATATTTTTGCTTAATATGGAAAAAGATTAATTAGTAATGTCTTTTTATCTGCCCAAGATTTCCTACAAAAATATTATTTTGGACGAGTGCAAAAACATTAAAATAGTCGAATTTTTGAGTGATTGAAGTTAAGTCTAGTTAAAAGATTCAATCTTACACTTTTTTCTTTAATTTGTTATTATCACTCATCAGCTGATTAAAAGAGCAACTCTCTGCTTCCGCAGGGGACAGGAGTGAAAAAGATTGAACACTTTTGCATATTTTTATACTCAGCTGAGCAGAGCTCACAGGATATATTAATTTTGTTCGCATAACGGTATCCTGTAATGGCATAAACTAATCGAAATGGATATAGACTTATATATATCAAAATGATCTGGGCGAAAAAAGAAATTCATTTAGCCATGTCCGTCCGTCCGTCCGTCCGTAAACACGATAACTTAAGTAAATATTGAGGTATCTTGATGAAATTTGGTATGTAGGTCCCTGGACACTCATCTCAGATCGCTTTTAAAATGAACGCAATCAGACTATAACCACGCCCACTCTTTCGCTATCGAAAATTTCGAAAAACACAAAAAGTGCGATAATTCATTACCAAAGACGGATAAAGCGATGAAACTTGGTAGGTGAGTTGAACTTATGATGCAGAATAGAAAATTAGTAAAATTTTGGACAATGGGCGTGGCACCGCCCGGTTTTAAAAGAAGGTAATTTAAAAGTTTTGCAGGCAGTCGTTGAAGATATCATGATGAAATTTGGTAGGCACGTTACCCCTATTACTGTATGTGTGCTAAATGAAAATTAGCGAAATCGGATAACGAACACGCCCACTTTTGAAAAAATTTGTTTAAGTCAAATTTTAACAAAAAATTTAATATCTTTACAGTATATAAGTAAATTATGTCAACATTTAACTCCAGTAATGATATGGTGCAACAAAATACAAAAATAAAAGAAAATTTCCAAATGGGCGTGGCTCTGCCCTTTTTCATTTAATTTGTCTAGAATACTATTAATGCCGTAAGTCGAACAAAAATGTACCAATACATGTGAAATTTGGTAAGGGAATTGCTTCTATGATGGTAACTGTTTTCTGTAATAATGGGCGAAATCAGTTTGAAGCCACGCCCAGTTTTTATTCACAGTCGACCGTCTGTCCTTACCCTCGGCCGCTAACACGATAACTTGAACAAAAATCGACATATCTTTACTAAATTAGTTCACGTACTTATCTGAACTCACTTTATTAGGTATTAAAAATGGGCGAAATCCGACTATGACCACGCCCACTTTTTCGATATCGAAAATTTAGAAAAATGAAAAAAAAATCCATAATTCTATACCAAATACGAAAAAATGGAGGTAAAATGGGGATTTGATTGGCTTTTTGACGCAAAATATAACTTTAGAAAAACCTTTGCAAAATGGGTGTGACACCTACCATATTAAGTAAAAGAAAATGAAAAAGTTCTGCAGGGCGAAATCAACCTCCCTTTTAAAACCCCCATTAATACCTCGAATTTGATACCCATATTGTACAAACACATTCTAGAGTCACCCCTGGTCCACTTTTATGGCGATATCTCGAAAAGGCGTCCACCTATAGAACTAAGGCCTACGCCCTTTTAAAATACTCAGTAACACCTTTCATTTGATACCCATATCGTACAAACACATTCTAGAGTCACCCTAGGTTCATATTCCTACATGGCGATTTTCCCTTATATTGTCTCCAAAGCTCTCAGCTGAGTACGTAATGGAATCCAGCTACATCCGTTAAATAAATATGGTACCTAAAGGTATACTTCAAATTTGTGAAAAAATGTACGGCAAACCCAATAAAGTTCAAAAAAACAATAACTCAAATCGAAAACGGAGCCTTCTTTTTCGTATAGTGTTAGCTTAACTTACAAAGGCCCTTACAAACAGAATTTTCGAAACTGCGTGTTTCACGGATTTTTGTATGATAAATTGAAACTTAATCTGAGTTAAAATTTCAAATTGTTAGGATTAATAACAACGAACTTAGGTCACTTTAAAAAAGTGATATCTGCGTTTTGTAACATTTAATATTTGTTGGTTAGCACCAAATTTAAAATTGCCATTTTATTTACTAAAACGATGTTCATAGTTAATTCTCGATTTGTATGAAAATAAGTATTTTACTCTTATTTTGTAGATGATAACATTGAAACCCATTTAATGCAAGTATGAATGGTACCGACATTTATGATTTACCTGTAAATAACTACACTTAATTTTGAGGAAGTAACGGACGCTAATATTCAAATATATTATTAAGTATATAAGTATAAATACTGGAACATATGCTGCAAAATAATAAAATGTGGTTTTAGAATAACCAACAACTAAGGGGAAATAATTAAATATGGTAAAATTAAAACTAAAGTAAATGTGAGGGAATTTGTGTAAAAAAGTAGTTATATTAAATGCTACCTGTTAGATATTGTACATATATGTATGTATGTACTTAAGCATATTCACTCAACTAAGTGGATTTAAAATTGTTATGTACCAATGGGGCTTCTCATGCCAACTTAACCTACCAATGGATTTTGCATCACCATTTTATAGGCAGTTATAAGAAACAATCCCGAAGTTTTCAATAAAGCGTACTGCTAAATTAACAAAAAAAGATTTAAAAAGAAACCGAAACAATTTTTTTTATTTCAACGAAATTAGTGATGGTAAACGGATTGATAGGTTGCGGTGGTATGAAAACCCGCTTATACATTAGACGGGGTCGATTTATTAACCGATATCGCGCCATCGATTTTTCGATAGGATTTTAGGTAGTTCCACTACGCATACCCAAAAAAATAATTTTCGAGCCTGCGAAATTTCATTTTGTTTTTTTTTTTTTACTTTTTTCGGCTTTGGTTTTTAAGGTTTTTTTTTATGACCTACTAAAGAATTTTCATTTGATTGTAAAATTTTCACCCTGTCCGACCCAAAAATGTCCGCTAAAAAACGTTGGCGATAACATTTTTTTTTTTTTTTTTTTCAAAAAACTATTATCTCCAACGTTTTTAGGGGACCTTTTTGGGACGGACAGGGTATACATATGAACATTTTTTTTTTGTAGGTCATGAAAAAAACCTTAAAAATCAAAGTCGAAAAAAAAGTCAAAAAAAATAAAATTTCGCAGGCTCGAAAATTATTTCTTTGGGTATGCGTAGTGGAACATTTTTTTCCTGAGCCCAAATCATATCGTAAAATCGATGGCGCGATATCGGTTAACTTAAGTCCATACAAAACGACCCACCCTATTATACATACGTATATGGCAAACTTGTAAAAAAAGATGTACAATTTTGTAGATTTCGTAAGGCAATGGTTTCGAAAGATATCAATCTTAGACTAAAATAATAAAATTAATAAAAATAAAACCATAAAATCAAAGTAGAATATTAATTCATGTAAAGTAAGTAATTGCAATGTGGTATGCCGATTAGAAAGAAATTATTTCTTTTTTCCTAACTGAATAATTTTTCAAATATGCCGTGATATTTGTCGAAAAGGGCGTGGTGAAAATAGTTAGGTGTCACAGTCTATTAAATTTTTTTCCAAACAAACTCACGATTGTCACAGATGGGAGTTTCCACCAAATCAGACCCCTCTGAGCTAATAATCTATCTTGCACTATCCAAACACGTTTTCGTGCGTTAAAGTAAGGCTACTACATTACAATTGAACTATTATTTTCATTTGACGAAGACGTATGCTCAGCTCAAGGTTGATAAGACAATACTCAAGTCTGATGTTTTTGTTTAATCAAGAAGGAAATGGGACAGATTGGACTAGTTTGAGAGTTAATAATTTTATACTTGTTCTCGAGATATTGACCAAAGTTTGGACCTATATGACCTTAAAATATTTAACTTCAATATGAGAATCACACAAAGGAGTTGTTCACACTATCAAATTTAGATATGGGAAGATGGTGGTTGTGAGTTTAGTAAGAAAAGTTGACAGAGGTTGGTATGGATATTAGTTTCACACAATTTATGAATTTCATAATCTTTGATCTTTCAAGTTTTTGACAAAATTTGTTCTTTAATAACCACCCTAATGTACATTACTAACTGATGAGTAGATAGATCTATTAAACTCTCATTGTTAGAGCAGTAAAGATTTGCAATCATTTTGAATTGCAATCAACGATTTCCCAAATATGATTGGTTTTTCTGATTATAAAGTTTACAGTCTACAATCGGCTTGATTGTAAGCACTTCATTTACAATCTACAATAAATTTACAATCGAATTTTACATTTTTTTTTTAATAATTAATTTGGAATGCAATATAATTAATTCATATTAATCATCCGCTTTTCTTAATTTGAAATTATATGAAAACTTACGATTAAGATAGTTTGAACTACGCTACAAAGCGTTTATTTGTTAAGATTACATGCTCACACTCAGTAACTGTATCTGAAACATGTTATTGCTACATGCATGATTATGATTGAAGATTTTAATTTTTATGCATTCAATGACTGTACAATCAACGATTGAAAGAAAAAAGTTATTGCAATCAAACATAGAATTGTTTGTAGATGGTAATTTTTAAAATTATCAAAAATACAACCAAATACGAATACAATATAAACTGGTTGTAATATTTGTTGAACTCTGTGATTACTTCCAAATTTCATTGCAATATTTACAGCTCTGATTATTAAGGAAGTCCAAAATTCGGTTATAATGATTTGAAAACCAAACAGCAATCAATAATGAAGATAAACAAGAGAAATCAGCATAATAATGCCAGTTTATTTCTAAAATGGGTCATGTGAAAGGGTCTTATGGTAGATTTCAAGTTTTATATGAATTTTTCTGTTTTTTTTCACCCACTTGGCGAACAAAGAAATCGTTTATCAATTTTTGTTATCAATAAAAAAATTTTATAACCTTGAGTTGAAACTTGTTATACCTTTATTTGAAATTCCCAAAAGGCTTAGGGGAAAAAATATAATCAAAAAATTATGGTTTAAGGCTAGAAGTTTGACAAATGTGCAACGAGTATTTAAATGTGCTTTAACTATGAATGGTTTAATACATAATTCATTTTTTTTTCTTTCACAAAGGATACAAAAAACGGTTTCCTAAAATAATATAAGAAAAGTACTTGGGGAAAAAATATTACAAATTTGTAATAACATCAACAATAGTTCAAAAAATGTTTGCTGTTTTCAAAGGTGGTAAAAAACGATAAATCGGAGCCCCTTTATCGTCTTGCTTACACCAAAATCAAACCGCAACTCACATACACAGTCAACCGCAAATCAATAAACTAAATGAATTTCTTGGTTTTGTAGTTATTAATTATAAATGTACAAATATGAGAAAATGATGATTAAACTACAAAATTGACGAATACAAGCCAACAAATTTAAAAAAAAAAATTTTATAATGTAATGTAAGAGAGAAATCGGAATTCTAAATGTAAACCCTTGATTTAAATAGGTAACACTGCGCAACAAAAAATAATCAACTAACTAAATATTTAAAGTAAAAACAATCAAAAATTTGTCAATAAATAAAAGCTGTAGTAAAAATATAAAAAAACACAAATAATGAATCTACCATTTCTAATTAATAGCTAACGAAATGTAGTAAAGTCCCGCTAGCAAAATAAACAAAAACAAAACAAATGTCTGTTAATTTAAGAACATTTTGTTAACTTTTGCTATTTTAGATATACCGAATTTATAAATACGTATATGAATAATTGACTAAATTCCTAAAAAAAATTAATAAATATAAGTTAGCAAAATATTTAAAGCCGAAGTACGAATTAGTCTACCAAATTCTATTTAACAATAAGCAAATAAATAAGTAAAATAAAATAAGTTTAACAATCAATAGGTAAATATAAATACTAAACAAATAAAATTGGAATATCGAATTGAGAGCATGGTAAAAATTTTGAATTTGTATATTAAGCGTAAGCTAAACTGAAGCCACCAATGAATTGATTTTTAGATATAAAACTTGAACAACTAATTAATATTAGATAATGAAAAATACCAAAAAAATATACGGTTCAATAGAAGTCAAATTTATATATCTACCAAGTATGTTTACTAAATTAAAAAAGAAAATTATCAACAAAAATTGGTATTGCATTAATATTCTTGAATGAGAAAAACAACAATGACTTAGGCGGCAATCATAAGAAATAGCATACCTGCAAGAAGTAATAGAATTCATGAAACCAACATACATATTTAAATATGTGAAAATTCCTACACGCAACGCGCCTAAACTCAATTCAAAATAAATTTTTCCTCACCGTAAATTTTTTATGTATGATGAATCTGTATAATTAAAAACAAATTTTAAATATTCTACTATTGGTTTAAGAAATCGATTTTCTGGGTACGTCATTTATTAAGATGCCATAAAATCAGACAGGTGAAGTCAATATTACAAAACGGAGTCGCATTCGAAAATACTTGCACTCATGACTTAAAGTGTTGCTTCTTGGTACATTCTGCAGCTCTGCACCTTTATTCAGTATCACAAAAAAATACTACATTCATGACGGTCTGCAATTTTAAATGACGTGCGGTCTCAATTTGAATTTTGTGCACTGGATTTATATTCTTGATACAGCTTTAGTAACCGGAACTGAATGTCGGGATCTTCAGATTATCGCATTATCCAAAACAAAGGCTTGGTTTTCATTAGGGCAAAATGGTTGATATTTAAAGCTGCCTCAAGCTGACCTGCTGGTCAGTTGGTGTCAAACACGTTCCTATTATGTTACATTACTGATTTAAAGTCGAAAGAGCGATACGTGGCCAAAATCCACGCTAAAATTTTGTATTCATTAATTTCACAACCCATTTCATTATTTAACGTTGTTTCACACCTACTTCTTAATGGGACGCCGCTTGGCAATCGAAAATAAATTGCCACCATGTTATCAAATGAAATTTTGAATATCAAATTTTGCCAGTACCCCTTGAGAAATAGCTATTTTCACTTATTGGTCAATTTAATTGACACTTTGCCAAATCGGACGGCAAAAGCTTTTGACGTTGTATATCTGGCCGCCTTCATTGATATTGCCAAATTTGTGGTAAAATTTGACATAAGTAATATAAAAATAACAATCTTCAGGAAATTACACATTTTCGGGTTACGCAAGAAAAACAGTTAGAGAAAATTTTATTTGAACTGAGTTCGGGCACACCGTTGTATTATTTTTCATTGACTAATAAAACGGAATCAAAAGGTATCAAAAAAATTGTAACACCAATGATTTTAGCTATTGAAAGCTCATACGATAAAAAAAAATCACCCTGAACAAAAAATCTGCACAACTACACATTCACATAGTAGCTGCATAGCTTCAAAATCAAAATAAATTTGACATTTTAGTCATATATCGTCATATATCGTCAAATATCACAACTACTCGAGGTCCAGCACCATATATCATAAAATACGCATTAAGTAGAAATCGTGTAATAAAAATCCTAATAAAAACTTAAGAATTAAAAAAAAAAAATTGCGTGACTTCTATATTTAATTTCGTTAAAAACTATATGTAGCTAAGATAATGTAAATATCTTAAATAGTTTCACAATCTTGTTGAGATTCAAATACAAACCACTTTTTCCTAAAAAATTACAAAACCCAAAAAATTTGCAAAACAAACGATTTTTACTTGTTAGTTAATTAGTTATGCATACATATGTACGTATGTGTGTATGTAAGTTATAAAACTAAGTACTATGTCCACTTGTCATGGACAATAAATTTGTTATATAATTAAGCTGTAGGTAATTTAAAATTAAAAAAATAAAGAAAATAGTTTGTTGTATACTCCTTTTCAAATAAGATACGATTTACAGAAACATATATCGCAAATAAAGTTAAAAGTAAATTTCATTACTATTTATACTATGTTCGTAAAAGTATGTGTGTTAAAATAGAACTATATATAGGAGTGCAAATGAAAAATAAAAAATGAATCCCTAAGTATACTAAAAAAAAACAAAAATAACACAATTTGGAACGACAAAAGAGTTTTAAAATTTATTCTCGTATTAATAACTGAAACTCCAAATATTAAAAAAATAATGAACTACAATAAAACCAATATCAATAAATGTTAACATTTGTTGTTTTATTTAATAGACAAGTCTTTTTACTCCCGGTTTCGTATGCGCAAAGAAAAAAATATGCAAAATTTTCTTGTCTTGCTCGAACAGATTCAGAAGTCATAACGATCTAAAAAAAAGACCTGAAAACAGTCCCCAAATAATTTGGAGCCAGTTACGATATGATTCTTAAATTAATCTCAAATAAGTCCCGTACTGACCACGTATATAAAATTACTTATATCTCAATTTATAAGAAGCAAACACTAAACACTGTGGCAAATGTTTTCAAGTATCACATACCTACACATCTTCGCCGAGGATAGGTGAGGTTGACAATTGGGTTTGGAGAAGCTATATATTGCGCTGGGAACCTGAGATGGTTGCGCTACATAGCTGTAGGGTTCTTATTATTTTTATTTAACTTTGTATTTTAGTTACTTTGAACCATACATGTTAAATTCCAATTAGAATTTGCAATTGATGCAATTGATTTAAATTCTCTAATTAATTAAACAATTAGAAATAGTTCAACTAATTCCCATTAGATAATTGAAATTTTTATTCTAATGGTAAATCTTATTGCAATTAGTTGTCATTAGCAAAAAAAATTGGGTTACCTTTACAATTTGAAATCTAATTAACTTCTGCTAATGCAATTAGATATTCAATTAGCTCGAATTAGAATCAATTATTTATATTTATTTACATCATTATTCCTTCACTTCAATAATTCTTTGAAACAAATTTATTTTTATCAAAATTATTGATTCTAATTGGAGCTAATTGTATATCTAATTGCATTAGCAGAAATTAATTACATTTCTAATTGTAAAGGTAAACCAATTTTTTTTGCTAATGGTAACTAATTGCAATTAGATTTACCATTGGAATAAAAATTTAAATTATCTAATGGGAATTAGTTGAACTAATTCTAATTATTTAATGAATTAGAGAATTTCGCAAATGAAGGTTAATTAGCAATCATTAGCATTATCTAATCATTACTTAAAATCTATGCTTTGAACTTTGTAATTTTAAAATGTTTTATCAATATTTTAATTTTCAATATTGATTTTTCACTTTTCAAAGATTTTCGTTGTTGCGAAAATTTTAAATAAAATAGACGCATACATTTAGGCCTCTTGAAAAATATGGTTAAAATTTTTTATAAATTAAAACGTGGTTTCAATCACCACATTGGCGATTTCTGCCTATTTAAAAAATTTGTGTTGTGTGCAACTTGAAAGCAAAAAGAGGAGCAATTAAAATTAGCTCAATTAGGGAAGCAACGTGAACGCGAAGAGAAACGCAAGCCATTAACATCAATGTTAATTTCGACAACCCAAAACATCTTAGCGATGCACAAACTCAACGACGTGAACGCGTGTGCAATCGCTTAATAAAAGCAGCTGAACCTCTCTCAAGAGTTGAATTACAGAAGACAAAACGAAATACACATTTGATTGTAACTGCTTGCCGAACATACCATATTTAAAAAAAAAAACCAGCTGTAAAAACCAACATGAGAGCGACTTATTTTTGTATTATTGCAAATTCTCTTCGCCAAAAATATTAAAAAAAAACAAAAATATAAACTTTAACATAATTTAATTTTAACAACAGTTCAATCATATGAATTTAATTGAGCATGAATTAATATGAAGTTATTTGTATGAGGCGGCCGCCGTGGTGTGATGGTAGCGTGCTCCGCCTACCACACCAATGATCCTGGGTTCACGCCCCGGAAAAAGCAACATCAAAAACTTTCGAAACAAGTTTTTTCAATTAGAAGAAACTATTTCCAAGCGGAGTCGCCCCTCGGTAGTGTTTGGCAAGCACTCCTAGTGTATTTCTGCCATGAAAAGCTCTCAGTGAAAACTCATCTGCATTGCAGATGCCGTTCGGAGTCGGCATTAAACAAGTAGGTCCCATCCCGCCAATTTGTAAGGAAAAAAATAGGAGCACGACGCAAATTGGAAGAGAAGCTCGGCCTTAGATCTCTTCTGAGGTTATCGCGCCTTATATTTATTTATTTTTTTTATTTGTATGAGAGTAAAGCAATCCAGACATTGTATAACAAAAATTTTAAAATTTCAATAAATAAATAAATGAAGCGGAGCCGCGAATATTACGTCGTAAATGACAAAATCGTTTTTTTACAGGAAAGAAAAGAAACGTTTTTTGGAGGCTTTGTGATTGTTTTTGTTCCTGTGTTTTTGGCTTGTCCAAAACAATGACATTAATAACTTATATGAAAAAATTGAGGAATTTCAATTTCGAATTACATGTAAGCGGTCATTTTAAAACTTTTTTCAGTGGAAAAACGTTTCATATCCTAAGCGCAACAGCAGTTAAAACGTTTTTCCATTATGCACAGCATCTGTACTGATGGCTTTTAAAACGCTGTTCCACTGAGCAATACGGTTTGTAGGAACGGATTTAAAATGTTTTTTAAATAAAGAGTATATTATAGAATGCTTACAGTTTATTTATTTCATACAAAAAGTTAATTCGGCATCAAAACAAAAATGTGTTCAAAACAGAAATGAAAATATTCCAAAAACTGTGAATAAAGCTTGGTTTGCTTTGAGCTCATTTACACAATAACTTTCCAACCTATCTTTTTTGTTTACTTCTTTTTAAATATTAATTTCCGAGTGTTTTCACTGTCACTTTTACATAAAGAGGGCGAAAAAACATCGTGTAAGGGTGCTCTTTCAAGTAAGAGATTTATATACTATCTTTATTTACTGCAGATCGATTTATAGAACTCTGCGTACTTCTCACGGCCAATAGTCCTTCATTTGACCAAAAATAAATTTTTGGCAATTGAAATAGCAACGACAATCACAAACCTAAATATAAACAATAAATAAAATAAAAATTACAGCAAGTGCACTTAAAACGTTTTTCCACATTACTTGTTCTGGAGCGTTTTTTTTGAGGAATACTTCTGATTTTCCTGGTTGTATATGCATTTCCACTATTTTTGAACTTTTTATTTTTAAAATCTTCCAATTTTCAACAATACATTTCCTTTTTGTACCTCTGTTACACTTATCAATTACCTGCGACAACTGCGATCGTATCATTTTACGTGTAATTTACAACGTTCTTCCACGGACTGACTTCTTCTAATTGCTTTTTAATTACCCTTTAGTACGTAATTTTAACTTATTTGATGCTTTAAAAATGCAAGAGAGTAACATTAACGGAAATCTGCAAAAAACCACGTTTTGCAAAAATTGGCTTTTAAAACGTTATTCGCGGGTCCGCTACAAATGTCCAACTAAACTTTTTGAAAGCAGCACCCCGCATTTTCAAAAACTACTATCAAACTTGAATCCCTTTGGCATACAATTTATGAACGTATACTATACATATTTTTATGGAGCCACATTTAAGCGGCTTCTATACTAGTTCTTATCCATATTACACCCATCTACCCCTTCATCAAAGCCATTTCATAAACCCACAGCTGTCACATTTGACTTCAACGATTGAGCAGCAAAACCATCAAAAGCCATTGCATAAACATCAGTTGCAGCAGCAGAAAGAATATCCGTATAATATATTTTTTAACAACGACGTCATTTTCCTGCATTGTAATAATAATTTTGGTGAGGAGTCATATCTATTTTGTATTTGTGTATGAATATATTTTACGTATGTAAGTATACTGATATATATATATATTTTAAATTTATTGTAAACTCTCTCTTTAAATTATTTATTTAATACATTTTTCGAAATTCATAACATAATTACTGGTTTATTTTACGGTTTTGTTTGTGAACTCTCTTTTTAGAACAGAATACACAAACATCTACACATTCTAATAATCTAAATGATTCATTTATAAATATACCAAATGACACTTTACAACAAAATATTAGAAATCCGTATGATAATTTCAATCAAAACGAAATTTCAGCAACATCAGTCAAACTTCCACAATTTTGGACTAGTTGTCCAGAAGCGTGGTTTATACATGCTGAAACACTATTTAGCACCAAAAATATAACCCAAGAGAATGCCAAATATGAACACATTATAACAGCACTTCCACAAGAAGTAATAGTAACAATTTTAGATTTTATCCAAAATCCTCCCCTTACTAACAAATTTAGTGAACTTAAAAAAGTTTTGATAGGAAGATATTCGCTTAATGAAAATTCAAAGCTAGACAAAATTTTAAGTGATTCATAAATAGGTGATCGAAAGCGCTCTGAGTTTTATCGGTCATTAATTTTGTTAGCCGGTTCAAATTTTAGTCACAATATTTTAAAGAGAATTTGGTTGAGAAAACTTACCAAAAATTTAAATGCTATTTTGGCTAGCTCAAGTTCTGACAATATTAATGAATTACCAAATTAGCGGATAACATTTTTGAAGTAATGAATAAAAACGAAGTTTTCTCAGTAAATACAATTTCAGATACAAAAGTTCAAAATTCTGTTGTTGAAAATCTAGTTAAAACCACCTCTTTGATGAGTGAGAATTTTCAGAAACTTTCTTTGAAGTTAGCTGAAATTAAAACAGAAATGTATCGGAATCAATCTAGGTCGCGTGCTAATTCTAGGAACAATTTTAGAAATTCTAACTCGCGTAATAATCCAAATTGGTTGTGTAGATTTCACTACAAATTTGGAAATAATGCTAGAAGTTGTGAACAACCTTGTTCTTATAACAAAAACAAAGATTCAAAAAACTAAATTCTTCCGTTGTTGCAGCGACGAACAACGGAAATTTAGATTTTTCGACGCGTCGCTTATTTATTTTTGATAGAGAAAACAAACAAAATTATTTAATTGATAGTGGAGTAGAAATTTCGGTATTACCCGCGTCTAAATGTCCTCATACGAAACGTTCAGACATAATTCTCACTGCAACTAATTGCTCAACAATTGCCACTTACGGGAATAGGCTTTTAAACATAAATTTAGGTTTAAGACGTGAATTTCCCTTTACATTTTTGATCTTGGATATAGCCAAGCCAATAATTGGCGCTGATTTTCTTTGTAAATATGGTCTTATAGACATTAGACATTAAACATAAACGTTTAGTAGATCCATTAACCAATCTCTCAGTTAATACAGTCGCCTACTTTTGCGATATTCCATTACCTAAATTATTTGTGGTTGACAATAAATTTACAAACTTATTAAACGAGTTTCCGTCACTTATTTCAGAACCAGATTATACTAACCCTGTTAAACATACAACAGTACATCGACTTGTAACAGAAGGTACACTTCCATTTTCTAAGCCCAGGCGCTTAGATCCGGTAAAATACAAAGTCGCGAAAACGGACGGTGATTTTAGAACATTAAATATTGTAACTGTTCCCGATCGTTATCCCTTACCTCACATTCAGGATAATAAAAATATAAAAATATATTTTCAAAATTGGATTTAGTTAGGGCATATTACCAAATTCCTATGACTGAAGAAGATATTTATAAAACTGCTATTACAACTCCTTTTGGGTATGGTGGAATTCATGAGAATGCCTTTCGGACTTAGAAATTCTGCACAAACCATTCAAAGATTCATAAATGAGGTAGTAGGTGACTTAGATTTGGTATATGCTTACATTGACGACTTATTTATTGCAAGTAAAGACGAAGAACAACATTTAAAAGGTTGAGGTATCCTTTTTCAACGTCTTACAGAGTACGGTTTAAACATTAAACCAAGTAAATGTACTTTTGGTGTACCAAGTATTGATTTTTTAGGACATAACATTTCTGGAACAGGTATTCGACCTTCAGATGAAAAGGCATCAGCTATTCGCAATTTCGAATGGCCAAAATCAGTTAAGCAGGCATAGAAATTTATTGGTATGGTAATTTATTATCATAAATGCATTCCAAAACTAGCAGAATTTACAAACAAAATGTATGATCTAATTAACAAAGTAAATAAGAAACGTGACAAAGCTTTGGTATGGGACGAGAATTCGAATGAAGCTTTTGAATGCATTAAAGATAAATTTGTACCTACGATATTGTTAAATCATTTTAACAAAGATGTTAAATTATTTTTAACAGTAGATGCATCTAACACAGCAACAAATACGCCCCCAGCGTTATACAACAAAATTACAATAGTAAAATTGAACCCATTGCATTCTTTTCTAAAAAACTTTCTCCAACTGGAATTAAATATAATGCTTTTGATAGGGACTTATTAGCAATTTACTTAAATATAAAACATTTTAGATATCTTTTGGAAGGACGACAATTTACCGTTTATACGGAACATAAACCTTTGATAACTGCTTTAAATTCAAAAACAGAACGAAGTCCTAGACAAATGAGATACTTGGAATTTATAGTACAATTTACTGATAACATACAATACATTAAAAGAGAATCCAATGTATCTAGAGCTTTTGAGGTTAATGCAATATATAATGCAGAACTGAATTTTAAAATTTTACAAACTGAACAACAAACAAATGATGACTTAAATCAACTTGTATCTGATTCTTAATATCTAAATTTAAAATTAATTAGTATTCCTATTTTAAATTTTAATATTTGGTGTAAATTTCAGGAGAAACTCCTAGGCCATTTGTATCGAGTAATTTGCGAAAAACAGTATTTGATATTTTGCATAGAGTAGCACATCCGGGTACTAGAGCTACACGACGGCTAATAGTTAAAAAATATTATTGGCCTAATATGAATAAGGGTGTTAATATTTGGTCAAAATAGTGTCTTAATTGTCAAAAGTCTAAAGTTTATTGTCACCCAAAATCTCCTGTTGTCAAAATTCAAATTCCCAAGAATAGATTTGAACACATCCATTTAGATATAGTTGGACCATTACCTATTTCAAAAGGACATCGCTATATTTTAACGATTATTGAAAGATTTACCCGTTGGCCTGAGGCATATGCATTAAAAGATATTTCAGCGACTACAATTGCAAATAAGTTTTTTAGAGAATATATTTCTCGGTTTGGAGTTCCGTTAAAGATAACAACTGATCAAGGTAGCCAATTTACATCGAAATTGTTTTCAGAGTTAACTAAATTACTTGGTAGTCACCGAGTCACAGTCCGCATATCACCCTCAAGGAAATGGTATGGATGAAAGGTTTCATAGACAATTAAAGACTACTAAATAGCTAGATAATTGGTATGACGAGTTATCTGTCATATTACTTGGTTTGCGATCTATTTACAAAGAAGATATTTCGGCTACACCAGCGGAAATGGTTTTCGGTCAGAATTTGCGTTTGCCAGGGGAACTTGTGCCATCAGCTAAAAATTTCTCATCAACTGAAATTTTAAGTAATTTACGTGAACATTTTCGAAATGTTAGATCAAATTTAAGTCATCATAAAGATTCTGATACTGGAATTTACGTTCCAAAAGATCTTCAAAATTGTAAATTTGCATTTGTTAGAGTCATTAATAAACATTCATTATAACAACCATATCAAGGACCTTACAAAATTGTGGAAAAAGACCAAAAATGTTTTAAACTTGAAATAGATAATAATTTTAAAACTATTCCTATTTATAAATTAAAACCTGCAATAATTGAAACGACAGACACAAACAACACCAAGAATTTACATAAAAAGAGAGTTACGTTCAATTTGTTTAATGTTAAATTTTCTTGAAGGGGGAGTAATTGTAGGGTTATTATTTTTATTTGACTTTGTATTTTAGTTACTTTGAACTTTGTAATTTTAAAATGTTTTATCAATATTTTAATTTTCAATATTGATTTTTCAATTTTCAAAAATTTTCACTGTTGTGAAAAATTTTAAATTAACAAGACGCATACATTTAGGCGTATTGAAAAATATAAATTAAAACGTGGTTTCAATCACCATAATAGCCCCTTGAATCTGGTATTTTAGTCGCCTCTTACGACAGGCACGTGTATATTCTGACCCCCTAACCCGCTGTGGGAGGCTTTCAAGGTTCGAATGCGTCGATTCTTTCTTGGATAACAGCAAATAATTCGTCGTGCCCTCAATTAACCCAAGCTTATCCTGCTCCGCGCGGTACAGTTTTTAGCGACCGTGATAGGTTCATGCAGGTGATACATCGCGTCCACACTGCTCCTTTTTGAGTACACATCACACCAAGATTGGTCAGCCTGGTTTTGGGCGTCACTAATAAGATGACGACAATTTGCTACTAAGCGTCAATAACAAGATAACAATTAGCTCATAATATTATGATGGCCTTATACAATCGGTGTACCTACCGCAGGCATATTCCACAGCTCCTTACCTGCAGGGAGAAGGCTCAAAAATTCCTGGAGGTGGAGGATTTTATTGGCAACTTCTAAACTTCATTAAACCCCATAACTCTTTTTTATGAATACCGTAACACCAATTTTAAGTCCTAAGATTCAAGCGCCTAGCCGTTATAATAAGTTTTGACCCGAAATATCTCTGGAGAGATTAAGGAGGATTGCCACTGACGAACAATATAGACTGTCCATGGACTGCACGGAATACTTACTCCTGGAGCACGGCGTAATGCTTGGAAATAATTCAAAACTAGCAACTACACAAAAAAACTTTTGCGATGAAGAACGCTGAGTTTGTGTGGTAAACACTTTTAAACCTCAACCTTTAATTTTTGTCAAAACACGTTATTCATATAAATTTAGTTTCCCTGCAAGGTAATAAATATTTTAAACAAGTTGGCAACCCTGCACATATTTTCAAATTCAAATCATGATTAAGTGAGTGCAAGTGCAGTGTAAAGGACATGTGATTCAGCAGCGAGTGAGGAATGAACATTGCCCGTAGCAAGTGAATAAAAATAACTAAAAACAAAGAAATCGCATTATTTAACTTAAATGTATCAACAGAAAGAAATGCGGGTACATTATTATATTTGCGGAAAAAAGCCGAAAAGAAAGGTAAGTAAATGCGTTGCTTCAATCCAAAGGATAATGACGGTGTTGCGCAATAAATTATTGGCATACATACCTACCTAAAACCGCACAAAGCATGCAGCACAAATTATTGATTTTTCACAAAAGGAAATCCAGCATGGATGTTATGTTTAAGGTTGCCTAGTGAATGCAAAGTTTTAAACAAATTTGACTTTTATTTACTTACTTACTGAGAACATATATCACTTTTCCATAGTTAATAGGGAACTTTTGGGAATCTTGCTTTTAAAAAATATTTCTTTTCATTAAAGGAAACTTTTTCGAAACAAGAGGCTATGTTGTTTGGGAACAAATACAGATGCCCCTGCCAGTTCTTTAAGATCCGAGACAAACTTGATTTTATAGCGCGACAGTCTAATGTATGCTCATTTGCGTGAGAATTCACTAAAACCGTTTGCTCGGCATACTTTTGGGCGCGCATCAGACTATCACATGATATAAAAATCTCGCATGACATATAAGTCACTCTAAAATAAATTTGTGATAAAAGCAACATGACAAAAGTTAGAGGTTTTACAAAATACATTTTTGTTAATAACTTAAGCTGTTTTTCTAAACCAAATTGTATTAGGTTAAGGTTAGGAAGTGTATGTCCATAACTATATAGAAAACGGCTCCACCGACCTAAACCATTCCAACCTTTCTTCCTTTCTACCTACCCATTTTTACAATTTTTTTTTTTCTTTCGTATAAGATATTATCTTGAGAACGGCTCTGTGGATTTAGATATAATTTGGTAACTACATTCTAAGCAATCTAATTTAACCATTTTTGCAAGGTTGCCACCTATTTAAAAATAAGTTTAATAAAATATGCGGCCAGAGTTGTGTCGTGGAAGCGTGCTCACTGACGACACCGAAGGTTCGGGTAAAAGGCCCGGCAAAAGCAACGTAAACATCTTAAGAAAACATTTTCTTAGCGGTATCGCTCTGCCGCAATGCTTTGGCAAACACTTCGATCGTTAAAAGCTTTTCGGCAAAATTCCATGTAAATCTCGCCACCCAATTTGTGGGAAAAATTTAAAAATAGTACGAGAAATTTGGAAGAGAAGCTCGGCCTAAATCTCCCCGGAATTATATCACGCCTTGTATTTATTTTATTTTACAGAGATAGTTTTTATTGAATAGGGTTTGCACTTAACCGTATTTAGCTTTTTGTGTAATTGTATACCTAGAACCTCTAGAATTTCTGAGGCAAGTTTAAGTTACGCCAAAAAAAATTTATATAGTCCGCACATTTGAGTTATCGAAGGGCTCATCCTCAGGACTAGAGGCAAGAAACTGAAAATTCGAATACGTCATTATTTTCACCTTTATCTTATAATTATTTTTAATAAGCAGCATCGATTTTTTACTCTTGCGGCCTTTTTCTAGTAATCTAAATCTCCAATATTTTACATTTATTAATCTTTGCTAACATTTTTTCTTCCAGGCTAGATTAGATGCTTAACAAAAAATTACATCTATACAATTTAAACTACGATAACCCTTTTTACAACATTTGATAGACTGATATTATAATATGGCTCAATGATCTGGAATCCGCGTTTTCATGTTCATTCAGGCAGCCTCGAATCAATACAAAAGCAGTTTTTATTATTTGCTTTAGACAATTATCAATGGAACCCTTTATATAATCTTCCCCTTCCATTTCCACATTTTAGTTAACTTTGTATAAATATGTATGCTTATATTCTATGAATTTACACTCAGCTGATGATATTTCTTCTGTAGCTGAGTAGTACCCTTATCGTGTATTACGATTCGTATCGAAATCAAGTTTTCGCTCAAACATTAAATCAAAATAGCTCTGTAATTTTTAGTCCGAATAACCACATATGTGAACTAGAGACTTCGCGTACTAGTTTGATTTATAATTTGTCACAATTTGTATAAATACTTCGGCAGTTTCATATTTATAAATAGAGTGAAGAATGGAATCCGATACCAATCGTGACACACGATACGAGCCCAGTTTTAGATCACGACTCATGAGAAATCACTGCCCACTCGGCAAAAGAATGACAATGAACAGGATTAGCCTGGTGTCATTGGACCACTTCAGGGCAGTGCGTGCCATTAAAAAAGCCTTCCCTTACATAAACCATAGCAAAATATTTTCTTCTAAACTGTATCTTAATACATTTTTCGATATATTCTTCAAACATACATAAACATATACATAGATAGATTTGTGCACACACCGACCTCGAAAGGAGCAGTGGCAGTTTTTATCAAATTTCGTCAATTAAACTTATCGATCGTAAAATAAAAAAACTCTTTACATTTTGTAAATAGAACAATGCAAACCAAACTCGAAAAACGTCTTTCGAAAAAATTTGAAAATTTTACGAATATTTCAAAATTTTGATTTAGAGTTGTCTGAGTTTTTTTGAGTATACAGTTAGCCTCATATATTTAAGTACACAAAGTACATATTACATTTGTACTGGATTTAAAAAAAAATTTTTTTTTCTGTTTAAGCAGTTACTTCCATTCGATGGGAACATAGCCGTATTTTTTATTTGAATGAAAATGTGAAACACACTGCGAAGAATAAATTGCCAAGAAATCAATGTGAACTTGGAGAGACCTATAACTTTTAATTTGTCAGAAACTTTAAATAAAAAGTTTGACACTTCCATAAAATCTTCCGAAATTTTCCAAAAACGTTTTTTGAGATTGGTTTGCATAGTTTATATAACAAAATTCTATTGTAAACTATCGAAGATAAAAAATCGAGAATTAAACTGACAGAATTTGATAAAAAATTGCCACTTTTAGTTTCGTATTCGCTGCTGTATGTCCTTTTTTCACATAAACTTTTTCTTTACATTGATACTTAATACATCAAATAGCTAGATTTTCAATTATCAAGGACTAAGACCATTAGGATGGTAAATCTATTCACACTTATACTAACATATCTGAATCCGAGAACATACAACATCTATCTATCTACATGCAGTTCTTAAATTCATTTCACATCATCAAAACTTTCTTCTCCTTTCTGCAGTAGTTTACACTACCAATGCAACAAATTATGTAACATTTCGCATAAAATTTGGCAAACTTAATGTTAACAAACATTGTCAGAGTAAGTGTTTATAAAGCTTCAGTATATTTTAGTACATATATATTTGCATATAAATATAGGTTTTTAGTACATCTTACATACACAAGTAAACTTGCCTTTCCTTTGCTTTTCCTTTTCCTTTTGTAAGTAAATAGCTACATATATATGAAGCACCAAAGTTTATTTCGATTACTTATGCTTCTTTGTTGCAAACATTTGTTCGTGTCTCCCCATTGGCTCATACAATGTTGTCGATCTATTGAAGTTTGTGCGAATTTGCAATCTGCAACATGCGGCTTACAATTTTCCATATCAAAAGATACATCAAGTAAAAAAAAAGCTGGCTATGCAAATCAGTCATGGATTTTAAGACTTATTTTTAATTATATTTTCCATATAAGTATTTGTGTGAAGAAGTTAGTTCCTGCACATGTACATATATACCCAACCGAAATACGTAGGAGTACGAAGCCTCTTACAGAAGCTGTTCTTTAGGTTTGCGAGGGCTTTACCACCTGAATTGTCTGGTTAATTCTATTTATATAAAACTTTTCGATTTAGGAACAATACACAACAAATGCGTTTCTAGAGAAGAAGAATGGCAAGAACTCTCAGCGGAGTTCTGCGGATGTGTGAATGCTTTTCTTCAACGTTGATTTTTAATGCCTAATCAAAGACTTAATTTTTGGAAATAGGTAATCTCGGACACTACAAATTTTATGTTATCGAGCAAAGTGGCAAAGTTAAACTTTAAACTCGAACTGAACAAGCAAGCATTAATTACATGTTTGTAATAAATGTAATTGCAAATAAATAGTGCCTCAACAAAAATTCTTAAATATAACAAGTAAGGAAGGCTAAATTCGGGTGTAACCGAACATTACATACTCAGCTGAGAGCTATGGAGACAACATAAGGGAAAATAACCATGTAGGAAAATGAACCGAAGGAAACCCTGGAATGTGTTTGTATGACACGTGTGTCAAATGAAAGGAATTAAAGAGTATTTTATGAGGGAGTGGGCCATAGTTCTATAGGTGTACGCCATTTAGGGTTGACTCTAGAATTTTTTTGCAGGATATGGGTATCAAATGAAAGGTGTTAATGAGTATTTTAAAAGGGAGTAATCCTTAGTTCCATAAGTGGACGTCGTTTCGAGATATCGCCATAAAGGTGGACCAGGGGTGACTCTAGAATGCGTTTGTACAATATGGGTATCAAACGAAAGGTGTTAATGAGTATTTTAAAAGGGAGTGGGCCTTAGTTCTATAGGTGGAAGCCGTTTCGAAATATCGCCATAAAGGTGGACCAGGGGTGACTCTAGAATGTGTTTGTACGGTATGGGTATCAAATTAAAGGTATTAATCAGGGTTTTAAAAGGGAGTGGTGATAGTTGTAAAGGTGGTCGCCTTTTCGAGATATAGCCATAAAGGTGGACCAGGGGTTACTCTAGAAAGCGTTTGTACGATATGGGTATCAAATGAAAGGTGTTAATGAGTATTTTAAAAGGGCGTGGGGCTTAGTTCTATAGGTGGACGCCTTTTCGAGATATCGCCATAAAGGTGGACCAGGGGTGACTCTAGAATGTGTTTGTACGATATTGGTATCAAATTAAAGGTATTAATGAGAGTTTTAAAAAAAGTGGTGGTAGTTGCATATGTGAAGGCATTTTCCAGATATCGACCAAAATGTGGACCAGGGTGACCCAGAACCGCTAATTTATTTATATATGTAATACCTGCCAATACAGCTGTGCCTGATACAGCTGTCAGATCTAGAAGCAGCAAGTGGCTTAAGTCCTAGGAAGCTTCTAGTAATTGCCAAGAGGACGGAGTTATTTTATAACATAAGTCCTGGTTTTTAATAGGGTTTTCAGTTTGGTCGTTAAAACAAACTTCTGGTAACACTACGGACTCAATCAGTCTATGTGAGGTCCTCATGGACCGGACAGTTCAACCTACCTACCTGCCAACATTTCAAGGGTTTTTTATTTCGCCCTGCAGAACTTTTTCATTTTCTTCTACTTAATATGGTAGGTGTCACAACCATTTTACAAAGTTTTTTCTAAAGTTATATATCGCGTAAATAAACCAATCTAATTACCATGTTTCATCCTTTTTTTTTTGTATTTGGTATAGAATTATGGCATTTTTTTCATTTTTCGTAATTTTCGATATCGAAAAAGTGGGCGTGGTCATAGTCGGATTTCGTTCATTTTTCATACCAAGATAAAGTGAGTTCAGATAAGTACGTGAACTAAGTTCAGTAAAGATATGTCGATTTTTGCGGAAGGACAGACGGACGACTGTGTATAAAAACTGGGCGTGGCTTCAACCGATTTCGCCCATTTTCACAGAAAACAGTTAGCGTCATAAAATCTATAAAAAAAAAAAATAATAAAAATAAAAATAAAAATCATAAAATCTATGCCCCTACCAAATTTCAAAGAGATTGGTAAATTTTTGTTCGACTTTTGGCATTAAAAGTATCCTAGACAAATTAAATGAAAAAGGGGCGAGCCACGGCCATTTTGAAATTTTCTTTTATTTTTGTATTTTATTGCACCATATCATTACTGGAGTCGAATGTTGACATAATTTACTCATATACTGTTAAGATATAAAATTTTTTTATGGCATTAAAGGTATCATAGACAAATTAAATGAAAAAGGGCGGATCCACGCGACCTTAGATGAGTGCCCAGGAACCTTAGTACCAAATTTCATCAAGATACCTCAAAATTTACTCAAGTTATCGTGTTAACGGATAAAGGGACGGACGAACGGACGGACGGACAAATCAAATCAAATCAATTAAATTTTTTTTCGATCCTGATGATTTTGATATATGGAAGTCTATATCTATCTCGATTCCTTTATACCTGTACAACCAACCATTATCCAATCAAACTTAATATACTCTGTGAGCTCTGCTCAACTGAGTATAAAAACTGTGAGCTTGTTCTTCCCTGAAATTAGGTGCAAGTACAAATGCAAGTACAGCAAAAAATAAAATTTTGGTACACAATGCGGTCAGCAACAGTGCACAACTTGTAGTTAAACAAATCTAAAGCGAAATGCCAAATTTCATCAAAGTGCTTAATGTTTGTTTTGCTGTGTTTTTCGCGCGCTAATTGGTATTTATTCAATCCTTTCATATTTTATTATTTTGTACAGTACCAACATACTTTTTATGTAATCATGTGTTAAAGTTATGCTTTTTGTTAGTGGCGGTTTGAAAGAAGCTGGTATTTGCTTTGTTCTATTTATTATTTATAGAAATACAAAGAATTGAACAATATTATCTATTTGTATGAATTGAGCGGGGATTGCCGTTATTGCTTTTAAATGTATGAAAACATTTATTTGAAGCAATTTTTAATTCATACATAACTAATTCAATAATTTGGGAAAACTTTAAACAACGTGACATCAGGGAGGACAAGCCGACAGCTGTTTCGATTATACTATGTAAATCTCTTCAAATGGATTTGAACACGCACTCCTACGTGGGTTGAAGTGTTAAAAACGCATTCAGCGACGTCCTGCAGCGTCATTTTTATACTCAGTTCAGCAGAGCTCACAGAGTATATTGTAACGATTTACTTGCAAATCCTCTTATTTGCAATCCTCTGCTTAGTTCGAATCACTAAACTGTTGAATAAATAACTCCAATATTGAATAATGGAAAAATGGCCTTTATTAAAGTACTTCACAATGACACTTATACTTTGCTACTCGCTGGCTTAATAACCAAACTCAAATTGAACTCTACTATTGGCCGCCAGATCGCGTGCTTAATCAATAACTGATTGATTGCTCAACTCAAACTGGATTGCAGCGCCTCTACATCTGTTGCCTTTTATACCCTTTTTTCCTCGTTCGCATTTTTCCAGAATGTACTAGCATTGTCCATGAGCTCTCAAACTTCTCAGCTATAACTAAAATTGTACAATTTTATACATCTTTTAGGCGCTTCCAGAATCTACTAGTCCAGTAGCTCTCAAACTTCTCAGATATATGCATGTGTTTGCGCATTGACTCTCCGCTGCTCGTATTCGTACATGGTACATATGTGTAGACGCAATTATTTATTGGTTTATGTAGATACATAAAGATTGAATTATTGATGTGAATGTTTGTAGTTTACAGTCTCTCGCGCGCACATAGGCGTATAAGTAAATGCATCTGTGTGTGACATCTCTCTGGGCTGCCTTATATATGTGTATACTTGATTTGATTATTAACGTAAATACTGCTTGGTATGGCCTTAGCATCGCCTTAGTGATGGGATAACTTAGTGATGCTAATATCCGTGACACTGCCCTCCACCTAAGTCTGATCGTCCCTATCAGACAAATCTCTCGATCTAAACGTTGCCAGCCTTTCCAAATGGACCACTTTCATTTTGGTTCGTTGTTTACCGATGGTTTGTATGCGGTACACTACATCGTTGATCCGTTATACAACTTTGTATGGGCCTTCCCAATTACACTGCAATTTCGGAGACAAACCTTTTTTTCGTTGTGGGTTGTATAACAGCACCAAATCTCCTTCCTGAAAACCTTCTGAATTATTCATCTTGTCACTCATAATCTTTGTTCGTTGCCTTATCAGATCATGTATTTCTCTTAGCTCTTCTTCCAAATCACTAGTGGATTTCCTGACATTTCTCTCCGCATTGGCATCTATCCCAAACTTCAAATGAGCTGGCAGTCTAAGGTCATTGCCAAAAATTACTTTTGCAGGGGTTTGACCCGTTGTCTCATGCACTGCTGATCGGTAAGCCATCAAGAATAATGGTATGCGGGTATCCCATTCTTTATGGTACTTGTGTACTACTTTCCTTAAGTGCTCCTCCAATGTTCTATTGAATCGTTCTACCATACCATCGGATTGAGGATGAAATGCAGTTGTCCGTGTTTTTCGAATGCCCAATGACTTACACATTTCCTGGAACACAGCTGATTCGAAATTCCTGCCTTGGTCAGAATGTAACTCCATTGGTACACCATACCTTGCAACCCATTCGTTTTTAACCACTTCTGCTACTGTTTCTGCTTCTTGGTTTGGGATTTGGTATACCTCTGGCCATTTACTGAAATAATCCATAACCACCAGTACGTATTTGTTTCCGCGGTTGCTAGTAGGAAATGGACCTGCGACATCCATGGCGATCCTTTCAAATGGCGCACCTGAGTTATATTGCTTCATCTGGCCATGACTTCGTGTTCTGGGCCCTTTCGCTCTGCTGCAAACCTCGCAGTTCGCAATCCACTCAGTGACCGACTGACGGCAACCAACCCAATAGAATCTCTGTTTAATCTTCTCGAGCGTTTTCGTGATTCCAAGATGACCTCCGCTTGGACCATTATGCAGCTCGCTGAGCACGTCAGGAATCCTCTTTCTGGGAACAACTATCATTTTATTCTTGTATTTACCATCCTCACTCTCCCATACTCGATGAAGGCAACCGGATATCAATTCTAAACTGTTCCACTGTGCCCAATATGACTTCGCAATGGGACTCTCTGCTGACATCTCTTCTCTGTTTGGTCTTTCATTTCGTTCGAGCCCTTGCATAACACGTGACAGATCTGCATCTTCTAGCTGGCACTTTCTTAGCTGTTCCTTGTCCCTGTACATGTTATATTCATTAGCCGGACATCTATAATGTCTTCTTTAGCCTCGGCTTTTGAACAGTGCTTGCATTCCAAACTACATGGTCTTCGTGACATTGCATCAGCATTTCCATGGGTACTACCTTTTCGATGCTCAATGGAAAAGTCGTAGCTTTGTAGTCGCTCGATCCACCGTGCCAATTGTCCTTCCGGATTACGGAACTGCAGAAGCCATTTGAACGCTGCGTGATCTGTCCTGACACGGAATCGCTGGCCGTAGAGGTATTTGTGAAAATGTTTGTTGCACTCTACCAATGCCAACAGCTCTCTCCGCGTAACACAGTAGTTCCTCTCTGGTTTTCCAATCGAACGGCTGTAATATGCAACTACCTTCTCCTGTCCATCGACCAGTTGTGATAAAACGCCTCCTATAGCATATTCACTCGCATCTGTATCTAGAATAAATGTTGCTCCTGGAATCGGATATGCTAACATTGGGGCAGTGCATAAACGCTCCTTCAATGTTTGGAAAGCCACTTCTTGCTCCTTCTTCCATTCAAAAGCTTTGTTTTTTCTTGTAAGCTCATGGAGGCTATGGGCTACGCTGAAAAAATTTGGTACAAATCGGCGGTAATATGTGCACAGCCCAAGAAAACTTCTCAATTCATGTAGGTTCTGTGGTCTTGGCCAATCCTTTACTGCCTCTATCTTTTCATTCGCTGTACAGACACCTTCTGTAGTTACCTTGTGGCCCAAATAATTTACTTCCTTTTTAAACAGCGTACACTTTTTGCGACTTAACTTCAGACCAGCGCCAGCTATTCTCTGGAAAACTTCCTCCAAGTTCTTAAGATGTTCATCAAAACTCTTGCCCAATAGGATGATGTCTTCCAGGTGCACCAAGCATGTTTTCCAATGTAGTCTTTTCAGTACCTGGTCCATGAGTCTCTCAAAAGTAGCTGGTGCATTACAAAGTCCAAAAGGCATCACTGTAAATTGCCAAAGACCATCACCGACACTGAAGGCTAATTTCTCTTTATCTTCCTCCTTCACCTCAACTTGCCAGTAGCCGCTTTTCAAGTCCAGTGTGGAAAACCATTTCGTACCAGATAGCGAGTCCAGAGTGTCGTCAATTCTTGGCAACGGGTAGCTATCCTTTTTCGTAACGTCATTCAACTTCAGGTAGTCCACGCAAAACTTCATTTTTCCATCCTTCTTCTTTACAAGTACTACCGGTGAGCTCCATGGACTAGCTGATGGTTCTATGACGCCGCTGTCACTCATTTCTTGTATGATTTGACTCACAACTTCCCGCTTCGCCAGTGGAACACTACGTGGAGCTTGACGGATCGGCCTCGCATCTCCAGTATCAATTTTATGTTTCACAACATTGGTGCGGCCTGGTTTGGAACCATCCTGGTCAAATATGTTCGGGTATTTTATGAGCAGTTGTTTTGCCTTACTCTGATAGGCTTCCTCTAGCCCATGCGTCCATTCCGTGATATCATTTGAAAGATCAGTATTTCCAGATGAAACGTGTTCCTGGAGTTGTTCACAGTTAATAACTACTTCGGCCTCTTGGCATCTTCCCAAAATAGATCCTTGGGTCAAATTGAATGGTGACTTGAACTCATTGAGTACTCTTACCGGAATACGTCCATCTTGTTTTGTCATAGCCAGGGTTTTTCCTACAAGTATGTTCAGTGCTGATTTATTTGCTGCTTCGACAACACACAATTTGTTTGTCCCACTATCTCCATCAATCTTTGCCCAGATGACTGCTTCTGATTTTGGTGGTATTTGCTGACTCTCTTCCACCAGCACTCGTTTACTGCTGTAGCCTCTCTCGTAGCCGAAATTAAGTGGCACATCCATGTTCTTATATCGCATCGTCTTGCTTTGCATATCTATTTTGATGCCTTGGTTGATTAAGAAGTCCACTCCAATTATGATTTCATCAACAATACCTGCCACTATAAAATTGTGTAGTACCGTGACGTTCCCAATTGCTACTTCACATTCTACCTCTCCAATTACCTGGGTGTCTTCTCCAGTGGCTGTACGCAATATTGCTCCATGTAATGGTCTTATCTTCTTGTTGACTAAATCCGCTCGAATGATGGAATGAGATGCACACGTATCTACAGTCAGTAAACGTTCCTTTCCATCCACATGTCCTCCGACAGTAAGATTGCTCGACCTTCTTCCAATTTGTGAGATAGAGATTATGGGGCATTCAATTGAGGGAGTCAGCTGTCGCCCCTTGCTCTTCTAGTTGTGTGGAGATCTGAGATGATATCTGTGCTGAAATTTGTGCCGACATTTCTGAAATACGCGTTTCTTGTGCTTCAATCTTTGATGTTATTTCTGACGACATTTCTGCAATATGTGTCTTCTGTTCTTCCAGTTGAGTTTCCATCTTGGATGTTATACGTGTCTCCTGTGATTCCAGTTGAGATGCCATTGTCGATGTTTGAGCAGATATTGCAGCCAAAATCATGTTCAAGTCTGTGCTCGTAACTGTCTGCGTAACTGTCTCTTCCATTTTTGTTGTTTCCTCGCCATCAAGATGAAAGTCATACTCTTCCACGTCAATTCCTTCTACTTCCATTGCCTCTCGTAACCGTGCCTGAAGTTCAAGTTTAACGCCGCTTGTAGTCAATCCACGGCTCTCCAACTCCCTCTTCAGTTGCTGGATCTTCAAGTCACTGAACTTTGCCATGTCCTTGTTGTCCTCTGGAATTTATTCAACAATTCCTCTTCTGACACCAACTGTAACGATTTACTTGCAAATCCTCTTATTTGCAATCCTCTGCTAAGTTCGAATCACTAAACTGTTGAATAAATATCTCCAATATTGAATAATGGAAAAATGGCCTTTATTAAAGTACTTCACAATGACACTTATACTTTGCTACTCGCTGGCTTAATAACCAAACTGATTGATAACTCAAATTGAACTCTACTATTGGCCGCCAGATCGCGTGCTTAATCAATAACTGATTGATTGCTCAACTCAAACTGAATTGCAGCGCCTCTACATCTGTTGCCTTTTATACCCTTTGTTTCCTCGTTCGCATTTTTCCAGAATGTACTAGCATTGTCCATGAGCTCTCAAATTTCTCAGCTATAACTAAAATTGCACAATTTTATACATCTTTTAGGCGCTTCCAGAATCTACTAGTCCAGTAGCTCTCAAACTTCTCAGATATATGCATGTGTTTGCGCATTGACTCTCCGCTGCTCGTATTCGTACATGGTACATATGTGTAGACGCGATTATTTATTCGTTTATGTAGATACATAAAGATTAAATTATTGATGTGAATGTTTGTAGTTTACAGTCTCTCGCGCGCACATAGTAATATAAGTAAATGCATCTGTGTGTGACACCTCTCTGGGCTGCCTTATATATGTGTATACTTGATTTGATTATTAACGTAAATACTGCTTGGCATGGCCTTAGCATCGCCTCAGTGATGGGATAACTTAGTGATGCTAATATCCGTGACAATATTAAATTTGATTGGATAACGATTGGTTGTACAGGTATAAAGGAATCGAGATAGATATAGACTTCCATATATCAAAATCATCAGTATCGAAAAAAAATTCGATTGAGCCATGTCCGTCCGTCCGTCCGTCCGTCCCTCCGTCCGTCTGCCCGTTAACACGATAACTTGAGTAAATTTTGAGGTATCTTGATGAAATTTGGTATGTAGGTTCCTGGGCACTCACCTAATATCGCTATTTAAAATGAACGATATCGGACTACAACCACGCCCACTTTTTCGATATCGAAAATTTCGAAAAACCGAAAAACTGCGATAGTTCATTACCAAAGACGGATAAAGCGATGAAACTTAGTAGGTGAGTTGAACTTATGACGGAGAATAGAAAATTAGTAAAATTTTGGACAATGGGCGTGACACCGACTACTTTTAAAAGAAGGTAATTTAAAAGTTTTGCAAGCTGTAATTTGGCAGTCGTTGAAGATATCACGATGAAAGTTGGCAGGAACGTTACTCCTATTACTATATGCATGCTTAATAAAAATTAGCAAAATCGGAGAACGACCACAACCACTTTAAAAAAAATGTTTAAGTCAAATTTTAACAAAAAATTTAATATCTTAACAGAATATGAGTAAATTATGTCAACATTCGACTCCAGTAATGATATGGTGCAATAAAATACAAAAATAAAAGAAAATTTCAAAATGGCCGTGGCTCCGCCCTTTTTCATTTAATTTGTCTAGGATACCTTTAATGCCATAAGTCGAACAAAAATTTACCAATACTTGCGAAATTTGGTAGGGGCTTAGATTCTAGGACGATAACAGTTTTTTGTGAAAAAGGTCGAAATCGGTTGAAGCCACGCCCATTTTTTATACACAGTCAACCGTCTATCCCTCCGCTCGGCCCTTAACACGATAACTTGAGCAAAAATCGATATATCTTTACTAAACTCAGTTCAAGTACTTATCTGAACTCACTTTGTATTGGTGTAAAAAATGGCCAAAATCTGACTATGACCACGCCCACTTTTTCGATACCGAAAGTTACGAAAAATGAAAAAAATTCGATAATTCTATACCAAATACGAAAAAAGGGATGAAACATGGTAATTGGATTGGTTTATTGACGCAAAATATAACTTTAGAAAAAACTTTGCAAATGGGTGTGACACCTATCATATTAAGTAGAAGAAAATGAAAAAGTTCTGCAGGGCGAAATCAAAAGTCCTTCGAATCTTTGCAGGTATATTGTTCTTGGTATTACATGTATAATATATAAATTAGCGGTACCCGACAGATGATGTTCTGCGTCACCCTAGCCCACATTTTGGTCAATATCTCGAAAACGCCTTCACATATACAACAATCACCACTCCCTTTTAAAGTACTCATTAACACCTTTCATTTGATACCCATATCGTAGAAACAAATTCTAGAGTCACCCCTGGTCCACCTTTATGGCGATATCTTGAAAAGGCGTCCACCTATAGAACTAAGGCCCACGCCCTTTTAAAATACTCATTAACACCTTTCATTTGATACACATGTCATACAAACACATTCCAGGGTTACCCTAGGTTCATTTTTCCTACATGGTGATTTTCCCTTATTTTGTCTCCATAGCTCTCAGCTGAGTATGTAATGTTCGGTTACACCCGAACTTAGCCTTCCCTACTTTTTTGCTTTGCGCTTGGTGTACTGTGTTTTCATTTTTACTCCTGTATTCTGTTTCGACAGACAAACTTCAAGTTTTAGCAAATTTCCGTTTTAGCAGACAGTTTAAGACAAAAAAATATTTATTGGGTAAAACAATTTTAAATAATATTATCTTAGACCACGTTTACACATGCCTTAATCTACAATAAATCGTCATTAGATAATCTACGCGTTATTAGATTATTTTCTGTCAAATTTTCACATTTCTCGTTTGTTTTGTGCTTCCAATTAGAGATTGCACTTTAATGTGAAACTTTTTCTATTAAAAAAAAAACCACATCTCTATAATTTTTACATTATTGCCTATTATCGAAGGGTAATCTAGTTATATAACTAACGATTAGGAGTTAAGTACGAAAATGAAGATAATCTCGTTACATGTAAACCAGTTCTAAAATTCGTTTATTGAAATTAATGTATTTCGACAAACGCGTGTAGAAAGTAAAGCAAGAAGTAAAGCAATAACAACACGCAGTCCCATTAAGGTTTACGGATAAATTGAGGCGATGTGTGGAATAATGGTATAAGTCGAGTTACACCGTTTTTCCATAAATCAACTAAATAAAAAGAGCACGATTACATAAACATACCATATTAATGTTAGAAAATAATAGTGATATTTAACAAAGTTATTAGCTTCATTTATGGAAAAACGGTATAACTCTCTAATAAAATTTTGCAGTAGTGAAGCATCGAAATGGTATGAAAATACATTCAATGTCGTAGACCAGAAAGAACTGAAAAATAAAAGAATTTAAAAGAAAAGAAGAATAAAAAAAAGATTGCTAAAAATTACAAAAGGAAATAACAAATAGTTATAAGCACATCTAAATAATAGAATATAGTGTATTTAACAATGGTTTTTAATGTATCCACTATTTTGTTTAATAAAGTATCTCAATCAAAATATTTGATATTCGATCTATGGAATAACGGTATAACTCAAAAAAATAAAAAATCATCCATTTTCTAATAAAATTATGTATATATAAAATTTGTTACCTTTTATTATCAAAGAATCATACTATCTAAAATCCTATCAAATAGGATTATTATAAATTTATTTTTACCTGCATTGTTAAGTTTTTTTCACTTTTCTCAAAAGGTTGTTTCTTGAGTTATGCTGTTATTCCACACATCCCCTCAATTATTACAGAACTATTACAAAACGTTGTGCCATTGATTACTTGCCACATTTAGCTCTTGCAAATGATTCTGCTATTGCTTAAGATAATGTGACCGTTATTTGCCTTTTTTCTTCTCTTAAATTCAAAGATGAATCAAAAGATAATTGTATGTAAGATGAATTTTTAAAGATACTAGTTATTATTTTAGAACAACGCTAAATGGAAAATCGAAATACTTCCGAACCAAAGTAAACACATCGTAATTAATTTCTACTGGATATGTACACACTAATTTACAATAATATAAGCACCTAAAATAAATGTTGCAAAAAAGATTTAAGCGATATCTTAATAAAAAGCCTATTTAGTTCAAAGTTTTATCAATTTTCGGAAAAAAACATCAAATTAAAAAAAGATAGCAATTAATATCTAGCTGAGTTGACCATATTAATTTAAACATTACCTATCTATTCCCATTTAACAAGTTTCGAATTTAGAAACTTCATTTTTAGTATGTTTTACATTATACGAAAAAACAATATATATTGCAGATACTAGCTACTATTAAGAATAAAACAAAGCAACAAAAAACGCAAATATGAAAAGAAATAAACACAATTTTACAGTCCAAATAATTGTCAACGCCACATTTGCCATTATCCACGCTACTCAGCTCAATTTTTAGTCACAGCTACAAATTGCTACAAACTGTATCCCAAACTTTTTGCACATTTCTTTACACATATATATAGACATTATTGCAGCAAGAGTTCAACCGAAAATACAAAAAAAAACACACAAAAAAAGATGGACCAAGACTTATTTATTATATGAATGGAACAGAGCTGTGACTCTGATAAGTATTTTAGTTAAGTTTTAATCTTTTTGTTGTTGTTGTTGTTTGAGTTTTACAGTTTTTAATACGCTATTTAAAGTCGTGTAATTGTGGTAATAGCTTTACATTTAAACTCAACCACACACACACACACACACTCTCTCGCCTTCGAGCAACGTAGTGCAGTTTAAATGTGATGATTTACCCTTTTTGCGGTAATTAAATCCCAATTACGTTACCGCTTTTGTGAATTATGCACAAAACAACAACAACAATTTAGCTCAAGTACTGCATAAAATCGTATAAAGGTGAGAGGTTATTACCACATTTAAACGAGTGAAAATTTGTGTGGGCGTGTAAATGTTACCAGCTTAACTATGCGGGCAGTGCCGGCACTTTTTGCATACAATTTCATTTCTGCCGGCAATGAGCAAAATGTACTTATTTCTTTCGATCGATTAAAATTAGGATAAATGAATTAAATAAAATTTTGTGATATCAATATTATACTTCATTTCATTGAGAAGCCAAGTTTTTTGGGCACTGGACACCGAAACCCGTATTTTCGAAGTCATTTAGACTTTACTATGTCATTTACAAAGTTAAATAACAGCATATGTTAAATATACATATAATCAAAGTTTTAACTATTCCAATAATGAAAATTCCAGTTTTGCACAATATATATCCGAGGAGATAAAAACGAATCAAGGCATTTCTTCCTATTTTTGGTGAGCTGATCCTCGGCACAGAAATGGATAACGCCTTGATCCAGCCCCCAAGAAGGAAAGGAAACAGTAAAGAAAGAAAAGAGAAAGAAAAAGTAGTAGAAAGAGATAAAGATACCCCAGAAACCATGGTCAACGTATAACCAGGCCATTAATGGGTCAGGCACACATCCCTGATTAGCTGGAGACCGTCCTGGCATCGCACAGGCTCAATACTGTAGTGTCCATTTCCAGTCGGCACCCTCATAGAGGGTTCAGTTGGGGATTTGTGCCAACCAGGTTATACAAAAGAAATCACGGTTAGTTTTTTGTTGCTAGGCATCTCTTGAATAAAAAAAAAAATAAATAAATGAATGTCGCCATATATCTCCAAAGGGACTTAGACCGAGCTTCTTTTCCATCTTTTTTCGTGCTCCTTTTAATTTTCCCTACAAACTGGCGGAACGGAACCTCATGTTTTACGCCGACTCCGAACGGCATCTGCAAGGCAAATAAGGTTTCACTGAGAAGTTTTACAAAAACTTTTTCGAAATGCTTGATGTTGCTTTGCTCGAGAATTGAACCCAGTATATTCGGTGTGGTAGGCGGAGCACGCTACCACCACACCATGGCACCACGTTCAGAATAAATTCGCCAATCATAAGCTTTCAAATTTGATGGAAAGAATATGCACATCATTATTTTCCATTTACACATTACTTAATTTGTAAGGAATTGAATGCTCTATAAAAAAAATAATTTCATTGCATATATCGAGCCATGACCGCAGAAAGGGCTTAACCGGCATAAACAAAATTGTTCAGTAGACGCTTTTTTTTGTATTAATATTGCGATTACTTTAGATAGTAACGTGAAAGTTGGTGTGTATATAAGACTATATAATTGACGTATACTGATGTGGGATTTTTTTGCATTTCTTTAATAATAATGGCGCATTTGTCGCTTATGCCCTTTTTGCTTTGAAAAAAAAAAAAAGACTTCATTACTTGAAAGTGTCGGTTAAGCCAAAACTGAACTAATAAAAAAAACGCATTTGGAAAAAAAAACAGTGGTTGGTGATACAGATCAATGTTTTTATTCAGATTTCAAGACGGAATTCATATTTAAAGATGCAGACTGATTAACAATTATTTTAGATTTACAACTAAACTAAATTTGTCTAAATAAAAACTATATAACTAAGGTACAATCTATTCATAAAGTATATGTGATAAAGGAGTTGTGTTTTAAGTTGAGGTACTCTCTGTGGAAAATTTCGGGAATTATATTTTTATCACAAAGTGATTTCAAATCTTAATAATTTAACGATGAAATTCTCTGTAAGCTCCTGTATAAACTGAAGTAGAAGGTCCCTTCTTTCGTAGAAGTCTTTTGGGTAGTGGTTTCGGGATCCTCCTACCTCGTTTCCCAACACAAGTATCTTCTTCAACTATTTCCTCTGAACTAGTTTGGCTATATTCATTATAATCTTCATCTAAAAAATAATCACCTGTGTTTGCAAGAAGTCCAAATTTAAATTAAAAATACGAGAATTGCGAAACATCACACCAAATTGTAAAACTCTTGTATTAAAATGACAAAATTTTCTCGAAAAAAAGGCTAAACGCAAACAGTGCGAGCACAAAAAAATATAAACAAAGTGTTTTGTGCACTTGAGCCAAAATTTGCTTATCTATAACTTCGTTTCGGTATTTCGTAGGACTTTGATTTTTTTGGAGCTTTTGCACATGGTAATGGCCTTTCGGTTTCCATTAAAAACAGAAAATCAAAAATAATGTCGGTTAAGCCCTTTGTGCGGTTATGGCTCGATATATACGTGAAGTTTAAAGTTGTATATAAAGTTTAAAGTTGTTCTATTAACATATCGTTAATAAATATTGCGAAATATTTGCATAACTAATTGCACAAATATTTTTGTGGGTTTTCAGGTTATGGGAACTTCTATGAGAAATATAAACATGTTTCGGAGGTAATTTTTCTTATAAAACTGGAGGCAGTGTGGCTACAAATGTTGAAAACCCCTTCAATTAACCTAAAATCATTAAATTTACTCTTTATATATATTTTCTAGCCTTTCAAGTAAAGTGGGATTATTCCATTATTACTGTTTTGAAACTGTTAAACAATTTACGATTTACCATTCATGTGATAAATTAGAAAAAAATCTAACGTAGCTCATCTTTATTTGATAAAGCTGGCTCAAATAACGAAAGCGAACGAAAAATGACGCTCCGCCCAAGAAAGTGTTTCTATCGGAACCCGCCTATTGAAGCAAAGGTAGAGGGCGGCCCCATTCCGCTGGAAGGACCAGGTGGAAAACGGTTTAAACTCCCTTGGTGTGACCAATTGGCGCCAGTTGGCAGAGAGAAGGAGCGACTGGCGCGTTTAAACGGTTAAGCGCCAATTAAGGAAGGAAGGATTTAAATATCTTTTTATATAAGCCTATTTTCTTATTATAGGTGGTATCGAACAGTATTAGCTCTGTCCCACCATGACGAAAAAGTCGAAAGCTGTTGATCAAGCTTTTCGAGTCCTTCTCTGATTTTATGGCAATTGTTAAATGTTCCGTAACTTAAATGTATTTAGCCCATGACAATAATAAAACAGATTATAATTTGCATATATACAAAGAAACTCATGAGTACTGATTCAATGTTAAGTGTATTTTATATTTTCTTCTGTAATAAATTAAGCACGCGGTTTGCTCGTTATACGAGTATATTTATTGCGTAACAAGATTAACCATAACAAAAACCTATCTCTAGGAATGACTGAAAGTTATCGAAATATAATATTGATTGTATGATATTAGGCGGCCCGCACATTCTTTAGGCTGATTGTATGAAAAGGTTATAACAGTTTCCCCCGCTTATTAATTTAGGTTAGGACACACTCGCGGAGATGAGCGGGTTTGTTTCGTATCCGCTCAGATCTTCGAGCAGACTGTGCTGGATTCCTTCCGATTAGCGCCAGAGTTGACTCTTCTTGTTGCTCTTGAGCTTGCGGTATTATTTGGGATTCTGCCTCGATACATTCTGGATTGAATTGATTTTCAGCTCAGGTTGGTTGAAAATTGTACTGACTATATATATATGCTTGTTGTTCTGGTGAGATGGTCGAAGGTTTCGGAATATTCTCCGTAGTGTTACATATCTCCGGTGCATCTGGTCTTGTCCGGTGACGTTTAAATGTATATCCATCATCTAACCTGACAATATAATGAAATTTCCCTATTCTTCGAAGTACGGTACCGGGTTTCCAAATCGTTTTATTACTTTGTGTATGTAATACTTGGACTCTTTCCCCCTGGCTGATTTGACGCACACCTGGAATAGGATTAGTAACTTTGCTGTTCATGGTTGGTTTAAGCGCGTCTAATCTAATTCGAGTACGCCTATTGAAGTATAGTTCTGCTGGACTTAAGCCACTAGCGAGAGGATTTGCCTGGTATACTTGTAGAATTTCCTCAACTTTTTTGGGCAGTGATCCTGGCTCTGACTCCATAGGTTTTAATTTCCTTTTAAGTGTTTGAACATTGCGCTCAGCAAGGCCATTTGTACTCGGATGGCCAGGTGCTATGAGTTTTTGGTAAATTCCGTTCCTGCTGCAAAAGTATTTGAATTGTGTGCTTGTGAAGATGGTTGCGTTGTCGGATACCATAATTCAAGGAAACCCATGCGTAGCGAAAATGTCAGATAGAATGTTAATTGTCGATTGGTATGTTGGGGCATCCCGGACGATGCGAAACTCTGCCCATCTATAGATACTTTGCATCAATTACTACAAGAAAATAATGATCCTGGAATGGACCGGCGTAGTCTATGTGTATCCTTTCCCAGTTTTCTTTTGGTTCCTCCCAGTGGCGCAGAGGAGCCTTTGTAGGTTTGTTTTGTACCTACACACATGCTTCATATGATTGTACTGTTTGCTCTATGTCACTGTCGATACCTTTCCAGGAACAATAACTTCTGGCGAGCTGTTTCATTTTTCTTACTCCTGGGTGTGTGCGGTGCAATTCGCGAAGAATATTAGACTGAAGGCTCTTTGAGATTAGAACTCGTTGCCCCTTGAAGATAAAGCCGTTATTGAGCATGTAGGTACCTTCTTCCTCTCCATTAACCATATTCGATACGATTATAGAAAGTTCTGGGTCTTTTTCGGTTTCCCACGCCAATATTTCATAATTTATGTTTTGAATGGAAATTTCAAAGACAGATAAGAAACAAAGTTCATTTGCCTCATCGTTCATAATTTTATCGATACACGTCGTCCCATGGTTTTGTACCGCTCTGGAAAGGCAATCAGCGTTAATATGTTCGGAACCTTTTTTGTAAACTACTTCATAATTGAAACTAGTTAGGAATTCTGCATTTCGTAGCACTTTGGTATATGTTATTGCTGGAAATTTATTGTTGATGAAAAATTCTTGTAAGGGGGCGATTGCCTGTGACGAGTTGAAATTTCGTTCCGTAGGCATACATGAAAAAATTATTGATACTGAATACTATACCTAATGCCTCACGATCTATCTGGCTATAGTTCTGGAGTTCTGGAGTAACTGGCGTAGTGGATACGTAATGGATGATAAGTTAGGAATGAATCTCGAATAATATGTTACCATGCCAAGGAATCTTCTAACATCATCGATTGCTTTTGGACGACACATGTTTACAATTGCTTCGACTTTAGCCGGTGCCTTTGAAATCTGGTTGAATTGTACGACATGTGCGAGGTATTCCACCCGAGTTTTTAGAATCGAACATTTGACTTGGTGCAGGTGCAAATCGTATTTCTTTAATCGTTTGAGGCATTCGATTAAGTTTTGTTTACATTCGGCTTCTGTAGAATAGTGTATCAAAATATCATCGAAGAAGGACATGGTTTTGTTTAACCCGGATAATATTTGTTCTATTATACGATTGAATTCTGAAGGTGCAGTTTTTATATCGAATGACAGTCGTTTCGTCATATAAGTTCCTTTATGGGTCGAAGTCGTTTGAATTTCGGCGGATTCTGGACTTACCCTTATAGAGATCAAGGCGACAAAAAAATGTTGAGCCTTTTAGGTTGTTCAAAATTTCGTCGATCCTGCATATTGGGTGATTAGCAGATATTAGTTTTGGGTTATAACCCCTTGTTTGGAGTTCACACATAGTCGAACTTTGCCGTCGGGCTTTGTAACAATCACTAACGGAGATCCCCAGTCACTCTTTTCACACTTAGAGGCAATAGCGCAAACTTCTAGTTCTTAAATTTTTTTTTCGACGGAGTCCCTCAGCGCGTGCGGAACTTCACGTTCTTTAAAAAAAAACTAGCTTAGAACCTATTCGAAGCTGCAATGTAATTTCGTAATCAGGAACACATCCTACTTTTTCTTTAAAAACTTCAGGAAACTCATTTATGATGTCGGATATTGACTTAAAGTTTTTAGAAATTATGTCGTTTCTGCGCTGGCTATCTACTTGCTGTAGATTTATGTTTAGATATCGAATCCAAATGCGATCTAACATAATCATCGGGAACAATATACATTTCCTCGTAGCATGTTTTATTATTGTATCTTACTCTAACCTTAATTTTACCATCATGGACTATGATATTTTTCGCATATGAACGAAATACAACACTTGCAGGTTGTAATTTTTCCTGAATGTTGAGTTTGTTGAATTGCTTCCTTGGAATGAGAATAAGCCCGACGCCTGAGTCAACCTCGAATTTTTGTAGTCGCCCGTTTAATTCTACATTGACATAATATTTATCGACATCGCTGTTACTAGTTTGGTTTGAGTAGATATCTGTATTAAGATAAATACCGTATATTTGGTGAATAGCTTCATCACTTCTTCTTTTTTTGAGTTTGAGCTTTTCGAAGATTTCATTAGTGTGGTTATACAAACTTGTTGGACATGACCCGTTTTTTCACAAGATTTACATTTGAGTTTTTTCGAATTGGTACGACACTTATGTGTTGTGTGATTATCACGCCCACACCGTATTCAAAAATGGTCAATTCCTAATTTCTTGTAATTGACTTTTGAATTCGAACGTACCTGTGTTTTTGAAGGCCGGTTGATGCGGCTTCGTTGTCGATCTGTATTTCTGGCATGGATCTTGTTGATCTCGTTAATGTTGTATTGTTTCCAATTGTGACCAATTGTATGGTGTTCGCTTTGATATATTGACAAATATCTATGTTGACTTACTAGAATGTTCTGTTTCGGACATAAATGTGCTTCTAATTTTCAAACGGTTTTATTTAGCTTGACCCGACAGGCTGGTTGGTTGGCTGGCTGGTTGGCTGGCTGGCACCAATTTTGTAATTGAAATTTAAGTGACTTCCCGATACGCTACAAGCTCCTGCCCTGCGCTTGCCAGGCTAAAACTCCAGCTATTAGGAGTGATACAGCTGTCAGATCTAGAAGCATTAAGTGGCTTAAATCCTAGGAAGTTTCTAGTATTTGCCAAGAGGACGGAGTTATTTTATAACACGGGTGCTGGTTTTTGATAGGGTTTTTCAGTTTGGTCGTTAAAACAAACTTCTGGTACCCTACGGCCTTATTCAGTATATGTGAGGTCCTCATGGACCGGCCAGTTCAACCTAACCTAAGCTACAAGCTTGAAACTTGGAATATAGATGCTAGGTAGCGCAAGGATCGAGATATTCAAAAAATCGTATTTGTGGTCCGATTTGGTCCATATTTGGAACACATATTACATACATGAATAGAAAGTGACCTATGATGTCCGATTTGGCTCATATTTGGAACAAATATTAAATACAGTCCAGTAGAAGTGACATCAAAAAATTTGGAGTTGAAGGAGGGACCAGCATACGTGGCGCTGAGTCGAGTAAAGTCTTTGGAAGGATTATGTATTGAGGACTTATTTTGTAACAAATTGTCAGGAAAGATTCCTTGTAGTAATGAGTCACTAAATGAACGAAATAGAATGAGAAATAATAGGCAATTAAATAAAGACTAAACACTTGAAAATAAAATAATTAAAAAAAAAAGGTTTTAAGTTAAACGGTTTTTGTTGAAAACAATACTTACAAGAAGTAATAATAATACTAAAAGCTAGAAAATAATTAGGTAGGTCCTAGGTACTAGTCATCAAACTCCTCATCAATCTAGGGCGTTGCTCAGACAATTAAATAAAAAGAGGAGCTGTGCGAATTGGTTGGCATCCATCTTTGGTTTTTTCTTTTTTTCTCTTGTCGCCACTTTTATGTTTTCTTCTGGAATAAATTAAGCACGCGGTTTGCTCTTTACACGAGTATATTTATTGCGTAACAAGATTAACAATATCAAAAACTTATCTCTAGGAATGACTGAAAGTTACCGAAATATAATATTGATTGTAAAATATTAGGCGGCTGATGAAATTAGACTGATTGTATGAAAAGGTTGTAACATTGTCTCAACCTATCTATGAGAACCTGAAGTTTTCAGCTGGCTTTATCAGAGTGCTTCAGCAAAGATTAAACATCTCATTTGTGGTTATATGTTTTCTTTTTTTTCAACCATGTAACTTGATAATCAAACCCGTCTAGCGGTAATTATTGAAGACTCGCGGCAATGGTAAATAGCTCGCTACAAAGCGGGTTCTTCTGAATAGCGGAGACACGCGCCTCTGTGGGTCATAGTGTATAACGTTAAGCTGAATTGGTTGTGATGAATTAGTGGACTCACATACTTTCGGCCATAGAAGTGGAGAATAGTATAGCTATAAAATGAAGAGACACATTTCAGTTGCAACTGAGTATAATGCATATTGAAATTTTGAAGTGTAGATAAAGTTACACACTTAGAAATCCATATAAACTTTAAGTGCATAGGTATATATGTAAATGTAAAAAAAAAAACACAGATATTACTTATTGAGGTATTTCATTGCTCAAATGTCAATTAGCTCAAACCAACATTATGTGGCATATATCAGAATGTGTGAAAAGCTGATAAAAATAAAGTAAAATATTTTGATATATTCCATCACAAGAATTTCTTTTTGCTTTCCGGAAAAACTATAATAGGAGCTTACAACGTTTTTTGCGATTACCCTTCATGTAATTACTACAAAATGCAAATACATGTAGAAAGTTTAACTTAAGTTAATTCTAAAATTTAACTACCTTTGACATATATTTTTGCTCGGCTTAATTTTGTTTGATTTTTTAAACATTTTTCTTACAATAACATTTGAATAAAAATGTATTTTGCTAAAATTCATAAACGTGTCGCTGAATACTACTCATCGCAAAACGAGATAAAATTAAAGATTTTCTGAACATTAGCATACACACCATGTCCAAGTAAAATTTCCACGGCTAAGTTGTTTTCTAGACAAAAGCGGATACACATTATGTAAACTTAATGTGGAAATAATTCTGTATGATAAAACGTATCGGGATTTATGGAGTAAATAAAATAATTTTAAAAAAATGTTTAAGTTAAACGGTTTTATTAGAAACAATACTTAAATAAAGTAATAATAATAGTAAAAGCTAGAAAATAATTAAGTAGGTCCTGAGGCCTAGTACATCACACTCCTCATCAATCTAGGGCGTTGATGAGACAATTAAATAAAAGCGTTGGGCGCGTGAAATTTCTATTGATAGTCATAAGTAAGACCAACTGAACCTTAATCAGGTTATGCTACGCCTCACATTTTTACTTAATGAGTGAATGCTACAGGGCATTGCAAGCAGAATTTCAAGTGCTTCTCTTATTTTTGGATGGAATGCTGTCTTCTCGAAGGAACATACAGGATCTGTTGGTCCCTGATTTTGGCAAGCCCTGTACCACAATTCCAGTTCAATATCAATACCCTATAAATTATAAAAAACCTTGGCATCGGCAAGTTTGCTTTCAATGTCTTTAAGACTCATCTTCATCTTATTCAAAGTTATTTATCATTTTAGTTACTTTATTAGTAAGAATAGGTAAGTATTATTATGCTGATATTATATTGATGCCAATGAGGATACTGAAATAGTCCTGACCTAAACATGAATTAAAAATGGAACTGATACTGAAACGGTTCTTAAATAATTTCAGGATAGCCCTGTAATGATCCCGAAAAACAAATCTGGAATGATTCCAAAACAATACCACTTTTAAAATTAAACCTCAACTGGAACAGCTAGGAAGGTACTCTTTATTTTTTTCTAACAAGTGAAAAAATAAACCGAATTTCTGATACGTAAATATCCTCATTCGCTTACACAATATTCTTATTTAGTCCCGTATTACACCATACAATTTTTGAATTCAACTCTGTGGGCGTTCTTTTTTGTGCTTGTAATGTGAAACAAAAAATGGCATACAAGCAGGGAGAGGAAGGGATAGCAAGAAAAAATAACACGACTTGATAATACGGATGCTGTTTATTTTAAAATCATCCTTCTTCCAACCCATTTCCTTGCATTATTTCCTATCGACCATGTTTTCTCAGTCAAGCCGGCTCGCCAACTGTAAAAGCGCTCGCTAACAGAGTGGCAGAGTGGTCAAGTGCAAGAACGTACCGGCTAAAAACAAACAAAACAAAAGTAAACAAATTCGATGAGAGTAACTTGGATGGGCGAAAAATGTACACTCAGATTTGGTTTGAAATGAGCGCAGCAAATGATCATTAGCCAAGAATGAGAGAACAAAAGCAGAGAGTAGAAGAACATTTTTATTTTTAATTTATGCACATGCTTAATGAGTTAACATACATTACAATAACAAAAGTCAGACAATCAGCTAAATTAAGAAATAAATAAAAAATAAATTAAATGAATAGCCCTGTTGGAAAATAAATTAATCTTAAAATTTATGATAATTAAAATTTACTATAATTTTCTTATTTTAATAGAAAGAACTTAACATTTTTGTTTTGTATATAACAGAACAATTCAGAAATAACTATTTCTAGTTAGCCAACTACTAACTCTTCCTGCTATGCATCCAACGAAAGTCAATCACAGATGACCTTTATACTCGGATAACGAATAAGAGATCGGTGCAAAATATTTGTTTCATATTTTTTTCATGTACCCAAAAAAAAGTCAACTAGTAATTGAATTTAGGAGCCGGACCCGTGCGTATCTGGCAACAAATATAAAAGTTGCATATGAAATATCAACAGAAGTCAGCTGTTGTATCAATCAAACATCTATAAACTTGCATGCCCTTGCGCTGTCATCTGGCGAATATTAGCAGCTGCCGGTAATGCAGTGTTAGCTTTAATCAAATATTCATAATAGTGCCATAGTACAAATAGATTTCTTTGTGTACTCACAATCGTTTATATTGAACAAATTATTTTAATAAAATATAGCTAAACAAAAGTACTACGACTAATAATGCCAAAAGCTCGTTAATAGCACGAATCCCTATCTTTACAACCAAAACTTTATTTAAAGGTTTGGATTCCAAATAAGAACGATAAAGGGACCTGTACATAAAAACAGCAATTAGAAATAATATATAAGATTTACAAAAGATGATATTTACTGCAGGGAAGTAAAAAGGCAGATAAATTGTATCTATAGATTTAACAACAACAGCAATTATAGAAACAATGATCAGATGAACCCTTTCTCGTATTGCTGATAAATCTACATAGTTACCCAATAAACAACAAACAAAAATTTCTCAAAGGTTTGATGTGCTAATTCTGTATAAGAATTTGAAAAAATTAAGGGACTTGTTATCAAAGCAGCTGAAAAATCAGCTTTGAGTAAACCGGCACGACTGACGGAATGTGACGGATCGAAGGTTCGAATCGAGCTCAAGGCCTACAAATAATTTTTTGTATCATTTTTATTGTTATGATGCATTTTTTTCTTAATTGAAAAAATATTTTAATTAGAGAAGAAGCAAGACAAAATTTTATAATTTAAAATTTGTCTAGAGGACATCTAGCAGACGAAACCCTCACAAAACACGGATTCTTTGATACATAACGTTGCAGTCAAGCTAAACGAGAGTGGTGTGATTGCAATTATTTCTAAGCGCGATTTGCAACTTGCGATTTAGATCATATTGCTCTTCTATCACTATCACATTCACAGTCATGCGATGGAGAATACACATTGACAGATCACGTTATTCCTTAAAAGTCATGAGATCTACCTTATCAATTCTCAATATATATGGGAACTTTATTTAACATTAAGAAAACCAGACACAGTCAAAATTTTCGTTGATTGAGATTCATTTGTAAAAAAGTTCGCCACCTGAAAACTAATAAAGAACTCAAACTCTTGATGTAGTTTTTAGTTTGGTAAAGTTGTAGTTTGGGAAATAACGCTCGAGGGTTTGATTATCAATTGTTTTCTAAATAGAAACTGACCAAAAATGTTAATTGGGTGAAATACATAGAGATCGTTATAGCCGAGGCAATCATCTAAAAATGTACTGACCAACGAACGGGCACTGATGGGAAATCTACAAGAAGCTTTATGCACATATACAATAATAGCAACAACGATTAAGTGGGCAAGCAGGCAGGCAAAACCAGCACCAAACAACAGCAAGATGATCTTGTCTAAAATATACGAATCGTGCAGTCGACTGTGAACCTTTGACGCTGCCGCAGGTGGATTGTGTGCTGTGAATATTGGTGCTATTGGCGCTGCATATGAGTTATAAACTACTAATTAAAAGCCAAATCTCAATAAAGAGCTTGAATATTTGTTGTTTCGGTCAGAACGCGAATTACTCCAACGTTGTGCGGTGAGCTTGTAAAATGTTCGAGGACGGACTTTAATCGCATAGCGCAAAATAAACATTATATAACCCTTAAGTGCACAGGAAAACAACACAAAAAAGTGAATTGTTGTACTAAGTATATAAGGTGATAAATATTTATTTTAAATCAACAATGATAAAATAGAAAAAAATGTTTTTAAGTAAAACAAAAATATTAAAAGGACGCTGAGAGATGAAAGATTATAAAAACGCACATTTGAAACATAGAAAAAGTGGATATTGGACTTCCTCAACAACGCAAAAGCATAGACATATTTTAAATATATACATGTATATAAATGTTACATTAGGGTGCCTCATCAAAAAAAAAGTTTGTACATTGAAATTATCAAACTGCGATCCAATAACTGTAATGGTTGTATGTTAACCAAAACACAACATATAAATGTTAGAATAGAAGAAAATGGAAAACACAGATTCTTTATTAAGACACGTATTTGTAAAATCTACAAAAGATTGAGAGTTTACTTATATATCTGATGTTGTCTCAAAAGTTCAAGTGGTTCAAAATTTAATCGGTTTATCGTAGTTGTCGCCCAAGCTATATTTAAATTTTTATATGGGTGTTTCTATTGTTGAAGAAAACTGTCAAAGTTATGATTGAATATTTATGCGTAAAAAATACTGCAAGAATAAAAAAAAAATAGACCGGAAAAGAAAGAAGGAAAGCGTTACGATCGCAACATTATAAAATTTATGAACTGTGGGGAACACATTTACATATCATAGACTGTAAAATTTTGCCACTAAACTCATCTAAGCCCCTTACCAAATTTAAATTTGAAGTGTTTGCTTTTGATACAGTATTCAAAGAACAACACTTTTTAGCTGTTTTTGATTTATTAGCATTTTAAAATGTAACGGTCGCGACAACTCGGCGTTAAGGTCACGACAAGGTTAGTTTTTTTTAGTGTACTTTGGTGGATATCTCCACAACCGGTAGCTATATACAAATGAAATCCATTATATATTTATAGTCTTAACAGCTCCTTCCGTGTGATATCCATATAGCGTAAAATATCCTAAGGTCATTCATTGCCAAACTTTCGTCAACATAGCGAAAACGGGGGTTAAGATAGTAAAATAACTAGAACTACTGAAATCAGCGCTAACACCTTTATTACACTGGTGGCCAAAATAGCACGTTTTGTCTGTTGCGTTTTCTTTTGTTTCTCGCTAATTCGATGTCACTGATCTCAAATATGCCCCTCAAAAATACAGTATCATACAAAAAAACACATCTTAATTGACATATTAACATTGTAGGTGTAGTAACTGTCATCTATTCCGTCATTTATTATGAGTTTATCAAAGAGAGTTATTAATTAAAAGTTTATCAAAAAGAGTGTGTGTAAACAATCCAAACAGCTTTTGTTCTATTTGTGGCGCTTAAGTCATTACGTTTATGAGCAAATAAAACAGGACTTCATTTCAAGTACCAAACTCCTCTGATATTGCATGCACCGTCGAACCATCATAGCGACTGCTATTTCTGTTTGACAAACAAAAGAAGAAAAATCCACAGAAATCACACTAAATGGATTCATCCCTCCTATTGACTGCTGTTCGACCAGTTTTTAATGCTAGGCATTCAGTATATCCCGACATCATTCAGAGGATTTAATTCAGTGGAATGCATCGAGCAGCAGTGATGATGATGATAGCAATGATTCTGATTTTATCGGCCCTAGTGAGCCTAAACTTTTTTATCAACATGAATTGGATTACTTGATCGAGATCTTGGACTGTCAAAATTGGTAGCACAACTGGTGGCTTCACGATCTCAGTGAAGAGCAGGACGAGCGTTTTCCCCAGACCTTCGCACTATGGAAGAGTGCAACGCACGTATCTTAATGAAAGTTTATTTATTGAAAGAAAAAAGTTACAACTTTTGTTGTTATATCGGCCTACTGATTTGTAAGAGCGCGGGTTTGAATCAATTTTTTCAATTAAGAAAAAATATATCATAACAATAATGATAAAATAATTATTGTTAGGCCTTGAGCTCGATTCAAACCTGCGATCTTAAAAAATTTTACTAAACACTTTATTATTGAATATTTCGAAAACGACTAAAAAAACGACTTCTTCGTTTGAAATTAGGACAAAAAATTACTTCGACGATCATGCATAAAATCCCATGCAATAGAACCTGCCGCCACCAGTGTTACCACCATGGCAAAAATTAAATAGTACGGTCGCGAGAAGTAAAAATAGAATAAAATTTAAAATTTAACAAATGAGCACTTCTTAATGAAATTTTGGTATTGTTATATTAAGTTGTTGTCGCGACACTATTTCTTTTAAAGTTTAAATAATTATTGTGAGCAGTACACAGTTGCAAAGATATTGGGATTTGTTTCAAATTAGAGAAAGAGCAAAACAGACTCATCGCAGCGTTTTTTGATGCACATGAAAGAAGAGCAACTTTATAAAACATCTTTGCAACTACGATATTAAAGATTTTTTATATTATCTTCTTATATATTTTGAACCAAGCTTACGACTTCGTCACTATATACAAATGCAAAAAAAGGTTAAATTATAATGGATTGGCAAGATGGAATTTGTTTATTAGCTTAAAAGGGGACAAATTTGGTGGAAACTCCAATATGTAGGTCAGTCAGAATTTTAACGATTTACACAATTTAATTTTAATTTGAATATCTTTCCCATAGGATTCTAATTTGAAAGCTATATAGCTATATCAAAACTCCATACTTTGTCTTAATTTATATACTCAGTTGAGCAGAGCTCACACAGTATATTAACTTTGATTGGATAACGGTTGGTTGTACAGGTATAAAGGAATCGAGATGGATATAGACTTCCATATATCAAAATCATCAGGATCGAAAAAAATTTGATTGAGCCATGTCCGTCTGCCCCTTAACACGATAACTTGAGTAAATTTTGAGGTATCTTGATGAAATTTGGTATGTAGGTTCCTGAGCACTCATCTCAGATCGCTATTTAAAATGAACAATATCGGACTATAACCACGCCCACTTTTTCGATATCGAAAATTTCGAAAAACCGAAAAAGTGCGATAATTCATTACCAAAGACGTATAAAGCGATGAAACGTGGTAGGTGAGTTGAACTTATGACGCAGAATAGAAAATCAGTAAAATTTTGGACAATGGGCGTGCCACCGCCCACTTTTAAAAGAAGGTAATTTAAAAGTTTTACAAGCTGTAATTTGGCAGTCGTTGAAGATATCATGATGAAATTTGGCAGGAACGTTACCACTGTTACTATATGTATGCCTAGTAAAAATTAGCAAAATCGGAGAACGACCACGCCCACTTTTAAAAAAAAATGTTTTTTAAAGTCAAATTTTAACAAAAAATGTAATATCTTTACAGTATATAAGTAAATTATGTAAACATGCAACTCCAGTAATGATATGGTGAAACAAAATGCAAAATTAAAAGAAAATTTCAAAATGGGCGTTTTTCATTTAATTTGTCTAGGATACTTTTAATGCCATAAGTCGAACAAAAATTTACCAATCCTTGTGAAATTTGATAGGGGCTTAGATTCTGGGACGATATCTTATTTCTGTGAAAAAGGGCGAAATCGGTTGAAGCCAAGCCCAGTTTTTATACACAGTCGGCCATATGTTCTTCCGCCCGGCCGTTAACACGATAACTTGAGCAAACATCGATATATCTTTACTAAACTCAGTTCGCGTACTTATCTGAACTCACTTTGTATTGGTATAAAAAATGGCTGAAATCGGACTATGACCACGCCCACTTTTTCGATATCGAAAATTAGGAAAAACGAAAAAATGCCATAATTCTATACCAAATACGAAAAAAGGGATGAAACATGGTAATTGGATTAGTTTATTGACGCAAAATATAACTTTAGAAAAAACTTTGTAAAATGGGTGTGACACCTACCATATTAAGTAGAATGAAATGAAACAGTTCTGCAGGGCGAAATAAAAAACCCTTGAAATCTTGGCAGGAATACTGTTCGTGGTATTATATATATAAATAAATTAGCGGTATCAAACAGATGATGTTCTGGGTCACCCTGGTCCACATTTTGGTCGATATCTGGAAAACGCCTTCACATACACAACTACCACCACTCCCTTTTAAAAGCCTCATTAATACCTTTAATTTGATACCCATATCGTACAAACACATTCTAGAGTCACCCCTGGTCCACCTTTATGGCGATATCTCGAAAAGGCGTCCACCTATAGAACTAAGCCTCACGCCCTTTCAAAATACTCATTAACACCTTTCATTTGATACCCATATTGTACAAACATATTCTAGAGTCACCCCTGGTCCAACTTTATGGCGATATCTGGAAAAGGCGTCCACCTATAGAACTAAGCCTCACGCCCTTTCAAAATACTCATTAACACCTTTCGTTTGATACCCATTTCGTACAAACAAATTCTAGGGTCACCCCTGGTCCACCTTTATGGCGATATCTCGAAACGGTGTCCACCTATGGAAATAAGGATTACTCCCTTTTAAAATAGTCATTAACACCTTTCGTTTGATACCCATATTGTACAAAGGCATTCTAGAGTCACCCCTGGTCCACCTTTATGGCGATATCTCGAAAAGGCGTCCACCTATAGATCTAAGGCCCACTCCCTTTTAAAATGTTCATTAACCCATTTCATTTGATACCCATATCGTACAAACAAATTCTAGGGTCACCCCTGGTCCACCTTTATGGCGATATCTCGAAACGGCGTCCACCTATGGAAATAAGGATCACTCCCTTTTAAAATACTCATTAACACCTTTCATTTGATACCCATATTGTACAAACGCATTCTAGAGTCAACCCTGATCCACCTTTATGGCGATATCCCTAAATGGCGTCCACCTATAGAACAATGGCCCACTCCCTCTTAAAATACTCTTTAATACCTTTCATTTGATACACATGTCATACAAACACATTCCAGGGTTACCCTCGTTTTATTTTCCTACATGGTTAATTTCCCTTATGTTGCCACCATAGCTCTCAACTGAGTATGTAATGTTCGGTTACACCCGAACTTAACCTTCCTTACTTGTTTAATTCTAGCTCAAAAATTTTTAATTGCGTTTTTCAACCAAAGGCCCCAGCGGATTTATAGCCCATTAAAGTTTTAGTCTAACTGTATTACATAACAACTTTAGAATTTTTATTGCAGCAGATTAGCCATGGTATTTTTTTAAAACGAGTTTTGGGCAAATTAATTTCTCTGGATATTTTTGTGTTACAGCGGAGTTTAGAAAATATTTTTCACTGCACTAAATTTATTATTTCATACTAACATTTCAACCCTCTAAAATTTGTACTCTAGAAGTATCTAAACATGCGGAGTGAATTTTTACATCAACACGTAGGAACTTCCTAATACTTCCAGGAAAAAAGGAGAAAGGAAAAATGGTGCAATTTTCAAGTATTAGTAAGAAATGTCACTTATTTTATAAGATCAAAAATTCTAACCAATTAAAGCTCTAACTCTTCAGAATTTGCATTTTCGCGGTATTCCATTGTAGGAAATGCCTAAGAAAATTTTCGTTTGTCAAGTAGTATCCACCACTCAAGAAAACGCATACGCTGCTACTTATTTCAAAAACTTATTAGCAAAAGTTCAGAGAGGGGTCGTGCTTTCGCCAAGAAATATATGTGCGTCTCTTGTGCAACGACCCAGTAAGAATACAGTCGGTTAAATACCACGGATAACAAAGTCTCTATTTACGAATTTTTTGAAGGGAATTAGCAACTCTATTCGAATGCAGATGCTCTTTTTCTCTTGTTTTCTTGCTATTTAATTAAAGTGCATTTTCAATTCGAATATGTTAATTTGAACAAATTTTCTTGTAATGCATTGCTGAATCCGACTTTCTCGTCTTTCAGGGAGATAACGCCGCTTCATAGAGAACAGAAAGATAATGGAAGTATCTAAAATACATTGCTGCTACTATATTCTACACAAGAAGTATATACGAAATCTTTCTTTAGCGCGCTTACCCTTCAAATGCAAATTAAAAATAAAATAGATAAAATTGTTTAGTAAATACCTTTTGATACCATCTTTTTTTAAAATATCATAGTTACTTTGCTGCAAAATTGCTGCTGCATTTTTTAGTTATTTAAAATGTGGTCTAAATTTTTCATACATTTTCCGCCGAGATTTTGTACACATAACGCTGGAACAAGATTTATTTCTATATAAAGGACAACTTAATGAAACCTTCAAGAAGCTTCAACTCTTTTAAATTTTTTACGAACCACTTCCATTATTTCATAAGTAAACTTTGGTGTGGTGGAATACACTTTTGTTATTCCAATAGTTTTTTATATGATAAGTGGGATAATCCGTTTTCAGGTTCTTTCATACATTTTGGAAATTTTTTTTTTTTATCAAAATTTTGCGAGTACCGACTGGATTTGATTAGTCGGTATTCCATCTTTTATTTCTTTTGTACCTTATTTACTAAAACCCGTTTTCTTCTTAAAAAGAAATAAGGGAATACCCTATTATTTTAAAATTGCATACACTTAAACTTATATATTAAATATTGAAATCCGCTAAAAAATGAGCGAGATCACACACCATATTGAAGTGTTTATTTGTGATAAAACTTTCAATAACAACAACATTAGCGCCAGCGTCAGCAACCAATTGAACGATATCAATTTAAGAAATATACGGATTCAAACCCTTATCAACTCTGTTAGATCAACCTACAGAGGGTTATGTACATTGAGTATCGGACAAAGCTAAAGCTCTGAAGTTCATTTCGAAGCGATATATAAAACGAATTCCTCCCCACTGCAGCCGGTTAGAACTTGAAGAGCAGGCAACGTTACATAGATGAAGGGGTTGCTTGGTGCCTTAGTTTTATTAAAACTAACATACGCAGAGTGGCCCATGCGTCCTTTACTGGCCACTTATCGCCAGCTTCTTTTGAACACTTTGCGTCAGCTCCTACTGGGAATGCATATCGCACAGCTTGATCAATGGGGAGCTTACTTAAAAATCTTAAATTTCGAAGTTTTTCGTACCTCCAATTTGCCAATTCAATACCAACAGAACAATACCCGTAAGCATTCCAAGCTCCTAACTGTTAAAATGAGAAGGTTAGGTTAGGTTAAGAGGGCGTGCGTAGGTGTTACCCACACTTCCACTCGGAAACATTTTTGTCCAGTGTGAGTGCCCTCAGTTAGTACAAGGTATCCAAATTCGTTTAGGCCCATTACCTCCTAGTGGTCCTCAACGAACCACTTGCTTTCCCTGATGAACCCAAGAAGAAGCCAGACATCCACCTTCCCAACCTCTGCCAGGCTGTCGAAGAAGCGTGAGCCCAGAAATCTGAGCCTTCTTCTTTGAAGCGCCGAACATCGGCGGAGAAAGTGATAGATTGGCTCTCTTCCTCCTCATCTGACAGCTTCTGTAGAGTGAGCTTGTTGGTTTCGCCACCGTGGGAGCATTGATGCGATAGCACAATGACCTGTGATAACACCCGTAAGTTAGAGAAGGAAGCTGGTGCCTTTCCTATCCAAGCATGGCCATAAGGCCCTTGAGACTTCGCAGTCAACCCTATTGGTCCATAGCAAGTCCGTTGCCCTGTTCTCATATTCGTCGATTCGTCCTAGGAGAAAACTCAGCGGCGGTCGGCCGGAGCTGTCCTCCTCACTGTCTCAGTTGGAACCTTTCCTAACCATCTCATCCGCGAGTTCGTTCCCTTCAATGCCGCTGTGACCAGGGACCCAGCAAAGGGAGACACTGAGATGACTTATAGGAGCCAGAAAGGTTCTACACCTCCGCTTGATGTCCGATTTTATCATGTTGGACTGTAATGCCCATAAGGCGGCTTGGCTGCCAACAAAGATTGTTACGTCTGTGTTGGAGACCACACTTTCTTGGAGCAGTTTGCCGCTCTGTCTATGGCATAGACCTCGGCTTGGAATACACTGCATGCGTCAAGAAGTCGGAATGATTGGCTTAACTGTAGAGTACAGCCCACCTCCAGGTTCCTTTTCAATTTTCAAGCCGTCGGTGTATATTGTGATGCCCCTGCCGTTGTTTTGGCCTACTTCCCATTCCTCCGTTGATTACTCCATTTGTCTAGCGCTTTCCACCAGACCAGAGCTCTATATGTTAGTATCGTTCGAATGACTGTGCTGTACATGCCATGAATGACATGTGGTGCCAGTCCCCAGTTCCGCCCAAAAGCCCTTTTGGGGGCGTAGTATGCTGCTAGAGCTTTCTTTGATCTCATCTTTAGCCTCGGTAAGTTAAAGTAGGGTATCCTTGTCTTTATCGTGAACAGGACAAGTTCGTTTTTTGTTGAGTTTATCCCCAGCCCATTTTGCCCTGCTCATCGCGAAATATCGCAAAGTGCCGATTTCATGAGTTCGCTGATAGTTGGCAAGAATTTTGCTGTGATCAGAATCAGGGCTGCAAACCACCTCGAAAATCGAAGCGGTTCGGTTAAGTGGTTCGAACCACTCAGGCAAAACTTACGGTTACCTCTGAACCTGCGAACCGGTTCGGTTCAAGTGGTTCAAACGTTTAATACTAAGTTTTGATAGTATACAAAATTTGAAATTCGTCACTTGGAATCTGTGTGCAACCAACCATCGATATGTACCTACTAAGCATACAAATAAAATTCAGTTATTGATATCAAATCCATGTATGTATTTATTTATAAAACTTATCAAAACGGTTTGTTCATTATTATAAAATGTAAGGAGCGAATATGGTAGAATATTTGACTATACCTACAGGAAGTATTTACAACGCATATATTCTGCACATAAGAAAGTAGTCGTATTTTTAAGAGAAGAAAAACTATTCAATTAGCTGCTTTCAATATACATATAAAACATACCTACTAAATTTTAGACGCTTCCCAAGGCAGTCGGTTCTATGTACCGTAGCGACTCGGGATTTTTCCCGACCAAGGACTGTCATTTCAGTGTAACCCCCTTTAATTTGTTGCGTCCCTCCCACAAATTGTCATCTTCCCAGCAGCTCCTTGCAGCGGGACTGCTCCATATTCTCTTGCTCCAGGAAGGTATCGAATCCAATCCGGGTCCATCTCCTGACCCCTGTCCTGAAATGGTTTTGCTGCATCTACTCTGTTCAGTGTGTCTCGTGTAAGGGATGGTTCCATCGGACAGGTTGTTCTGGGCTTGATCCCAAAACCCGACGTCCACGTAACTTTTATAAATCTTTTGCGGCTCCTTGCTGTTCACGTTCAAGGGCGTCCCGTAGTCTACGCCTCAGCGCCCCCCCCCCCCACTACCTTCCAGCAGCCCAGCTGCTCAGCAAGCCACAACTAGTATCCGCGCCCCGCGGCGCCAATAACTCAAACAGCTGCTACCACTCGTAACTACTATCTTCGTAGTAGAGTCGGTAGCAATGCTGAGCATTAGCCCCTGCCCCCGTCTTCTCCCCCCCCCCCCCTATTTTCCGGCAGCAATCGTGTAGGTCAGGGAACAGACTCTTAGTCTCTAACCCCGTTTGCACCGTTTGCCAGCACAGAATATAAATGTTTGCGACATCAGCCCAATGCAGCTCCTGCCTTGGGCGGTGCCGCTTTCCTAGATGTTCTGGTCTCCGTGACGGCAACCCCCCGACGGGTTTCATTGCGCCATTTTGACAGTTCGCAAACCCCAATCTACCAGGTACCCCAATGCTTGCCCAAGGACGCCCAGTCCCAGGGCCACAACAGCAGTTGCGTCCTGGCCTTCCTCAACCCAGGCGTAGTCACCAGTCACCGACTCCCAGAGTGGCGATGTCTCCGCCTATGCACTTCAGAATTCTGCAGTTAAACTGTAATGGATTAACTGGGAAGATCACTGAGATAGTCGATTTCATGAAGCGGCACAACATCCGTATTGCTGCGATTAAAGAGACTAAACTCACAGCAAGATCTGCACTGCAAACCTGTTCTGGGTATAATGTCCACAGAAAAAATCGCATGAGCGGAAATGGAGGCGGCCTCGCGTTTATCATACAACATATCATATATTTGATCCTGGCATCGACCGCAGGGACAATGTCTTAGAACGTCAAGGCATATCTGTCTGGTCAGGCGATGCAAACCTAGAAATCATCAACATCTACATCCCTCCTGCCACCTGTTGCCCCAGTGGATACCGCCCTAATATTAGCGCCTTACTCACTGGCAACAATCGCATTATCTTAGGTGACTTTAATGCCCATTACGATCTATGGCATTCAAACTTGCGGGCGGACAGTAGGGGTGAGATGTTGGCGGATCAAATAGAAGAAACGACATTCTGCACAATAAACGGAGACGCCCCCACACGTATGGTAGGAAGCTGTCACAGTTCGCCGGATATCTCAATCGTGAGCGCAGAACTCGTAAATTGTGTCAACTGGCAGCCAATGGTAACATTGGCATCCGACCACCTGCCTATACTTATTTCGTTCGAGCGTACCGCCGACTTCATCGTTACAGAAAAACGCACTTTCATAAACTTTAAAAAAGGAAAGTGGGACGAATACAAATCTTTTACAGACAACCTCTTTGCTGCCCTCCCTATCCCGACTGATGTCCGCCAAGGGGAGCGTGCTTTCCGCAAGGTCATTGAATCCGCCTCGGCACGTTTCATTCCCGCCGGGAGAATTCCCGAAATTCGGCCCCACTTCCCGGCGGAGGCCGCAAATTTAGTGAGAGAACGTGACCTTATAAGACAGCTGGACCCAGGCGACCCCCAAATAAGGGACATAAACCAACGCATCAGATTGCTTGTGGATGAACACAAGTGGGCGAAATGGGAGGAGCACCTAAGGGGTTGTAACCTCTCTGCCGGTGTGGGTAAACTTTGGTCCACCGTAAAGTCCCTATAGAATCCGTCTAAGCACAAAGACAAAGTTTCCATCGCCTTCGGCGATAAAGTGCTGTCAGATTCGAAAAAATGCGCGAGCTCTTTCTGCCGTCAATATGTAATGCATTCTACGGTCGAAAAAGATAGATGGAGAGCCAACAGACACGCACATAAACATAAATTCAGCGCGTCACCAATTACCATCACCGCCAGAGAGGTTGAAGATGCAATTGGTCACGCTAAACCATCCAAAGCAGTGGGTCCGGACGGCATAGCCATGCCGATGCTTAAAAGCCTAAGGAAAGAGGGTTTCAAATACTTAGCACATGTCTTCAACCTGTCTCTCCTATCGCCAGTAGCAAAGACGCTTGAAGCCATTTTGCTCCCCTACTTCCAAGCAAATTTGCAGCTAGCCTCTCATCAGCATGGCTTCATAAAACTCCATAGCACCACCACCGCGCTAAATGCCATCACCCAGATAAATTGCAGTTTAAATCAAAACCCCCACCAGAGAATAGTAATCATAGCGCTAGACCTATCAAAAGCTTTTGATACGGACAACCATGACACGTTACTGCAAGACCTGGAAGGGTCTAACCTTCCCCCATGTCTCAAAAGTAGACCGCAAATTATCTGGGTGGTCGGCAGGCATCGGTGCAATTTAGAAACGAAACATCAAAACCAAGAAGAATTAAACAAGGGGTGCCACAGGGTGGTGTCCTGTCCCCACTTTTGTGTAATTTCTACATATCTAAGCTACCTTCACCACCAGAAGGAGTCACTATCGTTTCATACGCCGATGACTGCACAATAATGGCCACAGGCCCAGGCCCACAGATCGATGAGCTCTGCAACAGAATAAACGGCTACCTCCCTGATCTCTCCAGTTTTTTCGCCTCGCGAAACCTGGCATTATCACCGACTAAATCTTCCGCGACCTTATTTACAACATGGACGTCCCAAATGTCGACCATTTTGAACATCCACGTCGATGGCACTACGCTACCGACTGTCCTACACCCCAAAATCTTGGGTGTGACGTTTGATCAGGATCTACATTTTGGTTAGCACGCAGCCGCAATTGTTCCGAAAATCCAGAGCCGTAATAAAATCCTCAAATCCCTTGTTGGCAGTACCTGGGGAAAAGATAAAGAAACGCTCATTACTACATACAAAGCAATTTGCCAGCCGTCTACGTGCTACGCGTCACCCATACGGTCGCCAAGCCTAAAAACTACCCACTGGAAGAAGCTACAGGCCTGCCAAAATACTGTCCCCAGAACACCATCTACATAATGAGGCGAGAATACTCCCCATCAGGGAGAGAAATGAGATGCTAACCAATCAGTTCCTTTTGAATACCCAGAAACCTGCGCATCCAAACAGACATCTGATTGATGAGCCAACACCGCCTAGGGGCATAAGGAGTCATCTCCGTAAGCAGTTTGAGGAAATACGGCACCTGAGAACCCAGCCGTATGAAGCAAAAAACACAAGCAGGTTCTTGGTGAACTCCATAAACATGCGTCGGACCTTTATGCCGGGAATTGCCCGGTGAATCCAGTACTCAGGGAACAGTAACCAAAACTTGCGGAAGAGGAACGCATACTCCCCAGGGAAACACGAGTCACTCTGGCTCAACTTCGTTCTGGATACTGTAACAGGTTAAACTCTTGCATTTCCAGAATCAACCCCGACATACAAAATGTATGCCCGCTTGCAATGGGTTCCCACATGACACCAACCATCTCTTTAATTGTAATGTGGAACCAACGCCTCTAACACCCCTTTCCTTATGGTCCACCCCTGTTGAAACAGCAAGTTTCCTTGGACTCCCGTTAGAGGATATTGATGACAATTTGTGATCGGTCGCGGCTGTTAGGTGGGGCGAAGCACTGCTACCACAACAAAAACAACTAAATTTTAGATGCGAGATTACTACACATACTAAAAGATATTCATGAAAATCTCTTCTTTGCTTTTCTTAGGCATTAAGCTTATAAATGTTGATATACGGTTTTGTGAAACATAATATTGTCTCCCTTTAAGACGGTATTGTTCCCAATTTATGTTTATTTATTAGTTTTTAATAATACCAATATAAAATATTAAAATATCCAATTAAACTATAACACAAATTATACATATACATTTCCAATGTTAAACAAAGCTCCCAACAATTAATCAAATTTTCATCAGTTTTCCAGACTTATTAAAACTTTGAAAAAATTTCTGAGTGTGCAGTTCATCTAACTGCAGTGTTATAATGTGCAAGTTTCAAGAGGGTGTTCGCATTTTTTTCCATACACCGCATGAACAAAATTTGTTTTTATATGGAAGATATGGGCAACACCCTCGGGGAAACAAATTTTAAAAAATGAACCGTAATCTCATCTACTTGAAACTTTGCACACTATTACACTATAATTGAATGAACTTCTAGACTGCACATTCAGAAATTTTCTAAAAACTGTTAATAAAAAGTTTTTAAAATTAATAAAAATTTGATTAATTTAACTTTAAAATTTTTATAATTATACATATGTATGTGGTTTGTGTTATAGTTCGAACTATGTTATAAATGAAAAAATATTATTATTATTATTATTTTATAATGATAAAGCTCTTTCATATACAAAGTTGTTATGTACGGAGTTTGAACTCATTATGTAAATTTGTTTATTTTTTCACAAGCTTTTGACCACAGGCGCAAACAGTAGACGCTATTACTACCAAAAGTGACAACTCACGGCGATGCCATCGAAAAAAAATGTATTCAATTTTATCATAGACTTGTATTTTCAAGCAAAGTGGTGAATTAAATAAGTTAAGTGATTTTTGTTGAAACTTTATTTTTAACCGAACCGAAACATTTTTTTTTTGGGTGGTTTTCGGTTCGTTTTTTGGAATTAAGAAAAAAAACCGTTCGCTTCGTGGTTCTGTTCAAAGCGCTAAAATAGCGGGTAGTTCGGTTCATGAACCGGTTTGGTCCTGATCAGAATAACTAAGTCATCGGCGTAAGCAACTACCTTTCTTTAAAATGAGAAATCGGTTGTATGGGATATATATGCTATATTGGTCCGATCCGGCGGTTCCAAAAAATTTCTAATCTGTTTTCAAAATATACAGACATACGGACATGGTGTGATGGTAGCGTACTCTGCCTACCACACCGAAGACCCTGGATTCACGCCCCGGGCAAAGCAACATCGAAATTTTTGAAACAAGTTTTTTCTATACGGGGTCGCCCCTTGGCAGTGTTTGGCAAGCACTCCGAGTGTATTGCGGTCATGAAAAGCTCTCAGCGAAAACACATCTGCTTGGCCAATTTGTAGGAAAATTTAAAAAAAATCACGACGCAAATTGGAAGAGAAGCTCGGCCTAAAATCTCCTCAGAGATTGTCGCGCTTTACATTTATTTATTTTTATTATTAGGTCTATCTTTTCTCCTTTAGGGGTTTACAACTTTCGATGTCGGAACAAACTTAATATATAATATATATATACTAGCTGACCCTATACTCATGAGCCCTGTAAAATGAAGCATGCATTTGATTTAGATTTGGCAACGTCACATACTTTTTTTTGTTGCATACGTTTAAGCTTGACATGACATGCTCTAATTTAAACCTAAGAATAAATTTTAAAAGGCAGATGAGCTGGCGGTAGATTGTTCCGCCCGGTAATTTAAAAAGAACTTGAGGAAGCAAAAATTCACTTATAAGCAGGATAAAGTGAGCGCTAAAATTAAAGGCTAGCCCTTCAGCTAACGTCAACAGCTTCCATTTGATACCCATATTTTGCAAGCACATTCAAGGGTTACCACGGTCCACGTTTTGGTCTATATCTCGAGAACCTAGTCACCCAGCGGTATACAAAATACTCTGTACTAAATCACACATCAACAGCTTCCATTTGATACAGATAATGTAAAAACACATCCCTGTGTTACTCTGATACACGTTTTGGTATATATATCGAGACTTTAGTCACCAATAGGTATGAAAATTACCCTATACTAAAGCACTCATCAACGGCTAGCCAGAAGCATGAATGTGCAATTTTTCCGATTTTGTGTTAGAGGCCTCTTTGGATTACCCTTTAGATTCTCTAGATTCTACTTAAAACTAGAGTTTCCTACGCACGTGGAAACCCCAATAATTTGCAATGCCATTTTCACGAATGTATAATTCAATCGCACACAGCTGAGCCAGAAAAAAGAATGTGGAACATTTGTATTAATCATAAACCAAAAATCGTTAAAATTATCGTAACAGAAATCGGCAGGGAGGTTGCCTTTGTTATAAGGAATGCTTTGAAGAAAAGCTTTATATCAATGGTATTTCATTTCCCAAGTAGATTTATAACAATAAATAGGAAAAACTTTAAATTTAAAAAAATGGGCGTGGCACCGCTCCTTTTTTGTCTAAGCCATTTTCAATGTGTCGGGAGCTATAACTCGAAGAAAACTTTACATATTGTAATTGGGTACAAATATTTTCCTTATAGCAGGAAATATTTCTAGTAAAAATGGATAAGATTGGTTAAGGACCACTCCCACTTTTATATAAAAGATTTTTAAAAGGGTCGTAGACGAGAATAATAAGTTACATCTTAGCGAAAAAGAGCTTTGTATCAATAGAATTTTACTTTCTAATTGAATTACAACATTAAATAGGAAAACACTAAAAAATTTAAAAATTGGTGTGACACCGCCCCTTTTTTCTGAGCAAAATTCAATGTTTCGGGAGCCATAACTCGAAGAAAAATTTGGTGTTTAACAAGAAATATTTTCAGTAAAAATGAACTAAATCGGTTAAGTCACCTTCTTTTATATAAACGATTTTGTAAAAGTGCATAGATGCAGGTAATAAGCTATTTCTACTAAAAGTTAGAAAATGTCGTTAATAACCCTGCCCTTTTTTTGTAATAACGCTTTTTAGTACAATGGCACTTGTGTGTTTATGCTTATTGTTCTGCAATATCTTTATTTTAAAACAAACAGTAGGGAAATCCCCATATCTGAAGGAAAACTGTATTTTTATCCTCTCAAGGTCATTGTTGTTAGCCTCTGTATCCTTTTTGCTTCTTTTAAACGAAAATTAGTTCAGAATGGAACCATATGTATATGTATTATTGCGCAGCCTTGTAACACTATTAAGAACACAAAACAAACAACAACAGCATTTCAAGTGTACAGCTGGATATGTAATGTTTGGTTTCTCCCGAACTTAGACTTCCTTACTTGTTTTATTTATGATTATTTTACTCAGGGAGCTATAAAACTACCCATGCGATATATATGCTAGTTGAGATACACAAAGGATGAGCTGTATAAGGTATTATTCAAAAAAAATATACCGATGAAAAATGCGTAATAGCTGAATATCCGAAAAAAGATAATTGTTTAATTGAAGGCAAACCGGTTTATGCGAAGCTGTTGCCTCTTCTCGAATCAAAACTAAAATACTTGAAAAAATTGTGCGAAAAAGTGGTTATACCAAAATAATATCATTATTTTTATAAAAATCGCTTTACGCGAACCCAACATTTCAGAAGATTCTGATTCTGCTGAGAATAAGACCCAGTTCCAAGTTTGCAATTATAGGGGGACTCATGTAACCGTATAAATGCCTTATAAAGTGTGTAAATGTATAAATTTATCTAGTGCGTAAACCAGCTGTCAAATTTTGTATGAAAAATCATTTACACAATTTGTATAAATTTACGCGCACATTTCATTTACGCGACAAACTCAAAGGAATGCAACCTTGCAGACATTACAGCATGCATTTTCATCAGAAATCTCCAACATCAGCAAGTAAAGGCGTTTTAGTTTTGATTTTTCACTTAATCTTGGCATTTTTTAATTTGTATAACAATCAAAAAAAATTTGTTTGGCAATAATACAGCTGATAAACAATCAAATTTATCAAGAGTATTACTAGGAGCGTTCATATAACAGCGTGTGTAAATGGATATAATTTTACACCTTATAAGTTTATATGGTTTCATGAGTCCCCTTAATATCTTAAATAAAAACACATTAGTGCATATGAAATTGAATTGAATGTGTTAAGTTTTTTCATTTATATACATATTTCGATAAGTCAAAGCCGCGGATGATTTCCCAAGTACTGTGATGCTCCGAATCCCAATCCGCCAACGGAACAGGTCTTGGCTTGGCCCCAACGTTATTTAAAAATCAATCTGCAGTGAATTTTTTTCGTCTTTTGAGGTTAAGGCCATACCATGACCAGTTGGGCGTATTCGGATTCAGCGCATCAAAATGGATAGAAAGCGTGACCCGATTTACCTGATCCGGCTACTTTTAATTTTTTTTGTATAGATATGTTAACAAAAAATTAGATCAGCTTTTTAAATTTTTGTTGTGCCAGAAAAATGAATATGCTAAATCTCGGAGAATAGAAGGGATGCGAGCAGAACAATTAGCTCAGTTAAAAAAGCATAGTGTACATAAGTACAGTTTTACACTAGAAACTAATTCTTCTAATTTTGAGGGAGCAATAAACTTTGAAACTCGATTTCCCAACATTTTTATTTTGGCACATTCATGCTTCTGGCAATCGGGCGACGATATTGTATAAGCAAAAGAGCCATTACTATATCTTTACTGTAACAAGACCTCCACAAAGCAAAAAAATACCCACAAAACGCTCTATACATTTCGGTTTAATACGTTTATCTTTCGACAGTGTAACGATTTGAAATTTGCCGCTGTGACCTTTGCATATGATCGGTCCTAATGGGTAATTTGAAGTGGTCGTAAAATCAGTTGATATTATGGCCGTTGACCTTAGGTTTTTTTTTTTTTTTTTTTTTTTTTTTTTTTTTTTTTGAATAAGGTAGTCTGTATGATTTTTTGGACTAATAGAAATGTAGTATACTTAGAGCATAAGTTGGTCTTGAACTGCTAGAACCGAAATGTCATTTTGATAGGTTATCAATGATGCTCGTTTTTCGAAATACTTTGTTCTAGCCATTGGGATTCTCCTTTGTAAATTACCAGGATTTTATGATCTATTGCACCCAGAAAAATTTAACTAACTTTCCTTTTTGAGTCAGGCTGAAATATGTGCCTAATAAATGGTGCTAGAAGACATTTTAAAAAATACAAAAACTAGCGTTTGCTATTGATCATTAGAAACCAAGATATAACTTGTATTATGCACATACTTCAAATTTTATTTCCTTATATATGACAGAGGAACATTTGTTGCTGTAAGTTTTTTCGGCACCGTATACTTTGGCTGGCAGGTCGGAAACGCGCAACTTCAGAGCTGTTTGAAGAAAGCCATATCTCAGACATAATTTGAATCATAATATCCCTATCTCAACTCAAAATATATTTAATTTATGAGAAACTGCGTCTTGAGAACAAATTCTGATACCGAATTCTGAAATAGGGCGTTATTTAATAAAAGTCTCAGTTCTTTAAACAAATTCATATAAAGGGTATTTTTAAAACCTTACTAAGATACGCTATTTCCTAAACGGCAGCCGAGATAAGTTGATGTTCCAGTCAGCAGTAAATATGCTGCCGCTGTCACATGTACACTTTAAACTTAAGCCCGAAAGCACCATCCCTTACACTCCACACAAATGAGATTTTTGCTTAATGAACCTGGGAACCGGTTGCTACGGTTCACAGGGATAGACTAATACTTTTTGTATCAAAACGGCCGCCGTGGTCCAAAATCCCAGGTTTGAGCCACGGAACAAGTTCACATCAAATAGAGTTTGGTAAAGTTTTTCTAAACGACCTCCCTCCTCCTCGGAAGCTTCTGAGTGTAATTCTTCCGTGAAATGCCCTCAGCAAAAATCCATCTCACTTAGCAGGTGCCGTTCGACATCATGACAAAACAGGTTGGTACCGCCAATTTTGCATGAAACATTAAAAATCAGCCCAGCACAACTCCGACGAGCCTTAAAATTGTAATCTAATTTTCTGCATGGAGCTTAATATTTATATTTGGTTTCCTACATATGTGTTTAAACATAAACAACTCCACGCTTGCCATTAAAAATTTCACTTCAAAAAACTCCAAACTCCATATGCAATTATCTTTAAGAGTTTCTTAAATATTTTATACTATTAAAAGCATACATAAATATTGCGGGACAGGTCAAACATGGCAAACATTTAATTAAGCAGATTTGGCAAAGAACCAGTTTAAGTTTTACAATTTTAACAAACCAGATCACAAACAAGTGATCACATTTGCATAATTAACTTACTGGTTGTACCTTAAAGAAATCTTATTTTTTCTGATATTCATTATTCTGATTAGAAGCGCAGCCAAAAACTTTTCAGGAAGGTGGTTAACTTATACAAATTTTTTAATTGATATATTAATTTTATTAAACTATTTTATAAGCACGAGGCCTTATCCAAATAAAACACAGTGTATATATTTTATATTTGTATTTTCGATATTTCGGCTTCAGTCTGAAATCATCATCAGGAACAATTGTTATATAGTCTGTATAACATATTCAATTGTTCCTGATGATGACATCAAACTGAAACCGAAATATCGAAAATACAAATATAAAATATATACACTGTGTTTTATTTGGATAAGTCCCCGAGCTTATAAAATAGTTTAATAACTTTAAATATTTAAGGCCAATAATAATTTTTAAAAACTGGATATTTTAATAATAAAATAATAAAAGCAAACTTGCGCATGATTAACAAAATGCTTCAGCTTATGTTAATCCAAACTCGGATAAGCCGGAAAGATATAAACGATGAAATTACGTTAAAAAAGGGAGAGTTTAACCCTCCTAAGTCGCGGCCATTTTTATGAACTTTCAGCTACGCAAAAACGTTATGTAGCATCAGCAAGTTTAAAAATAGATCCAAGTCGTGTATCAATTCCAATTTTAATACATTAATTAACATGCTTATCTCATAAGGGTGGTCCTTAAAAAATAAATGTATGGATATTTAGTATCACTCCTTGAAAAGATAATATCACTGCCAAAGGTTAAGCAATTTAATTTTGGTTTCGATTGGAGATGATTTATGCGTATCACACCGGTGTCAAATTTCAGATTTTTCTATGGAGATTTAAAAAATTTAAATTTCTTTTGTTCATCTTATACCTGAAATCGCTAGTGTGATAATTGAAGATTAAACCTATTAGTTGTGGCCTCGATTGAAGACTATTAAGGCCTGTCGAGAGGAAAATAATTTAAATAATCGGTGGAAAAATGTGTCTTAAATCAGTAGTTACTTTTGAATGGATGAGATTTAAAATAGGAATTCATTTTATTTTAAAGAATCACCACTTTGTACATTTTGATATGAACATAAATGCCAAAGCAGGTTTGTGATAAAAGCAGTTCCATTGCAATGCTGATTGTCAATTTTATCATGTCTGGATCTTCATTCTGGATCTATTTGTATTTGGTGAAAAGGAAACTATAACATAACACTTTGTGTCATTGAATAGTAAAGGCAATTTTTTACAGAAAGATTTATTTAAGATTTTGTTAATTAAAAACAAGTAAGGACGGGACTGTCTTCGGCTGTGCCGAAGACTTCATACCTTTCATGAATGGGGCTGAACAATAACGTTATTCCGTTCGTAATCTCCAAATAATCGGATGTATAAGATAAGAAATATATAGTGAACAAACGATTTTTAAGATAAATATGAAATAAACAAGTAAGGAAGGTCAAGTTCGGGTGTAACCGAACATTACATACTCAGTTGAGGTGACAACATAAGGGAAAATAACCATGTAGAAAAATTAACCGAGGGAAACCCTGGAATGTGTCTGTATGAATGTGTATCAAATGAAAGGCCTTAAAGAGTATTTTATGAGGGAGTGGGCCATAGTTCTATACGTGGGCGCCATTTAGGGATATAGCCATAAAGGTGGAATGCGTTTGTACGATATGGGTATCAAATGAAAGGTGTTAATGAGTATTTTAAAAGGGAGTAATCCTTAGTTCCATAGGTGGACGCCGTTTCGAGATACCACCATAAAGGTGGACCAGGGGTGACCCTAGAATTTGTTTGTACAATATGGGTATCAAAAGAAAGGTGTTAATGAGTATTTTAAAAGGGAGTAATCCTTAGTTCCATAGGTGGACGCCGTTTCGAGATATCGCCATAAAGGTGGACCAGGGGTGACTCTAGAATGTGTTTGTACGATATGGGTATCAAATTAAAGGTATTAATGAGGGTTTTAAAAGGGAGTGGTGGTTTTTGTATAGGTGGTCGCATTTTCGAGATATCGCCATAAAGGTGGACCAGTGGTGACCCTAGCGCCATTTAGGGATATAACCGAGGGAAACCCTGGAATGTGTTTGTATGACATGTGTATCAAATGAAAGGCATTAAAGAGTATTTTATGAGGGAGTGGGCCATAGTTCTATACGTGGGCGCCATTTAGGGATCTAGCCATAAAGGTGGAATGCGTTTGTACGATATGGGTATCAAAAGAAAGGTGTTAATGAGTATTTTAAAGGGAGTAATCCTTAGTTCCATAGGTGGACGCCGTTTTGAGATATCGCCATAAAGGTGGAGCAGGGGTGACCCTAGAATTTGTTTGTACAATATGGGTATCAAAAGAAAGGTGTTAATGAGTATTTTAAAAGGGAGTAATCCTTAGTTCCATAGGTGGATGCCGTTTCTAGATATCGCCATAAAGGTGGGCCAGGGGTGACTCTAGAATTCGTTTGTGCAATATGGGTATCAAACGAAAGGAGTTAATGAGTATTTTAAAAGGGAGTGGGCCTTAGTGCTATAGGTGGACGCCTTTTCGGGGTATCGCAATAAAGGTGGACCAGGGGTGACTCTAGACTTTGTTTGTACGATATGGGTATCAAATGAAAGGTGTTAATGAGTAGTTTTAAAAGGGAGTGGGCCTTCGTTCTATAGGCGTTCGCCCTTTCGAGATATCGCCATAAAGGTGGACCAGGGGTGACCTTTTTTTGTTTTTTTCCTTAGGTCTCTACACGCTAGCCGCGCTTCGAGAAAATCTATTATTTCTTTTCTTGTATCTTTTCATGTACATAACTTGAATTTAAAATTATTATAACTTAATATATAAATGCATGTGAGTATAGTTGGTGATATGATTTTATGAAACAATACTGTCTGCAACTGGATACAGAGGTGAGTTTAAATTTCAGGTATTTAACTTAGCATACAGTAATGAATATTTGTTATTGCAATGAATTAAAGATTTTTAGTGTACTAAATATATTACTAATAAATTTCTTGAAAGATTCGATCAATTCTTGATTCCGTCAAATATCTATTATGTTGTATGGTTGTATGTTGAGCTCCTTGCAAAGGGTTTCATGAATTCTTCTCGCATTCTGGTACCTGGAACACGAGTAGATTAAGTGACTAATTGACTGTGCTTCTCCTTCGTTGCATGGACATAAGTCTGTATCAATAATATGGAAGCGCTTCAAGTAGGCTTTGCAGAAACTGTGACCAGTTAAGCACTGCGTCATTTCGAATGAAATTCCCAATCTTTCACTATATATCTCTGCTTCTTTTGGCGCCTTGAAGAACATTTTTGTGTTACTGCCTGTCGATTCATCTGTGTATTCACGACGCCATGCTCCTTGCGTTTCTTGTTGTATAATTGCTTTAGTATAGCTCATTGGAAACTTTTTGTAAACAGGACTTGTTGTCAGACCTGCCGCTTCCTTGGCTGCTTTATCTGCTTGCTCATTTCCGTCGATACCAGTATGAGCTTTTACCCAAGAGAAATTAATTTCGTTTTTTTGACGTAGAAAGAACAACCGCTTATGTATTGACGCTATTAATGACGTCGTACTGCTTCTATTTTTGATAGCTTCAAGACATGATTGGCTATCACTAAAAATGTGTAGGTTTTGTATTGCCAAGTACCTTTGAGCCCAGAATAGCGCAGAATCGATTGCGTATGCTTCAGGTTGGAACACGCTGCATACATTGAGAAGTTTAAATATTTCTTTTTCAGAAGTTACATCTGGATGGATGATAACAAAGGCCGATCCGCATTCTCCCGTTTCTAGTTTGCTTCCGTCTGTAAAGATCTGTGTGGTATGATGTGCTATTAAGCTATCAATTTCGACCTGTCTACTGATTTTGCTATATTCAATGGTTTGCCGATCGGATGGGTGTAGCAAGTCTTTCGGATGTATATCTCTATCTAAATCAACTTCTACTGGTAACCCAGGTTTTCCGCCTTGTTTTCTGACCTCGTATACTTTGCTTATTTCTGCAACTTTAAGATGGAGTGGCGTGAACGCAGCTAGTGCTAGTGCAGAAGTTGCGGACACAGTGTGAAAGTCACGTATCGCTCTTATAGCAAAACTTCTTTGAAAAGATCGGAGAAGCTTACGGACGCAGTAGTAGTTAGTTGCTCCTCCCCAAACACTTGATGCGTAAGTAATCATGGGCTCGACAACTTGTCTGTATATTATCGCAACATTTTCGGCATGAATTCCCCATGTAGGTCTCACATATTTGCATATATTATTAAAAATTCGTTGCGTTTTTCCAATGATATAGCGTGCATGGCTGATAAAATTTAAATTGTTATCTATTATAACTCCGGGTTGACTTTAGAATATGTTTATACGATATGGGTATCAAATGAATGGTGTTAATGAGTATTTTAAAAGGGCGTGGGGCTTAGTTCTATAGGTGGACGCCTTTTCGAGATATCGCCTTAAAGGTGGACCAGGGGTGACACTAGAATGCGTTTGTACGATATGGGTATCAAATGAAAGGTATTAATGAGAGTTTTAAAAGGGAGTGGCGGTAGTTGTATATGTGAAGGCGTTTTCCAGATATCGACCAAAATGTGGACAAGGGTGACCCAGAACATCATCTGTTGGATACCGCTAATTTATTTATATATGTAATACCTGCCAAGATTTTAAGGGTTTTTTATTTCGCCCTGCAGAACTTTTTCATTTTCTTCTACTTAATATGGTAGGTGTCACAACCATTTTATAAAGTTTTTTCTAAAGTTATATTTCGCGTCAATAAAACAATCCAATTACCTTACCATGTTTCATCCCTTTTTTCGTATTTGGTATAGAATTATGGAATTTATTTCATTTTTCGTAATTTTCGATATAGAAAAAGTGGGCGTGGTCATAGTCGGATTTCGTTCATTTTTCATACCAAGATAAAGTGAGTTCAAGTAAGCACGTGAACTAAGTACATTAAAGATATGTCGATTTTTGCTCAAGTTATCATGTTAACGGCCATGCGGAAGGACAGACGGACTACTGTGTGTAAAAACTGGGCGTGGCGTCAACCGATTTCTCCCATTTTCGCAGAAAACAGTTAACGTCATAAAATCTATGCCCCTACCAAATTTCAAAAGGAATGGTTAATTTTTGTTCGACTTATGGCGTTAAAAGTATCCTAAACTAATTAAATGAAAAAGGGCGGAGCCACGCCCATTTTGAAATTTTCTTTTATTTTGCACCATATTATTACTGGAGTTGAATGTTGACATAATTTACTTATATACTGTAAAGATATTAAATTTTTTGTTAAAATTTTACTTTAAAAATTTTTTTTTTTAAAAGTGGGCGTGGTCCTTCTCCGATTTTGCTAATTTTTATTAAGCGTACATATAGTAATAGGAGTAACGTTCCTGCCAAATTTCATCATGATATCTTCAACGACTGCCAAATTCCAGTTTGCAAAAGTTTTAAATTACCTTCTTTTAAAAGTGGGCGGTGCCACGCCCATTGTCCAAAATTTGACTAATTTTCTATTCTGCGTTATAAGTTCAACTCATCTACCAAGTTTCGTCGCTTTATCTATCTTTTGTAATGAATTATCGCACTTTTTCGGTTTTTCGAAATTTTCGATATCGAAAAAGTGGGCGTGGTTATAGTCCGATATCGTTCATTTTAAATAGCGATCTGAGATGAGTGCTCAGGAACTTACATACCAAATTTCATCAAGATGCCTCAAAATTTACTCAAGTTATCGTGTTAACGGACGGAAGGACGGACGGACGGACGGACATGGCTCAATCAAATTTTTTTTCGATCCTGATTATTTTACTGGAAGTCTATATCTATCTCGATTCCTTTATATATGTACAACCAACCGTTATCCAGTCAAACTTAACTGAGTTTTGACAAAAAACCCCTTATCTGAACGATCGGTTGTATGGGATAGGTAGATACTATATACATATAGCACCGATCAAAGTGATTTTTTCAGGAAAGCTTCTATGATATATTAGAATAAATATCACCAAGTTTAACGTTTTTATATTGGAAATTAAGGGAGAAATGGCTAAAAATCTTTCTATCTGAACGATCGGTTATATGGGATATATATTATATATAGCTCCGATCGAAATGATTTTTTCTTGAAATCTTCTATGATATATTAGAATAAATATCACCAAGTTTAACGTTTTTATATTGGAAATTAAGGGAGAAATGGCTAAAAATCTTTCTATCTGAACGATCGGTTGTATGGGATATATATTATATATAGCTCCGATCGATACGATTTTTACAGGAAATCTTTAATGATATATTAGAATATATATCACCAAGTTTCACGTTTTTATATTGGAAACGAAGGGAGAAATGGCCAAAAATCTTTCTATCTGAACGATCGGTTGTATGGGATATATATTATATATAGCTCCGATCGAAATGATTTTTTCATGAAATCTTTTATGATATATTAGAATAAATATTAGCAAGTTTAACGTTTTTATATTGGAAATTAAGGGAGAAAGGGCTAAAAATCTTTCTATATGAACGATCGGTTGTATGGGATATATATTATATATAGCTCCGATCGAAATGATTTTTTCACGAAATCTTCTATGGTATATTAGAATAAATATCACCAAGTTTAACGTTTTTATATTGGAAATTAAGGGAGAAATTGCCAAAAATCGTTCTATTTGAACGATCGGTTGTATGGGATATATACTGTATATAGCTCAGATCAAAGTGATTTTTTCAGAAAATCTTCTATGGTATTTTAAACTATATATCACCAAGCTTCTCGTTTATACTTCCTAAATTAAGGGAGAAATGGCCAAAAATCTTTCTATCTGAACGATCGGTTGTATGGGATATATATTATATACAGATCTGATCGAAATGATTTTTTCATGAAATCTTCTATGATATATTAGAATAAATATCACCAAGTTTAACGTTTTTATATTGGAAATTAATGGAGAAATTGGCAAAAATCTTTCTATCTGAACGATCGGTTGTATGGGATATATACTATATATCTCCAATCAAAGTGATTTTTTCAGGATATCTTCTATGATATATTAGAATATATATCACCGAGTTTCATGTTTATACTTTCTAAGTTGCGGCAGGAATGACCAAAATCGTCTTATCTGAACGATCGGTTGTATGGGAGATATATGTTATAGTGGTCCGATCATACCGGATCCGACTAATGTTTAATATAATACAAAAATACATCCTTGTGCCAAATTTCATTGAGATATCTCAAAATTTGAGGACTAGTTTGCGTTCAAACAGACAGACGGCGGACAGACGGACGGACAGACGGACATGGCTATATCAACTCAGTTCGTCGCCCTGATCAATTCGGTATACTTAATGGTGAGTCTATCTTCTATATTTCTCAACGTTACAAACATCGGACCAAAGTTAATATACCATTTCATGTTCATGAAGGGTATAAAAACAATAGATATACAAGCAAATCGTATTCGCAGTAAGTTTTTTCAATAATCTACAGCTAGAACATATCAATAATAATAACCAACAAAAAAAAATAAAAAACAATCACAAAACTCTCCAAGTGAGAGAGGCACGAGCATTTAAAAGCAGCTATTGATTCTGCATAATAAACAAATTATATATTACAATAATTGGCAAATATTTGTAATTTTATTTAATTTGGTAAACAAGATATTCAATACTGAGTCTTTTTACGGGGTGATCCGAAATTACTGCACACGCGTGTAAAATAAATTTGTTTAAGTTTCATACACCTTTTTCCAAAAATAAGTGCTTAAAGCTTTCAAAGCGTTTTTTCATCTTAGAAAGGTAAGATATGGCATGTTTAAAAGGTCCTTTTTCTGAAGATACTTGTGAAAAATTAAGATTGTTATCAGTGAGCACTTTTTGTGTGCAGCTTCCCTAGGCAAACTTTCCTTTTGCCACTGCGTGCACTTTTCTTAGTGAACAGAGACGTTTGCGTAGGGACCGAGTTGATATTTGAATCTTGTAGAAAACTCTCATCCGAGGCAATGGTGCTATGTTTTCCGTCAGTGACCAATTTATTTTTAGTAGACAACCATTTTATGCTGGTGCCTGGTATCTTTAGCCATATTTCGATCCGCTTGAAAGTCAATCAAACTACACCTCTTGGAAGATATTCCGTCGTGGAAAGTAAATTTTTTGACTGGATATATGTGGTGGTAGCGTGCTCCACCTAAAACATCGAAGGCCTTGGGTTAAAGTCCCTGTCTAAGCAACATCAAAAGTTTAGAAAACTGTTTTTTCAATTATTATGAAAAGCTTCTCAGGGAAAACTCACCTTCCTTTGAGCTTCCGTTTGGAGTCGGCATGAAGTATGCAGGTCTCATCCCACCAATTTGTAGGCAAAACTTAAAAAGAAGCACAACGTTTGGCGTAAATCTGCTCGGACATAAATCGCACCAAATATTTGTTTTATGACTAAAGCAAGCCGCAATGGTTTATCGTTTCCCATCCGAAACTTGTTTTACGTTTTTATTGGAGGTATTTTTTTTACTCGGCGGGTCTTAAGTCCATCACATCATTTGATTCAAATGAAATTATTTCCCTGGTTTGGCTTAATGTATTGTCAATATAGCGCCAACTCTTAAAACAATATTTATACTTTTCATTTTACTGAAACTTATACAAACTCTTTTAATAATGGAAAATACAAATAAATATCCCATAGTAAGGACTAATACAAATATTAGCATAAGTCTTTTCAATTCATAAAGTAAGCTAAACAAATAAAAAATATCCAAACAACCAAGTCCAAATGTGCTTAAATCCCAAGACAATGTACCTCGAGCAAACAGATTCTTTGTCATGCTTAGTGTGGTATAAACAGCTTCAAGGGCAAATAAAAAATAATTTAAGATCATAAGCAAGTTGCATATCAAAAACAACCAATGAAATCGACTAACAATCAACCTTTTATGTTTCTGTACATTTTTCTTCCACTTAAAAAATTTTAATAATCTCTCATTGAGAGAGAATACTGAAGTTATTTGCTGATGGATTATCTCACGAAAACAGCTTTAATAGAAACGAATATATGCAATATAGATTCCACTGTAGAAAATAATCTCACAAAAAGATATACATACGTAACCTAGACCCAGTCTTTTTGTGCTCTAGATAAAAAACTCCTTCTAGGGCCCAGAAACTGGTGTTCGCCTATTTACGAGTAATTTCCCGTTTATTCTTTGGATGTAAGTAGGTCAGATTTTCCTGGGTCTTTCATATTATGGAAAAATATATTTAGATGCTGAAGGATGACTATCCTTTTTTAGCCAAATTATTTAAGATGCCGCCTGTGTAGAAACTTTGGAGCGATCGCCATATGGCACAAATTGTCAATGATCTAGCTACTTGGTACATTTTTTTACAAAATAAAAAATAAATGTAAGGTGCGATAACCTCCGAAGAGATCTCAGCCGAGCTTCTCTTCCAATTTGCGTCGTTCTCCTATTTTTTTTTTTTTTTCTACAAATTGACGGGATGGGACCTACTTGTTTAATGCCAACCCCGAACGGCATCTGCAAGGCAGATGAATTTTCATTGAGAGCTTTTCATGTAGAAATACACTCGAAGTGATTGCCAAACACCACGAGGGGCGACCCCGCTTAGAAATAGATGCTTCTAACTGAAAAAACTTGTTTCTAAGGTTTTTGATGTTGCTTTTTCCGGGGCATGAACCCAGGATCATCGGTGTGGTAGGCGGAGCACGCTACCATCACACCACGGTGGCCGCCGTATATTTTTGTAGCTGCTTTAAAATTCCGACTTCTGATGCAGTATTTTTTTGACATTAACCCAGAGAACTTCAAAAACAAAGTACATGGAATGCGTGTGTTTGTCTGTATGTATGTCACCCTGTGCCACTCTGTTATTTTGATATTTTCTTTGATTTGGTTAACAGTTCCGTGAGCGATTTCATCTCCATCCGGTTAGCCAACTCATCTAGCTTACTTTGTTGTTGTTGCTTTATATGCAATTCCTTAATCTACCTGGCGTTTTATTTCCACTAGCTTGTAATTTAAATAAATTTACATGTCTGTGGCCCTATCATTTAACATGGGACTTAGGCGATTATTGCTTGTGACCACAGATATCAGTAAAGAAGGTCTCATTGAATTCTTCATATATTACCCTATTCCGGCTGCTAGTTCGAAAACGCTATATGAAAGAAAATTTTTCAAAAAAACTCTATAACAAAATGTGTTTCAAAACCGCCGTACCTCGGAATGAGGTTGAAGAACATCCTAACTCAGAATTCTTTTCACAAATGTACCAGTCATTGTTTTGAGTTTAAGCTCAGATAGTGCATTTTTAAAACAAATTCTGAGGCAGGGCGGGATATAAAAAACGTTTTGAGATAGGGCGTTTTCGAAACGGCATCTGAGATTACGGTGATATTCTAGTCAGCAGTCAATATGTGTAATTCAGCTTTCGTCTCATTTAATTTTTGTGACATTTCTCTTAATATGTATCCGTATTATAAATTTGGGAGCACACAACTGGGTATATGTCAATCGGCTTCATCCGAACTTAGACTGTCCTACTTGTTTTTTTTAGCAAAATTTCTTATTAATTTTTATTTTTTTATTTATATTTATTCAACCAAATTTATGGTTCCAATGACAAGAAATAAGAATACTTCGATGTCAAAGGCCTTCATAAAATATTTCTTCTCCTTCTTATTTTAGCTATAGGGAGACTCCCTGAAGGTTTTTGGGAGTTTTAGTGATGTTAATAGTTCTTTCAAGGATATTTATTCGGTAAGGTTCAGGAAATACCACTATTGAGGTACTATCCCGACCATTTGGGGAACAGTTAAATCAACTGGATTCACTACGGGAAGGTGCGGTGCTGTTGAAAATTCTGTTGAAATTGGATTTGAAAAGATATTAATTGCGCTGTCAAATCCTTTGTGAGAGTTGCGCTAACAACCTTTTGAGTCCCCAATATACTTTACCTTCGATTTAATAAAGTTGCATCCGCTTGCAAATTTTTGTTACTCAATCTGGCATCTTCAGCCAGAAAATTTGAAAATGTTTTAAACGCGGAGAGGAGTTTGAAAATTGAGGGAAATTGATTTTCGACACCCTGTAAAAGCTTGACATCTTCCCTATAAATTCTATTGTTTATAGTTGTTAGAAGAAATACAACTAAAGATACATAACGTACATGAATCCTGCTGACAAAACTGGCATATCTAGTATTTCAGGAAGCCCAACATTTCGTCAATACAAAGTTCTGTTTTTGAAAGCTCTTTTCTACCAAATCTCAGGTTAGGATAATAGATCAATCGCTTCTGAAGACGAAATTTTCCAAAAGATAATTTCTTCACAAAAATTTACACTGGAAAGAATCGAGCATTAAAGAGACGAGTTGCTATGAAAAAAGCAATTTAGCAGCTTTTACAGGGTGCTAATAAATAATGTTCCCGTCCGGCTAATTCGTAGGGAAAATCAAGACGAGCACGACCCAAATTGGAAGAGAAGCTCGGCCTTTGCTCTCTTCGGAGGTTATCGCGCCTTACATTTTTTTTTTTTTTTCAAATCCTCGCAAGTGCATTTTTGAATTCAATTTAAGGGCGAACATTTTACATTTCTGATGTGATCCGCTGTAATGTAAGCGCCTGCTTAAAGTGCCGTTTTTTTTTAAACTTTTTTAAAAGTAGAATAAGTTCAATACAAGGAAAACAAAAGTGCGACTTCGTTATGTAATTAAACATATAATTTTATACAAATACTATATGCCTATATACATATATATATATAGATAGTACATAGCAATGCCAAAAGAGGTCGCCAGCCCGTAATTGTATTGTTGTGTTTTATTTAATCAGTTTTTGTTTTTTTCTATACTTAGCTGTGCACAGCACGCGTCACCAGTAATTGTAATTTTATTGGTGAGTACACAAATTTTATCAGGTACCACTATTGATTTCAGATGGCAAAAATAAACAAGTAAAAAAATGTCTTAACTACTAAAGCAAAATTTAGTTGCTGAGACCAAAACACACAGCTGAGTATATAATATTCGGTTGCACCCAAACTTATCAGACTTCGTTACTTGGTTTGAATAGTAGGCGGATTCGCTAACAAGCAACTTTACTTTCATCATTAAAAATAAAAAAGATATATTCGTGTTTTCAGTATTTATTGCTTAAGTGAAATGTCTTGTTTAACTTCGCTAAAGTTTCCGATATTAGTGGCCTAATTATATTGAAAGTTATCGTTGCAAAATATCTGTGGCTGTATTTAATTGAAATACATATTGAAGTTTAAGCTAAAGTGTATAAAACTAATTATATTGGGTATTTGAAAATATTTATCTGGTCAAATTACCTTGTATGTCATATTTACACGTACTAGGCTTGATAAAAAAGGTGCAAAAAATCGGCACCAAATGTGGAGTACACGCCCAAAAAAATAAATTTATTTAAACTATATTTTCCGTTAATATTTTGTGATGTTTATGAAAAACATTTTGTTTTTGTAAACGACTGAGCTCAAGGAATTGTGATTAATATAAAACCAATCTACACGTCGTGGTAAAAATATCAAATTATAGATTTCATAATGGCTGCTCTACGGGTATAGGCATCCTTCCTTCCAAAATCTGCACAATAATACTTTGGTAGCTTCCGCTCCAATTACAAAAGCTCATCTGTTAGATTCACAAATTAATACGGTGGAGCTCTGGTTCCTGACAAGGCAGTGTGACTTAGTCGTGTCCTGTCGTGAAGAAGTAAGCACGCAAGAAACTTTGGTGCGAGTACATAGGTGTTCAAATATGTTTTCACCAATTCCGTTCTTTATCTTGGCACGGGTCACCTAATAGATTCAGTCCATAACTGAATACAAATCTTAGATTATCCTCAGAAAAGTAATGTCAATTGGGGCATTTATGTCAGCTGATTATCAACTTTCGTGATTAAAAAATAATTTGTGTCTAGCGTATTTTGTTTTTGTAAAGAAACTAAAATAGAGCTTACGATTTCTTCTCGAACACAAGCGAGAACTCGACTTCTCGCGAGATTCTCGTGTCTCGAAATACTTTTATACTCGAATCTCGAAATACTCGTAATATTCGCGAGCTTCTCTACTTTCAATTCAGTCGCTGCATTGGCAGCGTTCTATACATTTCGGTGTTTTTTAGTTGTGTTTTTGTGGAAGTTTTCACTTGTGCTCCAAAAGATATCGTAAGCTTTATATAAAACAGCCAATGAATCGATTAAATTGAATGTCGAGAAACTTACGAGCCTTACGAGCCGTAAGAGTAATTCGAGATTCGAGAATCTCGCGAGAAGTCGGGACTTGCGAGAAATCTCTTCTCGAACAGGTTCGAAAAATCGTAAGCTCTAGTCTAAAACATGTAACCACATAACCAAGGCTCACGTGAGACATCCTTTTAATGAAACTTTGACATTTTTAACAACAAGATGGCAAAATTACCACAAACGAATATGCTCAAACCTATTCAATTCATGGTTAGCAAATAAAATTTATTCTATACCGTTTTGAGAGTTTCTCGTAGCAAAATGTTTTCTCTTCTTTATACTCAGTTAAGTTTGACTGGATAACGGTTGGTTGTACATATATAAAGGAATCGAGATAGATATAGACTTCCATATATCAAAATAATCAGGATCGAAAAAAAATTTGATTGAGCCATGTCCGTCCGTCCGTCCGTCCGCCCGTTAACATGATAACTTGAGTAAATTTTGAGGTATCTTGATGAAATTTTGTATGTAGGTTCCTGAGCACTCATTCCAGATCGCTATTTAAAATGAACGATATCGGATCGAAAATTTCGAAAAACCGAAAAAGTGCGATAATTCATTACAAAAGACAGATAAAGCGACGAAACTTGGTAGATGGGTTAAACTTATGACGCAGAATAGAAAATTAGTTAATTTTGGACAATGGGCGTGGCACCGCCCACTTTTAAAAGAAGGTAATTTAAAATTTTGCAAGCTGTAATTTGGCAGTCGTTGAAGATATCATGATGAAATTTGGCAGGAACGTTACTCTTATCACTATATGTACGCTTAATAAAAATTAACAAAATCGGAGGACAACGCCCACTTTTAAAAAAAAATTTTTTTAAAGTAAAATTTTAACAAAAAATTTAATACCTTTACAGTATATAAGTAAATTATGTCAACATTCAACTCCAGTAATGATATGGTGCAACAAAATACAAAAATAAAAGAAAATTTCAAAATGGGCGTGGCTCCGCCCTTTTTCATTTAATTTGTCTAGGATACTTTTAACGCCATAAGTCGAACAAAAGTTAACCAATCCTTTTGAAATTTGGTGGGGGCATAGATTTTATGACGCTAACTGTTTTCTGTGAAAATGGGCGAAATCTGTTGATGCCACGCTCAGTTTTTATACACAGTCGTTGGTCTGTCCTTCCGCATGGCCGTTAACACGATAACTTGAGCAAAAATCGACATATCTTTAATGAACTTAGTTCACGTGCTTACTTGAACTCACTTTATCTTGGTATGAAAAATGAACGAAATCCGACTATGACCACGCCCACTTTTTCGATATCGAAAATTACGAAAAATGAAAAAACATGATGAAACATGGTAAAGTAATTGGATTGTTTTATTGACGCGAAATATAACTTTAGAAAAAACTTTATAAAATGGTTGTAACACCTACCATATTAAGTAGAAGAGAATGAAAAAGTTCTGCAGGGCGAAATAAAAAACCCTTAAAATCTTGGCAGATATTACATATATAAATAAATTAGCGGTATCCAACAGATGATGTTCTGGGTCACCCTGTTCCACATTTTGGTCGATATCTGGAAAACGCCTTCACATATACAACTACCACCATTCCCTTTTTAAACTCTCATTAATACCTTTAATTTGATACTCATATCGTACAAACTCATTCTAGAGTCACCCCTGGTCCACCTTTATGGCGATATCTCGAAAAGGCGTCCACCTATAGAACTAAGCCCCACGCCCTTTTAAAATACTCATTAACACCTTTCATTTGATACCCATATCGTACAAACATATTCTAAAGTCACCCCTGGTCCACCTTTATTGCGATACCTCGAAAAGGCGTCCACCTATAGAACTAAGGCCCACTCCTTTTTAAAATACTAAATAACTCCTTACGTTTGATACCCATATTGCACAAACGAATTCTAGATTCACCCCTGGCCTACCTTTGTGGCGATATCTCGAAACGGCGTCCACCTATGGAACTAAGGATTACTCCCTTTTAAAATACTCATTAACACCTTTCTTTTCATACTCATATTGTACAAACAAATTCTGGGGTCACCCTGGTCCACCTTTATGGCGATATCTCGAAACGGCGTACACCTATGGAACTAACGATTACTCCCTTTTAGAATACTCATTAACACCTTTCATTTGATACCCATATCGTACAAACGCATTCAAGAGTCAACCCTGATCCACCTTTATGGCTATATCCCTAAATGGCGTCCACCTATAGAACTATGGCCCACTCCCTCATAAAATACTCATTAGTGCCTTTCATTTGATACACATGTCATATAAACACATTCCAGGGTTTCCCTCGGTTCATTTTCCTACATGGTTATTTTCCCTTATGTTGTCACCATAGCTCTCAACTGAGTATGTAATGTTCGGTTACACCGGAACTTAACCTTCCTTACTTGTTTTTTTTTTTAACTTAATTCTGCAGAGACGACTACCAAATCCCGAAAGAAAATATTATTAAAAAATTACTCCGACTTCGGTTTACGTATGCTCTATTCTATATTACAGAACATTTGTCTGGATTGAGTTTTGTCGGGATTAAGAGATTATTATAACTCAAATTCTCTTTTTAGATGAGTTTTTTAAGCACTTGTTGGTGATGAAGTTCACACTATTTTGGTTTAAATATAGAACAGCACCGCAAAGTGCGGTTTTGACACTAAGACTTTTTTGTGTGACCCTATACCGAAAAATTATTGTTATACTATCGGCTTATTATGAAAAGTGGACATATTTCAGAGTTAAAGGTTTGTTATTGGTTGTTATCCCCGAGTCATCGGCTTACTATAATCGTTTCATCGATTTTATATTAAGTCACCGATAACATTCCAGTAACAAATTGGTAACACTTCGATAAGAAAGCAATAACTTTGCTATAACATATCCATATATTTTCTATGAAAAATCTATAACAAGCCGATAAAGCACTAACACTTAAATAATAAGTCGCCTGCCATCGAGACAGATCGATAAAAAATTTAGTCCTTTTTTCCTATACCATACCACTGCGCTTACACATACCTTAAACTTACATTCTGGATTCCCGATACCGTGAGCGAAGATTTTTTCCCTTATACCCACTCAAAATAAGCTGCAAATTAAGATACAATAGTTAACAAACATACATAAATATGTAAAACTGAGCCCGAGTTTACAAAGCTTCTCATTGGCAACGAAGAAGAACTTTGCAAAAACAAATCTATATGGCACACAAATTAATATAGAGACAAAATGTCTCAATTGTGTTGTTAGTGTAGAAATGAGAAAAAACTGAATTAAGCATGAAAACAAATACCAGCAGGATAGCCTAGTGGTTAAAGGCAACTGCAGTTTCACCATGTGATTCACGGTTCGAATCCCGGTGAAACCTTTGATGACATTACAAAATTGCCTGAGGATGATTATGTTGGCGGTTTTCGAAATGGTTCCATTGCAATATGCCTGTAAATGTTTCTTTCTTTTCAGTTTCTCTTAGAAAACATAATAATTGAAATTCAATTAATATAAGCCGGTGTTAAGCTCATGAATTCTTAAATATAAGTATAAACTGAACACACCATTAAACAAACATACATAAGATACAATAGTTTTATTTTTCGTATTTGCTTCATCTCCATGCCAAATTGATTTTAATAAATTCATTACAATTAGCTATTTCCACATTTCCAATTTATTTTTTCAAGTGCAATAAATTTTCCAATTTACGCTTTGGCGACTGGTTATAGACTGATAAAGTTAAAAATGTTAGATATTGACAAAATGCACACTAATTAAAAATTAATTAGTATTTCACACGCTCAATGACAGCTCAATATCTGTTAAACAAAGCGACAATCAAATAGAAACTCATTGGCTATATCAGCGCATATTATCACTAGCATGGGTAAAGTCTAAATGTAAAATTTTTTTAACTTTATGTTAATGGGGTCTCTCAACTAATCTTTGAGTGATTTGGTATTTATTTTAAAAACTATAGATTTAGGGAACGACACTGTTTTTATATCTCCTTAAAGTTTATGTAATAAATATTTGTGGCCGCCGTGGCGTGGTGGTAGACTGCTCCGCATACACCATCGAAGGTCATGAGTTCAGTTCGCGCGCAAAGTAACATTAAACATTTAGGAACAAGTTTTTCAATAAGAAAAAAGTTTTTCTAAGCGCGGTTGCCCCTCTGCAGTGATTTGCAAACACTCCGAGTGTATTTTTGCCATGAAAAGCGTCTCAGTGAAAACTCATCAACACCAATTTTTTGGAAAAAATAAAAAAGGGGCACGACGCGAATTAGGACAGAAGCTCGGCCTGAAATCTCTTCGGAGGCTATCGTGCTTTGTATTTATTAATTTGTTTATAGTAAATATCTGCCGTTTCTTAAAGCAAAAAACATAAACACAATTTCAATTTTTAGACATATATGACACATCTAGATCAAAATAACGATCAACTCAAAAGATCGCAATATTCAGGAAAAACTGACTGCTTTCTCCATATTGCCAGTGAAATTTTCATATTTTTACAACATTTTTTCTCGCTGATTTGTGGAGGTATTATGAAACCGAGTATACAGTTCGGCAGGTATTGAGCTGAGAAGCTCAGTGGTGCTCACTACTTCGGAATTTCAGATCTTGACGTGCAATATGTTCCTCGCATACTTAAGGGCGACGCCGTGTATATTAATTGTTGTGATTTTCACGTGACAAATATTATTGCTAAAACAAAATTAAAACGATATAATCGACACCAACAACAAAATAAACGTATTGCCTTTATATATGTTGATATGTATGTGTGTACGTATGTCTTTGAAAAAATATATAAGTAATTAATCACTTATTTTGTTTTCATTTGCACTATTCTGCTCTTTGTTGAATTAGATAACAAACAATAATAATTATTCATTTATAAAAATAAAAAAAAATGCATCACTGCAGTCATATGTCACTCTAATTATACTTTGCGCATTTATTTATCATCACATTATATATCATCTGCAATTAAGTATGAATGATTTATAAATTAAAAATTGTATACGGAACTGTTCGCGTTTTCTATAGACAAACAAGTCAAATTGATCTAAAGCATATATGACACTACTTTATTTTTGCTTGGATTCCAAGCTAAAAAAAAGTGACGAAACTTTATCGGAATTTCAAAACACAAAAACAATTCCTATCATTTAAAAGCGAGACCACTATTCCCCCAAAATTAATGAGTTTGACATGTTTTTGTTTATATTTTACATTTATTTTTACATTAACAGTTTAATAATAAAAACAATGGAAATAACACGCGAAAATTATTTCGGTCTCTAATGGTTCACTTTTTCACAAGACAGTTGATTTTAATTGTGTTTTTATGCACCAAATTTTCAAACTAAAAACAAAATTTTCATTTGTCAGAAAAAAAACAAATAAAAAACGGTCGAATGTCAAAAAACCTATCGAAATATGAACTAGGTTGTATTTTTTTTGCATTTCGTTAGTTTTTTGAAATATAGTTTACACACTTACACCAGTACAGAAGCCGTATTAGGAGGGAGTGCGACAAAAAATTGAAGATAAAATAAAAGAAAAAATACATGAAATTAAAGTTGTGTCATATAGGTATAAGTAATAAATTTTTCATGAAAGCCTACAAAAAATTACAGATTCACGAAAAGAATATTAAAAGGCAAAACGTGTGCATATTTGAAATTTGAAAAAATTAACTGAAATTTTCGTAAAGCTCAGGGAAAGCACCGTGAATAAAAATAAAAAATAAAAGTCATTTTCATTACAAAATATTTTTTTTTAGATTTTTCAAGATCAACGCTCGTTACAATGCCATTCAGAAAATGATTTACGTTGTAGTTGTTTGGTAGATAGCCACATGCGCCAGATTGTGAATTCCCAACAACAAAAAAATACGGAAGCAAATTTATTAAATATTAGGATAAATAAATATAAACTGTTATATAGTTTGGCTTGATCCACGCACGAAATAAAAAGTTGCCAACCCCCGCCCCTAAACTTGTAGATGAAGTTGAAAGGGTTTCTGATAAACAATTTTTCCTTATCCTTCTACATACGCCGAAATTATTATTTTTTAATTTTTATACTCAGCATGCCTTGCTCACATAACGGTTTTTCGATACCGCATGAACGAATTGAGATAAATATAGACTTTCATATGTCAAAACGCTCAGGATCCGTCTCTCTGTAATCACGAAAACTTGAGATATTTAATCGGATGATAACCTCGCCCACTTTTTAAGTATATAACATTTTGAAAAACACAAAAAACTTGAGTATTTAGTAAACATAGAATGTTGAAATTTGATGAGAGGATTGATATCAAGACTCCCGATACAGATTTTAGAAAAATTTTGAAAATGAAACGACACTATTGTGCGAAAATATCGTTCTTTACTTTTTCAGTGATTCTTATAGGAAATTTAACGCTTCTTCTTAGTTTTTTCACAAATCGCATTTAAAGCCAAATCGGACCACAAATACGATTTTTTTAAATATTTCGGTACATGCGCCACCTATCGGAGGTTTTTTCTTATTATTGCCTTGTCATCGGATTCTGAACTATATTCCAGGTTTCAAGCTTGTAGCTTATCGGGAAGTTAATTAAATTTTAATTGATATGACAAACTCGGCAAAGAGAATTCCTTTACTATATGGAATGCTTGGAGGAAAAATTAACGAAATCGGTTAAGGTCCAAGCCCACTTTTATATAAAAGACTTTTAAAAGGGTCGTGGATGAATATTTCGTTACAAAAAAGAGCTTTGTATTAATGGTATTTCTTTTCCCAAGTGGAATTATAACACGCTTTTAAGTTTCGGCATCGTAATAAGATTGGGTACACATATTTTCCTAATAGCAGGAAATATTTCTAGAAAAACTGGATGAGATCGGTGACGGACCCAGGAACATAAGACTTATAAAGGGGTCGTATACAAATATAATAAGCTATACCCTTGCGAGAAGAACTTAATGTCAATGGTATTTTACTCTCAAAATTGAATTATAACAAACAGTTAGAAAACATTAAAGTTTTCTTTTAAAGGGCGTGGCACTACCCCTTTTTTAACTAAGCAATTTTCTATTCAATGGAGACATAACTGGAAGAAAATTTAACATATCGTTATAAAATTGGCAATACATATTTTTTTTATAGCAGGAAATATTTCTAGTAAAAATGGACGGCATCTGTTAAGGACCATGCCCACTTTTATATAGGATTAGAAAAGTAATTTATCTAAAATGAACTGTAAAATTGAAACTAACGCTGGGTATATAATCTTCGGTTACAACCGAACTTAAACACCCTTACTTGTTTTTTTTTTTTTTTTAATTCCATATATTGTCCTTTTGAACTGTGCAGTCATTTTCACGGCAATTTGCTAGCTACTTTTACTTTTTTTCTGCAAACTGGCTTAGCCTTAATGTGTAATGCCGACTTTTTCTAAAGGATTGTTATGTTGCTTCCTCGATTTGGTAGAAGAGCACACTATCTATCATAAGCCACCTTTTTAACGAGATGTATGGAGTCTCGAAGAAGTACGAGTGAAGGAAATTCAAAAAACAAAGAGATATTTTGGTCGCAAATTGTCCTTATTACAGTAACATAGGTTGTTGGCATGTAGATGCATCTGAATATATAAATCATATCAAAAAAGTTGAATGTCCATTTAATGTAATAACTCCGCACAGAAAGATCCGACTTGAGAACGGGTCTTTGCATTATAAAGCTTAGCTATGTTAAATGATTAATTTCGGTATAATGTGAAGGAAATATAGAATAGGGGTTTGATAAATTGCTAAAATGTGTTTGGACGTCATAAAATTGTAGTTGCAAACAAACCTGTAAATCAACAACGAATCACTATATTGACATATTTCTTACTTGCAATTAAACTTTGAAATATCGAATTGCGCTTAGCTTTAAAAACAAAAAGCAGTTTGTATGTGTGTTCGGTGTCAACCATCCGGTCAAGCATTTGCTCATCGAGAGCATCCCACCACATAAGATGTTGAAAAAGATAAAATAAAGAAAAAGGTCAGCTAGCTGGGGAAGAAGAGACTGAGAAAGTGAAACGGACTGAGAAAGAGATGGAGTTAGACAAAGACCGAGGGGGCAGAGAATGGATAACGAGAGGGGTGTAGCGAGAGATGGATACGAGGAGAGAGCAGAGAGAAGATGAAAATACGAGGAGGGAGAGAGTTAAAGGAAGAGGGCGGAGCGAATACAAGGAAGAGGAAACAGGTGAGAGGAAGAGGGGTAAGTGATTAAAACTTCTTAAAGGTCTTGCAGATAAACCAAAATTCAAAATTAAGTCAGAACAATGTTTGCCGGGTCTGCTAGTATATATAAAAATTTCGTATAATTACACAATGCTATAGATAATTACAGAAATATTTTTTTAAATGCTGTATTCCTCTATTTGTTAGTATAAATAATGCTGTAGGTAAATACAATTATGGCAGTATGTACGTATGTAAATGGGGCATAGGTACATTATGGTGTTTAATGAAATTGGCAAATATTTCTTTGTTATTCTTCTTAGCTAAATGCGAATAGTTAAAACCAATTACGGTGAAGTTAGCCCAAAAGTTCAATCTAAAATATAATTCACATACAACAATAAAATATTTCTCCGATAATGAGGAAGCCATAGCTTTTTTTATTGAATACATATATAAAAAACACATGTTGTTTTTGTTGTTGTAGCGATAAGGACACTCCCCAAAGGCCTTGGGGAGTGTTATCGATGTTGATGGTCCTTTGCCGGATGCAGATCCAGCACGTTCCGGTACCAAGCCCCACCATCTCGGGAACGATTTGTTATGACCACATGCGACCCTCTTGGCCATACCGCCCTCCCACCCCCTAGATCCATGAGGAGTTCGGATCACCAGAGCCTCGGCTGTTAATGAAACAAGATTCGCCACGGATAGGTGAGGTTGACATTTGGGTTTGGAGAAGCTATTTATTGCGCTGGCAACCTGGAAGGGTTGCGCTACACAACCCCTTGAATATGGTATTTTAGTCGCCTCTTACGACAGGCATACCTACCGCGGGTGCATCCTGACCCCTAACCCGCTGGAGGATAAAAAATACATCATCAGGTGTTGTAAAAGAAGAACGTAGCTGTGACTTCTTAGATTTGTTTGCTGCGAAAATATAAATTCGTGATTAATGCTGCGATCTACTGCTAAATGTCACTGGAAGCTGAAAGAGGCAGCTTTTGCATAGCCACTATATAGCAGTATACAGCTTATAGCAGGAACTGGAACCGATTTTAAGCTTGGCCCTTATTACGTTTTACGAAGTGACTGAAAACCATTTTCACTCAAACGATGCAGTTGCTTAGTCGCCGTTCTAAAAATTTTAATAAATTATGTAACTGAACCTGAAACTGAACCGAAACTGTGCACCAATGTTTGATCCGAACCGAACCCCGAACCACTTTTCAAAGCGGTTCAATGGTTTGATAAATTCAATACATATGTATTCGTTAGATAAATTTATAATTTTTTTCTTTCCCTATTTGCTTAACATTTAGCATTATTTATATCGTCAAAACCCAGCACTGAAAATTATGCCAAGGAATATCCGCTATATGTAGTGTACGTATGTATGCATATATGTAGAGACATTAGGTTGGTACCTGAAAAGTTCCGAATTTTTCCAGTTTCCCCCGTGGAAACGGGAATAACAATGGGAAAAAATTTCACACAAAAATTAAGTGTTTAAAGTATATATTTTATTATATGTATGTAGCAATAAATTGAAACTTTTAGTATGCACTAGCACATTTTTTTATTTCCAACTCAAAACCGCAAAAAGGGTTCAAACTTACTGATCCGCACCGAACGCATTTTCAACCGGTGCAAAATCAACAGTTACTCCTCTTTTTTGTAGCGTGTTTCTACTACGGTAAAACATAAGGAAATTTTATATCGAGACTGTACTATATAACTGTCGTCCGATCTCTACAGTTTTTTCCAAAACACTTGATCCCAATAACTCTAACCAAGATTTTGACACAAAACTTTATGTTGTGATTAATTTCACTTTAAGTTATATGAATATTTCAAACAACTCGCTACCCTAATATACTAAAAAAATACGTTATTTGCCCCTACACTGAGGCAAAATATGTATATAAATCAGTGAATAAATATAAAAGCACACGGAAACCCCACTTATACCTACTTATATTTAGTTGTTCTGTGAAGTGACAGCTTTAAACGTGTTTGGATTTATGAGAACGAGTCCCAACAAGAGTCACAGTAAAATTATTTACCCCAAAGTGTAACTGTATCACATATTTTCATATATTAGAGATTCGACTAAACCTTCCGCGAAAACTGAAAAATTTTGACACTTTTATAGATATTTCCTGAAGATCTATAGTTGTTTTGAAAAAGTTTAAAAAGAAACTGCAATGCCATTTTATAAAACAAAAACTTGGCTCTAAGAAAAATTCCCAATAATTTCACTTTTTAGCCCAGAGCTAATATACACAGCACAAATATTTTTGGTTTTGCATTGAGCATTAACTTTACTGTTAATTGGGTATACGCACACTTCCAATGATTTTATATTTGTACATATTATATACCTACTTTTGCCGCCTGGCTGTCTGCCAGAAAATCTTTGTCCCGTGCGCTTACTCAAATTCAACGTAATTGTGAAAAAAAAAATTAGAAAAATTATACAAAAACAATTTAAACAATAATATCAACAAGGAGACTGCATTTTAACAAATTGGTCCACATTTAAACTTAAAAACAGCTGACCGACACGCTCTACTCGTACACTTAACGAAAATTCTGCAAACTTTGTTACATTCAATATAAATTACGTTGTCACTGAAGGCGTTAATTGCTTTTACTTTTCTTTATTCTTTGTTGAATTTTTGTTTTCAACTTCCGCTATTGTTTTTGTTGTCATTTCTTTTATTTTTTTACATTTACTTTATCTTCTGCAGTTTTACCCATTGTTATATTACTCAAGTGGCGCCTTACATTGCACTTTGTCGGCAATTACTGATGAGTAAATTATAGATTTCAATTGCTTCCGACAAAGAGGCAACAGCGTAAAACTTGGCCAAAATGAAGTGCAAAGTGTAACAAAGTAACTATGAAAGTGTGAAATATTGACATGAATACAAGGCTGTGAGCACAACTCAGAAAATCGTTTACCTAAATGAGCGTAATGGTCGTGTCACAATAAAATTTCCCTTGTCGCAAGATGTTGCGTTTGTAAATATAAAAGAACTACTTTGTAGTTGAAATTTTTTTCGGCTTGCCCATTCACATAAAAAATATCTCGAATCACTGTTGTAAGCATATCTACTGTACTCTTCATTTGTTGAAATGCTGTACTTAGGGCTGGGTGCGAGTTCGCCTAAATTTTAGGTACCTAAACTATTATTCCACTAGAACTTTCCAGCACTGCAACAATTTAGGAAAAAATTGTCAAAATTGTGCGAGTTCATTTGACAACCTAAATTGTTTGTTTATGCTAAACAAAAAACCAAAAAATCATTAAATAACATATTTTCATATTTTGCTACATTTAACAAAGGAAAATGACAGAAATAGCAGGTGACTCAAGGTAATCGTGTGACTGGGCGAAGAAGAGCTTATTTGTGAGGGTTTCCACCGACACAAGATAGTGGACGTACAACTTATAGGGACTATTTACACTGGGCATATACATAACCATTAGCATATTTTGGGTCTTTAAGTCAGGTCAGTTGTATTCGCAGTGTTCTCCAAATTATTTTTGCTTGGGGCGAAATGTATCTTCGTCATATCATCTAATACACAATCAACACTTCACTAGCCATGAGATAAATCCACTAATCGGCATTTTTTTGCCCAAAGGTTAATTTTATTCGTGCTTTTATTTTAAATAAGCAAAAAATTTATTTTTGTTTTTTCATATTTGACATAACAATTTAGGTTGAAAAGTATGCTGAAAAAAAATCTAATTTTTTTCTTTTCACTGCCTTGCCGGCAATTTCCAGTAATTTTGGTTTTTTCTCAATTTAGGTCGTAATTTAGGCAAACTCGCACACAGCCCTAATTTTGAAAAATGTTAGAAATGTACTAACGATTGAGAAATATAATTACATTTGCAAATTCTGAAAGCACTCATAGCCAAAACAAATTTAAAATGTTTCCATTCTGCTTTGCTTGCAACTAAAGTTGGAAGTTGGTTACTTTTTCATGTCAGACGGTGCTGGTGATGCGCTATTTGTCACTCTCCATGCAAATATCTGTTCTCTTTAACGTTTAAACTTTCTAACAGAGATTGCATTTAATGGTTAGCCAGAAAAAGCCGTGTTGTTTACCACGGATGACAACTGATATCCAAGAACAAAAAAGGGCTTTCTCAGTGAGATATGTTTAGTTTTGAATATTTTTTGGACGATCTTAATTTTAATTTAAATTTTTTTTTATTTATCGCCTACGATTTTTTAAAACTTATCTTTCGACTGAAAAGGCGTCGGGAATGGTAAATCTCTTGTCTGCTCTGTTAGAACTAATATATTGTAAACCTAACATAATGTTATTATTAGGGTCCTCAAATAATTGTTATTCCTCAAAATGTAAACCAAAAAAATTATACTACGTTCCGGTCGTATATTATTGGCGTCATGCAGGGAATATTTCAAGGAACAATTTTGGATCATTTTTAGACTATACGGTGATAGTTTTGGGATAATTTCGATACTTTTTCGTAGTAATGTAGGGGTCGTTCCGGAAATATTTTGGGATCTCTTCGGAATTTTTTTCAGCACTATTTCGAAAGCAATTCGGGAATTTGTAGGGAACATTCCGGAATAATTTGTACGATTATATTTAGATCAACTCGTGATTGCTTCAAGATCATTACGGAATTTGGTGCATTTCGGAGTCATTTGGAAATAATTACGGGATTATATTAGCAACTATTTCGGGACCATTTTGGTACAGTTCTAGAATCAAACGGAAAACCCATTTATAAATATGAAAAATTATCGGGCTGGTACTGGTATTAGATTTTTATCAACATATTATTTGTGTGTTATCGACGTGTTGTCGACTTGTTATCGATAGCAAGTGCTCTCGAAATGTTGCTGGTATATTATCGACGTGATATCGTTATATTATTAACAAGTAAGGTGCTTAGGTGTAACCGAACATTACATACTCAGTTGAGAGCTATGGTGACACCATAAGGGAAAATAACTATGTAGGAAAATGAACCGAGGGAAACGCTGGAATGTGTTTGTATGACATGTGTATCAAATGCAAGGTATTAAAGAGTATTTTATGAGGGAGTGGGCCATAGTTCTATAGGTGGACGCCATTTAGGGATATCGCCATAAAGGTGGATCAGGGTTTACTCTAGAATTTGTTTGTACGATATGGATATCAAATGAAAGGTGTTAATGAGTATTTTAAAAGGGAGTGGGCCTTAGTTCTATAGGTGGACGCCTTTTCGAGGTATCGCAATAAAGGCGGAACAGGGGTGACTCTAGACTTTGTTTGTACCATATGGGCATGAAATTAAAGGTGTTAATGAGTATTTTTAAAAGGGAGTGGGCCTTCGTTCTATAGGGTTCTAAAGGTGGACCAGGGGTGACTCTAGAATATGTTTGTACGATATGGGTATCAAATGAAAGGTGTTAATGAGTATTTTTAAAAAGGCTTGGGGCTTAGTTCTATAGGTGGACGCCTTTTCGAAATATCGCCATAAAGGTGGACCAGGGGTGACTCAAGAATGTGTTTGTAGGATATGGGTATCAAATTAAAGGTATTAATGAGGGTTTTAAAAGGGAGTGGTGGTAGTTGTATAGGTGGTCGCCTTTTCGAGATATCGCCATAAAGGTGGACCAGGGGTGACTCTAGAATGTGTTTGTACGATATGGGTATCAAATTAAAGGTATTAATGAGGGATTTAAAAGGGAGTGGTGGTAGTTGTACAGGTGGTCGCCTTTTCTAGATATCGCCATAAAGGTGGACCAGGGGTGACTCTAGAATAAGTTTGTACAATATGGGTATCAAACGAAAGGTGTTAATGAGTATTTTAAAAGGGAGTGGGCCTTAGTTCTATAGGTGGACGCCTTTTCGAGGTATCGCAATAAAGGTGGACCAGGGGTGACTCTAGACTTTGTTTGTACCATATGGGTATGAAATGAAAGGTGTTAATGAGTATTTTTAAAAGGGCTTGGGGCTTAGTTCTATAGGTGGACGCCTTTTAGAGATATCGCCATAAAGGTGGACCAGGGGTGACTCTAGAATGTGTTTGTACGATATTGGTACCAAATTAAAGGTATTAATGAGAGTTTTAAAAGGGAGTGGTGGCAGTTGTATATATGAAGGCGTTTTCCAGATATCGACCAAAAGGTGGACCAGGGTGACCCAGAACATCATCTGTTGGATACCGCTAATTTATTTATATATGTAATACCTTCCAAGATTTCAAGGGTTGTTTATTTCGCCCTGCAGAACTTTTTCATTTTCTTCTACTTAATATGGTAGGTGTCACAACCATTTTACAAAGTTTTTTCTAAAGTTATATTTCGCGTCAATAAACCAATCCAATTACCATGTTTCATCCCTTTTCTCGTATTTGGTACAGAATTATGGCATTTTTTTAATTTTTCGTAATTTTCGATATCGAAAAAGTGGGCGTGGTCATAGTCGGATTTCGTTCATTTTTTATGCCAAGATAAAGTGCGTTCAGATAAGTACGTGAACTAAGTTCAGTAAAGATATATCGATTGTTGTTCTAGTTATCGTGTTAATGGCCATGCGGAAGGACAGACGGACGACTGTATATAAAAACTGGGCGGGGCTCAACCGATTTCGGCCATTTTCATAGAAACAGTTACCTTCATAAAATCTATGCCCCTACCAAATTTCAAAAAGATTGGTAAATTTTTGTTCGACTTATAGCATTAAAAGTATCCTAGACAAATTAAATGAAAAAGGGCGGAGCCACGCCCATTTTGAAATTTTCTTTTATTTTTGTATTTTGTTGCACCATATCATTACTGGAGTTGAATGTTGACATAATTTACTTATATACTGTAAAGATATTAAATTTTTTGTTAAAATTTTACCTTAAAAAAAATTTTTTTTTTAAAGTGGGCGTGGTCCTTCTCCGATTTTGCTAATTTTTATTAAGCCTGCATATAGTAATAGGAGTAACGTTCCTGCCAAATTTCATCATGATATCTTCAACGACATTCAAATTACAGCTTGCAAAATTTTAAATTACCTTCTTTTCAAAGTGGGCGGTGCCACGCCCATTGTCCAAAATTTTACTAATTTTTTATTCTGCGTCATAAGTTCAACTCACCTACCAAATTTCATCGCTTTATCTGTCTTTGGTAATGAATTATTGCACTTTTTCGGTTTTTCGAAATTTTCGATATCGTTCATTTTAAACAACTATCTGAGATGAGTGCTCAGGAACCTACATACCAAATTTCATCAAGATACCTCAAAATTTACTCAAGTTATCGTGTTAATGGACGGACGGACGGACGGACGGACATGGCTCAATCAAATTTTTTTTCGATCCTGATGATTTTGATATATGGAAGTTTATATCTATCTCGATTCCTTTATACCTGTACAATCAACCGTTATCCAATCAAACTTAATATAATCTGTGAGCTCTGCTCAACTGAGTATAAAAAGTGATCGATTTGTTATCGAAAAATAATGTACTTGTTATTGAAATTGTATCCATGTTCTATCGAAAAATATCGATATGTTATCGAAAATTTATCGTTTATTTATGTGAACCAACAGTTACCTAAATTCGATAGTAATTTCAAGAATGGACACTAAGTAAATTTCTGCCATCACTGCTTTGTAATATTATTCATTTGCTCTGCAAATTTTTTCGGGTTATGCATGCAGAAGTCAGGCACAATGTTTACACCAAAAGTACTTTCCTCGATACCCACAAAGGCTTTAGAATTTATGCTCAACTTCCTTTCGATAGTTCTAAATGATGAACTGCAGTAAAGTTGTACCGTAATTAGGCTGCATGCAGTTTGCATATTGCCCAGGAGCGACATTACATTTCTCTATCTTTCTAGTTAAGTTCCTCAATTGTATTACAGAGAGTCACGAAAGAGGCGATATCCCCTCTCAAGACCTTGGGTTCACGTCCGTATTTACGAATGGCTTCAAACTTAATGGCAAGGTGGGCAGTGGAATCCACTCGGAAAGTCGTACACTCCCTCAATAGAGAGACGAAAAAAAGATAGAAGGTATCTTGTTCCGGTTGCCCTGCTCTAGCTAAGATACTACATAAGTGCCTGAAAGGAGCTTAAATTAAAAATACTACGAATTAATCGTATAACGGTTAGACATTAACATTTTTTAATGGAGGAAAGACTCAGTAGCATCTAAATGGGCCATTTGTCTCTTTGATGGCTTTCCATGTTCAGTGTTCCAAAAGCATTGCTTATCAAACAATTAATATTTTTAAATTTCCCAAAAACTGGTAGTTTTATGGCAACTTCAACGGCAGATGCAAGGCAGATGAAAAACTGCTAACCATCGCATAACAATAGTCTCAAAGTGTAGATAACTACAGCCGTGTTAGACCCCACTTAGAAAAGGTTGTAGCTAGGACCTAACATTTGCTAGGCCAGCACCTTTCTTTCCAATTTTACCCAAACGAATAACACAAAGGTAGAGAACATCCTCACATATTATATTCACGCTTATTGCTATGTATTTATTAATTAACAAAATTTGCATACTTGCTAAATATTTATTTTTAACAGAAATTCGCGCGGCCTGCTTATTATTAACGAGCTAAATACCTATAGAGAAAAATCAACACCAAAAAAATTTCTCGCACGCCACCTTGAATCACAATAAATGCCTTTAAATTATTTTAGTCAATATGTCGTGTATTTTGTTGTTTTCATATTTTTAACACCTTTTTTTGTTTTTATTTACATACATATATGTATAGTATACAATTTTTTTATTAATCAACAGACGTATGCGACACACTTTAAAACATTAGGTTTATTGATTTATACCAGCTCATTAAATATTACCTCGTAAAAAAATATATATATGTAGCAAAACATATTCGATTAAAAAAAGCAATACGGGCAATCCCCGATTATTAAATCATACAAACAGACAAAATTGGTTAATTCGTTGTAGTTCTATAAATAGAACAAAAACAGCAACAAAACCAAAGTTTCTTTGAAAACCGCCGTACCAAGCATAGCTTTAACACATAATTGCATACGATGTATGCAATGTGTAAAAGATTAAAATATGCAAAAAGAAGCCAATTGGGAAAAACTTTAGAACAACTAAGGCATGACGTATCTGAATGCGTTTGTAACCATTTCAACTATCGTAGGAGTGCGGGTTCGAATCCCACTCCCGGGAGAAAAGGCTTTGAAGAGATTTACAAGGTATAATCGAAACAGCTGTCGCCTTATCCGTCCTGATGTCACGTTGTTTAAATTTTCCCAAATTATTAAATAAATTATTCGATATTATATTTATAAAAAAAAAATTCCTCCTCAATCATATTTAAATTCATTAATCGAAAAACTCCGTTGATTGTAGCAGTGATTTAGCAAAATTTAAAAGTTTCGCATGAAAAAAAAAAATTTGCAAAAAACTCAATGTAATGAAAAAGCGGAAAAATTCACAAGCTAAAGAGTACAAAATTCGTGATAAGCAAAAATTTGAAAATTAAAAAAAATAACAGTAATTGATTTGCATTCACACCATAACTGGTAGTGCTGCCATCATTCAATCGACGTTTTATTTCCCTTGGCTGCCTTTCTTTGGATAATAAAACTGCAACGAACCAAGGTAAGTGCAAAGTTAGTAGTTGGCAAGTGATCAGCTAAGTAACTTACATTAAAATTTATTTCAATTGATTACCTACTATAATGCATATATATGTATGTACATACTTTTAAAAATAAATAGAAACGCATATGTATATGCCAAACATGAGACTTTTTTTTTGGAGTGGCCTAAGTGAAAAACTAATTTCTGAGCTAATTTGAGTACATACAACTATATATTCCATTTAACAAAATGAGAATATTAAAAGCTCAAAAAGTGAACTTATTCCATTTTCAAAAAAAAAAAAACAAGTAAGGAAGGCTAAGTTCGGGTGTAACCGAACATTACATACTCAGTTGAGAGCTGTGGAGACAAAGTAAGGGAAAATCACCATGTTGTAAAAAGAACCTAGGGTAACCCTGGAATGTGTTTGTAGGACATTTGTATCAAATGGAAGGTATTAAAGAGTTTTTAAGAGGAAGTGGGCCATAGTTCTCTAGATGGACGCCATTTAGGGATATCGCCATAAAGATGGACCAGGCCTGACTCTAGAATGTGTTTGTACGATATGGGTATAAAATTAAAGGTATTAATGAGGGTTTTAAAATGGAGTGGCCCTTAGTTGTATATGTGAAGGCGTTTTCGAAATATCGACCAAAATGTGGACCAGGGTGATCCAGAACGTCATCTGTCGGGTACCGCTAATTTATTTATATATGTAATACCACGAACAGTATTCCTTCCAAGATTCCAAGGGCTTTTGATTTCGCCCTGCAAAACTTTTTCATTTTCTTCTACTTAATATGGTAGGTGTCACACCCATTTTACCAAGTTTTTTTCTAAAGTTATATTTTGCGTCAATAGACCAATACAATTACTATGTTTCATCCTTTTTTTCGTATTTGGTATATAATTATGGCATTTTTTTCATTTTTCGTAATTTTCGATTTTGAAAAATTGGGCGTGGTCATAGTCGGATTTCGGCCATTTTTTACACCAATACAAAGTGGGTTCAGATAAGTACGTGAACTGAGTTTAGTAAAGATATATCGATTTTTGCTCAAGTTATCGTGTTAACGGCCGAACAGTAGAACAGACGGTCGACTGTGTATAAAAACTGGGCGTGGCTTCAACCGATTTCGCCCTTTTTCACAGAAAACAGTTATCGTCCTAGAATCTAAGCCTCTACCAAATTTCACAAGCATTGGTAAATTTTTGTTCGACTTATGGCATTAAAAGTATCCCAGACAAATTAAATGAAAAAGGGCGGAGCCACGCCCATTTTGAAATTTTCTTTTATTTTTGTATTTTGTTGCAACATATCATTATGTTGACATAATTTACTTATATACTGTAAAGATATTTACTTTTCTTTTAAAATTTGAATTTTAAAAAAATTTTTTTAAAGTGGGCGTGGTCGTTCTCCGATTTTGCAAATTTTTATTAAGCAGACATATAGTAATAAGAGTAACGTTCCTGCCAAATTTCATCATGATATCTTCAACGACTGCCAAATTACAGCTTGCAAAACTTCTAAATTACCATCTTTTAAAAGTGGGCGGTGCCACGCCCATTGTCCAAAATTTTACTAGTTTTCTATTCTGCGTCATAAGTTCAACTCACGTACCAAGTTTCATCGCCTAATCCGTATTTGGTAATGAATTATCGCACTTTTTCGATTTTTCGAAATTTTCGATATCGAAAAAGTGGGCGTGGTTATTGTCCGATATCGTCCATTTTAAATAGCGATCTGAGATGAGTGCCCAGGAAGCTACATACCAAATTTCATCAAGATGCCTCAAAATTTACTCAAGTTATCGTGTTAACGGGCAGACGGACGGACGGACGGACATGGCTCAATCAAATTTTTTTTTGATACTGATGATTTTGATATATGGAAGTCTATATCTATCTCGATTCCTTTATACCTGTACAACCAACCGTTATCCAATCAAAGTTAATATACTCTGTGAGCTCTGCTCAACTGAGTATAAAAAACAGAAACAGAAATATAGAGAGATAAATTACAATTTAGAAGTTGTAATTAGTAATTCCCAGAAATGGTCCAAAAAACAGTTACGGTCGCGACATTATAAATTTCATAAATTGTCTGGAGCTCATTTCCATACCATACACTGTAAAATTTTCCCACTAAACTTACTGAAGCTATCTCACCGTTTGAGAATACATCTATTGATACGACAATCAAAGAAAAAACATTCTAAACACCTTCTGGCTTATTTGTATTTTAAAATGTTGCAGTCGCGACATATATCGGGCGATATCGCCATTTCGTTGTATACAAACGAAAGACATCCTCCATTTACAGTGCAAACAGCTCCTTTCGTGCGATACCCATATTAAAGTAAAATATTTCAAGGTCGTCCAAGTTCAAACTTTGGTCAATACTCAACAATGAAGGCTTGCATAGAAAAATGCTAAGTACCACTAAAACCAGTGGATTTGGTACAGTTACATCTGCCCCGTTTCCTCCTTGATTAAAAAAAATTCACTTTTGAATATAGTTGTAGTAATAAGAGTTACCGGATATCTGACACAAATTGGCAAAAAAACAATGTTGAATATTCGGAACAGGATAACGGAAGCAAAACAATCCTCAAATATTCCTGAGCAGGGGCGTAGCGACGGGGAGGCTTATGGGGGTTTAAACCCCACCCCTCCCCCCTTGCCTTAGGATCATTTGATTTTTTAGGTCGTTACAATTCAAATATTTTATGTTTTTATGTCTATGTTAATAAATTTCTTTATAATTCTGCTACGTATTTACTTTGTTGGTGATATTATATTTTTAATATGCAAGCAGATGTATGTACGAAGTTAACACTTATATTTTAATCATATTCTGTTTCATAATAATTCTGCAATTTATTAAATATACAAATGTACATGTTAACTTTTACTATAATTTCATAAAGAAATTTCCTTGTAAATTTGCCTAACGACCATCTACATACATATCAGAGAACAGCAAAAATCGAACACAACAACGTTCGATTACATTCGGCAACATGATCGTGTTCAATGATCCAACTTTCTTAAACGAACATAATCGACATTTGTTTAAAATCAACGAACTTGTTGCATGCGTGAATATAATCAATTAGGCGTTTGCTCGTTTGCCTCAACCGCGATTACATTCATCGGAATGAAAAGACAAATATGAAAACTCCATGCGTCTGAATATTTGCATAATTCTTCTGCCCTTACGTCACGGCGACAAGCTACATAAAAACATTACTTACGGTTCTGTTTGTTTGTCGAACTAAACGATATTAATTCTCGTGCTTTGATTTTATTCTCTACATTTAAATAATGTTAAATTTACAGCATTTTTTCGAAGTACACATTTCCTATTTTGAAATATAATGCAAATTTGACATTATTTTCCATGTGGAAAACACATTATTATAATGTAATATCTACATTTTTTTTTCATATCAAAAACACATTTCAAAAATGTAAAATTGAAATTATTTGATATATGAAAAAATAATGTGTTTTTCACATTTTAAAATGCAAAAAACACATTAGTGTTTTTTCCGTGTAGATATGACTATTTTAAATTAAATTTTTTTCTGTTCGATCAGTTTCTTTCTTTTGAATTTTATATACGTATACGTTAGATCTCAGGCATAGGCTCAAAAAGCATGAATTCTACTTATTCCTGAAGGAGGTACTTCGGTTCTTTTTATCAATTTATCTATGATTAATTTTACAGATATACGATTCTGTGGCTTTTCCTAATGTTCACCTGTTGTTGAAAATCTTGTGTGTGCTTCCAGTAACAACGGCAACGATCGAGATATCTTTTTCAACTCTTAGGCCGATTAAAAACTATTTGAGAAACACGATGAGTGAAAATCGATTGAATGGCTGTGCATCACTAAGTATCCACCGTGATCAAATTGTTACCGTTGATGAAGTTTTAGATGAAATGGCAAAGAAAAACCGACGCATGCGCTTGAGGTTTTAATGTCACCTTTTTCATATCATATTCTAAATACGCGTACTTTAATGTTAAAGCTAATGTCACCTTTTTCATATCATATTCTAAATACGCGTACTTTAATGTTAAAGCTAAAGACAACATTTTTTTTTTATTTATTTAACTGAAAAAAATTAATTTTTTTTTTTAACCCCCGCCCCCCACCAGGGAATTTACTGGCTACGCCTCTGCTCCAGGGCTAATCAGACCTGAATTGAACTGAGAAGAATCTCGATTAATGCTGAAAACAATCTCGAAATTACAAAAACAAAACTGAAATTTTCTAGATAGACACTCCAAAAACGGTCCGAAATAGTTCCGAAATGATTCTTAGCCCATTTTCGAACTGATCCCGAACACAATCAAAAAGTAGTCCCGATATGATTCGATGATAGTCCCGAAACAATCCCTACCTGATCACCCATTGCCAAGCGTTGTGTGCAAAAAAATGTGATTTTCTATAAGTCAATTTGTATTGCACAATAATTGTAAATAACGCATAAATTGCATGTAAGTTCTTTTTATCAACATAGTGCATAGAATCATTTTGCCAATGTTTATAAATAGCCACAACACACATCCATAAACATGCAAGCATTCATTCCACGCACATGCAACACAAACACGCACACAAACATTTGTATATGCAACACACAGTGGGCTGGTGACTCCGAAATATGACCAAAAGCCATTTTTAGTACTAAGGCAAAGTAAACAAATATAATTTTGTAGTTTAGCATGTTTAAAAAAGCAGTGAAAAAAATATCATTTCCAAGATAGCCGGATCCACTCCAACTCCCACTCATACATACGATTGTCCGGCTGGAAGGAGGTTACTTTTTGGAAGGAGGCATCTCGAATTGATATTTAAAATGAGAAAAATCAAACATATAGATATATACATAATTTATGTATTGGAAACAGTTGGAGCTTGACAGTCAAGTATAAAGTGACTGGATAAGTTAACGTGATCATACCCTATGCACTTGCAGCAAGAATAATATCTAGTATACCAAGACGTATCGCGTGGACTCCCATTACAAAGCGATGCATCAAAACCACAATCACCATTGATAAATTAGCCCAAGTAAAACCAATAATTTAGACCGAACGCCTCCTATCTACTTCCTTCCAGCAGGATCTCACTGCCTAGCGTTGCTAGGCTGTTTCGATGCCATCCATTGAGGGGCAGAGCACAGGTGTCCAACTGAGCTCTGAATTTCCTAATCGTAGGTTGTATCCATACAGGCTAAGAAATCCCCTTACAGTTGCATATGACCCTAATTATACTAATCATAAACTACTTTGGCTCAATTGGCAGGCAATTCCAAATCACCTTTAATCGCACCATAATTGAATTCAGAGCTTCAAAAGCTGCTTGGTTACCCAAATATACGTAAAATTCGTTAACTTCCATTTGAAACCCCCATTTAGATTATCGGGCAGCTTAATCTTTCGGCTCAGTTGAAGATTTTCACAAAAAACTCCCACCAACTTCCCAATTCAACTTCGATCCACCTGTGAACCAGTTAACTCGTCTACTCCCGAATGAGTTGTTGTCTTTGTTTCCAAAAAAACCCTTCCAAAAGGAATAGTAAGTCCCTTTGCCAGGCTCCTATCGAGGGAAAGGCTGGAATTTTGAGATATATATAACTTGTACTTTGTGAGACTAAAATTGATTGGGCTAAAAAAGTGCCTTAATAAAAAAATTCAGAAAACTCCCAATAAAAAGTTAGATATTTTCGTAAAATTTTCGAAGTTTTACCAAAACGTTTCTGAGATTGGTTGGGACAGTCCCAGTTACAAAATTCAAAGAAATTAAAGAAGAAAAAGAAAAAAATTGAATGGACGAAATTTGATAAGAAATGCTACTACTATATTCGTGTTCGCCGTTAAAAAAAAGTTACGGTTCTATAATATCTGGGTGGCTTTCGACGTTACACGCACAAAGTGGCTCATATCTCTTAAGAAAGAAGATTTAAGGCTCATGAGGCACGGTACAGGTCAGGGATAGGCGTTATCAACAAATTTGAATAACCATTGACGAAAAAATAAAAAATAAATTTTTATTCATTATCCAAGAAAGATTGAGTGATGAATAACATGTTATTTTTTATTCAAGCATTTCTTGAATAATGAATAACATTTTCTCGTTATTCAAAATATGCTGATTGATGATAACCGCTCATTCTTATTTTTGCAAAATTTGAATAAAGAGTTGAGTTATTATTCCTTATTTACAAAATATGGAATAACAATAAAATTTTAGTTTTTATTCAGTTATCCAAAAATAAAAAAATAAAACATCGAGTTGCCCTGAAAATATACCCATATGCGTAACCAGTTCGTGTGTAGCTCTGAAGCTTCTTAGGGTAATATTGAGATGAAATTGGCGAGTATTCGTGGGGTTTTTTGGAGGCGGTTGGGGGGTAATTTCTGAGACACCCTGCGGATCCTCCCTGGGCCTATTGGGGTCCATTCCAGGGGCTCCCTCGCGATCCTTCTAGGGTTTTGGGGTCCTTTCGGGATGAATTTTGACCTCGAGGGAGTCTTTTGGAGGTCATTTTGGCATGGTTTAGGGGAGTACCACGGGGTCCTCCCGGGGTCATTCCGTGATCTTTTTGGGACTCCCTCAGGGTCATTTGGGGGTCATTCCGGTATGATTTTGGGGACTTCCTCGGGGTCATTTCGGGATGGTTTTGGGGACTCCCTCGAGGTCATTTCGGGGTAATTCCGGGATGATTTTGGGGACTCCCTCGGAGTCATTTCGGGGTCATTCCGGGATGGTTTTGGGGACTCCCTCGGGATCATTTCGGGATGGTTTTGGGGACTCCCTCGAGGTGATTTGGGGGTCATTCGTAGGTCATTTCGGGATGGTTTTGGGGACTCCCTCGGGGTCATTTCGGGGTCACTCGTAGGTCATTTCGGGATGGTTTTGGGGACTCCCTCGGGGTCATTTCGGGGTCTTTCCGGGATGATTTTGGGAACTCCCTCGGGGTCATTTGGGGGTCATTCGTAGGTCATTTCGGGATAGTCTTGGGGACTCCCTCTTGGTCATTTCGGGGTCATTCCGGGATGGTTTTGGGGACTCCCTCGGGGTCATTTCGGGATGATTTTGGGGACTCCCTCGGGGTCATTTCGGGGTCATTCGTAGGTCATTTCGGGATGGTTTTGGGGACTCCCTCGGGGTCATTTCGGGGTCATTCGTACAAACGTCGGAACAACCTTTTGCATTGATGCTGTCGATTATTTGGTTGAAAGAGTGGAGCACCGCTTTAGGGACTTTTTCGAAGTTGAGGATTGCGGAAAATGGGCAGCTATACCAACTCATGTATATTTGTTTACATACATTTTCCCCATATATCTATATCTCATATGTACAATCGTTCTCAAAAATATATATAAATAAATGAAAATCTACCTATCTTTGTAATTACAGACGTTTTTACGCACTTTATTGTATTTTAGTACTTTATTGTGTAAGATCGCTACCACTGTTGCTATTTAGTTCGCAGTTTTTTATTTTTATCATTTCAAGAAAAATTTATATACATATGTTTGTATGTATATATAAAATTACTGCAAATAAAAGGGGTCCACATTAATTTCGTGTGGATTCCAGGATCCCGGAAGGGTTCCAAACTGATCCCGAAATGACCCCGAGGGAGTCCCCAAAACCATCCCGAAATGACCCCGAGGGAGTCCCCAACACCATCCCAAAATGACCTACGAATGACCCCCAAATGACCCCGAGGGAGTCCCAAAAAGATCACGGAATGACCCCGGGAGGACCTCGTGGTACTCCCCTAAAACATGCCAAAATGACCTCCAAAAGACTCCCTCGAGGTCAAAAGTTATCCCGAAATGACCCCAAAACCCTAGAAGGATCGCGAGGGAGCCCCTGGAATGGAACCCAATAGGCCCCGGGAGGATCCGCAGGGTGTCCCAGAAATTACCCCCCAACCGCCCCCAAAAAACCCCACGAAGACTCCCCAAAATTATCTCAATATTACCCTAAGTAGCTTCAGAACTACACCCGAACTGGTTACGCATATGGGTATATTTTCAGGGCATCTCAATGGTTTATTTTTTTATTTTTGGATAACTGAATAAAAACTAAAATTATATTGTTATTCCATATTTTGTATATAAGGAATAATAACTCAACTCTTTATTCAAATTTTGCAAAAATAAATATGAGCGGTTATCATCAATCAGAATATTTTGAATAACGAGAAAATGTTATTCATTATTCAAGAAATGCTTGAATAAAAAATAACTTTTTATTCATCAATTAGAAAATTTAAAATGATGAAAATTTTTTTTTTTTTTTATTTTGATTTGTTTCATTTCAAAATGACTCAACCCTGGTACAGGTTTACAAGTAGAATATGTGTGAGAAGGATACAATTCCTTTCTCTTTCTAATACACCTGCCGTTTGACAATTCGGTCAGCGTCAAGCTAGCGTGGAACACAGTGGAACCTGCATTGAACATGTGTTTGGCACTGAACGAAGTGTCAAAATTACCGGGGTTTTTGTCGTCGAAAGCGACGCAGGGAAACAAAAAAAGGAGCGGAATATCAGATATGGATTGCTGTGATGGTAAATTTTATTGAACGAATTTAGTATGAAAATGTAAGTGCACCTATATGGGTCCTACCGAGAATTGTACAAAAGTCTTCAATTGGGGTATCTGAGGACGCGTAGTTATGCCAGCATTAAGAATACAAACACGGGTGCTCAGTTTTTCTACCCGTTCTCCACGAAAAACAGTTTAAAACCGTGGTCGACTGCATTAGCATAGACTTAACATATGGATTTTAAAGAGAGATATAATTAAGTGCTCGTTTGAAAATAAATAAGGGTATTTTTTCGTAATTTTACAATTAAATTTTTCCGGAGTTTTCGTTAGCAGCTACTACACTTTTTTTGTACCTTTGAAGTACAACAGTGCCAACCAGCATCCACAAAACAAGGAATGTGTTCGTATCCTCCGCTCACGAGGTCAAGGCTGCAGCTACTATGGACGGCAGAGTTGCCAGATCTCGATGGCTGTATTGACCGTACATATCAACCTTACCTAACATATGCGTGGCCAGCGCTGGAAATACAAACACGTACCAAACTTTGTAAGCTATTGATGGTTATATAAAAGTGCTAACAAACTGTACCTAATCGACCGTCATGTTTAGTCTTGAAATTTTGTATTGAAATTCACAAAACAATAGCATAACAAATTTCACTTTGCTTAAGTTCCAGCCCACTGTGCAATGTATGCAGTTTCATACGCAAGACTTTTTGCAAGAAATGGCACATAAATAAATCCATCCGCAGCTAAAATTAGAGGATGAGAACTGGTTCGTTGAATAAACGTGAATTAGTAAATTTTACCATCTCAACAATAACTTGTATGTATGTATATTGTAGCGATAGTGCTTTGGTGGTCAGCAATAAAAGCTCAAGTTGACATAGGCAACACGCGACATATTCAGATTCAGCTTGAATATATCTTATAACCTGTTTGTCATGGCGTGATAAATACTCTCTACTTAGGAAAAAGCCGCAATACCTTAATTTCTTTATGTCGACTTAAGCTGTTATTGCTACAATCACAGAATTAAGCTTCTACAACTCAAGTGGCCATTGTTTTCAGCAAGATACAATGTTTGTATGCCTATTCATATGTTTTTTTATTGGGTCTGAAGAAATTGTACACGTTTCTCAAGGACGAATGCTTTTCAAAAGCCTTTAACACTATAAAACTGCAAGCAATGTGGAACTTGCGAATTGCACAAAGTGTACAAGAATGAATAAATCGGAATTGCATACTGAAGAATGGGCATCTAAAAGAAATTTAAAAGCAGATGGCACGGCATCTTGCAACGCATAACGAGGGGAAATGTTGCTGAAAGTGGCTAAAAATAACTTGTGCCAGAAACCAATCAACGGAAGGTAGATAGCGTAAAGAGCAACAATAAATAAAGAACGAGGGAATGACCGAAAACAGCGTGCGAGGCTGAAAAATTTTATTGAAAATAAGAAAAGTTGTGAACAATCGATAAATACTGACCATGATGAACCGGTCCCATCACAATACAAAAGAACTTGGCTCACGTGCAGGCAGGCAGTTAACCGCATGCTGTAATATTTTTACATGCAAATCTACCTACATACATATTTGGCCTTACACATACTATAAGTTGGATTCATTTTACCATAAGTCATATAAATTAAGACTGACAGTGTGGAAGGCAAGAAATATTCCTGATTTTGCGTCTGGAATATCGTCAGGAGTTCTTTCTGAGATATAGCTTTTTATGTAAGACTGATAGACACGTGGAGTTCAAAAAGGTTTTTGGTAATTTCAAAATGAAACGAAGCAAAGAGAATTTTAAAATTATTCTACATTTCTTATAACTACTTTTATTAGCCATATGTATGTAGAAATACACTCCGAATTCTTGCCAAACACTGACGAGGGGCGAAAAAGCTTGTTTCCAAAATTTTGATGTTGCTTTGCCCGGGTCGTGAACCCAGGACCTTTGGTGTGGTAGGTGGAGCATGCTACCATCACACCACGGCGGCCGATACATTCACGTGCCATTCATACTAATTAGTTTTTAAGTCTGCTAAGTTTCTAATAAGTATCTCAGTAATCATTCAAAAAATATTTGCGAATGTGAGCGCTCATATTGGTTTTAGTCTCAGGAAGTTGAGTGGCGGAATTTTTTAAGATCGATCTACATATAACCGCGTTCAAATTGAATGTAGCGTATATAAGAAAATAAATTCAGGTTACAATACGTCAAATGCAACAAATATAACTGATTTAATTATAATAGAACTACTAACATTATAGCAAAAAATCTAATTTATATACATAAACATCTTAAATTATGACAATTATTAAGTGCTTAGAACTTCTTCCTAACTCATATCGATACTCTGATACTTGTCGGAATTTCTACATCTTTTTTAGTTTAGTTCAGCAAGTTGCAAGTGTAGTTCCTAAAATTAAAATTGAAGTTCAGAATTTCTATTTTTAGTTCAGAAAATTACAATTAAAAATTGAAATTGAAAATTATATTTGAATTGTGGTTCAGAAAGTTTCATTTAAAGTTCAGAGTCGGTCGATAGTTTTCTGCTTTTACCTTACGACATATGGGCCAATTCGTAAGACGGAAGAGGTAATTTTGTTTATCAGAATATTTATGGAATTAATTTAATAGTCCCAAGTAGCTTTTTTGGTGCGATTGAGCACAATGGAGCACCAAACCTCATATAGAGAGCGAAGGCTCGAAACTTGCTATAGGCAACTATCCTATTTTTTTTTAATTTATCGACTTTGCTATGTCAATCCCCTCATATATCTTTTTACTTATTCTAAAGTGTTTCGCTTTTGATTCCAAAATGACTTTAGACACATCGATGTCGGCAAAAAGTTGAGAAAAATTGTGTAGTTGGCAGTTACTTTTTATTTCATTCAGTTGATCAGAGTTTTTACAAAGAGCGATATCCGTTTGCCGTTGTGTAGCAAATTACCGTCCGTTAGTTATCCCATATAAGAAATAACTGCGATAGCTGAAAATATTGAAGGTGTAAAAGTTTTCGGTAAGTTGTTTTTCCCAAATAAGCGACGGTTTCGCCATTCTTCTACTGCCAATTCGGGAGTTAACTTAGGCAACGAAACCTTTGGGCTTTCCATGATCCGTGTTGAATAAAGCTTGTTCAGATTTCCATTAGATATTTCGTGTAACTTTCCTTCTGAATACTCCAACCGACATTTGTCCATGGGTGGAGGACTCAGTCAATAGTAGCACTAGACCGGCACCTATGCAATACAAAATTTTAATTTCAAATACTGCCGAAATCGATTTATTTGTTGTTGAAGTCATTAGCAGCCAAAAAAAGATCCAAAAGACTGAGCTGGTGGAGGTACTTCTTTTTTTTCATATCTCTAAAAGAAACGGAGGCCCAACTGATGGTACAATTAGCATCAAAATGCTTCAGAACATTTTTGTGAAACGTAGTTGCCCATCAATAGAGGATTGCAAAACAATGGAGGTGTATTTCTGCCATGAAAAACTGCTTACTAAAAGTTCTCTGGCCTTGAAGATGTCATCCCTAGTCGGCATATAGCTTGCAGGAACGCTAATTTGTATAAATGATAGCACACACAAAATTACAAGAGACGTTCGGCCGTAATCTTCGGAGGTGTACCGCGAACAGAATCATATTATTATGGGTTTTTATATATATTGGCGGTTTCCTATCAGTAAGTGAGACTTGATAACAACCACTATTGTTAACACTACAATAATAGCAATAACCTTTAAAGTACTCAGAATCCTCCAATCCAACTTTCAGTACTGGCAATTATGCTTTCATTGCGGCGGAACCAGCAGGAAATTGCAGATTTCCTATTTACTTGATTGAAATTCCGTCATATATTTCTTACAACAACAATGCCTGGCTATCATCCATGCTACAACAAAAGTCATCTGACATTCATGCACATCTTGTCTCCAAACTAAACACATACAACACTCAAATAGTTTCATACGGCAATTCAAGCAATAAGCCACCGAGCTTCTTCTTCAATTTTTCAGGTGAAAACTCTACTATTGCAACTACTACCTGCACATATACATATGTACATGCAAAAATACGTTGCATGTACGACTTGTATCACGCAGATTCTTTGATATTGCCTGTCTGTAATGCTTCCACTTCTTAAACCACTTCTTAGTTATTCACCCTAACTTCTGCGCAACATCTTCTCGTCACACGCTCTAGTCAAATGTCAGTTGTGTGTCGTTACCGGAGGTGAGATTTGCACAACCAAAAGCATTCAGACGTACTTGTGCTGTTCCGCTTATACTGCTTTACATATATTGGAAGTTACAATTTGCACATTAACCAGTCTCGTTCTTATTGCATTTTCTCAGTTAGCTGCCGCATTTTGTTAGTATTTTACCGTTGAAACTCACTCGAGCATAAATTTTAATATTTAGTGTCTTCGGATAGTCCGTTGAAGCCAAGAGTTAGTTTCTGATCCATTGAATACTTATGTATGTTATTGGTTTGCTTGTTGATCGAATGATGGGGGGCGTTTACGTTGCACACTACTAACGCAAACTATTTTCTTAGAGCTGTGAAACGACGACTCCCTTCAGCATGTCATACTTGTGCACAGTGCACTATTTCTACGCCAGTGGTGTAATGGTAGCGTGCTCCGCCTACCACACCCAAGATCCTGGGTTCACGACCCGGGCAAAGCAATATTAAAATGTTAGAAACAATGTTTTTCAATTAGAAGAACAATTTTTCTAAGCGGGGTCGCACCTCGGCAGTGTTTGGCACGCACTCCGCGTGTATTTCTGGCTCTCAGTGAAAACTCATCTGCCTTGCAGATGCCGTTCGGAGTCGGCATAAAACAAGTAGGTTCCGTCCCGCCAATCTGTAGGAAAAATTAAAAAGGAGCACGACGCAAATTGGAAGAGAAGCCCGGCCTAAGATCTCTTCGGAGGTTATCGCGCCTTACATTAATTTATTTTTTGTATCGATTCATTGTCGATAGTGTATCGTCCCCCACTCATCAGTTTGCTATGCAACAGATACTGATATAACTTTTCTATAAAATCGGGGACACATCTGTTACTATAACAAGCTGATAAGAAAATAAATATAAAAAAATGATAAAAAAAACTTTAAGAATTACCTTTATATAAATGGACCAAAAAAGAGAAAGCAATTTTTCCTTATATACAGACATTTTGACTAAAAAACTTTAATAATAGCTCTTGTAAAAGAATTTTGGGATTTATAACTATAAAGGTGGAGCACAATCATTCAATTTAAGGCAAACCATGTACTTGGGATTAATTAATTGATTATTTAAAATTTAAACACGCGCTCTACCTTTATAATTTTAAATCCCAAAATTCTTTTACAAGACCTATTGTTAAAGTTTTTTAGTCAAAATTCAACAAGACTATGTCTGTATTAAATGAAAAATTGCCTTTTATATTTTGGTCCATTTATATAAAGGTAGTCCTTAAAATTTTTTTATCGTCTTTTTATTTTCAATTTTTCAGTACTGCCTACAAAAAGGCAATAGCTACTTTGATTAGTAATTTAAGTAATTCCCAAGTGAAAATTCTTTTATTTATTTATTTGTTCAAAATAGCAAGATTTAAGAGAATTAGTGGAATTTTCGCTGACAACACTGGTGAAAACCACAGAATTCCGCCTCACATCATAACAAGAGAATTCCACCTCGTTTGTCAGCTACTTCAACGAGGTGGAATTCTACAACGCCTGCAACACTCAGGAGGCTAGCCATGAAGGTATGGCCTAATCTTCTAAATAGTTCGACTTGTGTGTTACGTAGCTCAAATTTTTTGATCAAACATTGCACTGTCACCGAGTTTTAAATTATATTTCAGGTTTCAAGTCTCTAGATATCCAGGAAGTTAGTTAAAAATCGATTGCAAGAGTCCCAATTTAAAATTAGTTTTCTCAATATCTCGATCCATGCGCCATCTAGCGTAATTTTTTTGATAAAATATTGCATTGTCACCGGGTTCTGACTCACGGCCCAAGTTTCTAGTCTCTAGCTCACCGGGAAGTTACTTAAAAATCGATCGCAAGATTCCCTGCGTTTTTTCAGAGATTTTCAGGGATATTTGTTTATCTTGATTCGTCTGCCACCTGGCGGCATTTTGTTTTCGACGAGTTGTAGTGCCACGGAATCGCAAACTGTGTGCTAAGTTTCAAGTCTCTGTATCGCATAATCATATACGATCGCAAAATTTCCATTTTAAAATTAATTTTCTGTATATCTCGATTCGTGCGCCACCTAGCGGATTTTTTTTTCACTTGCATTGTAATGTCTGCCAGATCTGAACTATAGCTGGAAACATTGGTGCTTTATCAGTAACCGTATCGGTAACCTTTTAACAGCTGATTCGACCAACCTTATGAGAATCAATGCAATCGATTATTGGTGCCGCTAAAGTCGTAACCGTATCGTAGCCAACCAATTGGGTTTTGGTTTACCGTCGTAACGATAAACAGCTGATTACGTTAGGCATACGGATACAGCGATACGACATACGGCACCAATGACTCCAGCTTATGTTCTAAGTATGAAGTGTCTTGCCATAACATATACACATCTACATATACGAGTTGGTGTTATGAAAAAAACAACAATTATTTGACTAGTTCGACATGATCTTCGTACTACCAGTGAGTTGCTTACAAGTAACTGGTTTGATTCTGGGTTATTTTCGCATTTATATTTACGATGCCCTTCTTGTGGATTTTCGATAGTTATATTAGTACATGCGCACGTTATACAGTGAATGGAGAGATTCGGCTGATTCATGTGGATCTGAAGCCAATTTTAGATGTTGCAACAAAAATTATAGAGATAGATGGAGGGTATTAATCCGCTGGATTTATTATTGTTATTATTATTATTTTTTTTTTTTGTTTTGTTACGTGGAAGGAGGAAATGCTTTATGCACTAACCGGGTTGTTAAGCCTCGGTGCTACTCTCTGCAGCAGCGAGCCTCTCCAAGTGTAGGACTCCCTTTCTTTTTCTTCATGGGCTAGCCACTAAAACCTAACCTCCCACGGCCCGCGCATTTTCCGCACCTGGGACCGCGTTTAGCATAACTTCGGGTACGGAAGCGCGCTACGTGAGCTCTTTGGCTACTCTCACGTTATTGGGCTAAGCAACCATCTTGCCGTTTAGCGAGGAGAATTTTCCTTGCATATCTGCTGACCATGTCCCATCTCCGCAGGTCATTTTATGGATGACACTGCCCGGGGAAAGGTCGCCTAGTGTTACTTCCACTCTTCTTCGTTGCTGTGCAAAGTAATCGCATTCGAAAAAGGTGTGGCGTACGTTGCCTATGAGCCCACAGTATAAGCAATTCGGATTTACAACCTTGCCCATCCTGTGGAGGTATTCTCGGAAGTATCCGTGGCTACTTAAAAACTGTAGAAGTCGACCTCTCCATATGGCCGTTCTAACCATGGCTCCAGCTCGGGGATCAGTTCCCTGCTCCTCTTGCCTGCGGTACTGCAGCTCCATTGCTGTTGCCAACTTCGGATAGAATCATTTCGCGCCTGAGCGGCAGCAACATCTATCCATAATTCTCCTCGGAGGTGGTAAATTGATTTCCTCTCCTCAGCGAGAAGATGTATCGGTATGGTTTCCGCAATAACAAGAACTGTGTCTGCGGATACCGTGCGGTAAGCCGAGGCAATTCGTAGCGCCCCTCTACGTTGGACAGAAGTAATAGCTGGTCGGTACTTTTTGAATTTCATTGCATCCGCCCAAATTTCTGCACCGTGCAAGAGTATAGAATCCGAAGAGGAAGCAAGCAGCCTTCTTATACATGGCCTTGGCCCGCCTATGTTTGCCATTAATCGGCTTAAGTACCCTATGGTTTGTGCAGTTTTCTCGCAGGCTTCTTGAAAGTAAGGTTAGCTTACTATCTAGCCTCATCCCAAGGTATTTCGTGCGGCTGCGCGTTTATACTTCTTGCTCTCTAACCATCATATTCGTAATGGTGGGAATTCGTGAGGATTACGATCTCAGTTTTCGCTGTCGTGAGCTGAAGTCCATGGTCACACATCCATCTATTTACACTGCGCATTACTTGGTTTAATTTAAGCTGCGCCAGCTCGCAGTTCCGTGCTGTAATTACGGCAGCCACGTCGTCTGCGAAAGCGACAAGAAAAGCACTTTGTGGCATGTGCAAGCGAAGGAGGCTGTCATACGAAGCATTCCAGAGGTCGGGACCTAACACCGATCCCTGGGCTGCTTCGCCTGTTATCCTCACCTTTTTCTGACCTTGATTTGTTTCGTACGTGAGCCAGCGATCTTTTAGGTAGTCCCTTAATATGGCTAGTAGATAAGGAGGTACCTTGAAAGAGTGTTTCAGCGCATCGAGCATGTCGTCCCACCTGACGGAATTTAAGGCAGCTTTCACGTCCAGCGTGACCAGTAAGATAGCCGCCCTAGCTTGGTAGCACGCGGTTTCGGCTTTCCTTGCCGCATTTATAACCTCGGCTATGGCATCTATCTATTGTGGAGTGACCTTTCCGCAACCCATGCTGCCGATGGGACGGACCTCCGCCATCTTCAATGACTGCTATCAGCCGTTGTTTAAGGAGGCTTTCCATCATTTTCCCGGCCGTGTTGAGCATGCATAATGGTCGAAAAGATGACGGAGAGTTCGGGTCTCCCTTGCCCTTCGGTATTAGCACGAGGTGCGCTGTCTTCCACCTTGTTGGAAAGATCCTGGCTTCCAGGCATTTGTTATACATATGCAGCAGCAACTCAGGACTGCTCTTAGCAGCCAGTCTTATTGCTTCAGCTGGTATCCCCTCTGGTCCTGGCGCTTTACCGGGCTTTATTCTGTGTAGGGCCGCTTTTAGCTCACCTTCACTGAACGGCTGCACGTCGTGGTCTTCGTGGGTGGTGTGGTCACCCTCTCTACATGTGCGAGTTAGGAACAGAGCATCTACTTCGGTGGGCGGAATTTCCCGATTACTATTTTATACCCTTCTCCCCAAGGATCACGATCAACTTCTTTGCAAAGCTTTTTCAGCTATTAAGTTTGCTTTGCTTTATGGCGGCACAGAGAACCTTTTTTGCTCTTTTGTATGCCTCCGCATGCTCAAGCGCGTCAGGCCTGCTGCGTGCGCGGGTTGCCAGCCTTCGCATTCTGTGGCATACCCTGCGTAGTTCGGCGATTTCGCTACTCCACCAGTGCACTTGTTTTTTACCTCTCCTAGGCCCTTTTCGTGGCATTGAGGTCTTGCATGCGTGGTTCAGGCAACGCCAGGTCGCCGATATGTCGGGGTCGTGCGGGTATTCAGAATGACCAATCCAAGACGGGCAGCCATTTCTAGCACTAGCCTTCCTCTGGAGTCAGTCTGGGGCATTCCCTACTCAACAGCCCTAGCATTGAAATCTCCAGCGACCACCACGTTACCGGTTTCCTCACGCAAATCGTGTTCAAGTAGTTCTAGCTTATCTTTAAACCCTTGAATTGGACCATTTTGGGACAGGTATCAGCTCACCAGTGTGGTGTGCGCCACTGTTATACGTACGTAGCCATTTCCGACAACACGGCTTCGTACGTGGGTGCCAGCGTCCACGATCCAGATTGCAGCAGTACCTGTTAAGTCTACGTGCCAGTCACTCCTGACTCTATAAGGTTCGCTGACGATGGCATAGCTGGCTCCGTTTTCAAGAACCAGTTGGTCCAGCAGACTATCGGCTAATCTGCTTCAGTTCAGGTGGCCTTGAATGAAGCTGATCACTTGCGCGCCTGATTGGCATAAAAAGCACTTTGGAGTTTCCGTGCAGGCCGAGGCCTGGTAGCCACTCTGTCCGCACTTCCAGCAAGCACTGCTTCTATCAGGGCCTTTGCAGTCTGCTTTTTGGTGTCCGTAGCCTAGACACCTGAAGCATCGCTGCACGTCTACCCTCTGTCTAAGCCTGCATTGCAGCCAGCCGATACAGATCTTGACATTGGCTAGTAAAAGGACGCCAACAGCTTCGTCCACTTCAATGGCTGCCATCTTCTGTTCACGCTGGTTTGCCGAGAAAATAGACACACGGACCTGTCCCGTCATTTCCCCGCCAGCAGCCTTTCTAACAGCCTCGGCAACTTCTTTGGCGGTTGCCATACAGTCCATGCCCAGCACCTCTATCCGCATTCGCCGTGTAAGCTGCTTGGTTTCGCCCGCTTCTCCAACAGCGCTTCCTATCGCTTGGATGAACGCTGATTTATCGCCGCAACGTGCAGTTTCGATAAGTACACTTCAGGATTTGGTTTTTCAGACGGAGCGTATGACGGTCCCTGTATCTTCAGGCCGAAGCTCGCCCCTGATGGCTCCTACGACTTCGGCGTAGTTCTTTCCCTGGGCTGGTCTAACTACGAAAGCTGCGGCCCGTCTGTTTCTGGGCTTGCCTTTTCTTTTTGCCTTATTGGCTTGCCCAGGTGGTGTCCTTTGTTCTTTCTGAGGGCGTGGTTTGGCTTTCCGGTTCCTTACGGTCGTCCAGGCCTCGACCGAGATTGTCTTCACAGAACCCTCATCGCACTTTTTCTTGGCCTCTAAGGCCCCCGGTTGCGAGCCAGAGTTCGTTCGTGCTCTTTTGTTCCCACGAGCCACTTTCGGTTCGGTGTACTCTGCGCTTTTACCCTCTAATAAAGAGCGCATGCGACTCAGTGTCCCTTCAAGTTGTGACATGCCGTTCTTTATTATGTCCATCGACACATTTTTCTGTTTGGCCGCAGCAGCCTGCATGCTGCACAGCACAACTCTTGCATACTCGAGGAGGTCAACTTGACTTGTCCTCCCTGGTGTTGCACCGCATACGGAGGTTTCCCGACCGTCATTGCCGTCACCTTGCTGTCGAGGGGTAGATGGGGTGGCATCTACTTTCCTACTTTTTCCCTAGCTTTTGTCCCCCCTTGCGTCCGTCGTGGGGTGTCCCTGGCCATTGCTGACCCGTCACCTTGTTTCTCTGCTGGTGCTATTGTCGCATTGGTAGCGGCTTTTAACACCGGCGATCGGAGCACCTTGCTGCTCCTTTGAAAAGTGGTTACGCCGCTATCATTAACATCGTTACTTGTACGCATTTCAATTGTTTGGCTCAGCTCTTTTCAGTTGGGTCTCCGCTCCAAGCCGCTATCTCCGCCCGATGTGCAGTCGCCGTTTTACATTACCGTGGTTATCTTTGCATGTGCAGGGAGGCCACGCGAGGGATGACACAGGTCCTTATGAGAGTCTGTGTTCAGAGCCAGAATCCGGCGTAAGTCAGGAGTCATCTCAACTGAGCCTGCACCTCCAACTTAATGGTGACGTGTCTTTCAACGTACTTGGAGACCTGCCAAGGTTTTAACGAGACGGAGACGAATACGATATTAGCCCACCAGCCGTTTCGACGAGGTGTCACCCTCGGCTACTAAGATGATAGAATACCGTCCACGCCAGCCTATCGCAATCTTTTCCTTAACATTTTCCAGTTGTCGGCGTCAGGATCTTACTGGGCTTGATCCTGAGGATGCTTATTGAAGTTTTAGGGCGGCACCCACTCGCCCTGCCACCGAGCTTCATTGGGTATGTGTGGCCTTTTGCGCCACGCCCTCCTCTATGGTCGCTCTTGGTCGGGGACTGCTTATTGGTTATTCGCAGCTAACCTACTAGAGGCCGTTCACGATCCGCCACCTTGTGACCCCGGTGGAGCCCTGAGCTCAGCCTCCACCATTATTATTATTATTTTTATTATTATTATTATTATTATTATTATTATTATTATTATTATTATTATTATTATTTTCAAATTTCTGTCTTAGACGATGACAATGGCTTCTATTATTAAAATATATGGTCACGTGTCACAGACGCCGGAGTTGAGATGAGTAATTTTGATAAATTACTTTGTGTTTCTCTTTGGTTTAATAATTATTGATAACTTTGTTTAATGCTAATTGAACTCTGGCTAATTTTAAATCGACCTTCTTCAATTTGCGCAATTTTTTTTTTTTAATAATTGCAAATTATTGTGACCTACAATATTGAGTTGTTGATTCCGTACGGTATTTGACCACAGAAATACATAGCTTTACCAGACGATACCTGCTGTGGGAAGACCCTCTTTTCTAAAACTCATGTATGTTCTTGTAGCCTTGGAAATCTGACGCAGATTCTTTGTAATGGATGCCAAGCATATAAACTTTGCAGTTTTTAATTTGTTAAATAAATAAATAAACAATAAAATTTTCAAAACCTCAAGGTCATTAGTAAATTATTCATAGAGGAATTTCTCTTCGTTTTTGATTATTTAGCTATACAACTAAACAAGAATCTGATAGAATTGACAGCCAATCAGCTCCATATGTATATAGATGACTTTACAGTCGTCGTGTCCGGCGCCGCTGTCATGGCTGATGATGCGACTGCATCAACGGACAGCAAAAGCATTGGCCATTTAATGTATTTTATGCATTTCTTGTTTGTTGTTGGCTGATGCCTCCCAGTGCTAACTGCCTTCGTTCAAGCGCAATATTCAATAAATATTAGACCCAGGTTTTTACGACCGTTAACACGCCACCGCAATGAAAAGATTATATCAAGATTAATGAATCTTTCAGATCGAGTTAAAAAGTACGCTTTACTCAGAACATAATACGATCTGACAAGAAAGAATCGATAGAATATTAAAAACAATTGATGCCTTTTCTATTCACAAAAACGTCTGATTTATTTTCACTTTTGCGTAGGGCATGATTTTTGATTTCCATGAAATTTTAATATGTTGTTCTTTGGTCAAAATAATGAAACACGTGTTTGTTTTTTTTTTTTGTTTTTTGCTCCAAAAAAACTTGTTTCGGATTTATCGGCAATTGAATTCGATAAAATGCAATCGATATTTTATTCACACATTTCTTCAACTGTCAATAACTTTGTCAAAAATTAACCGATTCTCATGCTTTTTACTTCGAAATGTTGGCTATTGCTTTTAATTTTATATAAATTTATAAACAATTGCATATAGTTAAAAAAAAAAATAATTTTTTTAGTATTAAGTAAAAATTATGACTTTTTCCTTAAAAATTAATATTTCAAAAAACGGTTATGGTTTTTGTTTAAACTTTTTCTATATCGAGTGAGCAGTTTATAGCGGGGAAACCCAAATTGTTCACTTATATTTTACAGGCGAAGGAAGAAAACAAAATGTAAGTAAACTTTTGTTTTGAAATTTGATACTCTTATAATTATATTTACTTACTTCTATTATTAGAAATAAATCAATAAATAATGCACAATCGGAAGCTGAGTGAAAAAGGTAGACTCCTGTATTGCTAAGTATGTAAAGTCTATTTTTTATGACAACGTATCAGTCAGCCAAGTTATCCATTGTGGACAAAGCAACGGTTCCATAATGTTGAGCACCTCACTGAAACAAGATTGGCTAAGACCACTTCATGGCATGGAAATAGCAAAAGTGGATTCTACACCTGGCGCATCGCATGTTGATCAACTTTGCAAAAAGAGATGTATCGCCTGTTGAAAGATTTCTGATGTTTATTGAAAACACAGGACACAAAGCTGAAGATTTGTTGCTGTAATATCAGTTCTCGAGTTTCTGGATCTTAATATTGCAGATTTTCGAAGTCAGTCATACAAAAACGTAAGAAATGTATCAGGAATTTATTCAGGTTTACAGGCAGGAATAAAGAAATCAATGATCTAGCAGCGGGTTAGGGGGTTATAATATACCCACGGTAGGTATGCCTGTCGAAAGAGGCGAATAAAATACCGGATTCAATGGGTTTGCTTAGGGCAGCCCTTTCAGGTTGCCAGCGCAATACATAGCTTCTCCAAACCCAATTGTCAACCTCACCTATCCGTGGCGAATCCTATTTCATTAACAGCCGAGGCTCTGGCGACCCCGAGCTCCTCATGGATCTAGGGGGTGGGCGGGCGATATAGCGTAAATTGTTCCCGAGGTAGTCGGGCTTGGTACCGGAACGTTTCGGATCTGCATCCAGCAAAGGACCATCAACTCGATTACACTCCCCAAGGCCTTCGGGGAGTGTCCTTATCGCTACAACAACAACATCTAGCAGAACACGCTCCTTTTGCAGGTCATTCAACGAATTTGGTTGGGGTGTATGCGGTAGAAAGTATGCCTGAAGCAGTTTCTTTCTTTAATACAGTCCAAGCACTTTACAATTCCTTTACTACATCGACACACTGTTGGAAAATTCTACAAACTTTTGCATTAAAAAAATTGCATTAAAAAGTCAGACGTGTTTGCGTTTCATAAGATGTATCACATCCCATAATAAGTTAGCAATTATCTTTACTTTTAATTTGCTACTACATGTTTGAATATTGTAAGTCAAATTATGGATGCATTATTTTATTTGTGGCGTTTTTTTATAATTAGAACTATATGAAATTAAAAAGGATTCATCACTTCTTACCTTTCTTGAGCATTAATATTGAATAAACTTGTCAACTTTATACATTAATTTACATAGTATAAAACGTTATGTAATTATTCTCTCATAATTGGATGGTGAACAAATGAAAACCTTTCTATTTCGACTCTACATAGTATCGTTATGGATTTTTTTTAATTATTCGTGTAGAATTCAGAAAAAAGGCGGCATTTTCCTCAGTGCACAGGGCGGCGTTTTAAGTAAGTCCGGCCCTGACCATCACTAATTAAAAAGTGAAATATCAACAAAAGGAATGTAAGTTTTTTTGTGTAAATATTATAAACGTTTGCAAATAACGCATATTTACTTAATTTTTGCAGAAAAAAATCAAGAAAATGTTAGACGAGGGAAGAGACGCAAGTTTTGTTGCAGTACCACAGTGCCATGCTGCCAAATGTTTTATTGTGCTATGTGCAATTGTCTATGAGCGTTTATTATACTCAGCTGAGCAGAGCTCACAGGGTATATTAATTTTGTTCGCATAACGGTAATCCGTAACTGCATAAACTAATCGAAATAGATATAGAGTTCTATATATCAAAATGATCTGGGCGAAAAAAGAAATTCATTTAGCCATGTCCGTCCGTCTGTCCGTCCGTCCGCCCGTAAACACGATTACTTGAGTAAATTTTGAGTTATCTTGATGAAATTTGGTATGTATGTTCCTGGGCGCTCATCTCAGATCGCTATTTAAAATGAAAGAAATCGGACTATAACCACGCCCACTTTTTCGATATCGACAATTTCGAAAAATCGAAAAAGTGCGATAATTCATTACCAAAGACGGATAAAGCGATGAAACTTGGTAGATGGATTGACCTTATGACGCAGAATAGAAAACTAGTAAAATGTTGGACAATGGAGAAATGACGAACACGCGCACTTTAAAAAAAAATTTTTAAGTAAAATTTTAACAAAAAATTTTATATCTTTACAGTATATAAGTAAATAATTTCAACATTCAACTCCAGTAATGATATGGTGCAACAAAATACAAAAATTAAAGAAAATTGCAAAATAGGCGTGGCTCCCACATCGTACAAACACATTCTAGAGTCACCCCTTGTCCACCTTTATGGCGATATCTCGAAAAGGCGTCCACCTATAGAACTATGGCCCACTCCTTTCTAAAATACTCTTTAATACCTTCCGTTTGATACCCATGCCATATAAACACATTCCAGAGTTACCCTTGGTTCATTTTGCTACATGGTAATTTTCCTTTATTTTGTCTCCAAAGCTCTCAGTTGAGTATGTAATGTTCGAATGCGCCCGTACTAAGCCTTCCTAACTTGTTTTTTAGTTGCCAATGTATGAAAAAACACGGTTTATATTAAGTAAAGAAAAATTAAAAAATTACACACGGCGATGGTTACCAGAACATGTTTCTGAATTACACTTATTCATTAGTTAGCTCTGCAGCCAGTCGGCTACGAACAAGAGAACCTACTTATGTATATACCGCTGTTAAAGCAGATACAATATCATGAATTCTGGTTCAAAACCTGTTTCTCACTCATTCCAGATAATTTTAAACCTTATCTCGCCTTCCGATAAACGTAACTGGTACCGACATATTTAAGAACTTTAGTTAAATTCATTCCTATTCAAATCTTCTAATAAAACGAATTCCATTTTTTCTTTGTTTTCGGGAATTTCAAGGGATTTTATATGATAACATAGCTCAGCTTAAAGAAAATGTTAAGTATTTAGTAATGAGGAAGTATTTGTCTGGTTTCCTTCCGATATAACATTTTTAATGAGGGCATGGGGTTTATTTGGCTTCAAGTCCGAAAACTAAAAGACTAAACTGTCCATTATCCATCACATCTTTGCCAGAAGTCCTAGTAAAGGGCTGAGTGGTATCTTGAATGAAATTCACATTTTCGTTTGGGTCCGTTATAGCTTTAGGTCCGTAGATTGGATTCGCTACATTGGAAAACTACCCGAATTAATAGTACCGGAGTTTTCATGATTTAAAGTCGTCGAAGAGCATAGTGTATTATATTTACCATTTAGAGAAAATCACACAAATGCTGTGATGAATATATCACCATAATTTTTCTAGGCATACCTTCTAATATTATCAAAACTTTCGCACGTTTCTCAGTGCAATTTGTGCTTAACAAATATTTTTTCACGTTTATTTGCTTATCTTATCCAATCACAAATCCCTTTGATACAGCAACTGATCATTTCAACCACTTGTTTACATTTTTTATCATTTAAAATAAAATTTTTCACAATTCTACGTTTTCGGTGAGTACAGTGATAATTGAGGTCATAAAAAAGTATTTTCCTTATATATATATTCCTGACCACAAAACAAGTTAGTAAATTATAAACGCCAACTTTGTGTTCCAAAACATCTAATATTTTGTTCTAAAATAATGTTTTGCGAGTTTATTTGTTCAGAGCTATTTACTAATTTAATGACAAGAAACAATAGTTCACTGTTTCAAAAGTACCGCGGTTACATTTGATCTCTACACGATTCCAACAAAGGTATGTTATGCCCTACCTTCATTTCTTAAGTTGCATATTCAGTTTGAAAGTTTGACGTTAAGTAAGATTAAATCTCGAACTTTTTACAATATAAGAACCTACATATCTAAGGCCCAATTAAGTGAGAAAATAGATCAGCTTGTAAGTAACTTCAAGTTGCCCTCACTTTTAGCTATTACCATATGGGTTTTTTATACAAAACATTCACATTAATTCGTAGAATAATTACAGTTCAAGAACTTAATCTGCTTGATTCGTTGACGTATCGGTAGTGCATCCATCGAAACCATCACTAAATAGCATCCTTATATATCGTCAAAATTCAGGTAATGTTTTTGGAAATTTTCTATATACAAGGTTTTTTCTGCTACGCTGCATGTGTAGCTGAAATATCAATTACCTTTATATTTTTACCTCTCATAAATATTTTTGCAATTTCTATGTCAAAATTTAAAAATCAAAGTTTAGCAAGAACATGTCTTTGTATAAGGAGACATTTTTCGCTTATTTTAGGCTATTTATATAAAGGAAGTGCTTAACATTTTTTTATTTTGTTTTTATTTTCTCCTTTTCTTACATTTTTTGTGTGTTAACCTATCTGTTAAGTTTTACGCTTGTAGCTCAATGAGAACTTACATAAAAATCAATCCCAAAACTCCCTCCGTTCCGTTTGAGTTTTCTAAATATTTGGTTGTGTGTCATCTGCTGTCATCGACCTCTGTATTAAACTCTAAATTTTTAGCTTCTAGCTCATCCAGAAGTTACTTAAAACTCGGTTTCAAATTTCGAAATTACTATCTAATTTTTTCGATCCGTGCGCCACCTAACGGAATTTTTTCTCCTTTTCTTAAAATTTCTCGGCGTCTTATCCTACCTGTGAAGTTTTACAGCTGTAGCTCAATGAGAACTTACATAAAAGACAATCCCAATATTCACTCCGTCTCGTACGATTTTTCTAAATATCTCATCCCCCTAGCGAATCTTTTTGTATCGTGTCATCGGCTGTCATCGAAATCTGAATTTAGTTTGAAATTTCAAGTCACTATATCATCGGTATGTTACTGAAAAGCTGGCTTGAAAATTCTTATCTAATTATTTCGATCCAGGCGCCACCTAACGGATTTTTCTCCTTTTGTTGCATTGTGACGGTGTTCTAACCTATGGGTAGAGTTTCACGTTTATAGCTCAATGAGAACTTACTTAAAAATAGATTGCAAGATTTAACCGACATAATATAAAGGAAGTAAAAAATAATCTCAAATATGCAATCATCTACAATTGAATGAAATTTAATGGAATCGCCGAAATTGCTGTTTGATTTTTTATTATTCTTTTTAAATTTTCCGATATTCATTTGAGTGAAAAAATTTGATTTTGACTTGATTACATTTCACTTTGAGTGGGTGAGTGAATGCATTTACTGTCAATTCGACTTCTGTGCCGTGCCTTTCATTGCTGCTTTTCGTCGATTTTTTTATAACTACACAATACCGTGAAATAAAATAAAAATACAAAAGTGTGACACCGTTGAGTGACATATTGAATTTGGATTATTAGAATTTATTTGGCAATAAGGATATTGAACTTTTGAGTTTGTTTACGATGGTAGCGAGAGTTATCTAAGGACAATAACGCACATAATTTATGTACTTATGTATGTGAGCGTGATTGCTAACGAGCACGTGAGGTACTTTGTTTGACATACATTTTTTAAAACCAAACAAGCATTTTATATGTATTTGCATTGCTCTAAAAAATGTACAATAAAAAATAAATAAAAAGCAGTTGAGAAACATTACCAAACAAAATAAAAATTCCGCCAGGTCCGCAGCGCCATAAACATTTTGGAAGCATAAAACAGAAAATTTTTCCATAGTTCCAAATGTCCAAACGGTAAAAATGTTTATTGTTTTATGATTTTGCTTGTTATGGCGCTTTTTTAAATTACACCATTTTACAAATTTTTTTAAGCACTGGCTATCTAAAAACGGGTCATATTTAGAGATGTGTCAGCTGAGCTTAAAAGGTGAGGAGGCTTGAAGGCAATATTTTATTTGTTGATTTTCTCTAAGCATAAAAGCTTGCAGGGAAAGCAGTCTAGCGTACAATTATTGAAATATTTTGCATTTTAAATAAACATATTTTGTTCATTCAAAGGTCGTAATGCAGTGAAATAATTATTCGCGCACACTTCTCACATATTGTTATTCTCTTTCGTTTATTAGTCGTTCAACAAGCAGAGTAGCAACATTAAAAGAGGCTATTGTTTATTTGCGTATTACATAAAACATATTTTAAAACAATTAATTATTTAATCTAAGCAATATATTATTATTTAGAATAATATATACGAAAAAATTTTTGAGTGTGCATATATCTCGCCTCGTTGCTCGTTAAACAACGACTAAACTACTATTTTTTAAAAAATTTAAAGCTTCGGAAAACAGGCTCGAGCATAACTGGGTCTTAAGGGTAGATGTTGGAGATTTTTTTTTAACTGACATCATGAAGTCAGCGCCGTCGGTATCAACGCAGTGTGCTGGCGCAATTACGTCAAGCGTATTTTGGCGCTGCTCAGGGTGAAGCAAGTTTGTGTGTCAGACATGTATTAGTACTTGGTTTTTGGCACTACTCATTGAAGGGAAAAGATGAAAATGTCAACGCTGCATATTTTGCCACTGGAACAAATAATTTGATTTCCCTCTTTCGATAACTGAATTATTTCCCAATGAAAGTCGTAAGTTGTCAAGGTATAGTTTGTGAAAGTTTAGGGTTACAAGCCTTCCTTGTTCGTTTTCCATACTTCTACACAAAAAGAATTCATTTTGGAACCTTCTTCATGAATCCGTTATTGTTTTATGTTGTTTCCTGGTTCCTCGACATCCAACTTAAGAATTAAGTAATTGATTAAGATTATCGTTTTAGTCTAAAGCAATTGTGTTCTTGGTTTTCAAGAGGATATTGTAATTATGTCTAAACCTTGAAATATATAAATTGAGCAAACTCCACTCCAGACTAGACTTCTGCAGGTTGATAAATTTCATGGAATATGCAACCAAATTGTGTGTATCGGAAAACGATGTATTTTTTTATTTTCCCAAAATGTGGTCTGCTTATTTCACCAGACCCTTATATTGGTACGTATTTGGATACACTGAATACGAATGTGAAGTCCTTTTAGCTCGACGACATTAACATTTGGAAAAAAATCTTCATTATTATTATCATTTAGATTTAACAAGTGAAAGTGCATATGCATGGCTATATAAGGGTGGTCTTTATAAATCAAATTACCGATTTTTTGCAGTCGCACTTTTCGACAGTAATACCAAAGTCAAAAATATCACACATAACTTTTGGTCCCGATTGAAGAAGATTTAGTAGGGTCGCACAAGTGTAAAAGTTACACAAAAAATTTTAATTTTCAAGTATCAACCTAATGTAGGGCATTTTCATTGTTTCAGTTTTATCCAAAGCAATTTTATTTTATGAATCATAGGCAAAATTAGATAAATAAACTTATGCAGTCCTTATCAGCAATGCTGCTTATCTACATAAACATATTATAAACAATGAGAACTAGAGGTAAAGATGAGACTGAATACATAATCTCGATCCCGCGATATTGTCAAGATATACTTAAATAATGGGCATTATAAAATGTTTGCGAAGTTTACGCAGTCGCCGAAAGCGAAAGTCTCTCGAAACAAATCCGTCTTATTACTCGTAGCAATCTAACGGTTAGGGGTGTGAGTACTTGTGATGCTTTTGAAAGCAAGACTCGGCTGTTAGTAGATCTTTCACTTTCTACTTTTTATTCAGTCTATTGGTTCTAATTTCGTAACAATGTTAAAGTGTTTGTGAATTTTTGAAAGTATCGGAAGGCCTTTTGAGATTATTTTATAAATTTTAATGGTATCACCCAACTCGTGCATAAAACTAGACCATCTCCATCAAATAGATAATAACAAACGAATATGTATAGGTGTACACTTCAACATTAAGTGACTTAAATAATCTTCAAACAGCTTACAAAATTTATATACGAAATATTAAAAGGTGTATTAAGGTAAATATAAATATTTGCTCTCCGCCATTTTAAGAATTCAAAATGCACGTAGCTTTTATCAAAATTTTCATTCACTGTTTGCAAGTATGATGCTCCGTAGATACGTACATACATATGTATGTACTGACAAGTACTGATATCACCCATTTGTTCAAAATTTTAAAACACTGACAGCTTCAACAAGCTTTGTTTAACAATTTAACACTTTTAACTTATATGCATATCAAATTATGCGAAACGGCGACCTTGTAACTGATGTCCAGAGAGTGCTTAGATTATGGAGGGAACACTTCTCTGCTCTCCTAAATGGAGGCAGCAATTTTCCGCGCAGAGATGAAGAACCCGATCCCGTAATCGATGATGATGGAATTAATGCCCCCGCCCGATTATGACGAAGTTAGAAAAGCAATAACCAGATTGAAAAACAACAAGGCCGTGGGCGCTGATGGATTGCCTGCGGAGCTATTCAATTAAGGAAGCGAGGAGTTGGTAAGGCGCATGCAGGAGCTTCTTAGCAAAATTTGGGCGGACGAGTGCATGCCCGACGGTTGGAATCTAAGTATTCTTTGCCCAGTCCACAAGAAGGGGGATACTGCAAAATGCACCAACTATCGTGGAATCAGCCTTCTTAATATCGCATATAAGGTCCTTTCATTTAAGATTGAAGCCCACGGTGAACCGGCTGATTGGACCTTATCAGTGCGGCTTCAGACCTGGTAAATCTACCATCGACCAGATTTTCACAATGCGCTAAATCTTGGAAAAAACCCGTGAAAAGAGAATCGACACACATCACCTCTTCGTCGACTTTAAAGCCGCCTTCGACAGCACGAAAAAGAGCTGCCTATATGCCGCTATGTCTGAATTTGGTTTCCCCACAAAACTTATACGGCTGTGCAAAATGACGTTGAGCAACACCATCAGCTCAGTCAGAATTGGAAGGACCTCTCCGAGCCGTTCGAAACTAAACGAGGTTTCAGACAGGGTGACCCCCTATCGTGCGATTTATTTAATTTGATGCTGGAGAAAATTATACTAGCTGCAGAACTTAGCCGCACTGAAACAATATAATATAAAAGTGTGCAATTACTGGCATGTGCTGATGACATTGATATCATAGGCCTAAACACCCGCGCTGCTAGTTCGGCTTACCCCAAACTGGAAAAAGAAGCGGTAAAGATGGGTTTGATGGTGAATGAGGACAAAACGGAGTACCTGCTGTCATCGAGCAAAGAGTCAGCGCATACGCGCCTTGGCAACCATGCTACTGTTGGCAGCCATAATTTCGAAATAGTAAAAGACTTCGTTTATTTGTGAACCAGCATCAACACTAGCAACAACATCAGCACTGAAATCCAGCGAAGAATCAATCTTACCAATAAATGCTACTTTGGACTAGGTAGGCAATTGAAAAGTAAAGTCCTCTCTCGGCGAACGAAAATCATACTCTGCAAGTCACTTATCGTACCCGTCCTGCTATATGGGGCAGAAGCATGGACCATGACAACAGCAGATGAAGCGGCTTTGGGAGTGTTCGAGAGAAAAGTTCTTCGAAAGATTTATTGACCTCTACGCGTTGGCGATGGCGAGTACCGAAGAAGATTTAATGATGAGCTGTACGAGCTATACGCAGACATCAACATAGTCCAGCGAATTAAAACGCAGCGGCTGCGCTGGCTAGGCCATGTTATGCGAATGAATGATGATGTTCCGGCCAAGAAAGTGTTTCTATCGGAACCCGCATATGGAAGCAGAGGTAGAGGGCGGCCCCCACTCCGTTGGAAGGACCAGGTGGAAAACGATTTAAACTCCCTTGGTGTGACCAATTGGCGCCGATTGGCGGAGCGAAGGAGCGACTGGCGCGCCTTGTTGGACGGCCATAACCGTATAGACTGTTAAGCGCCAATTAAAAAAGTAAGTAAGTAATTTTTGAAGAAAAAGTCATAAATTTTTTCAAAATACTAAAAAAATATAGTTTTTTAACTATATGCAATTGTTTATAAATTTATATAAAACTAAAAGCAATAACGAACATTTCAAAGAAAAATCATGAGAATCGATTAATTTTTGACAAAGTTATTGACAGTTGAAAAAATAGCTAAATAAAATATCGATTGCATTTTATCGAATTCAATTGCCGATAAATCCAAAAAAACAATTTTTTGAGGCAAAAAAAAACACGTGTTTCATTATTTTGACCAAAGTACAACATATTAAAATTTCATCGAAATCAAAAATCATGTCCTGCGCGGACCGGGTGTCTTGAAATGGAATGAGCCTTCCATTATTATTAGTAAACAGTTGAAAGATGGAGAAATGTCAGCCCTTTAATCATTTTCTTCTGTTCTGTTTTAATAAGCTTTTAGAAATTGCTGTGATAAAATTCTTATATTTGGAAGCCTTATCAAAGACAAGTGGCGAAAATATTAGCAAGTTTTTTTTATTTTTATTTCCAGCAATGTATTTGTAATTCTGATGCCGTTATGCAAGCGCCGCAGATGAAATCTATGGTATAAGGCGAATTATGCAATGACACGAAACATCGTTGGAAAAGTTGTATCGTTGAGGTTTACAGTTTTACAAAGCGTGAAACGGGTTAAATCTGGAAATATGTGTTTATTTTCATTATTTAAAAAAAAACAAGTCGTACTGTCGATATTATACATAGAAGCGAGTAGGATGGGTCGGTCACAAAATCCTTCTAATAAATATTTGTGAAGAGAACAGTTTATTTATACCGAAGATGCTGGGTCTAGATGAGATTTTTCAGTTTGGTCGCACATACTCCTTGTCCTAACGGACCAACTTTTTCAGCCTAAGCTTACCTAACTAACACCTACATATGTACCTTTGTACGTAAAAATAAAATAAAAATTCTTCGCTCAATTATAAACTCGTTCCTCCATCTTTTCTTTTCAATTGAGTTGAAAAGGATAATGTTGTTGTTGTTGTTGTAGCAGTGCTTTCCCAAAATGAAAAGGGTAATCTTTTTCAATTGTTGCGTTTTTTGTTTGCCTCCGGCATTATCATCTTAACAACGATTTTGACGCCTCCACATTTAAGAACAATGGGACGTATACATATACGAATTTCTCATCCAACATGTTGGGTGGTGCGTTCTCACAAATTGGCGGACCTACGTAATTTAAATTTGGAGCTTTTACTCCAATTTTTTTCGTGCTCCTTTTTCAATATTTCCTTACAAATTGACTAGAATGGACTCCAAACTGCAGCTGTAAAGTGGATTATTTTTCACTGAGAAGCTTTTAATGACAGAAATATGCTCAGAATGTTTGCCAAACCATTTCCGAGGGGCGATCCTGCTCAGAAAAACCTTTTTCTAATTGAAAAAAACGTGTTTCCAAATTTTTGATGTAGCTTTTACCCGGGTCTTTGGTGTGGTAGGCGGCGCATGTTACCACCACACCATGGAAATTTTCAGACTAATAATAATAATTCATAGAAAAATAATTGTTGAAAACACCACGCTTTCGCTGATAGTAACCGTATGAAAACATGATCTGGATAGGGGTGCACCCAAAGTCCCGACCTCTAGAATAACGATAAGCCGTTATACCTTAAATAATCAAAATTTGTCCACAATATCCATACATAGCGGTGACTCTAAGTCCCGACAACACAAATCCAGATGAAAATTAAAACACTTTTTTCGAGGCGTTTTTGCTAGGTGACCTACGGATTGAGGTAACTAGAAGATTCTTTTGAGATTTGAAATCTTGTAACCGATTTTTAAGTAATTTTCTGTGTTAGATACTCAAAATTTTAATGTGGTTAAGAGGCCAATGCACTGCTAGGGTCACAACGATCTAACAATTTAGAGAGATTGTACTGAACTAGAGAATCTTGCTAAAAAATGTATCAGACTTTCAAAGCTTGGTGGCAATATAATTTGAAGGAAACAATTTTGTTCAGGTGGCGCACTAAACGGGATGATTAAAGAATTCCAGAAAGGTTTACCAGTTGGTTAAAAAATGGTTATTTCTAGAGGTGCAAAATCAAAATTCATCAACATTCCGGCATAGCTTAAGGACACATTTTCCGCTACGTTTTCACCTATTCTTATAAAGGCAATGTTTACATCATATATGTCCCACACAGCATTTGGATGATAAATTTTTCAACTTTCCTTCATATCAATACAACTTGATTACTCCTTGCGAATAAATACTGAGTTTTCATACAGTTGAACAAAATAAATAATAAAACAAGATTACTTTCAATGATCAAAAACTGAAAATCATTTTTCGATCACTTTTTTAAATAATTTTCGAATAACTTTGATGAATAAATTTTAAGATTTTATAAAAATGAACATAGAGAATAATAAAACTTGTTTGATTTTGATGATCAATAACTGAGAACAATTTTTCAATCACAATTTGGAATCATTTTTGAATTTAATTTCTTTAACTTCGGTGATCAAAACTTTAAAATCATTTTTCAATCAACTTTCTTAATATTTGCAGACTACCTTTCTTGAATAAATGATGAATTTTTTACTTGTTAAAACTATACTTCTCATTGAAAATTTGATTTTTCTTCATTAGCTCACAATTTTTCAATCATAAAATCCAAAAAAATTACAAATATACAACACATATTCAAGACTAAACGTAATATAAATGCTGCTGCTAACCTGAGATGTCTTCTAGCATTTCTCTAGATTCGGCTTCCCAGAAAAGACATACTGGATGAAACCGATGTACGGAAGTTGTAAGCTGTTTAACCGCTAGTAAGTTAAGCTTGATCGACACGCCTGGACCCGGCTTCAACATCCTCCATGAGCTATGATTGTCGAAAACATCTAGTTATATTTAAAGAATAATATGAGACATAGTAAAATCGTGATTTTTAAAGTGACATCGTTACCATGATCTAAGATGATGATTGTAGGGTTTGTTTATAATTTTAACTACAATATTTTACTTTGTAATTTTGTTATTATTTTTAAATGTATTCATGTATTTTTGGTTTTCAATTTTGAATTTGGTTACTTCAAAAATTTTCATTCTTGTGAAAATTCAATTTTTGTATTAACGATTCAATTAAAAATATATTAATTATTACATAAAAATAGTTCCTTTTTTATTTCAATATTGGAACTACAATTGGCGATCCCGCCTTTTGTCGAGTGCAGTAATTGTTTTTTGAATGTGGGATAATCGTATCCATATCGGTCATCGTATATAATTTCTTGGCATTATTACGGTTTAACTTAGAAGAACTAATATTAACATAGAAGAACTAATATTACAGCAAAATTCTAGATGCAGTTGCAGATACATAGAAGAACTAATATTACAGCAAAATTCTAGATGTAGTTGCAGATACATAGAAGAACTAATATTACAGCAAAATTTTAGATGCAGTTGCAGATACATTGAGGAGCTTATATTACAACAAATGTTATGATGATATACAAATATTTCATTCACAATTAGTCACTACGATTATTGTTCTCAACGCTATTAGCTGTGTGCGTCTTCGTACATACCGTGTATGTTGCTGCACCTAGAATAAAGATAGAGCTGGTTTCATAGCAATAATGACCATTGATTATATCAACCTTAACAACCTCTGATGTTATCAATGACACTTCCGTCACTTTCTCTATCGTTATTGTTAATAAAGTAAGAATTACACAACGTAAATGATACTTCTGATATACTACTAGCAACAATTTCATCTTACTGCATCTCAAAAAAAATTTCATATTGATACTAAATCTCGAGTAATTAAGCCAATTTATTTACATTCAATTGGTAACTTATTTAGGACTATTTACATTCCATAAGGTAGCAGCATACTTAAAAAATTTTAAATTGTGAACTCTTCCTTCAATTCAGTATTTATTTAATATAAATTATATAACTGTTTTACTGATTTAGAGTAATGCTGTTTTATTGATTTTCTAACAGGGAACGACTTTTTTGTCATCCCTTGTCAAATTTGCTATTTTATTCTCTAACTTTCTTTTTAAAACGGTTAATATGTTTCACTCCCCAAACAACTATACACACAACACACAAACTACACTCACAAGCAATTTAAATGACTCACTAATTGATTTACCGAATGAGAATTTTTCTGATCATATTTCGAATTCTTACGAAAATATAAGATCAAATGAAATTTCCGCAACATCAATTAAACTTCCACAATTTTGGACTAGTTGTCCAGAAGCTTGGTTTATCCATGCAGAAACACAATTTAGTACTAAAAATATAACGCAAGAGAACACAAAATATGAACATATTATTACCGCGCTTCCACAGGAAGTAATTTTAACGGTTTTAGATTTTATTCAAAATCCCCCCCAAGTTAATAAGTTTTCTGAACTTACGAAGATCTTAATAGAAAGGCATTCATTAAGTGAAAGTTCAAAACTAGATAAAATTTTTAGTGATTCTGAGATGGGAGATCGTAAACCCTCAGAATTTTATCGATCATTGATTTTACTTGCCGGTTCAAATTTCAGTGAAAATATTCTTAAAAAGATTTGGATAAGAAAACTTCCCAAAAATTTAAGTGCGATTTTAGCTAGTTCCAATTCAACTAATATAAATGAATTGACAAAACTCGCTGATAATATTTGGGAAGTCATAAATAAAAATGAAGTATATTCGGTTAACGCGGTTTCGAATTTAGTAGCGCAAAATTCTGTTGTTGAAAATTTGGTTAAAACTACTTCGTTGATGTTTGAAATTATTTTAGAAATTCATTTAGACGTCGTTCCAATTCGCTTAATAATCCAAATTGGCTGTGTAGATTTCACTACAAGTTTGGAAGTAATGCCCGAAATTGTGAACAACCGTGTTCTTATAATAAAAATAAAGATTCAACAAACTAAATTCAACCGTTGTTGCAGCGACGAACAACGGTAATTTGGAATTTTCAACTCGTCGCTTGTTCATTTTTGATAAAGATAATAAACTAAATTTTTTGATCGATAGTGGAGCAGAAATTTCAGTGTTACCATTGTGTAAATTTCCACATACGAAACGTGCAGATATAATTCTTACAGCAGCTAATGGTTCAACAAATTCCACATATGGGAAAAGGTTTTTAAACGTAAATTAAGGTTTAACACGTGAATTTCCCTTTACATTTTTGATAGCGGATATAGCTAAGCCAATAATTGGAGCAGACTTTCTTTGTAAATATGGTCTCCTTATTGATATGAAACATAAGCGATTAGTGGATCCCTTAACAAATCTTTCGGTCAATACCATTTCTTCTTTTTGTGACATTCCTTTACCAAAGTTATTTGCGGTTGATAATAAATTTACGAAATTATTAAGAGAGTTTCCGCCACTTTTTGCAGAATCAGATTATATGAAACCTGTTAAACATACAACGGTACATCGACTTGTAACGGAAGATAGTCTTCCATTTTCTAGACCCAGGCGCTTAGATCCGATAAAATACAAAGTCGCTAAAACGGAATTTGATTTTTTAGTTAAAACAGGCATTGTCGGCCTTCAAATTCTTCAGTAGCATCTCCACTTCACTTAGTACCTAAAAAAGACTGGCGTCCTTGCGGTGATTTTAGGAGATTAAATATTGTAACTATGCCGGATCGTTATCCTTTACCACACATACAAGATTTTAATATGAATCTTCGTAATAAAAATATATTTTCGAAATTAGACTTAGTTAGAGCATATCACCAAATTCCTATGACTGAGGAAGACATTTATATCGACGACTTACTTATTGCAAGTAAAGACGAAGAACAACATTTAAAACATTTGCGTATACTTTTTCAACGCCTTTCAGAGTACGGTTTAAACATTAAACCAAGTAAATGTACTTTTGGCGTATCAAATATAGACCTTTTAGGACATAATATTTCTGGTACAGGTATTCCACCTTCTGACGAAAAGGTAGCAGCTATTCGCAATTTCGAACGTCCGAAATCAGTTAAGCAAGCCCAAAAATGTATAGGCATGGTAAACTATTACCATAGATATATTCCAAAATTAGCAGAATTTACGAACAAAATTTATGATCTAATTAACAGAACAAGTAAGAAACATGACAAAACTTTAATATGGGACGATATATCGAGTGAAGCTTTTGAATGCATTAAGGATAAATTTGCATCTACGATATTGTTAAATCATTTTAACAAAGATGCCAAATTATCTTTAACAGTAGATGCATCTAATACGGCTATTGGTGGTGTTATACAGCAAACATATAATAACAAAATTGAACCTCTTGCATTTTTTTCTAAAAAACTTTCTCCAACCGAAATTAAGTACAGCGCATTTGATAGGGAATTATTGGCAATTTATTTAAATATAAAACATTTTCGATATCTTTTGGAAGGACGACAATTTACAGTTTTTACGGACCACAAACCTTTAACTACAGCTTTAAATTCAAAAACAGAACGGAGTCCCAGACAAACTAGACATTTGGAGTTTATAGCACAATTTGCTGATGACATACAATACATTAAAGGAGAATCCAATGTTGTAGCAGATACGCTATCTAGAGCTTTCGAGGTTAATGCAATATACAATACAGAGCTGAATTTCAAAATTTTACAAAGCAAACAACAAAATGACAGAGATTTAAATACAAATACATAATAAAATACAATTTTTATATTTGAAGTTAATTAATATACCTATATTAAATTTCAATATTTGGTGTGAAGTTTCTGGAGATACACCTAGACCATTTGTACCGAGTAAATTACGGAAGACGGTATTTGACATGCTGCATGGAATTGCACATCCTAGTACAAGAGCTACACGGCGACTCATAATTAAAAAATATTTTTGGCCTAACATGACTAAAGATATTAATAGTTGGTCAAAAGAGTGTCTTAACTGTCAAAAATCCAAAGTTGATCGTCACACAAAGTCTCCTGTTGTCAAAATTCCCATTCCTAAGAATAGATTTGAGCATATACATCTAGATATAGTTGGACCGTTACCTATTTCGAAAGGACATCGTTTTATTTTAACAATAATTGATAGATTTACTCGTTGGCCAGAGGCATATGCTCTAAAAGATATTTCAGCGTCAACAATTGCAAACAAATTTTTCAAAGAATATATATCTCGTTTTGGAGTTCCATTGAAAATAACCACCGACCAAGGTAGCCAATTCACATCAAAATTGTTTTTAGAGTTAACCAAATTACTCGGTAGTCATCATATTACTACTTCGGCTTATCACCCTCAAGGAAATGGTATGGTTGAAAGGTTTCATAGGCAGCTAAAAGTTAATATAATGGCTAGAGATGGATCAAACAATTGGTATGACGAGTTACCTGTCATACTACTTGGGTTGTGATCTATTTACAAAGAGGATATTTCAGCTACACCAGCGGAAATGGTTTTTGATCAAAATGTACGTTTACCGGGGGAACTTGTTGTTCCATCAGCTGAGAATAATTCATCAACTGAAATTTTAAGTAGTTTACGTGAACATTTTCGGAATATTAAATCAAATTTAAGTCATCATAGAAATTGCGATACAGGAATTTATGTTCTAAAAGATCTTCAAACTTGTAAATTTGCATTTGTTCGAGTTATAGATAAACGCTCATTACAGCAACCATATGAGGGACCTTAAAAAATTGTGGAAAAAGAACGAAAATATTTTAAATTGGAAATCAATGATACTATTAAAACTATTCCAATTGACAGATTAAAACCAGCAATAATTGAAACAACAGATACAAACAACACTAACAATACACTTAAAAAGAGAGTTACTTTTAATTTGTTTGATGTTGATTTTTCTTGAACGGGGAGTATTGTAGGGTTTGTTTATAATTTTAACTTTACAATATTTTACTTTGTAATTTTGTTATTATTTTTAAATGTATTCATGTATTTTTGGTTTTCAATTTTGAATTTGGTTACTTCAAAAATTTTCTTTCTTGTGAAAATTCAATTTTTGTATTAACGATTCAATTAAAAATATATTAATTATTACATAAAAATAGTTCCTTTTTTATTTCAATATTGGAACTACAATGATCATAGATGATGTTGGATGTTGTAGTCGTGTGTGTGTACAACGGTCAAGTTAATTACTACCTGCGGTTCAAAAAGCTTACTTCCGAGCTTACAGATGCTTTCACCCCCTGATAAAATATGATCTTTATATAGTATTTAGTTATGTATTAAATATGATGGAAAAAGGAATCACAATCTTATTCACAAACGATTCCAAACCATCATATAATATGTTTAAAAATTGTTCTTAAATGTGATCAAAAAATGACTGTGAAAAGTAATCAAATGTTATTACAAAAGAAGTAAAGTACAACCTTCCAGTAATATCAAGTATGATAAAAAGATGAATAAAAAGTGTTTCGAAATAGGAATCATAAATGATTATTCAAGAATAATCACATTTATGGTACATTTTTCTCCCGACGATACGTTAATTTTCGAACAGAAAATGCTTTTAAATTTGAACGTTTTTAATCATCTTGGGGTATGATATTTGAATATTTTTTTATCAAAATTTTCAAAAAATGCTGGCTGGGGTAATACTCCTATCCCGCTCAGCATTTAGGTGATTATATTTTGAGTTTCCCTACATATCAATACAATTTGATTACTCTTTCTGACTAAATAATAAGTTATTATACAATTGAAAAAAAAATAATAATAAAATATGAATACTTCTGATGATCAAAAACTGAATATAGTTTTTCAGTCACATTTTGGAATCATGTTTGAATCAAATGTGTTTACTTTAGGTGATCAAACATGTTTAATCATTTTTCATTCAGCTCTCTGAATATTTTCTGACTATCTTTGAGGCCTGAATAATGAATTTTGTACTAGTTAAAATTTTACTTTTCATTGAAGATGTTATTTTTTTTACATACACACATTTTTTCAATCATGAAGTTCGGAAAACATATTGTAACGAATTGAGGGAAATTCCGCTTATTCCAAACTTTCTGCTAACTCTCGAATCGCTAAACTGTTGAATAAATAACTGCAATATTCAATGATGCAAAATGGTCTTTATTAGACCACTTTGAGAAAACTTCACAATAACACTTATACTTCACAACCAAAAGCGTGCTTAAATCAAAACTGATTACTGACTACTCAGCTTGTGCTGCTTTTATACTCTCTGTTGCCTTGTTCCCATATTTCTACAAATATCTAGACGTTTCTCCTTCTAGAATCTACTACTTGGTTACCAGCTATATGCGTGTGTATTTGTACCTCTCTTGTATAAGTGAGTATCCCTCAGTTGTTTGTATGTATGTGTGTAGATGACAATTGATTTGTTTACGTACATACGAGTGGCTGCTTAGTATCGGCATAGTGATGGTAGTATCGCTTAGTGATACTAATATTCGTCACAATATATTAACATTTTCAAGACAAGAAATAATGTAAATACTGCTCCTAACCGAAGATGTCCCCAACCATTTCTCCACCTTCGGCTTCCCAGAAAATACAAATCCAACCATTAGACAACACAAAAGTTGTGAACTACATGTTTGAACCCCAGGTAAGTGAAACTCTTTTGACATATGTTTGTACCTGGATATGGCTTCAACATTCCGTACAATATCGTATTTTAAGACGTTGGTGATCATAACTAATTGTTTGTTGCTGTATTCGGAGGTGTATATGGGTCAAGTTTGTTTGCGAATTACCTTTGGTTCAAATAGCTCGCTTCCGCATGCTTTCTTCCCCTGATGAAATAAGATTATAATATAGTATCTTACTTTGTATTAGATATGAAGAATAAATGCATGATAATCGTATTCGAAAATCCTTCAAAAATCTAAACCAAAACGATTGCAATATATTCACGAATACTTACTTACTTACTTAATTGCCGCTTAACCGTCTAAACGGCTATGGCCGTACAACAAGGCGCGCCAGTCGCTCCTTCGCTCCGCCAACCGGCGCCAATTGGTCACACCAAGGGAGTTTAAATCGTTTTCCACCTGGTCCTTCCAACGGAGTGGGGGCCGCCCTCAACCTCTGCTTCCATAGGCGGGTTCCGATAGAAACACTTTCTTGGCCGGAGCATCATCTTTCATTCGCATAACATGGCCTAGCCAGCGCAGCCGCTGCGTTTTAATTCGCTGGACTATGTTGATGTCTGCGTATAGCTCGTGCAGCTCATCATTAAATCATCGCCAACGCGTAGAGGTTCATAAATCTTTCGAAGAACTTTTCTCTCGAACACTCCCAAAGACGCTTCATCTGCTGTTGACATGGTCCATGCTTCTGCCCCATATAGCAGGACGGGTACGATAAGTGACTTGTAGAGTATGATTTTCGTTCGCCGAGAATCGAATATGATCAGAAAATGACTGTGCAGTCAAATATTACTCAAAAACAATTAAAATTCAATTTTACAATGATATTAATTATGAATAAAAAGCGTTTCGAAATATGAATCATAAATGATTATTCAAGAATAATCACATTTATGGTACATTTTTCTCCTGACGATACATTAATTTTCGAACAGAATATACTTTTAAATTTGAACGTTTTTAATCATTTTGGGGTATGATATTTGAATATTGTTTGACCAAAATTTTCAAAAAATGCTGGCTGGGATATTGCTGCTACAGGCTATGTACCTTCTTCATTTTATTATCTAATGTGCACATGTGCAAACAAAAAACAAGTAAGGAAGGCTCAGTTCTGGTGTAACCGAACATTACATACTCAGCTGAGGGCTTTGGAGACAAAATAAGGGAAAAGGAACTTAGGAAAATGAACCTAGGATAACCCTGGAATGTGTTTGTATGACATGGGTATTAAATGGAAGGTATTAAAGAGTGTTTTAAAAGGGAGTGGGCCATAATTCTATACGTGGACGCCATTCCGGGATATAGCCATAATGGTGGATCAAGGGTGACTCTAGAATGTTTTTGTACGATATGGGTATCAAATTGAAGGTATTAATGAGGGTTTTAAAAGGAAGTGGTCCCTAATCGTATATGTGAAGGCGTTTTCGAGATATCGACCAAAATGTGGACTAGGGTGACCCAGAACATCATCTGTCGGGTACCGCTACTTTATTTATATATGTCATACCACGAACAGTATTCCTGTCATGATCCCAAGGGCTTTTGCTTTCGCCCTGAAGAACTTTTACAATTTCTTCTAATTAATATGGTAGGTGTCACACCCATTTTACAAAGCTTGTTCCAAAGTTATGTATACTTTGCATCAAAAACCAAACCAATCACCATCTTTCATCATTTTTTTCGTATTTGGTATAGAATTATAGCATTTTTTTCATTTTTCGAAATTTTCGATATCGAAAAAGTGGGCTGGTAGGATTTCGGCCATATTTGTACCAAGATAAAGTGAGTTCAGATAAGTACGTGAACTAAGTTTAGTATAGATATATCGATTTTTGCTCAAGCTATCGTGTTAACGGCCGACCGAAAGGGCAGACGGGTGACTGTGTATAAAAACTGTGCGTGGCTTCAACCGATTTCGCTCATTTTCACAGAAAACAGTTATAATCATAGAAGTAATGCCCCTACCAAATTTTACATGGATCGGTGAACTTTTGTTCGACTTATGGCATTAAAAGTATTCTAGACAAATTAAATGAAAAAGGGAGGAGCCACGCCCATTTTGAAATTTTCTTTTAGTTTTGTATTTTCTTGCACCATATCATTACCGGAGTTGAATTTTGACATAATTTACTTATATACTGTAAAGATATTAAATTGTTTGTTAAAATTTGACTTAAAAAATTTTTTTTTTAAAAAGTGGGCGTGTTCGTCATCCGATTTTGCTAATTTTTATTTAGCACACATATAGTAACAGGAATAACGTTCCTGCCAAACTTCATCAAGATATCTTCACGACTGCCAAATTACAGCTTGCAAAACTTTTAAATTACCTTCTTTTAAAAGTGGGCGGTGCCACGCCCATTGTACAAAATTTTGCTAGTTTTCTATTCTGCATCATAAGGTCAACCCACCTACCAAGTTTCAACGCTTTATCTAAGTAGGCATGGTTATAGTCCGATTTCGCTCATTTTAAATAGCGATCTGAGATGAGTGCCCAGGAACCTACATACCAAATTTCATCAAGATACCTCAAAATTTACTCAAGTTATCGTGTTCACGGAGGGACGGATGGACATGGCTAAATGAATTTCTTTTTTCGCCCAGATCATTTTGATATATAGAAGTCTATATCTATCTCGATTAATTTATGCCGTTACGGGGTACCATTATGCGAACAAAGTTAATATAGTCTTTGAGCTCTGCTCAGCTGAGTATAATAATGTTGTGGACGTTAAACAAGAAAAACAAATTTTGTATCGAATTGTTAGGTTATCTCAGAACTTGAAGATATCTAGTGAATTCGGCTTCTTCAGCCCGCTAACTAAGGATTTTAAAAATTATAAAAAAATAAATAATGTGAGCTTTTAACCCCATCCCTAAGCAAATAACAAAGGCAAAAAAGTACAAACCGTGCTCTCCTTTTCAAAGAAAATAGTAAACTAATAATTTATGACCTTTAAACAAATTGTTTGTTTATAAAGTTTTCCTACAATATATTTACATATGATAATATACAAAATGAGACATATATTTACATATGTATGTATGTTTGTATGTGCCACCGTAAATAATACTCCATGCCCATTTTAATTGCTTCACAATGGTCTTAAGCGTCTGGAGATTCAATGTTAATATAATATTTGTTTTTTTTTTTTTTTGTTTTTTTTTTTTTTGTTTTGTTATTCTATTCGGATGTTCTAAAGTGACGAACACAACACCTGTACTTAACACACTTGCATACATACATGTTGTGCAAATATGCAAACGAGAGTTATACAAATATTTGAAGCTAAGACTTTTTCTCACACTCATTCCTCACCTCACACGTAAGGAGCGTGAAACGCGTTTATTTGTTCTTAGCCGCCACTTGTATGACGGTTGCCACCTTTGCCCATTTTTGATATTTTTTTCCAAAATTGCAAAAAAAAAAGGCATCTTAACCACTTATATAATTTTGTGAAAAACCTCATTAAACAGCCGTTCTAAACGTTTGAAAAAAATAAAAACGTTAAAAAAATGTTATTTATTTCGAAACCGAAATTTCAATTTTTGCTTTTTTTTTTAAATTTTGAATGTTGATTTATACTGCTTTGAAATTAGATTTTTAAGAGAAATAATGTGAATTCCTACAAGTGAAAAATCTTTCTATTCCTTCATTGCCATACCTACCTTTCAAATAAAAGCTAAGACAGCAGACTATCGCTATAGCCAGGAAAAAAAAGAAAAAAAAGTTTTATTTTTGCTCGCTGCTAATAAATTGAAGTGCCATGCATTGTCCATTGATTTTTCAAATCAACGTTCCATTTAAATGTGTCTACACAAAACCACACTACATGTTAATATTCATTTCTGAAATCTGGTTAATAGAGAAAATATGAGCAGCCAATTTAGCATACATTTAAAAAATTTACATAATGCAGTATACCAGTAGCCTAAAAAAAAGTTTAGAAAACACTATTGAGCAAATGATTTAATTAATCGAACAGCGATTTAACAAGTGATCCGGGCTCTTGCTACTGTGAACCTTTTTTTGCAAACATTCGCCACTTGTATAAATTCACTTGTATAAATTTCTCAATTTTCTTGGTGAAAAAATATTCTCTGATGCGGCAACCGTAGTTCTCAATTCGAATAAGCACACATGTATGTATATACATACGAAAACAAAACATCCACTATAAAACAAAAGCAAAAACCAGATCACTAGCTGCTAAAAGTTGAAATAAAAAGATGTTACTTATTTGTCAAATTGCACACGAGATAGAAGTAATACAACCACAAATAGTTTCTTCCGAATCATTTTTAAAGCAGCACGATCTCACTGCCGGATTATAATTCTTTTCAAATAATTATGCATTTGGCAATGTGTGTGTGTGTATATGAATGCTGCAGTATTTAATTAAGCACTGCTCTAAGATTATACCTGACTGATCGGAAGTCCGCTGAATGATGATAAGCAATGTGATATGGTGGCTCTATATAAATTTATAAAAACGTTTAGATTAGACACTCATTTGAAGATTGTCGCCCGGTAGTGAATGAAATCATCCAAAAGGTAGTGTAGAGCATTAATGAGATTATTCGGAAAAGTGCAAATTTTAATTAAGTAAATTTGAGCGATCTCTCCATTGAAAATTTAGTAACTGGAAACAGTAAAACAGTACAATTTCAAGTCAAGAATTGAATTAAAATTAAATTCTAATTAAAATATTCAATAGGCGTGTAAACTTAATTATAAAAAACTAAACAAATATTGCTATTTTTGACAACTTTTTACGGCATACATATATGTAGGTGAGTACTTTTTTTAAGTGTAGAAGGCCAAGCTTGTTCTTGATTTCACGGATTTGTATAACACTACTGTTGCTGAGCTCGATATCCTGGACTCAAACATGTGAGCTGAGAAATAAAGAAGGGTTTGCTATGAGACCCCTTTGGTGAGTGATATTCAGCTGCCTGAATTATATTTAGCCAGCCGAGATCTTGTCCCAAAAATAGTGGCACCTTTCTTTGGAAACTTTCATAAATGTTAAGGTCCGTAGTTTTAATGACAAATTTTGGAGTGTTCAAAAAAATTTCGCGGCAACTACAACATTTTTAAATCAAACAAGGATGGAAAGTTAAGTTCGGGTGTAACCGAACATTACATACTCAGCTGAGAGCTTTGGAGATAAAATAAGGGAAAATCACCATATAGAAAAATGAACCTAGGGTAACCCTGGAATGTGCTTGTATGGAAGTATTTTAAAAGGGAGTGGGCCTTAGTTCTATAGGTAGACGCCTTTTCGAGATATCGCCATAAAGGTGGACCAGGAGTGGATCTAGAATGTGTTTTTACGATATGGGTATCAAATGAAAGGTATTTATGAGTATTTTAAAAGGGAGTGGGCCTTAGTTCTATAGGTGGACGCCTTTTCGAGATATCGCCATAAAGGTGGACCAGGGGTGACTCTAGAATGTGTTTGTACGATATGGGTATCAAATGAAAGGCGGTAATGAGTATTTTAAAAGGGAGTGATCCTTAGTTCCATAGGTGGACGCCTTTTCGAGATATCGCCACAAAGGTGGACCAGGGGTCACTCTAGAATGTGTTTGTACGATATGGGTATGAAATGAAAGGTGTTAATGAGTATTTTAAAACGGAGTGGGCCTTAGTTCTATAGGTGGACGCCTTTTCGAGATATCGCCATAAAGGTGGACCAGGGGTGAATCTAGAATGTGTTTGTACGATATGGGTATCAAATGAAAGGCGGTAATGAGTATTCTAAAAGGGAGTGATCCTTAGTTCCATTGGTGGACGCCTTTTCGAGATATCACCATAAAGGTGAACCAGGGTGACTCTTGAATGTGTTTGTACGATATGGGTATCAAATGAAAGGTGTTTGTGAGTATTTTAAAAGGGAGTGGGCCTTAGTTCTATAGGTGAACGCCATTTCGAGATATCGCCATAAAGGTGGACCAGGGGTGACTCTAGAATGGGTTTGTACGATATGGGAATCAAATAAAAGGTATTAAGAAGTATTTTAAAAGGAAGTGGGCCTTAGTTCACTAGGTGGATGCCTTTTCGAGATATCGCCAAAAAGGTGGCCAGGGGTGACTGTAGAATGTGTTTGTACGATATGAGTATCAAATGAAAAGTGCTAAAGAGTATTTTAAAAGGGAGTGGGCCTTAGTTCTATAGGTGGACACCTTTTCGAGATATCGTCATAAAGTTGGACCAGGGGTAACTCTAGAATGCGTTTGTACGATATAGGATTCAAATGAAAGGTGTTAATGATTATTTAAAAGGGAGTGGGCATTAGTTCTATACGTGGACGCCTTTTCGAGATATCGCCATAAAGGTGGACCAGGGGTGACTCTATACTGTGTTTGTACTATATGGGTATCAAACTAAGGTATTAAGGAAGGATCTGAAAGGGAGTGGCCCTTAGTTGTATATGTGAAGGCGTCAATAAATCAATCAAATCAATATGTTTCATCAATTTTTTCGTATTTGGTAAAGAATTATGACATTTTTTTAATTTTTCGAAATTTTCGATATCAAAAAAGTGGGCGTGGCCATAGTCGGATTTCGCCCATTTTCAACACCAAGATAAGGTGAGTTCAGATAAGTATGTGAACTAAGTTTAGTAAAGATATATAGATGTTTGCTCAAGTTATCGTGTTAACGGCCGAGCGGAAGGTCAGACGGTCGACTGTGTATAAAAACTGGGCGTGGCTTCAACCGATTTCGCCCATTTTCACAGAAAACTGTTATCGTCATAGAGATTTTTCCCCTACCAAATTTCATAAGGATTGGTAAATTTTTGTTCGACTTATGTCATTAAAAGTATTCTAGACAAATTAAATGAAAAAGGGCGGAGCCACACCCATTTTGAAATTTTCTTTTATTTTTGTATTTTGTTGCACTATATCATTACTGGAGTCGAATTTTGACATAATTTACTTATATACTGTAAAGATATTGATTTTTTTTTAAATTTGACTTTTAAAAAATTTTTTTTTATAAAGTGGGCGTGTTCTTCACTCGATTGTGCTAATTTTTATTAAGCACACATATAGTAATAGGAGTGATGTTCCTGCAAAATTTCATCATGATATCTTCAACGACTACCAAATTACAGCTTGCAAAACTTTGAAATTACCTTCTTTGATAAGTGGGCGCTGCCACGCCCATTGTCCAAACTTTTACTAATTTTCGATTCTGCGTCATAAGCTGAACGCACCTACCAAGTATTATCGCTTTATCCGACTTTGGTAATGAATTATCGCACTTTTTCGATTTTTCGAAATTTTCGATATCGAAAAAGTGGGCGTGGTTATAGTCCGATATCGTTCATTTTAAACAGTGATCTGAAGTGTGTGCCCAGGAATCTACATACCAAATTTCATCAAGATATCTCAAAATTTACTCAAGTTATCGTGTTAACGTACAGACGGACGGACGGACGGACATGGCTCAATCAAATTTTTTTTCGATACTGATGATTTTGATATATAGAAGTCTATATCTGTCTCGATTCATTTATACCTGTACAACCAACCGTTATCCAATCAAATTAATATACTCTGTGAGCTCTGCTCAACTGAGTATAAAATTGGAAATTTAGTTTTGTAGCCCATCAAGTTCCTATCCAATATTTAAGTGTTATGAATTTTTAATTTAAATGTAGACATTTTTTTTGTCGCAACCCCGCTTAGAAACACATTTTTCTAATTGGAAAAAATGTTTTATAAATTATTGATGTTCTTTCCCCGATACTTGAACGTAGGATCTTCTGTGTGGTACGCGGAGCATATTACCGTGGTGTGTTGGTGGTCGCCAAAGGAAAGACTTTTATAAAAAAAAAATATTCATTTATTCTTAACTATTATTTTTATTTAATCAAAAACAAAAATAGGAGATAATATGAATGGCTCGCAATAAAAATGTATTTGTTTTACGAGTGAATAAAAGAAATACATATAAAGATGGACGTAAAATCGAAATACAAAACAAATTGAATAAAAATGGGATTCCTCATATAACTTTCATCCAAGGTTTCAGGGAAATGTCCAACTTTTACTAAACTTTTTTTTTAATTTCAGTTTTCCAAAATGTAAAAAACTCTTAAAATAATTCATTTTTTACTGTCGGTCGTTCATATAAGAAATTTTTCATATGATTTGTTTCATATTTCATGAAAAATATAGACGATAGAGTGAAAGCGTGCGGCGTTGCTATAACTTAAAGAAAGAAAGCTTTGAAAATTATTTTCCATGGAAAAGGTGTCAGGGTGCCTGCCAGAAACGCTAGATGCTTGTAAATAATATGAAAATAACAATTCCTTCTCGGCTAGCATCAGGGGGCACTCTGCAGTCAGTCTTAGACACCTTCAATCGAAAAAAAAACTTAAGAATTCCAAAAGTAGAAGAAATTAATACATTATGACAAATCAAGTTTTCCCATAGGTTATAGACTAAAAAAATAATATTAAATTAATATTCAGACTTAATAATGAAGCACGTATTTTAATATCGCACCCGACATTCGCCTCATAATTTATTAAGTATATTTTTGAAACAAGTGTCGAATTATATTCATACTCACAGTTCGAAACGCATTTTTTTATATTCATTGAAAAAATGTAAGCCCATGGGCTAAAGGCCGTGAACAAAAAAATGTGTTCAAATACATATATTTAATCACAAAATTTTAAAAGCAACACCAAAGTTCATTCTTTGATTAAATGTTGAAAGAATTTGGTGGTATTATTAAAGTAAATCAGTTATTTATTTAACAAACAAAGCTTATTTATGTATGTGTGCTCAATAGAAGTATTGATCAAATAAATGCAACTCCATCAGCTGGTTAAGTTTACATACTTAGGTTTGCAAATTTTTGTGGAAATTTTACAATATTTAGAGTTGAAGGGATAACGAAAGTCCTATAATATTGTAACGAATTTAGTGAAACTCCGCTTATTTTACACCTTCTACTAACGTTCATATCGCTAAATTGTTGAATAAATAACTTCAATATTCAATAATGCAAAATGGTCTTTATTAGACTACTTTCATAATACTTCACAATAACACTTATACTTCGCAACTTATAGCGTGCTTAAATCAAACTGATTGCTGCCTACTCAGCTTTCGCTCCTTTTGTACTCTCTGCTGTGTCGTTCGCATACTTCTAGGTGTTTCTTCTTCTTCTAGAATTTACTACTTAGTTACCAGCTGTAAACTACAGATGCACGTTTATAGCTTCTCGCATAGCAATATGCGCGTGTATATATGAGTAATACTTCCACCGATGATTGCATACTTTTGTGAGTATCTCAGATGTATGCATGTGTTTGTGCGTATCTCTCCGCTGCTTGTATGTGCATATGTGTAGACTTAATTATTGATTTGTTTATGTACATACCAGTGACTGCTTAGTATCGGCTTAGAGATGATAGTATCCCTTAGTGTTGCTAATATTCGTCACAATATTTTAACTATGCTTTTTTAATAATTGTATATCAAAATCCAAATAAAATATGTAAGGACATACTAGTTCGTGTAGATATTAAAGTGATTACCGCAAAATACAATTAAGCTTTATGCCTAGAATACGTATCATAATAGACGCGATTACACTGCCACTTACGAATTGTGTATGCTTTGATGTTGAAGCGATGTATTGGAATAGGGAGCTGCTCGCGAGTTGGTAAACGTTTGGCAACATGGATCGCTAAAAAATTAAAAAAGAGAAACTTTTTTAACTTTTTTTTATGCAACTTTGTGTAGTTAATTCAAAAGGAGTTTTCAGTCACGAAAAGAACATTTCCGAAATAGGAGATCCCCTCTTTTCACCATTCGACAGTGATGAAAAATGTATAATCTTATTTTTTTTTTTTTTTTCAAAGTCATAGGGAAGCATATGAATATCCTTTAGTTGGGAGGAGTCGTCACCAGATGACACTTATCTTATATGCGTCTAACACGATACGCCTCGTGGGTGTCGGCCTTATCCACTTGATAAGTATAAAAATATAAATTCATGAATTTTTATTTGGAAATAATATTGAACTAAGTTAAGTTAGTTTGAAATAATTTTTGTTATTAGAAAAATAAGGGCCAACTGCTTAAAAAAATCTTGTGAAGTAAAAATTTTATTTTAGTGTACTTTGAATAAATTAACAGGTTTGTTCATTTTAAATTCACATATTCATATGTGTGTATGTCATACATATGCATGTATTTAATGCTTACATAAATGAAACGAGTTTGCATAAAATTACGAGTCGGTATACAAACGCAATATTAAATTCAATTTTATACAAATATCTGCAAGGTTCTATTAATGTTTATTTATATACATACTTAAGAAAATATATTGCGTTCTTCAGTTGTTTACTAACGGCATTTCAGCAAAGACCTTAACAATTTCACAATAGCATTGAAATTAATATTTTGGATTTTTATATTCAACCAACAACATGATTTAAGCTTGTAACCAGAGATCGTCATTTTGTGCAGCTGATTCAATCAGTTAAGAACGCTTCCAAAAGTCTGCAAAGGAGCCCAATTGTCATTTCGTATGGCATCACAATTATAAATGTGTTTTTTTGAAAGTATTACTCTGGGGCAGAATTCGAGAAAGTACCGTCTCTTAATGCGATATTATGGTTCTAGTGCGATAAGCTTCGGATCTTTTATACACAAAGTCAGGTCCGAAGAACCTCTCGCTTGCTACCCATGCTAATCAATATTTCCAGAATGACTGACAACTCAAATATGTCATTCCATTGAAACAAATACAATTCTGGGTAAAAATATTAAAAGTTCTTAGCGACATTAAATTTACTTAACTTTGGAACAAAAGACGCACGTTCTAATTGAATACAATAAACACAGCTAAATAAATAAGTAAATAATAACGGAAAAGTTTATTTTTTGTGAACTACTTATGCAGACATACATACATATCTTTTAGACGTTTCGTATTTCCCCTTTTTTTGTTTTTTTTTTTTTTTTTATTTATTTGTTGAAAAATAAAGGGCCTAGTCAAGGAATAAACATCTATTGTATCATACAATAGATGAAGGTAATACGAAATCCAATTTGATTAAAAATCTACTTGCCCAGTTTGAAGCTACAACCATTAACCTCACAAACGCTACTGTTGAATCTTTCCCGTTATTTACATTAAACTAACTTACACGTTTTTGTACTAAACGCCCTTGATTACTGCAAACAAAAGCAACATGTCCAGCAGACTTTAAGGCAGACTTTCTCTTATTGGGTTTGGAGTTGTGTAGCAAAAGGAGTGGTCGGTTAAATTCCTTTTTATTTAAATGTTTTGTTTTATTGGTACATTATATTTTTTTTTTGTCGAACATGCATGGTATGCTGAACCCGTAGTGGGTAGACCTCAATTTATATGGAAATTTTGAATGGAGAAATTGTCGCACATCTAACTCAGTCCGAAGAACTAACTGCAAAGGGAGCTTTACAAAATATACGTTGGTTTGTAATAAAAACTCTTGAGGTAAAAGCGCTGTGAATGAAGAAGAAAAAAAGATTTTTTTATCATGTTCAGGTATAAATATCTCGAACCAGAACCGATTTGAAAGTTCAACGCAATGAAAGCCGTTAGAAAAGTATAGGCTTATTTTTGCATCCGAAAATTTGTCGCCAACAATACAGACCCGTAGAAACCACAACGTGCAGAAGGTCTATAAAGGGCGGCGAAACATACCATGTGGCTGCTAGTTTGTTTCTATGTCCTTTTATAAAGTAGAACAAAGTTAATAGGACATGAAATTACCAAATTCCTCAAAATTTATAAATGTGCGCAAACACGAACTTAATTACTAGTGGTCCTTATAAAATAAGTTACATTTCACACCAAAACTTGGAAACTCCATCATTTCTCGCTCCACCACGTTTTCTCATTTTTCCCGAAGGCAAGAGGTAGTTAATGCAACATGTTGCCAAAACTTACTCGGCATTTTCACTGCTGTGTTAAAAAAAAACTATGGGAGCCATATTTTCTAGGACACCACAGTTATAATCTTACCAGATTTGTTGCAGCTTGACCAAATGCCTCTTGTGACACTTTTATCTTTAAGTGCAAGTAAAAAACAACTCAAATATGCTGGATATGTCAATATTAAAAGAAAGATATTTGAGTATATTTTAAAGGGAATTATGGTGATGCGAAAAGTATTATCATTAGTAACAATTTTGCTTTGGAATCTCATTCCCCAAATCTCTTTGTGATGTTAATAGCGTTAAATATTTGTTAATGGCAATTTGTTATCAATTTCAATGAATATCATGCTGTTGCTTACATTGATGTCTAATAAAGCGATTCTTGTTTGTTCTTATACTAATACAAATATGTACATACATATGTATGTATGTGTTGTTAATTTACTAAATGTGTATGATTGTATATAAGGTCGTTTGTTATATGAATATTGCACATACCTACATACATACAACATGATCACGTCACATTATTAATCAAGTGACGATGTAGTGCAATGACAGCAAATGACAAATGTAAACACAGTAACTGAGACGGCAATAACTGAAATATGCTTACTCATGAATAAGTAAATATAAACGCATTTATCACATTTACATAAATTGTGGTGGTTAATTTAGCCGATAGCGTAAAAACCGCTGACTATCTATAGTAAAAGCAATAAAAGAGAAGTTGAATAGAAATGTGCGTTATGTTTCAAATATGATTTTTTTTAAACAGAGCATTTCTTGGCTAAATCGAAGTCTTTTTAAACGGTTTTATTTAGCTTGAGTTGACAGGCCGGCCGTTGTGAACGAATCTTGTAATTGAAATTTAAGTAACTTCCCGATAAGCTACAAGCTTGAAACTTGGAATATAGTTCAGAACCCGATGACAATGCAATAATAAGAAAAAAATCGCCGCTAGGTGGCGCATGGATCGAGATATTCACAAAAATTGTATTTGTGGTCCGATTTGGCTCATATTTGGAGCACATAATACATGCAAGAATAGAAATCGCCGCTAGGTGGCGCATGGATCGAGATATTCACAAAAACCGTATTTGTGGTCCGATTTGGCTCATATTTGGAGCACATAATACATGCAAGAATAAAAAGCGACTTAAGAAAAAAATAGCCGCTAGGTGGCGCAAGGATCGAGATATTCACAAAAATCGTATTTGTGGTCCGACTTGGCTCATGCTTGGAACACATAATACATACAAGAATAGAAAGCGACCTATCAAAAAAAATCGCCGCTAGGTGGCGCAAGGATCGAGATATTCACAAAAAATTGTATTTGTGGTCCGATTTGATTTGGTCCATATTTGGAACACATAATACATACATGAATAGAAAGCGACCTATGATACCCGATTTGGCTCATATTTGGAACAAATATTGCATACAGTCCAGTAGAAGTGACATCAAAATATTTTGGAGTTGGAGGAGGGACAAGCATATGTGGCGCAGAGTCGAGTAAAGTCTTTGGAAGGATTATGTATTGAGGACTTAGGTTGTAACAAATTGTCAGGTAAGAGTCCTTGTAATAATGAGTCGCTAAATGAACTAAATAGAATGAGAAATAATAGGCAATTAAATAAAGACTAAAAACTTGAAAATAAAATAATTAAAAAAAAATTTTAGTTAATCGGTTTTATTGAAAACAATACTTACATGAAATAATAATAATACGAAAAGCTAGAAAATAATTAGGTAGGTCCTAGGTACTAGTCATCACACTCCTTATCAATCTAGAGCGTTGATCAGACAATTAAATAAAAGCGTTGGACGCGTCATATTTCTATTGATAGTCATAAGTAAAACCAACTGAACCTTAATCAGGTTATGATACGCCTCACATTTTTAGAAATTTCACGCGCCCAACGCTTTTATTTAATTGTCTGATCAACGCCCTAGATTGATAAGGAGTGTGATGACTAGTACCTAGGACCTACCTAATTATTTTCTAGCTTTTCGTATTATTATTATTTCATGTAAGTATTGTTTTCAATAAAACCGTTTAACTTAAAAACTTTTTTTAATTATTTTTGTTATATGTTCAGGCCAAAAGTCGTGTTCTTCGTTCCATCAAAGCGACTAGAAACCTTCACGTTTTGTCGATTTTGTGAAGGTGATGACTTGTATGCAACTCCTCCTTCAAATCCATGTATTCGGCATCAAAGCCGAAAAGCACTGTATAATAAATTGTGCGTCACCTTTCAATAAACAAAGTTGTCAATATTTTTAGATAAAAACTCCTATGAATGTTTTAACTGAAAACTAATTCAAAAAACGTTTTCAAAAAATTTAAATATTCCTGAAAGTTTTACGATTTTTTTCCGAAGGGTGTTTTAGATTTTTCTACACACGAACTTTATATCGAAAAAAATCGAAAGCACCATTTGGAAAAAATTTCAAAAATCATTAGGAATTTCGAGAGGCATATACATAATTGTACTGTGTTAGACTAAAATTGATTGGGATACAAAACTGGGGCTTTATTATATAACTCGTTTCAAAGAAATTTCTTTGGGATTTGAAATAAAAATTTATTTGAATTTAAAGCTTTCGAACTGGAATTTCCTGTAAAATCGAGTTACAAGATAAGGCCTCTGTATGCCCCAAAAACTCAGAGAACTTCAAAATAAAAGTTTAAAATTTTCGTAAAATTGTTTCGGATTTTCAATTTTTTTAAAAAAATGTGTGAGATTGGTTGCATAGTTTTATTTGCAAATTCATCGAAATGTTTTCTTGAAATACCGAAAACGAAAGAAGAGGGGCTTAATTGACGAAAATTGGTCAACTTTGCCCCTGCTATTTTTCTCTTTGCTGCTGTATGGATGGTAACTCTTTTAAACCAAATTTTTAAAGAAATTTTACGTATACGCACCGGGAGCCGTCGTATCATCTGGTTCTGATATTTTTGTATGAAAACTGTTGGTTTTTAATAAAACAACCTGCTTGTTATTATTATAAACGTGGCCCTTTGTTAAATGATGTAAGGTGCGATAGGGATTTAAAAATTTTATAGTTCTACTTCGGCTGTGTAAAGCTGGCTATCAGAAATGCAAAGCATTTAATAAAAACTCTGTAGTTCTTTTGCCCCATATTAGCCCAGCAAAGCCCACCCTTTTTTTCGTTGGCACAGCATGAGAAAAAAATGATCCTAAACAAAACAAATGCAAGTTAAATATCATAACTTTGATTCAAGAGAAATTTCATGACATGAAAGTTCAAACGGTCCACTTCACCTCCAAAAAAAAAAAACAAATGTTTGCTTACAGTTTGTTCAGCTTTGATCGTTGTGAATTCATACAAGTGGCGAATGTTTGAAAAAAACGTTCACAATTGTAAATAGCCTGGGCATCCTGTTAAATCGCTGATTGATTACGTAAACCATTTGCTCAATAGTGTTTGTCAGAAATTTGGTTAGACGACTGGTATATTGCATTATTTAAATATATTTTAATATTTCCTTAGCTTATTATATATTTTCTCTATTAACTAAAAATTAATAATAATACGAAGTCCGATTTTCTGTAAACACATTTAAAAGAAAAGTTGGTTTGAAATACAAACGGGCAGTTCATGGCGCCTCAATTTATTTACCCGCGAGCAAAAAACAAACCTTTCTTCCAACCTCTAGCCATTTACGACAGCCGTACTCCCTGTCAGCTATTATTTGACAAGTAGGTATGGGAATGGAGGAATAGAAAGATTTTTCACTTGTATGAATTCACAATGGTTTTGATTAAAGTCTGTTCAACAAAGTGTGATTGCATATGATTTTCTCTTTATGAACAGTTCTTTAGTGTTAGTTTGAAAATAATTTTAACACATTTGAAAAAAAATTTTCGATTTAAAGCTAAGCTAAGGAAACACTAATAAATTTTACAATTTAAAAATTTTTTAAGTAAAGAAAGTTTGCCTCTTCTCTATTTTTTTTTTTTTTTTTTAATTTTATACCGATATTTACTTTAGGTAATGAGTACTAAGAGGGTCGCCCGTACAACAATTCGAAGAACAGTTTATAGAAAACTACCCCTAAAACAAAAGATCGTACGAAGCATGCAACACTTAACCGTTTCTCAAAAATCTGCTTAAAAGCAGATCTTAAACCTCATCCGTACAGAATCGGTAACCTCTTTTGTCAATTTACACCCGAAGGACTCACTTTTGAGAGCCAAATATTATCTTCTTATAGGAGACAGAAATTACGAAAAGCTTCATACTTCAACAATAGGTTGTATGGGATATGTGCTATATATATGACCGATTTAAACGATTTGTTCAGCCAACAATATATGCCGCATACGTAATCATTTGGTAAAATTTGAAGCTTATACATATACAGAAGTCGTACGAAACGGACGTGTTATTCTTCGATCCGTGGTTGTGTGTCTTTTTCTTGCTATTCTTACAAGTTTAATAGTTTGTGACTGTTACTATATTAAAACAGTGACTCTCCTTGGATTTTATAACCAAAGTTTTTAAATGTCCAAATGAATATAATATAATAATAACTTTGCCAAATTGTTAATACAATTTATACTTAATGCCGTGTGAGTGTGGGCGTAGGGTTGAGAGAGGCCAACCGAATGTGTTGTGTGCTAAGTGCAATGACCTCTATCATCTGAAGTGTGTCAACTTGTCAGTGGACGATCTTGATTTTCTCACCGCATCAAAAAAATCGTTCTTTTCTAAAGTATGTTCGGTTGTGCGTCGCACGTCTATTCGAACTCCGCCACCAATGGCTCCCCCCGCTACCCTTGCCGATAATATGGAGTGCAATGATAATCTAAGCGACATCATTAAAGGCATTGCCGATCTACGCAGTGAAAACAGCCGTATACTCTCAGCAGTTGATGCTCTCAAATACGAGAACTCTCAAATTTCACAAAAGTGTGATTCTTTATCATCCGAAATTCGTTCACTACACTCAACTATTGATGATAAGAATGATGCAATTTCTATGCTGAGTGCTGAACTGAAAGATCTGCACAGTGTTGTTGCTGCCTTTACTAATGAACTCAAATCAACTCTAGCAAATGCTGTGGACAGTAATAAACAAAAAAAGTCTGCAAAAACAAAGCATCTATTAAGTAAAAACAATGACAATATTAATGGCAAGTTTTTGGCTGCCAAAGCAAATACTGAGCAATCCAGCGGAACTCTTAAAGCTAACTCGCAAATTGATCCAGCTGAAATAATAAAACAGGCAGCCCCTCTTAATGAAGAAATGTCATCAAGCAAACCTAGTTCCATAGAAGACACGGCTCCAATAACTATAACGCCAACAGATGATATTGGGAATAAAAGCCCGACTGCATCATCTATTCAGTGTGCTACTTTGGATTTGTCTACATTTAGTTCATGTAATGATGCATCGAAATCACTTTTTTCAACAAAAACGAATTCCATTAACGTTCCGAACGCGGACTCGAGCCTGCTGCCGACGTCTGGGAATGCTGCTGCTGAATCAACTAGTATAGCTAGCAACAACTCTGCTACACCTGTTACTAACATACCTATGTATTCCGATATTGCACGTTCTGGCCATCAGGTATCAGTCGCTACAAAATCTAGTGACAATAATACAAATATTCGTAGTAGATGGCCTACTATTATAATAGGAAGTAACTCAAATGTGTCTGGCCATCAGATATCAGTCGCTACAAAATCTAGTGATAATAATAAAAATATTCTTAGCAAATCGCCCACTATTGTGGTAGGTAGTAACTCTAATGCTAACCTTAATTTAGCTGTTCGTCTGAAATGGTTGCATTTGTCGTCGTTTAAACTAATCGTAAACGCAAGTCATATTGTTGACTACGTCTCGAAAAATCCAAACATTTCACCCTCATTAATTCATTGTTTCAAATTGGTTAAGAAAGACGCTGATCCCAAATTGTTATCTAGATGTAATTTCAAACTTGGAGTTTCGGCTTCTATATATAATAAGCTGCTGGACTCCTCGTTATGGCCATCAGATGTCAAAATTAAACCTTTTCGTTTTTTTTCAAAAAGCAAAGGGCTCAACTGCCAAGCCTTAACTAAGTGTGACAATCGCATAGTTAATAAAAGTATAACCATTTATTATCAAAATATATCGGGATTGAGAACGAAGTCTAAAGAAGTATTTTTAGCCACTTCACGGTGTGATTATGATGTCTACGTTATTGTCGAGACTTGGCTCAATGATGACTTTTCAGACTCAGAATTTTTTGATCAAAGGTTGTTCCACACCTATCGTAAGGATAGAGATCCCATCAAAACGGGACGTCTTAGAGGTGGTGGAGTATTAATTGCTGTAAGACGTCGCCTTCTCTCTTCCCTTTTTCCGCTCTCTAATAGTGACTCGCTTTTGGATCAGCTCTGTGTTTGTATTATGGGGTCGTCTGGCAAGTTATTTATTTGTGTCTCTTACATTCCGCCTTGCAGCTCAGATTCGCTGTACTGTGCTCATGTCAATAACATATTTGACCTTTACGAAATCAATATTGGTAGTCATTTCTGCGTTTTGGGTGATTTCAATCTAAATAAGGTTGTATGGTCCAAAATTATTAATGATAACGTCCTAACGCCTACTAATATCAATCATCCTCATGAGATCAATTTCTTGGACACCCTTTTTGGGGCTAACTTAATTCAGATTAACCACTTCGTTAACCAGTTAAATAATATCTTGGACCTTATTTTTGTTGATGAGAATCTAATTACCCACTTGACCGAATGTACGTTTCCTATTTATAAGTCTGATATGCATCATGTACCATTATCGTTATCTATAGAATTCTTCGACCTGGTGCCGAATAACAACATTAATAATACTGTCCGCTCCTTTAATTTCAAGGATGCAAATTATGATACTCTTAACTCACTCATATCTGAAACTGATTGGAACTCTATTTTCTTTGCTAAAAACCCTGCTGAATGCTTCGATGCCTTCTTGCTTGTGTTGTCAGACATCTTCAGTACGAATCTCGCTTTACTTCCGGTTAAAGTTCACAAGCTACCCTGGTACACTACTAGGTTAAAAAAACCGAAAAATCAAAGAAATAAGTACCATAAATTATATAAAGCGACTCTCGACATTTCTTTTAAAGATCAGTATACCTATTATATGACTCAGTTCAATGTTCTGGATAAGTTCTTATACAGTAAATACATTTTCCGATTTGAGGATGAGTTAAAAGCAAATCCTAAATCTTTTTGGAACTATGTTCGGTCTAAGAAAGGTTGTACCAATATCCCAACCTCTGTGAAATTTAACGATACCAGTTCAGAGAGCCTGGCTGTTACAGTAAACCTTTTTGCTGATTTTTTCAAATCCGCATTTCTTGTTGATGCGGATGATACTAACAACAGGTATTCCTTTGATACACCAAATCCTTTAAATTTTGGGTCCCTGTTTGTATCTGAAATGGACATTATTAAGGGTATCTCCTCCTTACAGTCCTCACTGAAAAACGATATAGATGGTTTGTCCTGTTCTTTATTTAAAAAGTGTAGTAGTTCCCTTTGTGTTCCATTGCGCCATATTTTCAATACTTCTCTTTCGACCGGAGTTTTTATTGATCGCTGGAAGCTGGCGTCGATCACCCCAATCTTGAAGTCAGGCAATAAATATGATGTAAAGAATTATAGGCCAATATCTAAATTGTCGACCTGTTCCAAACTTTTTGAAAAGGTAGTTAAGGACAAGTTATCATTCGCTATCAATAAAATAATCGATCCATGTCAGCATGGTTTTATTGCAGGGAGTTCGACTGTCACAAATCTAGCGGTTTTTTCCCAGTTTTGTGTCTTAGCGTTCAAGGATGGATGTCAAGTTGACACCATATATACAGATTTTTCCAAGGCCTTTGACACATTTTCGCATAAACTACTTTTGTGGAAACTTGAAAACATGGGCTTTCATTCAAGTTTTCTGTTGTGGCTGAAGTCTTACCTAGAAAATAGGATATATTTTGTTGAAATCGAGAAAACTAAGTCCTACAAATTCTTAGCAACTTCCGGTGTACCACAAGGTAGCATCCTTGGTCCTATTTTATTCATAATTTTTATTAATGATGTTGACTCTTGCCTAAAATATTCTAATTATTTACTTTATGCAGACGATTTAAAACTCCTCCATAAGATCACCAGTATTTCTGATGCTTTGCGTCTGCAGGAAGATCTGAATGCTATCAACGATTGGGCCTCGCAAAATAACCTGCGACTCAACATTAGTAAATGCTGTCACATAACGTTTACTAAGTCAATGAATATCCTTTCGTCCGTGTATTCGATCTCAAACGTAACGCTTGCCTCAGTTGATGAGTTTCGTGATCTTGGCGTAATTTCTGATTCATCTTTTACCTTTGCTAATCATGTTAACTTTCTTATACTAAAAGCTTATGCCAACTTAGCTTTCCTACGACGATATGCGAAGGATTTCAAAGAACCGTATACCAGAAAGATTTTGTATATTTCCTTAGTACGTTCAAAGTTAGAATATGCCTCAGTCATTTGGAATCCGATATACTCTTCACACTCTTTAAGAATTGAACGAGTTCAGCGGAAATTCATGCGGTTTGCTCTTCAACCTCTACACTTTGATAATCCCATGCCACCCTACAATGCGAGATGCATGCTTATAAATGTCTTGCCACTTGAAGTCAGGCGTTCTGTTCAAGGCTTAATGTTTATTTTTGATATAATATCTGGTGCTATTGATTGTTCCGAACTTCTGGGTCAGGTAACTTTCAATGTCCCTAACAGAGCCCTCCGCTTTCACAATACATTCCGTATTGAAGTGCTGCGTTCTAATTACTTCAGCTTTGCTCCTCTTCTAAGAGGATTTGTAGAATTCAATCACCTATGTAGGAGTCTAGATCTTGACTTTGCCATGTCTAGGTCTCTCTTCAAGGATGCATTGAGTCTTACTATCTATAACATTAAGTCATACTTAAATTAATAATTTAGTTCTAAGTACACCTGTAATCTAGTCAGTAAGGTATGTTACCATTGACTCAATAAAGAAATGAAATGAAATGACTAACTTAATATACTATTTCATTTTCATGAAAGGAATATTTACTACATAACTATGAGTTGCACCACAATAGGATAATGATTTTTTGTTTACTACTTTTGACACAATAGATTCTTCTTATATGAGATTCGTACACACTTTCTTTTTGAAAAATTGTTGCTATTTAACTGTCAAAATCTATTTTTTTTTAGCAAAATTCTGCCATTTGAAAAACGAAATCATTTGTTCAAGAGAATAGTTTCGATATTTTCTCCTAATCGAAAATGTCGATTAATTCGGCCAATGAAAAACATATTTCGGTCTCAACGAAATCTCAAATCATATCGTTGGCCGACTGGTCGTCTTGAAATAGAAATACCCGTTTCGTAAATGAAGAATAAGTGGAAATTTAGAGCTAATAGAGAAGTTAATTGTCTGTTATATGACGTGTACCATAATTTTGAAATGTTAAAGTTTTTTTTTCATGAAGGGGATAAAGAAAAAATGATGGGTAAACCTTGGGCGAACGGGCCAACGAGTGCTTTTCTACATATACTGGAGTTTTCAAGTTTCTAGCTCACCGGGAAGTAATTTAAATATTAACTGGGAAATTTTCCGCGACATACATGCAAGAAAGTGAAATTAAGTAATAGTTAGTTCCAAAAAATAATTAAATTAAAACGATGTAGACATATATTTAAAATAAGCGTTTTCACCGGTCTTATCGCTTTGCTGAAACAAACTTATTTATAAATTCAAAATATTATTGAAAAAAAAAAAATAACTATTATGTTTAATTTTGCACCACCTTGTATGATAATACCCACATGTATGTACATACATATGTGCTACACGCACATCTATTGCGTATGTGTTTAATTGAAAATTATTTTCTATTTTGGCATCCTGCAATTTTGATATTCATACTTTTCAATCTGAACTTACATGAATATTCATTTGTTTATTTATTATTTCGATAGTTCAACATTGCTCGTCCAATTAGAATGTCAGTTTATTGACAATATTTACACAATTATATGTAATTGCTACATACATATGTATGGATGAGTGTAAGTATGTGTATGCACTAATTGTTTATTACAGTTATTCTATTTATTTGCGCATATGCACTTTGTGAGATAAATCTGCACAATCACGAAATATTTTATAGCAATAAAACTTAATTTTTCGGGGAATATGGAGGAAAGTGCAACTAAAGAAAAAAACAAACTTTTGCGAAAATAAATCAAGCTTAAGGTTATAAACATGCGTAGATTAAAATTAAAGCCTCGCATGTTAATGACCAAAGTTATATTTTCGCAAGGCTGCCATTGGAAGTGTATGTCACGATATATGTATGTGTTGGTATGTGGTTGATTTTTTAAATCATTCCTCGGTTTTGAAGATTTCCCAAACTTTTTTTTTTTACTAGTTTCAAGTTTTTAAATTTACGGCTGCGTTTTTTACTTTAAATTGGACAAAATTTGGATCTCACTAAACAAGAAGACATAAATGCTAAAAAATATACCTTCAACCAATTAACTTTACATTTGAATGAATTATATGTGGACAGTTTTTTTTCTCCGAAATTCAGTATTTTTCAGCGATAAAAAATTCAGATATTTCAATACACTTTTGTTAAAGAAAAAATCTCTACAATTAACAAAAACTTTTATCAGAAATTCAGTGCAAAAAATAGATAAAAAATGCAATTCATTTAAACATAGTGATTGGTCAGTGCGAGCTTATCTGCATATTTTTGAAACAACAGTACATGCCTTCATACACATAAGTATGTAAGTCTTTCAAAAGCCTGTTATCAATAATGGCGACTCAGAAACCAGTGGGAATATTTATCAAGAGCGTAAAATTTAAAAGTGAATGGTGCAAATATTTTAAGTGCAATATATGTATAAGTGTATAAGTGTTTATATTTTGGACCCTAAACGAATTTTCGAGATCGAACCAAAATTTATTATTTGCGTATATATGGTAGGACCATCTAATTGGAATCAGTTTCTGTAACAGTAATTAAGAAGTTGTAAAGTGGCGTTAATATCTGAACTTAGAGCATCATAAGCATACTTTTTTCTCGACAGCATTACATTTTTAAGTACGAAGCCATCAAGATAATTTTGATATATGTATTTAGATTCAAAATAGTACATTTATTATTAGGAATAATAACAGCCTACAAACTCTTTAATATTGACAAGCAATGACCTGTAAAAGAAGAAAATATGCGCCTTTTAAGAGTTTCAAATTTGTCACATAAGTGCACACTGATTGAAGCAACGAAATTTAGTTAGGTACTTTAAAACAAACAAGTAAGGAAGGCTACATTCGGGTGTAACCGAACATTACATACTCAGTTCAGAGCTATGGAGACAAAATAAGGGAAAATCACAATGTAGGAAAATGAACCTAGCGTAACCCTGGAATATGTTTGTATGTCATGTGTATCAAATGGAAGGTATTGAAGAGTATTTTAAGAGGGAGTGGGCCGTAGTTCTATAGGTGGAAACCTTTTCGAGATATCTCCATAAAGGTGAGCCAGGGGTGACTCTAGAATTTGTTTGTACGATATGGGTATCAAAAGAAAGGTGTTAATGGGTATTTTAAAAGGGAGTGGCCCTTAGTTCTATGGGTGGACGCCTTTTCGAGATATCGCCATAAATGTGGACCAGGGGTGATTCTAGAATGCGTTTGTACAATATGGGTATCAAACGAAAGGTATTTTAAAAGGGAGTGGACCTTAGTTCTATGGGTGGACGCCTTTTCGAGATATCGCCATAAAGGTGGACCAGGGGTGACTCTAGAATTTGTTTCTACGATATGGGTATCAAAAGAAAGGTGCTAATGGGTATTTTAAAAGGGAGTGTGCCTTAGTTCTATAGGTGGACACCTTTTCGAGATATCGCCATAAAGGTGGACCAGGGGTGACTCTAGAATTTGTTTGTACGATATGGGTATGGAATGAATGTTGTTAATGAGTATTTTAAAAGGGAGTGGTGGTAGTTGTATATGTGAAGGCGTTTTCGAGATATCGACCAAAATGTGGACCAGGGTGATCCAGAACATCATCTGTCGGGTACCGCTAATTTATTTATATATGTAATACCACGAAGAGTATTCCTTCCAAGATTCCAAGGGCTTTTGATTTCGCCCTGCAAAACTTTTTCATTTTCTTCTACTTAATATGGTAGGTGTCACACCCATTTTAAAAAGTTTTTTTTAAGTTATATTTTGCGTCAATAAACCAATCCAATTACCACGTTTCATCTCTTTTTTAAACGGTTTTATTTAGCTTGAGTTGACAGGCCGGCCGTTGTGAACGAATCTTGTAATTGAAATTTAAGTAACTTCCCGATAAGCTACAAGCTTGAAACTTGGAATAGAGTTCAGAACCCGATGACAATGCAATAATAAGAAAAAAATCGCCGCTAGGTGGCGCAAGGATCGAGATATTCGCAAAATTCGCATTTGTGGTCCGATTTGGCTCATATTTGGAACACATAATACATGCAAGAATAGAATCGCCGCTAGGAGGCGCATGGATCGAGATATTCACAAAAATCGTATTTGTGGTCCGATTTGGCTCATATTTGGAACACATAATACATGCAAGAATAAAAAGCGACTTATGAAAAAAATAGCCGCTAGGTGGCGCAAGGATCGAGATATTCACAAAAATCGTATTTGTGGTCCGATTTGATTTGGTCCATATTTGGAACACATAATACATACATGAATAGAAAGCGACCTATGATGCCCGATTTGGCTCATATTTGGAACAAATATTGCATACAATCCAGTAGAAGTGACATCAAAATATTTTGGAGTTGGAGGAGGGACAAGCATACGTGGCGCAGAGTCGAGTAAAGTCTTTGGAAGGCTTCAACCGATTTCGCCCTTTTTCACAGAAAACAGTTATCGTCCTAGAATCTAAGCCTGTACCAAATTTCACACGGATTGGTAAATTTTTGTTCGACTTATGGCGTTAAAAGTATCCTAGACAAATTAAATGAAAAAGGGCGGAGCAACGCCCATTTTGAAATTTTCTTTTATTTTTGTATTTTGTTGCACCATATCATTACTGAAGTTGAATGTTGACATAATTTACTTATATACTGTAAAGATATTAACTTTTCTTTTAAAATTTGAATTAAAAAAATTTTTTTTTAAAAAGTGGGCGTGGGCGTTCTCCGATTTTGCTAATTTTTATTAAGCAGACATATAGTAATAAGAGTAACGTTCCTGCCAAATTTCATCATGATATCTTCAACGACTGCCAAATTACAGCTTGCAAAACTTGTAAATTACCTCCTATTAAAAGTGGGCGATGCCACGCCCATTGCCCAAAATTTTACTAATTTTCTATTCTGCGTCATAAGTTCAACTCACCTACCAAGCTTCATCGCTTAATCCGTATTTGGTAATGAATTATCGCACTTTTTCAATTTTTCGAAATTTTCAATATCGAAAAAGTGGGCGTCGTTATTGTCCGATATCGTTCATTTTAAATAGCGATCTGAGATGAGTACTCAGGAACCTACATACCAAATTTCATCAAGATACCTCAAAATTTACTCAAGTTATCGTGTTAACGGACAGAGGGACGGACTGACGGACGGACATGGCTCAATCAAATTTTTTTTCGATACTGATGATTTTGATATATGGAAGTCTATATCTATCTCGATTCCTTTATACCTGTACAACCAACCGTTATCCAATCAAACTTAATATACTCTGTGAGCTCTGCTCAACTGAGTATAAAAATGTTAGTGTAAAAATAAATGTAAAATATAAACAACAAGTAAGGAAGGCTAAGTTCGGGTGTAACCGAACATTACATACTCAGTTGAGAGCTGTGGAGACAAAATAAGGGAAAATGACCATTTAGCAAAATGAACCTAGGGTAACCCTGGAATGTGTTTGTATGACATGTGTATCAAATGGAAGGTATTAAAGAGTATTTTAAGAGGAAGTGGGCCATAGTTCTACAGATGGACGCCATTTAGGGATATCGCCATAAAGGTGGTCCAGGCCTGACTGTAGAATTTGTTTGTACGATATGAGTATCAAATGAAAGGTGTTAATGAGTATTTTAAGAGGGCATGGGCCTTAGTTCTATACGTGGACGCCTTTTCGAGATATCGCCATAAAGGTGGACCAGGGGTGACTCTAGAATTTTTTTGTACTATATGGGTATCAAATGAAAGGTGTTAATGAGTATTTTAAAAGGGAGTGGGCCTTAGTTCTATAGGTGGACGCGTTTTCGAGATATCGCCATAAAAGTGGACCACAGTTGACTCTAGAATGCGTTTGTACAATATGAGTATCAAACGAAAGGTGTTAATAAGTGTTTTAAAAGGGAGTGGGCCTTAGTTCTATGGGTGGACGCCTTTTCGGGATATCGCCATAAACGTGGAACAGGGGTGACTCTAGAATGCGTTTGTACGATATGGGTATCAAATGAAAGGTGTTAATGAGTGTTTTAAAAGGGAGTGGGCCTTAGTTCTATGGGTGGACGCCTTTTCGGGATATCGCCATAATCGTGGACCAGGGTTGACTCTAGAATGCGTTTGTACAATATGGGTATCAAATGAAAGGTGTTAATGAGTATTTTAAAAGGGCGTGGGCCTTAGTTCTATAGGTGGACGCCTTTTCGAGATATCGCCATAAAGATGGACCAGGGGTGACTCCGTAATGTGTTTGTACAATATGGGTGTCAAATTAAAGGTATTAATAAGAATTTTAAAAGGGAGTGGTGGTAGTTGTATATGTGAAAGCGTTTTCGAGATATCGACCAAAATGTGGACCAGGGTGACTCAGACCATCATCTGTCGGCTACCGCTAATTTATTTATATATGTAATACCCCGAACAGTATTCCTGCCAAGATTCCAAGGGCTTTCGATTTCGCCCTGCAGAACTTTTTCATTTTCTTCTACTTAATATGATAGGTGTCACACCCATTTTACAAAGTTTTTTTCTAAAGTTATATTTTGCGTCACATATTCAACTACCACCACTCCCTTTTGAAACCCTCATTAATACCTTTAATTTAATACCCATATCGTACAAACACATTATAGAGTCACCCCTGGTCCACCTTTATGGCGATATCTCGAAAAGGCGTCCACCTATAGAACTAGGGCCAACTCCCTTTTAAAATACTCATTACCGTCTTTCGTTTGATACCCATATTGTACAAACGCATTCTAGAGTCAACCCTGGACCACCTTTATAACGATATCCCGAAAAGGCGTCCACCTATAGAACTAAGGCCCACTCCCTTTTAAAATACTAATTAACACCTTTCGTTTGATACTCATATCGTACAAACAAATTCTAGAGTCACCCCTGGTCCACCTTTATGGCGATATCTCGAAAAGGCGTTCACCCATAGAACTATGGCCCTCTTAAAATACTCTTTAATACCTTCCATTTGATATACATGTCATACAAACACATTCCAGGGTTGACCAAGGTTCATTTCCCTACATGGTGATTTTCCCTTATTTTGTCTCCATAGCTCTCAACTGAGTATGTAATTTTCGGTTACACCCGAACTTAGCCTTTCTTACTTGTTTTTATTAAAATTGGTATACAAATGCGCTGAAAGCAATTATTAAATTCTTTCCATACTAGTAAACAAAGGGCAAATACGGTTATCTTGGTTGTCATGACCGATTCGCCAAAAGATTTAATATTTTTTTAATATCTTTGGGAGATGGATACCTCTAGGTACCCAGGTAACAAATTTTTTAGAAATAAACTGCCTAACTGCCTATTAAGGCTGCATATATTATTACTTCAACGTTGTGGCCAAAATATTAACCGTCGGAAGGGATGAGACTGCAAAGAATTGTTTATTTTATTTATAAGTACCACCTATATTTATAACTAACAGAAAAGCGAGTGGAGTAAACTACCAAGTCAGTTTTGTATTGAGTGAGCACTGAGTCATACCAATACTCATCCGCTTTCTTACAGCGGCGAAAAAGAGGTGCCTTCGTGTTGCAGCCTCGAGCCTAATAACTTAGCTTCATGTATTTTATCATGTGTTTTAACATGAATACACATTAAGTGAAAACTCATCGAGAAGAACATCCTTCGCCACCTATTCCCCGAAACCTTACCGAAAGTTGGAAACAAATAAGGCTTACTTTTTTCTAATATTTAATACCAAATAAACTCTATGATACGAAATTAAAGCTGTTGGGATATGATATCGTGTCGTATTGAAATGCATTCATCTGTTAGTGCCTGCTGTAAAATTTATCTAATGCTATTTCCAGAATTCTAATTTCCAGCAATACACTTTCACCCCCATTATAAGGGTAGCAGTGCTTATATAGTAAGACTCATTGATTTCATTCATAATTATTGATCCTCAAAGCAGTGCGATTATTGATTTGTTCCCCATACAAAGCCGCAAGAAAACCCCGATGAGTAATTATAATGATATTCGCTTAATAAATTGATAATAACTTCTGGAAAATTTTCACTATAATATGTACATATTTGTTTCTTCTCCATAATACTTTTATTACAAAAAAATGTCAGCAATATTTTTTTTGCTTTTTCTTAATTGCAGTTTCCACAACCGGGCAAACTATTTAAACTAATTAAGTGATGATAATGGCTATATGAGGATTAATTCACAATTTGTATGCCAGAAATATTCCAGAGTTTAGTTAATTAAATTTGTTTTGAAGCGACACGTTAGAAAATTATAATACAATATACCAACAAAAATACTCAAAAAAAAAATGTAATAAGAACTGCAATATTCAAATAATTATATTTGCATAAACACACACACACAAATACAGATGCAGATGCGCTTAGCAAACGTCAATTACGTCAATAAGCAAGCGTTCATCATTTTATTATAAACAACAAATAATATTACGTAACAAAAGGTGAGTACAAATATGTTTATATCTTACTTACATAAATACTATATGATACAATGGATATATTAAACCCTCATGCATCCGAAATGATGTCATAACAATCAAATTATTTGACATGCATTATCAGTTTGCTTGAGTATATAAAACCCTTGTAGGCCATTTTTCCTTTTATAATTTTCTAGAATACAGGTGACATATGAAAGCTTTAAATTAATTTGGTAACATAATTGCTGTAAAAAGAAAACCAGCCTCATACAACTTTGTGATGAAAAAAGAACAGTGGCTACCAAATAAATAATAACTCAGTAATTAGAATGAACTCACATCCGACGTTATTTCAGCTGGTATTATCTGAACGAACAATAAAGGCCGTTTGAGGTAGCAAATAAATAGTTAAGATAGACGTAGAAGGAGGCTGATAAGTGATGTGGGTCCTTCACTTTGAATATTTCGTTGAAAATTAACTAAACACATCTGCTGTCATTTTATTATTATTTGCTCAGATACTGAATTTATAATTGACAAATAACTGCAAGACCAAATACCCTGCAACGTGACAAATATTATAAAAGCGTGCTTGCAGTTGAGTTGGTGATAACACCTTTATGATAAGAGTGAAATGTTGTATTGACATTTCTCTATTTTATCTCAATTTGTGCACGAGATATTTCATATTGTGTCTTGGACATTTTATTTGACATACAGACATACATTTGTATGTACAGTAGAATCGCGAAAAAGTTAACTCTCGAGAAAGTTAAACACTCGGCTAAGTTGACCGAGCTTCATTGTCCACGTAGCGCTCAAAAAAGTTAACTATTGGTTAACTTTTCTGAGCTCATCAATATTTTTTCACATCCAACCGTGTTTGTTTGGCACCCAAAAGCAAGTGCTGGTATTCCCCTATTTCTGTGTGAAAAATTATTGTTGGTGTCGCGAGGCGCAAAAGTAGTTAGTCATGAGCATTTATACTTGTGAATTGTGTAAAACTTGTGTTAAAAAATGGGGAAAAAGAAAAAAATCATCGCGATTCAGATTAGATTAGCACCAAAAAGTAAATTCATTGTGTAATATCCCAAAAAACTATGTTTATTACTGTACTTTTTCAAATTTGAGAACTTTTTCGCTATTCTACTGTATATACAATTACACATTAGAAATACAAAGGAATAAAAAAATTTGCAGCAGCTATTCTCCCTCCAGTGGTTAAAAAGACTTATCAACTTGATTTGCATACATTTTTGTCGTTGTACGAAATGAGCCCAACTGCAAGGTTCTGCATTTTTGCTTCCGAGGGAGCACCTCATTTCCCAAGTAACTTTTCACCAAGCAGAGCAGCCGGCATTCTCGGTGGAGAGCTGCGCAGTTGTTTTTCATATTTCTATTTTAATGAACTATAAAGAGAAAGGGTAAATCACTTTTCCTCTTGACTTTCCTCTGCATGTATACATGCATTACGCCCACTTAAACTACTTGGTAGTGTCCTAAACTTGCACATCAAAATTCTGTTTTCCCCACTTACCAAGAATAAGTAAGCGTAAGTTAACCAAATAATGTCGGTATCCCTACTGATACCATCAGAATTCGCCACCCTACAATTGGAAGTGTCTGCTAAGAACTTGCTTTGCTGTATAGCATCCCATCCCCCACACCCTCAATCGCGAAGCCTTTCACTTGCAGCAAATTGCAGTTTCCGAAACACAATTGTCTGTCTTGTCTTGAAAAAATTCGAGGCTTTATTAACGCCAACACTTTTGACATGCTTGCCGTGCTCGCTGCGTTTCAAAAGACCGGTAACCCATAGATAAGCATCGGGTTGACTACCATCTCATAAAGGCATTGCATAAGATTTGGCAAGGGCCCCCAACTACTGCTAATGGCATCCTAAAAGAGTACAAGGGAGCCTTATTAGCCTCATCATTATTACTGAGCTTTCTTTGCAGCATAATCTAAAGGTACCTGCGCACAGTGCGAACAAAATAAACATTTTGATTATCACAACCAAGACTAGAGAATACATCATACCCCATTGCGGCGTACCCGGTACACTCTTCTCCCGATTGGAGTCCTACCCCACTCCTTTCCGACAGTTATGTAAAAGTATATCAGTAACTTCAAATAAAGCCACTCGACTTCTCAAACCATGTTCATTTTGATAGCCGCAGGCAGGACATTGTTAAACGCTCCTACGATATCTTAACAGGCAGCCAGCGAAAATTTCATGCGTTCTGTAGTTTTCTCTATTTGATATACTAAAGACTGAAGAGCAGTTTCAGTTTACGTGTCCTTGCAAATTGCTTGGTGCCGAGAGTAATCCCGGAAGGCATCTTGTTTCGAATGTATATATCAACCAGTAGATGTAATGAGGAGATATTTAATTGGCATTTGGCTTTTTATGTCCTTGGCAGCCGACTATTATTGTTGTTTAGAAAAAGTGGGATTGAATGATAAGTGGGCATCACTTTTTATACATCTATCGTTTTTAGAAAATAAAACATATCCTGAATTGAACTTCCTTACTTTTTATCTTAATTTTATAATTAACCATCTAGAAACACAATTACTAAATTCTCTCGGAATCCTGAAGTACATTTTGTATATAAAAATAGACATCTTATGATATGATTATTGAGAAGTCAAAACTTATTCATATCTAAAGTGAAGTTAAGCCTTGTTTCTTACCTCAGCAAAATCAATTAATAAACCGAGATTGAAAACGATACACTTTATATTAACTTTCAATATTCATATTTTTTCAGTCATTGGGTTTTCACCTGCTTTCAATTGATCTACATTAAAATAATTAAGTTTGTTTAATGGTGTGCTCAATTTATATTTATTATTTTAAGAATGCATGATCTTAACAACGGCTTATAATAATTGAAAATTCATTCATTGTGTTTTTCTAAGAGAAACCGAAAAGAAAGAAAGAAACATTTACTGGCATATTGTGATGGTACCATTTCGAAAACCGCCACGTATTCATAATCAGGCAATTTCGTAATGTTATCAAAGGTTTCACCGAGATGAATATTCAGTTATTATAAGCCGGCGTTAAGCTCATGTATTCTTAAAATAATAACTTCAAAATAATTAATGTGATTAATTGAACAGAAATTCTGTTTCACTTACTTTTTTTGAACCTTGAGTCATTGTATCAATCAAGAAAATAACCTACTAATCAACTAATTACAATTCATAAAGCAAGTTTTTGTTGTTGGTATTAAAACATTTCGTAGAAGGGGATATTCTTTGTTCATAATACGAAGTTTTATTCGTACTTTTTGCACCCAATCAGAAACTATAGAGTGTCTTCACGTAGCAAAATTTTTTAAAAAGAAGAAATCTGACTCTGACAGAAATTCCTAAAACACTTTTTTCAAAAATTAAAACTGATGTAAATGCTTGCTTTTTTCTTTTAAACAATAAACGCTGGCCCACCAGCAACTCAATTTATTAAATTGTGCAATTCGATATCAACTATTTTTAGATATATATTAGGGTCTGTGAAAAGGACGGAAATTTTTTTAACTTGCTGTGGTTGTAACACCACTTCCCCTCCCTAATATGATCACTTGAAAAATATCATCTGGATCGCCTAATTTATTTTTAGAAAACGTGAAGTTTCAGAAAACAAACGAAAAAGAAATAGTGGAGCCAAACATTTTGAATCGATATATTAGTTTGTGAGTGAATCGTGACCGAGATTATGTGGTTTTATTATAATTATAAATTATTGTGTTTTCTTTGTCGGTTTCCAAAAAACTCGTTCCATAAAAAGTTGTTCCATGAGTCTAGAATCAGATCTAGGTTTTGTTAAACCAAGATCATCTTAAATTGGTAGACATTTTACGCTGATCTAAAGAAAATAGAACCATTGAAATCCGGAGTCAAATAAAAATCGCAAACTGTGCTTCTGTCAGAAGATGAACTGAAAAAGTATTTGTTGTTTAAATTTTTTTTTTTTTTGTTTTTTGTTCTGACTGTGTTTGCATAAACAATGTAGATTACAATAAAATGAATTGTAGAGATATATATATGCAAAACAGTTATAAATTTGCTAGGTGTGTTTTTGATTTTGGCACTTTCTTTTACAGCCTTACCATAAATATGTCAACATATAAGATTTAAAAAAAATGTTGCATAATAACACGTGTAAATTTTGGCTATGGCCCCTAAGGAACAAAGTGCTGAAAACTTAAGTGATTTTAATGAACTGTGACTGCACTTTTTTAGTGAAATATTCGCAAGGTGCTTGTTTAGTTACTTGCTTGCCATAAAAAAGTTATTACTTTCATAATCTCCGCAAATGTAGCTGTATTTTCTATACAACCAACTGTTTATATTTTTTGCAAAGATGTGCAATTCTGCAGATTAAATATTAATATATAAAGGCATTGCTGAAGAAGATAGTTGATATGTTGTGTATTTACGTAGACGTCGATCTCATTTGAGCGAAGAATATCCGAAGATAAATTTTGAGATTTTGCGAAAATTGACTCACAATTATTCATAACTGTCAAAATGTTCTAAGATGTATTAAAATAGTGATATGTACGGAAACGACATAAGTTATTTTTGGCCTATATTTATGTTTGGGGATATTCCCTTTTTTTGTTAGAATAAGTGTTTCATGTATGTATATATGTATTTGCAAGTATTGTACATATTTGAGTATTATTTTATATTATACTTTTTTTATTATTATTAAATGCGTCCTTTAAACCAAAAATGTACATATATTTAAAAAATTGTTTTTCGTAAAACATGTTCTTGATTGAGAAAAATATTGCTTGTGCAAAATTTCAAATAAGCAAATATTTTTCTGTCATATCAGCTATTTTATTCAGCCTTTATTCCAAATAATTTTTTAATGAGGTGAATTCATTGCCAAAATATCACGGTGCAGCGCCTCACACTGATAAGCAGCGTCAGTAAGAATATTTGTTGGCATTTGCTATACATGTATAGGTCATCCAAAATATTATTTATTTCACTTTATCTTCTGAATTTAATCAACACTAAATGGTTAATAGCGCCATAATTTTGTTATTGTTAGATGATTGAACAACTCACAATTAAGTAAGATTAATAAAGCTTAAGTCACAATTACTCAAAACAAATTTGCCACTATAATACAACGTTTTTCAAAACTTAACTAATGTTATATGATAAAAGCCGACAAATGTGATCGTTTCAATTAAACAAAGAGCCATTTTAATTTCCTTAAATATTTCTATGCTACATACATGTAAACATATGTAGATTTACACAAGCAGTATGTCAATAGTACGCTTCCCAGTCCTGTCTTAAAACCAACTGCTTATATATGTACATATGTACAATTTATTGTTTTGTGTTCACTTCAAATTATCACCTGTCTCAATATTTTTATATGTGCAGACAAAAAGTCACATCAGCGCTTTTGTTATTTGCAGCCCAGCCTACGCATCAATGACTATTAAGCTCCACTTTTGATGCGATACTAAGTTGGATTTTTGTATAAATTTTTAATAGTAAAGCTTGGTGAATTTGCTATCAAAACTTCAGTTTCCTACAGTATAACTTATTTATAACACCACATTACAAATAATATTGTAAGACATCCTAAATGCATATATATCTATGGTTCTTAAATTTATATGGCTAAATCATGATTTAGAGTTCTTAAAATATATCAATAGCTTCCAGTTCTCACCCCTTAAAACACAGACCTATAAGAATCACATAGATTTATTTTAACTAAGCCTCATGCACTGCGACTTTTGTTTAGATATATTTACCTTTCGGCCTTATATTGTATGTGAAGGCTTTCAATGTATTCAGGCGTTTGCCAGAGCGACGCATTTGCAAAGAATGTGAACCGTCGTTTCATCCTCCGGTTCACAAAAGCAACAGATTTTTTTATACGAGAGATTTGCAGATAGATTGGCCGCAGTGTATAATAATTAGTGAAAGTTCGTAGGTTCTCTATGCTTAGATTAATGAGTTTGGCTGATACTCTTGTTGCTGAGAGTATAAAGAATTCGACCTGTCTCTGGCCTGGGGACTTAATCCAGCATGGAAACAAATTTTTGAAACCACAATAATTTTGATATGGTGGACCAGATTAATGACATTTGTGAACTGATTCTTCTGGGAATGATGGTATCTCCAATCGTACTTTAAATAACATTGCTTTCTATGTTGTTGACATTTTAAATCATTTATTAAACTTAAGTATAGTCACAGGAGTGTTTCCAGCCGATCTAAAATATGCTATTGTCATACCATTACATAAGAAAGGTAATAAGAAAGATAAAAATAACTACAGACCTATTTCTTAGCTACATAGTCAGGTGGGACCATGCCCAGCCTAGCCCCATTCAGGAAATCTCTTTCAGTAGCCAACTCCTCAGCTTTTGCATCGCGATGGGGATGTTGGGTGCCTCGACACTCGACGCTCAACTTTATAGAGCTCCGGCAATATATACTTACCGGTCAGCTGTGGTCAGCAACACATTTTTGACTTCTCTGTCTGGTGAAATTGAGCTATCGGACTGGCCTCTTTTACTTCGCCTATCTATTCGCGCTGATCCTCAAGGCTCCACTCACTATATAATCACTTCACATGTAAATTTTAGTGGTGACATGTTTACAAAAGTAATAATTACTGATAACACTACTAAGAACTAGTCCCTTTTTGGCTCATGACTTACCTACAACCCATGATTTGTATTCGTTTCATGATGCTTTTTCTAAATACAAAATTAGTTGTTTAATAACTTCTATTGTCTGACAGCTAAAGATTGCGCTGAAATTAGCAATTGTGACTCACTTGTTTGAACAAGTTTTTTTTTTACAAAATTCTTATAAAATTTTTCAAAAGTGTGCATGCAGGAGTGTGGCTCAGACATTTGGTGTTTTTATAAATAAAATTTAAACCAAGCCAAACTATGACATCCTGCATCATTGCAATCCTTTCAATGGCAACATTTTCACCAACTTTAGTGGATTTTGGATACATCAAGATTTTAGAGTGGGAACACCTGACCTGAAAAGTCCCATATATATTCCATAAAAATTTGGTTATGAATGTAAAATATATTAGAGTCTATATATAACTATAGATAAGATCATTACGTATAATTAGCTTTTTTAAATTGGTGAGATATAATTTTAGGACAGTGAGCAGCGTACTGTTTTGTGAATGAAGGAACAGACGTCGTAGAGACATTCATTCAAATCTACCTAGAAACACAATACTTACATTCTAATAACAATCCATAATAAGCACTGAAACCTAATTAGCAAGATAGTGGCATCTATCGAGCTTAATTCAATATATTAAATTAAATATCACTTACGCTATCCATTGATTTTACCGCTATCTAATATCATATGCTTAACACATGCAACATTTTCATGTTAATTTTGCATGCCCAACAATATCACTTTATATTTATATTTTCATAATAATAATTACAATTTGGCGATTCAAGCCTCAACGAATCACACCGCAACAAATGAAATATTTGGAATTAACCTAAAACCTAAAACCTACTCACAAATACATAAATACTCTGCAGGAAAGTCAATAAATTAGTGAACGCAACTTTTGGTTCAGAACTACAGCTCCAATAGCAAATAGTCAGTAGTGCTATCTTAAGCCAGTTCAAATTTACTTGCAAAAAGTTTTTGTCTGATTCGGAAATAAGAAATATTAAATACTGTTAAACGACCTAAAGAATCGTGGTATAGTCCAGAATTATAAAGAGGTGAGATATCGGGGGGCAATATCCAGTAACTAGGGCAAAGGTGTAGAATTTCCGAGCGCACTAGAAGCGTACTAGTTTCGAGGTCTTGAAATCTATCCCGCAGGGTGTATTTAATCATTTAGACAGAACACAGTATACGTTTTTACTTGTTCGTACTCATGCTCAGTCCACAAGAAAGGGGATTATCGCGGAATCAGTCTTCTTAATATCGCAGATAAGGTCCTGTCGAATGCATTGTGCGAAAGATTGAAACTCGATGTAAATCGGCTGATTGGACCTTATAAGTGCGGCTTCAGACCTGGTGAATATACCATCGACCACATGCGCCAAGTCTTGAAAAAAGAGTTGACACACATCTCCTCTTTATCGACTTTGATAGCACGAAAAGGAGCTGCTTATACGTCTGAATTTGATTTCCCCGCAAAACTAATACGGCTGTGCAAAACTATGTTGGGCACATCATAAGCTCAGTCACAATTGCGAAGGACCTCTCCGAACTGTTCAAAACTAAACGAGGTTTCAGATAGGGTGACCCCTTATTGTGCCTCTTTTATTTGATGCTGGGTTCTTTTCACTCATAATTGTTTACTCGATTAAAAAAACTACCAAGAGTCCTTAAATAAGATTTTGTTTTAAGAAAAAAAAGATAAGTCTTTTTTCTTGAGTATTCATTATTGAACGAATGTTATTATTAAATATTTGTATTTTGTATGAGGAATTCAGTTCATTAAGCATTTGTTGTTGTGTTTATTTGACATCCGATTTTTAAAATTGATATGCCATTATTTTTTCTTTGAGAAGCCCTTTTATAATTTTTTTAAGTCCTTTTCAGCTCTTCGGTCGTTTCGACATACTCGTCGTTTTTTTAATAATTTGGGGAATAAAATCATAATTTAGAGGGATACAGCTGGTTTAGCAAAATAAGCTTAATAAAAACGACTTCAGAAGGACGTTAGAAGTAATTATATACATATGTAGATCCTCCAAATTTAAAAATCAGATGTCATATAATACCCAAGTTAAAAATTTTCTCTCTCAACATAAGCTTCAAATGTAGGGGCAGATTTTTGTTCGACCCAAAACTGTACTGAAAAAATATATAAAAAGGAGTGCACCCACATTGGCAGTAGCAGTAAAACCAGTAGTTTTTAGAATTTCCGTTTGTCTGTCTGTATTTTTGTACTAGTATCATTCCACATTTAACTTCGCAATTTCACATTCTGATATTATTAATTAAGAAGTGCTGCGAAGACTCGCATAAGTGCGAACGCCTCTCTAATTGATTTATTCTATAACATAAGTGCTGGCACCTGATTGGGGATCTTACGCTTGATCGTCAAGCAAATTCTGGTAACACTATGAACACATTTAATCAATGTGATGCTTTTATTGACAGGCCAGCTCCACCTAACTTAATTTGCAACCTGCATATAAACATAAATGTACGTATGTCCGAACGGTATTTTTGCACATTATTCTAAATCTATTAATTATAATATAATTATTTATCATACTATGAGTACACAGTAAAACAAAATAATAACAAATGACATTACAATTGGGCACATGACTCAGCTTTTTTCCATTGGCGCCTTTGCAAAAACATTTCATTATATATCAAACACCTGATCAATTTATGCATCGCACATCACGTTGTCTAGAGACAATTAAATTTACATTTTACAATAATAATACAATTCTAGTTATGAATGAAAATTAGCTCTGCTTGGTTTGTTAGTATTGGCAATAATAATGCAATACCACCTCCGTTTTGTTTCTGCGCATGAAATATAAGAAAAATTTTAATGAAGAAGCTAAGTTGTGTAAGAAGTACAACTTTTTGCATATTTCGGATCATATTTGTTCACGGTAACATACCAATGTGTAACAAAAACAATCTAAAAGTACCCGGAGGATGGCACTACTGCGGCATAGTGTACTTTGCATTTAATCACCGCTGTCGACTATTTATCGATATGAAAGTTGCCAAAATAGTAATGGCTTAGCAACCCTTGATATGGGTCTAATCTAACTGAAAACTTGTTTCTTCTGTTACAATTAAAAAAATATTTCAATAAGAAAATTTGTTATCATAAAAGTTAAAAAAAAATTATTGCCAATGCCTCGGATGCAAACCAACAATTTCATAAAAAAAGCTTGCAGTATTCAAATATTGCACATTAAAAAATGTTCCCTCCCCTGTCGCCCAAATCCGTTTGAGTTTTCTCTATCGTACCTTTTCATGCTGCATTAATAACATGTTTTAATATTTTCATTACATCACAAAAGGAGGGTATTTTATTATCAATTCTATATTTATATTTAATTTCTTTTTTCGCTCACCGCTGTCAATTACTGATTTCCTAACTAAGTCAAGCTGTCAGCGGTCGTTTGGAAAGTAAATAACTTTAAACACGAAAGTATTTGCATTCTTTTTTATGTATATATATATATATATATATATATATATATATATATATATATATATATATATAAATTTATATATATACATACATATATGTACATATATGTTTACGTTATTCGATAAACACGGTGACGTTCCATTTTATTGTAACTTGAACTAAATCTCAGATTGCTCATAGAAAATTATGTCAAAAAGCTGCAACTAACTTTAAAATCTATTTTATTTTGACTATGATTATGCGCCTATGTGTTCAATGACATTTGGGATTTGTAGTAAATGAAAGTTTTAAATAATATTGGAAGCTAAATTGCAAATCTATATAAATGTGTTTACAAATAGTGATTGTATTTGATAAGTAATCACAATGTATTGCGTGAAAATTTATTAAAATACAAATTTACTTTGGTTTTACTAGTGAATAGATAGCACTTTGTTCATTTCTTTGGCACTATTTAGCAAAGCTTTAATGATTTTACTATTATTTACTAAACGAATGCTTCTGTTACGGCCAGTGTGGCCTGCTCACCAAAAACTCCATCTTTAAGCGCAGAAACAAAAGCTATCATCCAGTGAACTTTTTGGCTCCTTATCACGCTCAATTCTCGGGGAACTGCTCTAGATCATTGGAAGACTTGAGAAATAGAGGTCGTGATTTTTTTGTACAAAGGAGTTGTGATAGGCAAATGTCGCCGTTGTGTTTCATACGGTAAATCGGCTAAAAGCCAAGCAGCTACATCTATTTTTGAAAAAGTAGATTTATTAAGGGCAGCGCTGTCTCTTCATTTTATTGTAAATGAAACTAAATCCTTTTAAACCAACATACAAACACATACAAAAAAATAACAAATTATCTGGCTCACAAATTGAACCAGACTTATATCTGGATTTATCTGGCTCAAATCGTTGTTGTTGCATTTAGATACAAAATTATTTATCTGGCTCTGGATCTTTGCGACAGGATGATGCCTAAAAAGTTGCAGGTGTACATTATTCATATACCAAATTTACATTTCAATGATGCTGAATTCACATGAAAAAAGTGATGCAATTTTTGAATTTTGTCTCTCTTCATAGTTGCAGACTTAAGGTTTTATAAAAGAAGTATTTACAGTAAATTCACATAAAAAATACAAATTTGGCAAATTTTCTCTTTTAAGTTGCAGATTTACATAACATTCATAATGCATAATGAACAGTAAAAAAGTTTTCAGTCCACATAAAGAGTAATGCAAATTTCGCACCATTTTTCTAAGTTGCAAATTGTACCTTTTTAAATACAAACATTACAGCGATATAATGTTTAATTCACATTAAGAAGTGATGCAAACTTATGCATTTTATTTCTAGGTTAATTTGATATATAAAATGCTTTTGAATTAATTGTTTTAATGTAAATTTCACATTATTGTTTTTTCTCCGTTGAACCAATTTTTAGATAATCATAGACAAATGGCACAAAAATTAGTTTTTGGCAAGTATCTCCTTTGCTAGAGGATTTCCGCGTTTCCCGTTATTTGCAAAGATCATGATATTTTTTAAAAGTCCCGTCTGGAATATTTTTTATGAGGTCAATCGTTTGTGTATTACACCGCAGAAATCGCGTCTATGAGACATATTTCGCCAAATCCTCACTGAACATAAAATTTTATACAAAACAAGTAAGGAAGGCTAAGTTCGGGTATAACCGAACATTACATACTCAGCTGAGAGTTTTGGAGACAAAATAAGGGAAAATGACCATTTAGCAAAATGAACCTAGGGTAACCCTGGAATGTGTTTGTATGACATGGGTTTCAAATGGAAGGTATTAAAGAGTATTTTAAAAGGGAGTGGACCATAGTTCTATAGGTGGACGCCATTTTGGGATATCGCCAAAAAGGTGGGCCACGGGTGACTCTAGAATGTGTGTTGTACAATATGGGTATCAAATGAAAGGTGTTAATGATTATTTAAAACGTTGTTGTTGTTGTAGCAATGCTCGCCCCACCTAATAGCCGCGACCGATCACAAATTGTCATCAATATCCTCTAACGGGAGTCCAAGGAAATTTGCCGTTTCAACACGGGTGGCCCATAAGGAAAGGGGTGTTAGAGGCGTTGGTTCCACATTACAATTAAAGAGATGGTTGGTGTCATGTGGGGACACATTGCAAGCGGGGCATACATTTTGTATGTCGGGGTTGATTCTGGATAGGTAAGAGTTTAACCTGTTACAGTATCCAGAACGAAGTTGAGCAAGAGTGACACGCATTTCCCTGGGGAGTATACGTTCCTCTTCTGCGAGTTCTGGATATTTTTCTTCAAGTACTGGATTCACCGGGCAATTCCCGACATAAAGGTCCGACGCCTGTCTATGGAGTTCACCAAGGACCTGCTTGTGTTTTTTCGCTTCATACGGCTGGGTTCTCAGGTGCCGTATTTCCTCAAAATGCTTACGGAGATGACTTCTTAGGCCCCTAGGCGGTGCTGGTTCGTCAATCAGATGTCTGTTGGGATGCCCAGGTTTCTGGGTATTCAACAGAAACTGTTTGGTCAGCATCTCATTTCTCTCCCTGATGGGGAGTATTCTCGCCTCATTATGCAGATGGTGTTCTGGGGACATAAGAAGACAGCCCGTGGCGATTCTGAGAGCAGTATTTTGGCAGGCCTGTAGTTTCTTCCAGTGGGTAGTTTTTAGGCTGGGCGAACATATGGGTGACGCGTAGCACGTAATCGGCTGGCTAATTGCTTTGTATGTGGTCATGAGCGTTTCTTTATCTTTTCCCCAGGTACTGCCAGCAAGGGATTTGGGGATTTTATTACGGCTCTGAATTCTCGGAACAATTGCGGTTGCGTGCGCACCAAAATGTAGATCCTGATCAAACGTCACACCCAAGATTTTGAGGTGTAGGACAGTCGGTAGCGTAGTGCCATCGACGTGGATGTTCAACATGGTCGACATTTGGGGCGTCCATGTTGTAAATAAGGTCGCGGAATATTTAGTCGGTGACAATGCCAGGTGGAGAGATCAGGGAGGTAGCCGTTTATTTTATTGCATAGCGCATCGATCTTTGGGCCTGGGCCTGTGGCCATTATTGTGTAGTCATCGGCGTAGGAAACGATTGTGACTCCTTCCGGTGGTGAAGGTAGCTTAGATATGTAGAAATTAAACAAAAGTGGGGATAGGACACCACCCTGTGGCACCCCTTGTTTAATTCTCCTTGGTTTTGGTGTTTCGTTTCTGAATTGCACCGATGCCTCCCGACCACCCAGATAATTTGCGGTCCACCTTTTAAGACATGGGGGAAGGGTAGACCCTTCCAGGTCTTGCAGTAATGAGCCATGGTTGACCGTATCAAAGGCTTTTGATAGGTCTAGCGCTACGAGTACTGTTCTATGGTGGGGGTATTGATTCAAACCGCAATTTATCTGGGTGCTAATGACATTTAGCGCGGAGGTAGTGCTATAGAGTTTTCTGAAGCCATGCTGATGAGGGGCTAGCTGCAAATGTGCTTGGAAATAAGGGAGCAGAATGGCTTCAAGCGTCTTTGCCACTGGCGATAGGAGAGATATCGGACGATATGACTCACCTACGTTAGCTGGTTTCCCAGGCTTTAGTAGCGGGACCACCTTGGCCAGTTTCCATTTTTCGGGTATGGCAGAGGTGGAGAGAGACAGGTTGAAGACATGCGCTAAATATTTGAAACCCTCTTTCCCTAGGTTTTTAAGCATCGGCATGGCTATGCCGTCCGGTCCCACTGCTTTGGATGGTTTAGCGCGACCAATGGCGTCCTCAACCTCTCTGGCGGTGATGGTGATTGGTGACGCGCTGAATTTGTGTTTATGTGCGTGTCTATTGGCTCTCCGTCTATCTTTGTCGACCGTAGGATGAATTATATATTGTCGGCAGAAAGCGCTCGCGCATTTTTCCGCATCCGACAGCACCTTATCGCCAAATGCGATGGAAACTTTGTCTTTGTGCTTAGTCGGATTCGATAGGGACTTTACGGTGGACCAAAGTTTACCTACACCGGTAGAGAGGTTACAACCTCTTAGGTGCTCTTCCCATTTCGCCTGCTTGTGTTCGTCCACAAGCAATCTGATGCGTTGGTTTATATCCCTTATTTGGGGGTCGCCTGGATCAATCTGTCTTATAAGGTCGCGTTCCCTCGCTAAGCTCGCGGCCTCCGCCGGGAAGTGGGCCGGATTTCGGGAATTCTCCCGGCGGGAATCAAATGAGCCGAGGCGGATTCAATGACCTTACGGAAGGCACGCTCCCCTTGGCGGGCATCAGTCGGGATAGGAAGGGCAGCAAAGCTGCTGTCTGTTGCAGATTTATATTCTTCCCACTTTCCTTTTTTGAAGTTTATGAAAGTGCGTTTTTCGGTGACGATGAAGTCGGCGGTACGCTCGAACGAAATAAGTATGGGCAGGTGGTCGGATGCCAATGTTACCATCGGCTGCCAGTTGACGCAGTTTACGAGTTCTGCGCTCACGATTGACATATCTGGCGAGCTATGACAGCTTCTTACCATACGCGTGGGGACGTCTCCGTTTATTGTGCAGAACGTCGTTTCTTCTATTTGATCCGCCAACATCTCACCCCTACTGTCCGCCCGCAAGTATGAATGCCATAGGTCGTGATGGGCATTGAAATCGCCTAAGATAATGCGATTGTTGCCAGTGAGTAAGGCCTCGATTTTAGGGCGGTATCCACTGGGGCAACAGGTGACAGGAGGGATGTAGATGTTGATGATTTCTAGATTTGCATCGCCTGACCGGACAGATAGGCCTTGACGTTCTAAGACATTGTCCCTGCGGTCGATGCCAGGATCAAATATATGATATTGCACAGAGTGGTGTATAATAAACGCGAGGCCGCCTCCATTTCCGCTCTCGCGATCCTTCCTGTGGACATTATACCCAGAGCAGGTCTGCAATGCAGATCTTGCTGTGAGTTTAGTCTCTTGAATCGCAGCAATGCGGATGTTGTGCCGCTTCATGAAATCGACTATCTCCGTAATCTTCCCAGTTAGTCCATTACAGTTTAACTGCAGAATTCTGAAGTGCATGAGGGGTGACGCCGCCACTCTAGGGGTAAGTGATGGGTGACTACGCCTAAGTTGTGGAAGGCCAGGACGCAATTGCTGTTGCGGCCTTGGGACTGGGCGCCCTTGGGCAAGCATTAGGGTACCCGGATGATTTGGGTTTGCGACCTGGCAACATGGCGCGATGAAACCCGTCGAGGGGTTGCCGTCGCGGAGACCAGAACATCTAGGAAAGTGGCACCACCCAAGGCAGGAGCTGCATTGAGCGGATGTCGCAAACCTATATATTCTGTGCTGGCAGACGGTGCAAACGGAGGTAGGGACTAAGAGTCTGTTTCCCTGACCTGCACGATTGCTGCCAGAAAAGAGGGGGGGAGAAGACGGGGGCAGGGGCTGATGCTCAGCATTGCTACCAGCTCTACTACGAAGGTAGTAGTTATGAGTGGTATCAGCTGTTTGAGTTGTTGGCGAGGCTGCTGGAAGGTAGTGGAGGGGCGCTTAAGCGTAGACTACGGGACGCCCTTGGACGTGAGCAGCAAGGAGCCACAAAAGATTTATAAAAGTTACGTGGACGTCGGGTTTTGGGATCAAGCCCAGAACAACCTGTCCGATGCAACCATCCCTTGCACGAGACACACTGAACAGAGTATGACCGTCCTAAAAAGATTCTTTTCTGGCAAATGCAGCAAAACCATTTCTCAGGACCGGGGTCAGGAGACGGACCCGGATTGGGTTCGATACCTTCACGGAGTAAGAGAATATGTAGCAGTCCTGCTGCAAGGAGCTGATGGGAGGATGACAATTTGTGGGAGGGACGAAACAAATTAAATGGGGTCACACTGAAATGACAGTCCTTGGTCGGGAAAAATCCCGAGTCGCTCCGGTACATAGAACCGACTGCCTTGGGAAGCGATTATTTAAAACGTAGTGGGCATTAGTTCTATAGGGGGACGCCTTTTCGAGATATCGCCATAAGGGAGGACCAGGGGTGACTCCAGAATGTGTTTGTACGATATGGATATCAAATTAAAGGTATTAATGAGGGTTTTAAAAGCGAGTGGCCCTTAGTTGTTTATTTGAAGGCGTTTTCGAGATATCGACCAAAATGTGGACCAGGGTGACCCAGAACATCATCTGTCGGTTACCGCTAATTTATTTATATATGTATTCCTGCCAAGATTCCTAGGGCTTTTGATTTCGCCCAGCAGAACTTTTTCATTTTCTTCTACTTAATATGGTAGGTGTCACACCCATTTTACAAAGCTTTTTCTAAAGTTATATTTTGCGTCAATAAGCCAATCCAATTACCATGTTTCATCTCTTTTTCATATTTTGTATAGAATTATGGCATTTTTTCATTTTTCGTAATTTTCGATATCGAAAAAGTGGGCGTGGTCAAAGTAGGATTTCGGCCATTTTTTATACCAAGATAAAGAGAGTTCAGATAAGTACGTGAACTAAGTTTAGTAAAGATATGTCGATTTTTGCTCAAGCTATCATTTTAACGGCCGAGCGGAAGGACAGACGGTCGACTGTGTATAAAAACTGGGCGTGGCTTCATCCGATTTCGCCCAGTTTCATGGAAAACAGTAAACGTCATAGAATCTATGCCCCTGCCAAATTTCACAAGGATTGGGAAATTTTTGTTCGACTTATGGCATTAAAAGTATTTGAGACAAATTGAATGAAAAAGGGCGGAGCCAGGCCCATTTTGAGATTGTCTTTTATTTTTGTATTTTGCTGCACCATACCATTACTGGAGATGAATGTTGACATAATATACTTACATATATACTATAAAGATATTAATTTTTTTTTTTAAATTTTACTTAAAAAAAAATGTTTAAAAGTGGGCGTGTTCCTCATCCGATTTTGCTAATTTTTATTTAGCGCACATACAGTAATAGGGGTACCGTGCCTGCCAAATTTCATCATGATATCTTCAACGACTGCCAAATTACAGCTTGCAAAACTTTTAAATTACCTTCTTTTAAAAGTGGGCGATGCCACGCCCATTATCCAAAATTTTACTAATTTTCTATTTTACGTAATAAGGTCAACGCAACTGCCAAGTTTCATTGCTTCAGCCGTCTTTAGTAATGAATTATCGTACTTTTTCGGTTTTCCGAAATTTCGATATCGAAAAAGAGGGCGTGTTTGTAGTCCGATTTCGTTCATTTTTTGACCGCCAAGAAACCTACATACCAAATTTCTTCAAGATACCTCAAAATTTACTCAAGTTATCGTGTTTACTTATGGACGGACGGACATGGCTAAATGAATTTCTTTTTCACCCAGATCATTTTGATATATAGAAGTCTATATCCATCTCGATTAGTTTATGCCGTTACGTATTACCGTTATGCGAACAAAGTTAATATACCCTGTGAGCTCTGCTCAGCTGAGTATAATAATTAGAGCTTCAACTCATAACGGAATCCAGAAAGCCGTCTCTCCCTAACATTTTGACTAAATTTTTAACATTTTGTTTTAAATTTTAGTCAAAACATACGCAAATACCCTCAGCGCAAATGTAAATTGATTTCTGTTTTTTGTTTTTTTTTTTGCATTCGCTTTTTGTCAAGTTGTATGATATTATTTGATAAAAACAATATTTACTTTTAATCGCAAAATAATTTATTGTGTTTACTTTACGAACTCCATTTAAGTATAGACGTGCGTTTATTTTATCAAAATTTCCATAATTATCTTGCGGTTTAATTTCATTACAATTAAATAACTCAGCCGTTGCAGCCACTTTTGTTTTTAATTATTCGCTTGGGTAAATTTCATCGGCTAATACAACTATTAACCACATTTTTATTAACACTTCTAAATATTTAATTCAAAACGCTTAAAAAATTTACATAATTATCAACGTTTAAACTGTGTTTTTATTAAAAAGAGAAGTATAAGAGTAATATAAACAAAAACGGAAACATTTTAAATTTTAAGTTAGACAACAAAGCAATTGAGATAAACCAGTTTTAGCAATTCAGCCGATGTTACAAATTTGCTGCTAAGACGCAATTTGTCTTTTTTGCATTCAGAAAGTATAATCTTTATTATAAATAAAAGTAGCAGCTCTTGTTTGAGCAATCTACTGCGCCTGCTAGGTTTTTTGTCATGGAAATGCTCACCTGGCACAAAAAATACACAAATGGCTAGAGCGATTGCCACTCAATTGTTCGAGCTTTGTAGAATCTACAAACCAAGTCTAAGAGAGATAAGCCAAAGAGGGGTATACCAATGGAATCTGGGAAAGCCAGAAAGAAAGGAATAAGTGAAAAATCGAAGATCGTGTAGTGGCGTAGGAAGAAGGAGAAAGAAGGGAGGCAGAGGAGAGTAAGATTGAGCAGTGGAAGTGTATATATTTTTTTTTTACTAAAGCGGCTCCTTATGTAACCAGTCTCACCAGTCATGCCTTGTTTCTTACTATCGCTAATTTGGAGCATAAAGGAAGGTCAAGTCTTCCTTGTAATGTTTTCCTAAGGAAGCGGAGAAACCCCTGCAATTAAAGAGGAAATTTCAGATGAGGCCGCTCACGGAGTATTCGAGTGAAATTTTGTTCGATGTATTTAAAAGTCGGCGACGGTGAGAACTGAAGATGGTTTAATGATTAGTTGTATGACCATTATTCAGATATCCACATAGTCCAGCTAATTAAAGCGTAGCGGTATGTCATGCGATGATGATGTTCCGGCCATAAAGGTATTCTTGTCGGAAACCGACTACTGTGGGGGTAAGGCTAGTGCTCCCTCCTCTGGAATCACCAGGTGGAAAGAGATTTCAATTCCCAATTTACGCCAGTTAACGCAGCGAAGAAGTGACCAGCATGCCTGGTTGCATGGCTAAGTGCCGTATAGATCGGATTCTAGACTAACATTGTTTCCTCTATTAATGCTAGTTTGCAGATAGACGAATTCCTTCACAGACTCGAATTTATATCCCTCAATAGTGACGTGGCTGCCAAAACAGGGGTGCGCCGATTCTTTATTTGTTTTCCTCTTGTTGTCGTTCACCGCAAAAAAAATTGTTTGTCTCTTAATCCAACGCAGATAATGTAGAAATCACACGATAGGGAGTACCCTTGTATGTAGCCAGGTTTGGTTTCTAAGGGCGCAGAGAGGAATGTCCTTATTTTTGCTACGATGATCGTGTAGCTCAAGGTGATATAAGATTGTCAAGGTAATCAAATTCACACATAAGGACACATCCTTGAAAAGTTTTTTAAATACTTCCATTACAACAACATAATTATAAATAGAGTATACCAATCAATAAAATCGTCAAACGGACATCCACTTTTGCCGTCTGCGGATAGAAATAAGACCTTGTAAACTTTCACAATATTCACTATCTATAATTGCTTTTCTAGGCGCCCACACACATAAACAACAATCACAGGAGGCAGTGAGGTAAATAAAATAAAATAAAAACAATAGTCCGATTTCGTTCATTTTATATAGCGAGCTGAGATGAGGGCCCAGGAACTTACATACCAAATTTCATTACGATACCTCAAAATTTAATCAAGTTGTCGTGTTTGCGGACGGACTAACGGACGGACGGATATGGCTAAATGAATTTCTTTTTTCGCCCAGATCATTTTGATATATAGAAGTCTATATCTATCTCGATTAGTTTATGTCATTACGGATAACCGTTATGCGAACAAAATAAATACACTGTGTGAGCTCTGCTCAGCTGAGTATAAAAACACAATTATTGAGATGTAGAATTATTGCATTTGTGCTCAATCACTGAGCTGATTTTAATTGAATTAAGAAAACTGTCAATTTGCGACTGCACAAAATGATTTATACACATATCTATATTTCCATATAAATGTTTACCTATACATGCAACGGTATTTTTCTCATAAATGTAGGTATATAAAATATTCAGGATGATGCAACATATTGCTTTACACTACCTAAGAAAAAATATTCTCAAACCCTTTAACTAAGTTAGAATTTCTTAATTTGATTGTGCGAATTTAATGATGCGATTTAGTATCCTTGAAAAGTTTAAATTTTCTGCATAAAGAGTTAAAAAGTTGTATTAATTGTTGCAACATTGTTGTAATATTTTGTGGCATAACACACATACCTCGCTCAGTGCCAATGACTCCTGCAACCCTCAGCTGTCATATAATTACAAATTCAACCGAACATAAAAGTACAGCCACATTTAGTTAACTTGAACAGGAAAATAATCGAACAACTACGAACCAAGTAACTGACCAAGTCGAAGTTAATGAATGACGTTTAAGTTTACGGTGAACCTACCGATGTTGCAATGTTGCTATGTAGTTTTGTAGTCCTCTTTAATGTTGTAGTTTCTTCTTATAAAGTTTTTACTACCTTGAAAAAGTAAAACTGAACAAATTCAAGCAAATACGCCAAGTAACTCATCCCCAATGATGAGCCTGAACGCTAAGCCACTTCAACGCAATACCTTGCCAACTTTAATGCGGCACTAAGTGAGACAACCCAAAAGACTAACACAAAAACTCATACAAAATTGTATATGCTGCTACCAAGCAATATTGGACTGCGCAGTCGAGGAAACACAAAAACTACAATTATGTTAATGTATTTTAAGAGAAGCCTTAAATTACATACCAAAATTTTGGAATAAGGTCCAGGTTGCCTTTATTCCAAAGGCCAATGAGGGGACTTCATACCAATCAGTCTCTCGTTCTCTCTCTCGTTCAAACGTTGGAGCGGAAGGGGAACCGTTGGTATTTTTTGATAAGGTTAGGAACAAATGTAGAGAATAGGGCTGGAAGGACTTCGGCTGCCTTGTACTGCTGCAGGGGCCCATCGGTAAGAGCTGGGGACACCTACCAAGGGCAGTACACTAGCTTTATGAAATGGTAGTCAAACCGATAGTTAACAGGTTCCCTGTCCCATATAACAATATCCGTGAAGTGCTCAATGCTGAACTATTTTTTTCAAGATTCGTAATTGCGTTGGAACTAATATTGAAGGTATACGCTTTTTAAAGATAATAGTAAAAAATATATATACAAAAACAACAAAAATATATTTGACGAATTTTTAGGAAATATTTGAAAATCACCTAATTCTTTTAAGTTTACAGTTTACAAAGTGTATGCAGTCACGTCCCATACGAAAAACAGAAATAGCTTGGGACAGGGAACCTGTTAAAATACCTAACTTGGCATTGAATGCCATGGTAAACATACAACCTGTAGATATTGCATCCTGATGATTCTTCTGTTTGTGGGTTTTCTTATCTAGGGCTTTCCACCATTCTTACCAATCTTGACTTTATACCAAACAAGACAGGCTATTTTATGCCATCAAGAACCGTAATCCCCGCGAGAGAAAAGTGGGGAAAATAAATAATATAGAGCAGTGCGCTCGATAACTGGTTCATGGATTGGTCGAAGATGGACGGGAAGAGGGAAGTGGAATTTTTTTCGAGAGTAATTTCGATGTAAGCCGCCAGTGTAAGTTGTCCGATCACTGCAGCGGCTTCCAAGCGGAGAAGCCACAATTAAGGATGCGGAGGATGGGATGATGTCCAGTGATACATCGACAAGATAATTCAACATCTACTCCGAAAGCAAAGTGGCTATTGAAGCCCCAAATGCAACTAACAGTAGTGTGTTCGAGGACGTTATGGGAATGCCTCACCTCACTTGCGATTGCGTTAAACTACTTCTCGGAGTTATACTAGATAACAATTTAAATTTTATCAGCCAAGTACGATACATTATTGGAAAAACGCAAAGAATTTGTAAGACCTACATAGGGAATTCATGCCGAAAATGTTGCGATAATCTACAGACAAGTTGTTGAGCCCATGATTACTTACACATCAAGTGTCTGGGGAGGAGCAACTAACCACTACTGCGTTCGTAAGCTTCAAAGAAGTTTTGCTATAAGAGCAATACGTGGCTTTCACACTGTGTCCGCAACTTCTGCACTAGCACTAGCTGTGTTCACGCCACTTCAGGTTGCAGGAATAAGCAAATTATACCAGGTTAAAAACAAGATGGAAAAACTGGGCTACCAATAGAAGTTGATTTAGATGGGGATATACATCCGAAAGACTTGCTACACCCAGCCGATCGGCAAACCATTGAATATAACAAAATCAGAAGAGAGGCCGAAATTGACAGCTTAATAGCACATCATACCACACATATCTTTACAGATGGAAGCAAACTAGAAGCAGGAGAATGCGGATCCGCCTTTGTTATCATCCATCCAGATGGAACTTCCGAAAAAGAAACATTTAAGCTTCACAATGTATGTACTGTGTTTCAAGCTGAAGCGTACGCAATCGATTCTGCGCTATTCTGGGCTCAAAGGTAGTTGGCAACACAAAACCTACACACTTTTAGTGATAGCCAATCAGGTCTTGAATCTATCAAAAATAGGAGCAGTACGACACCATTAATAGCGTCAATACATAAGCGGTTGTGCTTTTTACGTCAAAGAAACAATATTAATTTCTCATGGATAAAAGCTCATACTGGTATCGACGGAAATGAGCAAGCAGATAAAACAGCCAAGAAAGTGGCAGAGCTGACCACAAGTCCTGTATACAAAAAATTTCCTATGAGCTATACTAAAGCAATTATACAGTAAGAAAGGCAAGAAGCATGGCATCGAGAATTCACAGACGAATCGACAGGCAATACCACAAAAATGTTCCTCCAGTCGCCAAAGAAAGCTGAGTGTGAAAGATTTGGAGTTTCATTCGAAATGATGCAGTGCAAACCCCGGGCAAAGCAACATCAAAAATTTTAGAAATAAGGTTTTTCAATTAGAAGAAAATTTTTCTAAGCGCCGTCGCCCCTCGGCAGTGTTTGGCAAGCGCTCCGGGTGTATTTCTGCCATGAAAAGCTCTCAGTGAAAACTCATCTGCCTTGCAGATGCCGTTCGGAGTCGGCATAAAATAATGTAGGTCCCGTCCGGCCAATTTGTAGGGAAAATCAAGAGGAGCACGACGCAAATTGGAAGAGAAGCTCGGCCTTAGATCTCTTCGGAGGTTATTGCGCCTTACATTTATTTTATTTTTTTACTTGAAGCGCTTGCATATTATTTATACATACTTGTGTCCATGCAACGAAGGAGAAGTACAGTCAAATAGTCACTTAATCTACTCGTGTCCCAGGTACCACAATGCGAGAAGAATTAATGAAACCTTTGCGAGGAGCTCAACATACAGCCATACAACATAATAGATATTTCACGGAATCAAGAATTGATCGAGTCTCTCAAGAAATTGATTAGTACCTAATATATGTATTTAGTCCACTAAAAATCTTTAATTCATTGCAATAACAAATATCCATTACTGTATGCTAAGTTAAATGCCTGAAATTTAAACTCACGTCTGTATCCAGTTGCAGACAGTATTGTTTCAAAAAATCATATCACAAACTATAGTCAAATGTATATGTGACCCGGTCTATGAAAAGGTGGCTTATGACTCAAAAAACAGCTGTTTACAGCTGTTTCTCGCAAAAAAAAAAAGCTGTTAACAGCTGTTTCTCGCAATTTCTTTTTTGAGTCATAAGCCACCTTTTCATTGACCGGGTTACATATATTAAGTTATAATAATTTTAAATTAAAGTTATGTACATTAAAAGATAGATGAAAAGAAATATGTAGTACATTTTCTCGAAGCGCGGCTAGCGTGTAGAGACCAGGGGGAAAAAAAACTTTAATATTAATATCATCTGGATCTGTCACACAAAACTTCTAGCACACAAGGGTACAGCTGAACTGAAAATAAATGGCTGTGGTGTACTCAATAGGAAGGCGGATACTATCTCTCTTGAGATGTGGCGATAACTTTTTGACCGGAAGTGAATTACATGAGGTCTACTGAAATTATTGGGCTCATCAATGCTCATCTATCAGTGGTGATGGGAAATTTGATGGGTCATTGTATAATGTTAGCGCATGCGGTATAATTAATATATAAATAAATATCCTTTTTGGGTACTGTGATCCGAGCCTTGTTAAAAGCAAAAATTTTTAAAATTGGCGTAGAGCAATTAAGGGTGTTAAAACCCCAAATTTATTGATATTTTCAGTTAGGTACAAGGAATTGATTTGAATGAAAAGTGTGCAAATTATATTGCGTGGCATTTCTATAGGGGCTAAATTCAAATAAATGAATATATGTAAGTTTTGATATGTTCACTATATATGTACATAACAAGTTTGTATGTACGAAAATGCTCATTTCACAAAGCACTCTTACTGAATCCAGCGTCTTGGCGTCCTTTCTAGAAGCATTTATAAACAAAAATTTATACATAAGGCCCACTTGCAGAACAGCAACATTTCAAATAAATGCTTATTATGTGACAACATAAATCGGACATTTAGCAGAAATAATTCATAACTGCAATCTGTTGTCAACGACAAATTATTACCAGACAAAAATTCCGAAACATTTGGCTATGCAATTTCTAATGATAACAAAACCAAAACATTGTTTGCCTTGGCATGGTGGTAGCATGAACCGCCTACCACTCCGGGATTCAGTTCCCGAGCAAAGCAAAATCAAAAATTTAGAAAGAAGTTTTTTCTTTTAGAAGAAAGTTTTTTTAAGCGATATCGCAGTGATTTGGTAAAAATTCTAAGAGTATTCCACCCATGAAAAGCTTCTCAGTGAAAATTCATCTTCCTTACAGATGCCGCTCGGAGTCGGCATAAAACATGTAGATCTCGTGCCGCCAATTTGTAGAAAAAATTAAAAAGAACACGACGCGAATTGGAGGAGAAGCTCGGCCTAAGATCTGTATTTGTATTTTTTTTTTTCTATGTATGGTCATTGGGCAGCTAAAGTTGCAACAGAGCTAACATATACATTATATTTAGAACTCCTTCATGGAAACAACAACAACTTTAGCATACATATTTGCACATAAAATAAACGGAAATATTGTTGCAATAAGCTTGCAAGTGGCACTAATGTCAAAGTTCATGTACTCCATAAGCAAGAGTCGCTAACATTTAAGTGGATGAATTTCACATTAACATAAAACTTAAATTATCTGTTTCAATCGTATCTCCTCTATGCTGTTCTCGTTCTCTCATTTGCTGATGAGGCATTTGTTTGTTGAGTTGTCATTCTTGCAGCTTGTTCAACAATTGTGCTTTTGTTAAGTTTGGTTTTCTTTTACCAGCACTTAGCATGTATTAAGTTTTATCTAATGTCAATGTTACACATGTTTTTCATCCATTCACATCCGACATATGACAGCTAGGAAGAGCAAAAGGAGTAAGTACTTCCATTAATCTAATAATTCTAACAACTTTATTCACTGAAAATTTCCACACAATCCAAATAATTTGAATTTTTGCATAAAATTGTGTGCATTCATGTAAATTTTCATATAACATCAGTTGTGTGTGCGCTTTTCTAATTGAAATTTTGATTGCAATGAGTATTTTGTTTTGGCACTAGATGTCGCTATTATTATTATTATATTCCTAGATAGAATTGAACATCTAGTTGACAATCGCAAAAGTTAAAACTGATACCATAGCCATCCAGAAACACAACTTATCTCTCCTAGTCGGAGCATAGGGCGGAGACAAATGCTCTCCAGCGGTTTCTATCAGTCGCTAAACGTCTTATTTCATTCCCGGTGGTGGTGGAAGAGCTCTCATTGAAAATCGTACGCATCCAAGTTTGGCGAGGACGTCCCCTGCGCCGGCTTCCTTGTGGGTTCTATTGGAAGGCCATTTTGGCAACGTTGTCATCTTTTCTGCGGAGAGTGTGACCGATCCAACCCCACTCAGTGTAGATTGGCCTGACTCGGCCTGACTTGTGGAATGCAGTTCGTGCCTTACAGATCCTTGCAGATACATCCGATTCTGCGCCGCCATCTTTAGTAATTTGTCAACCAAGGTAGCAGAATTCTTCTACATCCTCAATGTCGCTATTACTTTGTTCATATAAGTGTAATAGTTTTGCTGTTATTTTGTTGATGACTTTGGTGCCGCAACTTGCGCTGTTGTTACATGTAAAATTTCGCAGGCAAATGAACATTGCCACAGACGTCATTTCTTTTTTATACTCAGTTGAGCAGAGCTCACAGAGTATATTAAGTTTGATTGGATAACGGTTGGTTGTACATATATAAAGGAATCGAGATAGATATAGACTTCCATATATCAAAATAATCAGGATCCAGAAAAAATTTGATTGAGCCATGTCCGTCCGTCCGTCCGTCCGTCCGTTGTAAAATGGGTGTGACACCTACCATATTAAGTAGAAGAAAATGAAAAAGTTCTACAAGGCGAAATCAACAGCCCTTGGAATCTTGCCAGGAATACTGTTAGTTTTATTGAATATATAAATAAATTAGCAGTACCCGACAGATGATTTTCTGGATCACCTGATCCACATTTGGTCGATATCGCGAGAACGCCTTCACATATACATCTAAGGGCCACTCGCTTTTAAAACCCTCATCAATACCTTTAATTTGATATCCATATCGTACAAACACATTCTAGAGTCAACCCTGGTCCACCCTAATGGCGATATCTCGAAAAGGCGTGCACCTATAGACCTAATGCCCACTCCCTCTTAAAATGCTCAGTAACACCTTTCGTTTGATACCCATATCGTAAAAACATTCTAGAGTCACCCCTGGCCCACCCTAATGGCGATATCTCGAAAAGGCGTCCACCTATAGACCTAATGTCCACTCCCTCTTAAAATGCTCAGTAACACCTTTCCTTTGATAACCATATCGTACAAACATTCTAGAGTCACCCCTGGCCCACCCTAATGGCGATATCTCGAAAAGGCGTCCACCTATAGACCTAATGCCCACTCCCTCTTAAAATGCTCAGTAACACCTTTCGTTTGATACCCATATCGTACAAACATTCTAGAGTCACCCCTGGCCCACCCTAATGGCGATATCTCGAAAAGGCGTCCACCTATAGACCTAATGCCCACTCCCTCTTAAAATGCTCAGTAACACCTTTCGTTTGATACCCATATCGTACAAACATTCTAGAGTCACCCTTGGTCAACCTTTATGGCGATATCTCGAAAAGGCGTCCACCTATAGAACTGAGGATTACTCCCTTTTAAAATACTCATTACCACCTTTCATTTGATACCCATATCGTACAAACACATTCTAGAGTCACCCTGGCCCACCCTAATGGCGATATCTCGAAAAGGCGCCCACCTATAGACCTAATGCCCACTTTCTCTTAAAATGCTCAGTAACACCTTTCGTTTGATACCCATATCGTACAAACATTCTAGAGTCACCCCTGGCCCACCCTAATGGCGATATCTCGAAAAGGCGTCCACCTATAGACCTAGTGCCCACTCCCTCTTAAAATGCTCAGTAACACCTTTCGTTTGATACCCATATCGTAAAAACATTCTAGAGTCACCCTTGGTCCACCTTTATGGCGATATCTCGAAAAGGCGTTCACCTATAGAACTAAGGATTGCTCCCTTTTAAAATACTCATTACCACCTTTCATTTGATACCCATATCGTACAAACACATTCCAGAGTCACCCCTGGCCCACCCTAATGGCGATATCTCGAAAAGGCGGCCACCTATGGACCTAATGCCCACTCCCTCTTAAAATGCTCAGTAACACCTTTCGTTTGATACCCATATCGTACAAACACATTCTAGAGTCACCCCTGGCCCACCCTAATGGCGACATTTCGAAAAGGCGTCCACCTATAGACCTAATGCCCACTCCCTCTTAAAACGCTCAGTAACACCTTTCATTTGATTCCCATATCGTACAACTAGAGACACCCCTGGTCCACCTTTATGGCGATATCTCGAAACGGCGTCCACCTAGGGAACTAAGGATCACTCCTTTTCAAAATACTCATTATCACCTTTCATTTGATACCCATATCGTACAAACACATTCTAGAGTCAGCCCTGGTCCACCTTTATGGCGATATCCCTAAATGACGTCCATCCATAGAACTATGGCCTACTCTCTCTTAAAATACTCTTTAATACCTTCCATTTGATACACATGTCATACAACCACATTCCAGGGTTACGCTAGGTTCATTTTCCTACATGGTGATTTTCCTTATTTTGTCTCCATAGCTCTCAACTGAGTATGTAATGTTCGGTTACACCCGAACTTAGCCTTCCTTACTTGTTTGTTTTTTTTTTTTTTAGTTGCCTGGCTTACTGACATTTTAGCAGGAAAGTATGTACTTGCCGCATTGAATCTGCAACTTTTGACTTTATTTTTTGTTGTAGTATTCACGTCGCATCATTTGCAGACCCGTCGTATGATAACTGACAGCTAGAATGACATCGCTACAACTCATTAGCAAGTACATAACATTGACAAATTTCCTGACACCTCTTGAAAATATCGACTTTATATAGAGTTGACAGTGCTGCTGTATTAGAAAGCAAAGGCGCTAGATCTGGTAGAACATGATCTGCCAAACAAGGCAACAATTTATTTAAATTATTTTAGATAAAGTTGCGATGTGGAGGATAGGAAACAAAACTTTTGTCGCAACTTCAGGTTTTCGTCCAGGCAAATACTGATTTGAATTTTCTCATCCCACTGAAATTATTTTTTTTTTTTGTTTATTTGTATAGTATGGGGGAATCCTAAACGTAAACATCAGGTTAAAAAGGTAAAAATAAGCGTAAGCTTAGTCCTTGTAAGTAATACGATATATGAGGGATATATGTAGAACGTAGATGGAGGCGTAGTGTGTGTTATTGGTATGCTGCATGGTGTCATACAGAATGTAAGTGTTGTTGTGTCACTGCACTGTATGCACTTGGAAGAGTTGATTGATATAAGCGACAGACAGCAAGTCAAGGCAAGGAAAGAAAAAGAAAGGAAAGGACATGAAAGGAAAGGAAAGGAAAGAAAAGGAAAGGAAAAAGTAAAGGAAAGTAAAGGAAAGGAAAGCAAAGGGAAGGAAGGGAAAGGAAAATAAGGAGATGAAGGGAGGGAAAAGAAAGGAAAGGTTTATAAAAGGTGTGCTATCGATGAGATATAGACGAGCTATCATTATGTTCTCGAAGTGTTATGTATTTAGTCCCGACTACTAAGTTTACCAATGAGTCATCGATTTGGGCTGTCGCGTCTTACAGCTTTTTTAAGGTGCATTACTGACTTTTCAATTTTCAATTTAACTAGTCTTTAGGATTTTTGATCATAGACTGAATTTTATTTTTAAAAAGTTTTCTTTAATGCTGCTAGAAATTTTGATCCCAAATTAAATTTGCATTATATTTTATTGTATTGGATATCTATAGTGACTAGTGGGAAATTTTACTCTCCATAATTTAATACTCCCAACACTATATGTAAATGCATTATATCGTATTTTAACATACAGAGACAGGCATAAATAATGTTTGGGGAAAACCTAATAACACGTACACATTCAGCTCAACCTAAATGTCACCCTATCTCGGCTGTTGTTTTGAAAATGCTTTATTTCAGAAAGTGCTTGTAGAACGTCCTACTTCAGAATTTGTATCAAAAACACCTCAGCTAATATCAAAATGTATTGAATTTGGGCTCAGGGCGTTCTTCAACCGAATTAAAATATAGGGCGTTTTATTTCACTCAGCAGTCGATTTTCTATGCTTTAGAATAGTTCGAGTTTGAGTTTTGATTAATTTTACTAACAAGAACTTGTGCCTTTCAAATACAAATCCTTAAAACCTTTTTCTTTATGAATAATTTTGCTGTAATTACATATGAAAATATGTATGAATGGTATGCTATATACAATGAAGTTGCTATCTTAAAAGTTTAGGTTCGTTTGCATTTTTATTAGACTGGGTCTAAAAACAAGTTGCTAAGGACCGCCCCTAAATAAGAAGCGCATTTCTAAAGGGGCTCACAGTAAAGGTATTTACTTGTTTCCTATAATTTTCTATATGACATCCCACTAATCAAATTACTGAGGCTTTTTAAAGGTATCTTTGCTTCTTTCTAAAGTCGTTTTAATTGTTTTATTAAGTTGTTGCCTTTTAAAGTGTGCTTCTCGCTTCAGCCTCAAGATCACATAAACGGTATATACATTTGGAAAATCGTGTATCAACTAACCAAGTTCAAATAAATCAAAATTTTCCGCTAATTAAAATAATCAAAAAAAAAATTGTTAATCTTTCGAGATCCTCTGAGCATAATTTTAGATTGAAGATTGGCCCTTTGCAACTTTTTTATGTCGTATGAGCACCGATCTATTCTAATATACAGTGTATTATACACGTATATCAATAAATCAATCCTTACTATATATATTCGTACTGAATCAAAGGCAAGCAGGATTCGCTGCCAGCAACATCATTCAACTTGCATTGAAGTGACTCACAGCGGATATACTTTCACTACATTAATTTCTTTTAATCCAGACAATAAATTCTAATTTATGCATAGTGGAGCTGGCCAGCAATTTGCCACTACTCGTGTTTGTATATTTTTTATAAAGTTTTCACTTGCATCCATTAATAAATATGTACATACATATTAAATTAAGATATGTATATGGAATGAACAACTTTGTTGGGTGTTTTAGACATACATAGTTATGTAAGTCTGTATTTCCGTTGGTATCTGTGAACATCGCATTGTATCCTGACTGACAATGCTCCAGACGCCAAAGGAACACTGGCACAGTTTTGGTTTAAAGTGAATCCTTCGGAATACTGACATACACACATGCGTACCAGCGCAGTAGACATACGCACATAAATAAGTTTAATTGCTAAAAATGAAACAAAATAATACAAAACAAAAAACAAACAGTCATAAAATGGTGATGATGTTAATGCTCTAGCTGTTCCTTTTATTCTAGCTTGAAATAGTTTATATTGTACAATAACAGTAGCCACATTCGCCGAATAATTTGGCTCCGTTGCTAACTTTCAACAAAATCAATCCACCAATGAATCAGTTTAAGTAATAGCAAAAGTACTCCATTCATGGGTGCAACAAAGAATTGATGTACCAACAAGTAAGGAAGGCTAAGTTCGGGTGTAACCGAACATTACATACTCAGCTGAGAGCTTTGGAGACAAAATAAGGGAAAATAACCATTTAGCAAAATGAACCTAGGGTAACCATGGAATAAGTTTGTATGACATGGGTTTCAAATGGAAGGTACTAAAGAGTTTTTAAAAGGGAGTGGGCCAGAGTTCTATAGATGGGAAACTTTTCGAGATATCGCCATAAAGGTGGACCAGAGGTGACACTAGAATGTGTTTGTACGATATGTGTATCAAATGAAAGGTGTTAATGGGTATTTTAAAAGGGAGTGAGCCTTAGTTCTATAGGTGGACGCCTTTTCGAGATATCGCAATAAGGGTGGACCAGGGGTGACTCTAGAGTGTGTTTGTACGATATGTGTATCAAATTAAAGGTATTAATGAGGATTTTAAAGGGCGTGGCCCTTAGTTGTATATGTGAAGGCGTTTTCGAGATATCGAGCAAAATGTGGACCAGGGTGACCGAGAACATCATCTGTCGGGTACCGCTAATTTATTTATATATGTAATACCCCGAACAGTATTCCTGCCAAGATTCCAAGGGCTTTTGATTTCGCTCTGCAGAACTTTTTCATTTTCTTCTACTTAATATGGTAGGTGTCACACCCATTTTTCAAAGTTTTCTCTAAAGTTATATTTTGCGTCAATAAACCAATCCAATTACCATGTTTCATCTCTTTTTTTCATATTTGGTATAGAATTATGGCCTTTTTTTAATTTTTCGTAATTTTCGATATCGAAAGTGTGGGCGTGGTCATAGTCGGATTCGGCCATTTTTTTATACCAAGATAAAGTGAGTTCAGGTAACGTGAGCTAAGTTTAGTAAAGATATATCGATTTTTGCTCAAGTTATCGTGTTAACGGCCGAGCGGAAGGACAGACGGCCGACCGTGTATAAAAACTGGGCGTGGCTTCAACCGATTTCGCCCATTTTCACAGAAAACAGTTATATTCATAAACCCTACCAAATTTCAAAAGGATTGGTAAATTTTTATTCGACTTATGGCCTTAAAATTATTTTAGACGAATTAAATGAAAAAGGGCGGAGCCACGCCCATTTTGAAATTTTCTTTTATTTTTGTATTTTGTTGCACCATATCATTACTGGAGTTGAATGTTGACATAATATACTTATATAAAATTTTTTGTTAAAATTTGACTTTAAAAAATTTTTTTTTTAAAGTGGGCATGTTCGTCAACCGATTTTGCTAATTTTTATTTAGCACACATATAGTAATAGGAGTAACGTGCCTGCCAAATGTCATCATGATATCTTCAACGAATGCCAAATTACAGCTTGCAAAACTTTTAAATTACCTTCTTTCAAAATTTTACTAATTTTCAATTTTGCGTCATAAGGTCAACGCACCTACCAAGTTTCATCGATTTATCCGTCTTTGGTAATGAATTATTGCACTTTCTCGGTTTTTCGAAATTTTCGATATCGAAAAAGTGGACGCGGTTGTAGTCCGATTTCGTTCATTTTAAATAGCGATCTGAGATGAGCGCAGAGGAATTTCATCACGATACCTCAAAATTTACTCAAGTTATCGTGTTTACAGACGGACAGACGGACGGACAGACATGGCTAAATGAATTTCTTTTTTTCACCCACATCATTTTGATATATAGAAGTCTACATATATCTCGATTAGTTTATGCCGTTACGGATTGCCGTTATGCGAACAAAGTTAGTATACTCTGTGAGCTCCGCTCAGCTGAGTATGATTATGAAATAAATAGAATTACAAGGTGCTATAGCCTCCGAAGAGTTCTTAGTCCGAACTTCTCTAAATTTTTTCTACAAATTGGCGGCACGAGACCTACATGTTTTACGCCGACTCCGAACGGCATCTGCAAGGCAGACAAGTTTTCACTGAGAAGCTTTTCATGGCAGAAATACACTCGAAGTGTTTTCCGAAATCACTGCCGAGCGGTAGCAGCCCGCTTGGAAGCACTTCTTTTCTAAATGAATAAACTTATTTGCAAATTTATTGCACCGCTTTACCCAGAGCTTTTGGTGTGGTAGGCGGAGCATGCTATTCCCACATCACGGCGACCGTTGTTTTATTAACTCCTGTTTTAGTTTAGTGTTAATTTAGCTCTGATGAGTTTGCTCCAAATTATATACAAATGCAAGTGAAGTTTGACATCTATAACCTTAAGGTGCAGAACCAGGCGAGTCACAATATAGCGTTGGCGACGTCTTTTTAGCTAAGCTCTTCACTCGGTTCTACGATACTTTCGAACAGCTACCTCATTAGACCAAGCTGAATAAACGATTGCTGCGCTTATCACAAATTCCGACAGCCTTTTAGCAGAGATGGCCTTGACGCCAGAAGAAAGTGTCCAGTCAGAATGCCCGTCATGAGTTTACAGTCCTCTCTTTGTAATGATAGCAGTAACTTTGTAAGTCTAAGGTTGTAAGACCCACACATGATTTTTCTTTCCCACTTAGTCGATCATGTGCACCTCTCCTTATTCTTAATCTCGCCCAATCTAATTGGTCTGCGGAGGGGGCAAGCGCCCTTTTTAGCTAGTTCATCCACTTTTTCATTCCCATCTATTTCCATATGCCCTGGGACCCAGTATAGATATATGCTTTTCCCTGCCCCATTCTTCCCAGGGATTGCTTACACTCTAACAAACTTTCTCTGCTTGGCTGTGAATATAAAAATTAACCCGGCTGCAGTTTAAGCTATTTTCTTGCAGTGTTTCTACTGATTTGGTTACTACTTCCGCCTGAAAAACGCTTCAGTCATCTGGCAGCTTTTAGGATCTGTTTATTTCCGGATCAGCACAGTTTAACGCAGACTCTTTCCTTCCGATACTTTGAAACCATCGGTGTACACGTGTACCGCCTCGTTCGAGGGTACCCATGTGTCAACCATCCACCTCTATTGTGGTTCTAAGAGCCCCTTAGAGGCGCAGATACGGAATCAGGTAGTCTGTTCGCCCTGTTGTTGATGACGCTATACTACTATGGTCATACGGTTTGCACTTAAGCTGCCCCGAGGCCCGGAGCATCGTTCCGTTGTTAAAGCTATGTTCTTTGCCACCAAGTGTGCGTGTGTACTTTATCGTCTTAGCTAATAGCAAAAAAAAAACTATTCCTACTAATTTTCACATGTTACCTTAAACGTCTTCTGCTTTCTTCTCTTAAATGTAGGCGGTGCCACGCCTGTTCTAAAAAATATAATAATATTTAAGTTTTGCGTTATAGAATCAATATATTTGCCACTTTTTACTGGTATATCAGTATTCTTTAATAAATTATCCCATTTTTTGGAAGTTTCATAATTTTCGACATCGAAATAATGAGCAAATGATTTGCTCTTTGATAAGATAATAATAATGATAAACCAAAACTAGAAGAAATTAACTACTTTAAGCTTATTAATCAAATTCGAGTGATCAATGCTTTTCCTTAAATAAAGCAAAGCTGTAAATTTATGTTTTTCGAAGCACATTCATTTATTTAATATTTTGATAGTAATTTATAAAACATCTACCGACAACATTCCCCATGAACCGCAGCTTAAACGCATACACATACAAATAATATTTGTCATTCTTTCTTCACCCCCTCATCTTGCATATTTTGCTAGATCACTTAATGCTTCAGCTATGCTAGCTGGCTAACCGCACTGATTAATTCTGCATGCATTTTGCAATTTCCGTACACATCGCTCATTCCACCGCAGAGCTGCTATTGCTAAATGCCGCTAACCGTCCCACAAACCGCGCGCTCGACTACTTTATGGAATTCATTCATTGTTAAGCGCGTGCGTTTGAAAAAAATTTTAACTACATAAAACTTGTGCAACATTAGCCATTCTTCACTTTATTCCTTTAAGCCAAAACTTAAAATAAATTACAAAGAATTCAGCCAAACAACACGCATACATACATATGTATGTACTGCAACAACCGTTACAGTAACTACTAATACTGATGGTTCTATGTTGTGCTATGTAGTAATATATGTACAGTACTGTGCAAAACAAAAGCAGCAAATTTAATGCAAATATATAATGGGCTGTATTTTTCACGCTAATAAATTTAAAGCAATGGGTTTTCAAAATATGTAACGGTGATTCACAGGTCAACTATTTATAAAACATTAAACTGCTTTAAGTTAGATACCATTGAGCACAACAACAAAAATGTTTACTTTGCTTTGCATGGAGCTGTGCAAAACTAAATCAACAAACCAATATTTTGGAAAAGAACCTTTCTTTCTTAGTGGGTTAGTGAATATCCAACCTTAAAGTGTGATTGAGCCTCGAGTAGTAGTAGTCCCGGATGTCAATCCTGATTGATGTTTTATAGCGAGGAGTAACGGTTTCATGCCAAAGTAAGCTTTAACTGGAATAATTTCGTTTAAACAGTCCGGTGAGGGTCCCATAGGGATTCTAGGATTTTTTCTGGGTCAAGGACTAAGAGACCAAAAGCTCTTTGATTTCTAGATAGTAATTTTATAGTTGGAGTACTACTACGGGACGTTGTGTACTAAACATTTATTCTATTTCACGTTTTCTTATTCGCCTGCAATTCCCTTTTCCTTTAAAAATTATTTATATAACGCAATTAGGGAGTGATATAAGCTATTTCCTAGAGAAGGGTCTCTGACAGACAGAAAAACTAGTTTCAGTCATAACTTGGTTACACCTGTAAGAAATATTAATTTTGCAGAATTTCGTATTACAACAATCGTCTTAGTAAGGTCGATTCTAATACCACCATTCTATTTAAAATATAAAAAAAGTATTGTCTTGTTGCAAATGCTTTTTCTCTGCTCGCCTCTTGATTTCATTACGGCCCTACCAAAACCGAATCCAAAAAGTAGTAAATAATGAAAGTTTTGTCCGGTAACCTTTACCTTACAATATGGTTTTCAGATCAACTCTGTTAGAGCGATCGTTTTGACCCATTGTTGATCTGTAAAATAGTTTTCCTGCCTGTGAGAGACTCTTCTATAAGAAATAGCTTATATGAGTCCAAAAATTTTGTATAAAAATGAAGTTTTAAAAGAAAAGAAAATTTATATAGGCTCGTGCAATTCCATGACCCAGAAAGTCCTTAAATCCCTTTGAGAACCCCACCGGGCTATTTAAACGAAATATTCCCGGTTAAAGCTTATTTTGGTACGAAAACGTTACCCCCCGCTATAAAGCATCAATGGGGAGAGACATCTCAGATCACTACTCGAAGCCCAATATTACCTTTAGGCTGGATATTTAATAACCTACTAAAAAAGTTAGGTTCTTTTCGAAAATATTGGTTTATTGCTTTAGTTTTGCACAGCTCCATGCCAGGCAAAATACACATTTTTGTTGTTGTGCTCACTGGTATATACTTTAAGTTAGCTAATGTGTTATAAATAGTTGACCTGTGAATCACTGTTACATATTTTGAAAAAAAAAAATATTGCTTTAAATGTATTAGCGCGAAAAATGCAGCCATTTATATATTTGCATTGAATTTGTTGCTTTGGTTTTGCACAATACTGTACATATGATTATTTATGTTAGCCAAAACCATGCCAAAATATTATCCAGTCGAACAACAAAACAGCAGCCGCTGCCGTGGTGGCATTAGCACACAAACTTCTTGCAACAAAAAAATCAGACAATACAATACACTGGCAATAAAAACCCACCAAACCTTGGCGTATTAAGCAATAGACCAAAGTGGATAGTGAATAGCGAGCGGAAGGAGCATTTTAAGAGCTAGAAAACAAATACTACCAATTTAAATTTAAATAGTGCACAACTACAAAGAAAATCAACGCGAAAAGCTGAAAGGAGAATAAACTTAAAATACTGTTGGTGTTTTATTAGTATGAGAAAAAATGTTTACGTTAAAGCGAGTGTGTATGTATGTATGTAACTATGCGTGTACTAAAAGGTTCGTTTTTTGTTTTACACGGAGGAGCATATCCGCCTATGTAGCATTACTCAACTTGTGCCATTGACGAAATAAGATTGTTGCTCTTATCTGATAAATGATGATTAAACACCTCGAAATTGTACTGAACATGAAATTGTCTTGGAAACTGAAAACATTCATAAACGGTAGTATATTTGTGCATTAAAATAGTAGCAAGTCTATCATTCTTTTTAAGGATATGTTACTAGCAGGATGCATACTGCTAAAAGTTTGGAAACTATACAACGGCTACTTCTGATTACAATTAGGAATGCTCATCTGGTTGGTAGGTTGTTGTGTTTTGATGCAACTTCTGTTGGAATGATTTCTAGTTGCCTGCTACAAGATACATTCAAAAAAAATCCTAGAAATGAGGAACATAGATATTAACATGAGAGAAAATGTGATCGATTTTGCTTCATGGAAATCCACCCCTCAATCTAGACAAGTAGTTTTCTTAAAATCTAAAAATTTTGTATTTTTTGGTTATAGAAAAAACTTTTTAAGAATATGTAAACTGGTATTAAACAACATAAAGCTAAACTGTCATGGCAGTGGATTTCGAGTCGAGGTCCTCAAATTCACAGTTGATTGCTCTAACCACTGAGCTATCTCGTACAAGTAAATATTGTGGGGTATATGCAATCAAGTATTCTTGATTGAAAAAGTTAAAGAAAAAGTTTTCCTTAAATTAATGAAAAGTTTTATACCAAACATAAGAAACTCTAACTCATTTCATTAACGTTTTCCTGGAACTAAAGGAAAATTTCTTGGGAAATGTTTTCCACATTTTAGGTAAGTGTTTAATTCTGAGTGTGGACATTACTTTAGAACACACCAATTCTGTCGATGAATCTGTTGCTTTAGGGAACGTTTTGCACTTTCCATAAATTTCGACATTATGTAGCTAGCTGCCCGGAGTTTGAAACAAATGGCGTCTTCTGTTCTCAAAATAATGTCTTCTGTTGATTTATCTCGGCACTTTGGTGAGCTGTTGTGTTCCTTTAAAAAAATATTTTCCGCTAAATAAGAAAAGGTATCTTATAACCCACAAATAGAGCCATTATGAAAAGCGCCAGGTATCCCAGTTCAAAAGTTAGAATTTAATAGTGCAACATGAGTGTAACACTTTTTCCAGAAAAGAAAACACCATTAGTATGTGCTGATGCTGGGTATTCGCAAGTAATGTGTGACTTCATACCTACATAACTCATGGGTGAGGAAAGATTGAACTGGCTTGTCCGTAAGGTTCTTATGTGGATGGTGTATTAATTAGATGTCCCACTTGCTTTGGACATGACGATAAATATTGCGCTACACCAGTTTTGAAGAATAAAAGCTATAGTGTAAAAATCTTTTGATAGTACCATCAATACTTTTGCAGATGTATTAGGCGGTAAAGCTCCTGCTAGCATATTTTCGGCAATTCACAAGGAAAGATTTGCCTTGATTGTCTTAATAGTAAATTTACTTATTTAATGCAAATATTTTACGAAATACCACATTTGTACTTGACCAAATACATTTTTAAACAATTCTAATTAACAATAGAAACAAAAGTTGTGCAAGCTGCAATATGCTAAGACGACACAAAATATCTAATTGTCCAAAATAGATACTTACCTGCACTTCATCAAGTAGTTTCCCCCTAGTCCTACGTTGCCCTCATTGTAAACATGCCGAGCCACAAAATTTATAGAAACTACAACTTTTGTATTTATTTTACTTTAATCCTTTCGAAAAAGTTCTAATAATAATTTGTTTTATTTTATGCCATAACGTTCAACCGCAAGTAAGATCCTCTCAGTTTTTGTTAATTGCAATTTTGTTGAGCACCGTAAAGTATTCGAAAACATTTAATGCTATTTATTGGCTCATAACTTGGCTAAGCACTTTTGTACTCCTTAATGGCCTTTTTCAATTACACAAGTATACACGGTTTTGGATCTAGGCAACTAAAAGTGGTTTTTAAGACAATTTATGACGCTTAATTCGATTCTTCATTCCGTTTTTTAAGATTGATTCTAGTTTTTAATACAGTTAATAAATTCATTTTTAAAGATTTTTTTCAAATAATATTCATTTTATTAACTTAAAAGTAACAAATCATAAATGAAGATTGGTGGAACTTTGCCTTTTGTATTGTTTAGTATCTGTTTCGCGCATTAGAGTCCAACAGTAGTCGCTCATCATGCCTTCATCCCAAAATTCTTGGTATTGTCTTTCAATGTTGGCTAAATCTTGGTGTAGCCGCTCTCCTTGTTCGTCGCTCGTATCACCCAAGTTTTCGGGAAACAAATCGAGATGGGAATGCAGAAAATGCATCTTTAGAGACATTCTAGCTCCAATATTTCGATAATTTTCCAATATATCGCCAATAGTTTCCTTAAAATTAGGGGATTTGTGATTACCAAGAAAGTGGTAAACGATATTTTGAAAAGATGCCCATGCGGCTGCTTCATCGGGCGTTAAACATTTTGTAAATTTTTTGTAAGCCATAAGTTTTCTAATATCAGGTCCGACAAATATTCCTTTTTTGATTTTTGCATATGACAATTCAGGAAACAACTTGACTGTCTAAGTTTTGGCGATTCGGTGGGCGAATAGTTTTTTTGCTATTATATTATTTAAGTGGACTGTGTGTTATTTTGGAGAGGGAGGTTGCTATGCACCTATTACACCTTGTATTTATTCATTGGGGGCGAGCACTGGGGGGCTCCAAGGTATTGGTTGCGGGTTGAGCCACCTTGTTTTGCTTTGAAAACCCCGCTTTGGGATAAAAGCTTTAAACTATGTCTTTAGAATATTTCACTAACCAGTTGAGAATTACATTAAAAACAAGGAACAAAAAACACAAGGAAAGCTAGACGTCGAAAAGCTTCAATCACAACAGACTGCCAATGATTTCGCAACTCGACTCTCACACCTGCTCTCTGAGGGCACAACTCATCCTGAAGGAATACAGGAGCAGTGGGAGCATATCTCCAAAGCACTTCATACTGCCGCCGAGGAAAAAATTGGTTACCGGCGGCCACGAAAAAACAACTGGTATGATGAAGAATGTCGTGTTGCAACCGAAAGAAAAGACGCTGCCTACAGGGCTACGTTAAAAGCGAGCGCGACAAGAGGAGTGTGTGAACACTATCGTGAGTTGAAAAGGGAAGCGAGACGCCTTTTCAGGAAGAAAAAAGCAGAAGCAGAAAGGCGTGAGTGCGAGGAGCTTGAGCTGCTAGCCACCAGGAATAACGCCCGAAAATTCTACCAAAAAATACGGCGACAGACGGAAGGTTTTAAGACCG